>NC_072015.1:35220083-35918083 GCF_027791375.1 Indicator indicator | reverse complement strand
GTACAAGCGGAGTCAAATGCTTACAATGGTAACCCAGCACCATTGCTACGACCCTGTACTGGCTCGGACTACCAAAAATGGTTCTTCAAAGAAAGAAGTTGATCCAGATGTCATCCAGGATATAGCTGAACACAAAAATGAGCTCTTGCTAGTCAGCAGTTCGTCAACCTTTTCAAAATCACTTAAGTGATATATTTTTATATGGAAAGAACTGTAATTAGTTTACAAACCTTGGATTTGGTTTTCTGGATCTGTCACAAAGCATTGAGTTCCATAAACTAAGTGCAGTGGTTATATCATGCCACAGAATCTGCTCTTCTCCTTTTCCCCCTTATTTGGCTGCTATATAACTGCTTCTGAAATGTCTTAGGTCCCTTCCACAAGTGACAATATATTTTTTTTAATCTACTGTGTAAAATTAAGGCAGTCAAAATAATTGCACTAATGTTATCTGCCAACGTCTTTAAATGTTTATTTTTCTACTAAAATATTCTGCAGTTGGGCCTTTTAACAAATAGTGGTTAATAATTTTTGTCCTTTAAATACCAAGAAAGTAAATGGAGACCAGATCTGCCCTAAGTGACTACCACAGAACCCTCACTGAAGACTGTGTGGATTTGCACATGAAGGCAGAGGTCTGCATGTTTTTGGACAACTAACAATCTAGATACATCCTGATTGCACATGCTTGGCAGTACTACATGTTAAATGTTGTGGCAATTTCAGATGCTTATGGCACTTGATGAGTTCCTAATCATGCTTAAGTCTGGTTTCGGAGCAAAAAAGGGGATTTCTTAAATAAATAAGGCAGCAATACTTAAAAGTGACAGCCTGGGAAAAGCTGCAGCTGTGTCCTAGACTGCACAACTTGAACGTTGTATGGATTTTCAACATCCATAAAACTTGGCAAGATCAGACCTAGCAGTAATTCTTTCAACCAATTTCAAAATTACAGTTAGAGAAAGCAAATCTAAGAAATTGTATCTTTCATGAAATTGTATCACAGTATATCAGAGGCAGGAAGGGACCTCAAGAGATAATTGGGTCCAACGCCCCTGCCAGAGCAGGATTACTTAGGGTAGTCTGCACAGGAATGCATCCAGGTGGGTTTGGAAAGTCTCCACAGAAGGAGACTCCACAACCCCCGTGGGCAGCCTGTTCCAGTGCTCTGTCACCCTCACTGTAAAGAAGTTTCTCCTCACGTTGAGGTGAAATCTTCTATGTTCTAGTTTGAACCCATTGTTCCTTGTCTTATTACTATGAACCACTGAAAAGAGCCTGGCCCCCTCCACTTGACTCCTACCCCTCAGATATTTATAGACATTGATCAGATCCCCTCTCAGTCTTCTCCAGACAAAACAGCCCCAGGGCTCTCAGTCTCTCTTCATAATGGAGATGCTCAAGTCCCCTAATGATCTTCGTGGCTGTCTGTTGGATTCTCTCCAGCAGTTCTCTGTCTTTCTTGAACTGGGGAGCCCAAAACTGGATGCAGTATTCCAGGTGTGGTCTCACCAGGGCAGAGTAGAGAGGTAGAAGAACTTCCTCTTGACCTGCTGGACACACCTTTCTTGATACATCCCAGGATAAACGTTAAAATGGTTCTGCAACTAATTGGTTCGCTCTGCAGCTGATACTAATAGAAAAAGAATTGTCCTTCAGGTATAACTTGCATTTTGTCTGGGAACTCCTTTTCTTGTAAAGTTGGCTGTGTCAATACGTATCATCCTACTGAAAACTTGGGTTTTAATCTGCAGTGGTAGAAGAAGTTTGTTGCCACAGTGTGTGGGATCTGCCTTACCCAATCAGACAAGTAGTGTGTATAGCAACGTCTTTGGTCATTGATCATCATCATTACAACATTGATTAAAAGGATTTCAGCTCTTAAAGAAAGTTTATTTCTTTATCAGCTGGAGGTATGCTTATATGTGTAGAACCATGAAAATTTCAGTCTTTTTTTCCCTCGGAAGTCTTGGCATCTGTTTCAGTTAGTTTTGGGTGTATTTTATTATTTGTGTTTGTTCGTATTTTCTATTAAAGAAAATGTACAGTCTTTTCTTTAAATTCTTATAAGTTCATGCCATTTTGGCATAATTATTTATATGATTAGGGGGTGGGGGGAGCTGTCTGGCAGAGATGCCTATGTAAGTTCTTCCAAGGTCTTTCTGTACCTGTGTAGATAGAATGTTTTTATGAGCACCTCTTGTCTCTGTGGTCTGGACTGATGAAATTGATGTTAGAATGAATAAAATATTTTGTGTTTCCATAGGGTGGGAATTATCTTTACAATTTTGTTGTTGTGGCTGTTCTTATAGTCAATGGCTTTTTTTTTTAACCAATTCTCTGATCTATTAAG
The DNA here is from genome assembly GCF_027791375.1 of Indicator indicator. NCBI lineage: Eukaryota > Metazoa > Chordata > Aves > Piciformes > Indicatoridae > Indicator > Indicator indicator. The sequence goes on along the minus strand of NC_072015.1, from coordinate 35,915,730 downwards.
TCTCTGAACCTTGCAGCACCTAGAAGAAGACAGCTTTATTTTATGGTCTTTCCAGTTCCTTCTGAACTCGGTAATGCTTCTGTTCACCTATTCCCAGTGGTGGTATGCAATTTGTGGAGCCAGAAATTAGAACTGACTGACTGCATAAAAGAACTGAGAGAGCTCCAGCAACACAGACAGGATCTTCTATTAATTTGTGCTTTGCCTTCTTAATGGTTGATTGAGTTACATTAGTAAGTTAATGAATGACAGCCCACCTATTACAATTGTAGCCAAAACTCTTACTGACCTCCATGAACAATGAGGTTTTCATAGCTTTGGAACTTCAAGATTTCATATCAGCTGGTGGTAAGCAAGTGAAATGTAGTAATTGGAAATTATTTTCAATACATCTTCACACTCTGTACTTGTTTAGAGGCAAGTGTTGATGTTTTGGGCTTCTGGTTACATGCAGCTGAGCTGTTTTCTCATATGCCGGTAAACCTGCTGGCTTGGGTTGAATGTTTGCTAGGCAGACCCACTTATGCTGAGTTCAAAAGTAGACACTGAACATAGCAACATCACCAGCTGGTTCCCCTTATGTTGCCTGTTCAGTCCATCTACTTATCATTTTTTCTCCTTGGTATTCTTTCCTTCACAACTCTCTGGGATTGTTGTAATGGTTTAAATCAGAACAAAACGGGTCAAACTGAACCAGCGAGTTAACCTGTCTATTTCTGTTTTCCCAACACAGAAGTGAGGGAAAAGTAGCACACAAAAACTCAAGATTGAGACACCAAAAAAAAAAAAAAAGTGAGGTATAATAGAGTTTACTGAGCAAAATCATAAACATGGTACAAAACACATAATTACCTCAGCCTGTTTGCTTTGAGCATGGCTCAACGCAGTAGCAAACAGAAGCAAGCGAGCCAAAAGCCCAAGCCAGAAAACTATTCCCCTATCCCTTCTTGTCCCTCCAGCGTAATAGGGGAAAAGACCAACACCTAAGAACCCAGAACACAGAAGCAGCAACTGGAACAGGAAGCCTCCCATGTTAAAATCTGAACTTCAAGCTCCATAAAAGTTTGCTCCACCGGTACTTTCATTTTTGAATCTGGCATGACTCCAGCATGGTAAAGATAACAGCAGCAGGTTCAACTCAATCCATGACAGTTGTATTAATATCTGACTTCATATTTGAAGGGTGAAGGACTCCATCAAGCATCTTCCAACAGTGCACATCTTCTAAATTCCTTTTGTGGGAGGTCAGAGCTACCTGACTCTGGGGGCTCAGAGCTACCACAGACTGTGGCCTCTCCTCAGCAGAGAAGGGGCTGGATGTCTCACCAAAATGGCAGAACTGGAGAACTTCAGTCACAAACTAATACTTCATCTTGTTCTGACTTATTTTAAAAGAGAGAGGAACAGCTTCCACATGGTCCAAATCAATAACCCATAGGTCTTCCCTTCCTCAGTGTTCATCTTCCTTTTATACTTACTGTTATGTCGTTCTTTTCCTATTTGCTGTGGGAAAAGCTACCTGTGTGAAGCATCCATAAAACTAAAACTTGTAACTCAAGCTTACAGATAAGCTTAGATTAAAACAATGTGATACTGGCAGCACAAACTGGGAGTTCTCAAGCCCTTTTTCCATTTTGTACCATCACTGTTCAAAATGAAAAAGGACATTTTATAAATACAGAGAGAGCGACTGAACAAATTGTCCTAAGAAGGTATTGTCCCAGCACTCAGTACATTGTATATAGAATTCTAGGATAGAGATGAACTATCTCCAGATGTCTAACTTCCAGATGGATTTTATCCTGTCCTCACTGCCTAACTGCAAACACCCCCTCCTTCCTCACTGCCTGCCTTTTTTTTTCCGCATGATATTGGATCAGTGTGATTCCGTGCTCTCCCAAGTTGCTTTCCTTCCTTGTCTGATGTTCCTTTGATGTTCTAAGTTGTGGGCCATATTTGGCGTGGTTGAGGCACACAAAATTCAACCAGCAGAAGTATTTCACAAGACTGAACAGTGCAAAAAGGTTTCACAAATTTTCCATATATTGTGCTGAGTGCACCTTGTGAGAGAAATAGTAATATGCAAGGAGATTTTAACCTTTAATAGGATGGGATTATCCCTAAAATGAGAATCTGAAGGTGTAATGGGGTTGTAGCTGATTTGTAATAATCACTATCATAACAATAATAATAATTCATATTACTAGTCACTTTTATTTAAAAAGATGCAATCCAGATTGCAGTCTGGTACCTAATTCTTATCACATTTCTTTGAACTCATCAGGCAACTATTTCGTCTTTTTTTTTTTTTTTAAATTTATTTTATTCTTCCACTGTTCTCCTTTCATTTCAACATTGTGCATCTTTGACATGGACTGGATTTTCACTTCAACAGAAGGCAGTGTATCAACCTTCCTTCTAGGAAATAAACCACTAAAACATCTTACATGGTGTCTTGACAGATCCATTATGATGGAAGATAGTTTGAGTTTGCACAAACACACAGGAGCAACAGTCATCATTGTATACTCACCGGTCAACATGAATTGAAAGCAGTATTTCTTGCTAGCTCTGCTGAAACAAAGCCTCAAAATGATGTTCAATTTTTGTTTTATTTATAGGAGGTGATATGATTTACTGGAAGGGGAAATTTGTGTTGTTTGGTAACACTGGGATAACACTGGCTCCTATTCCCTGAGCAAGGAAACAGGTAGTTATTCAAAATCTGATATTCTTTTATTTGGCTCTCATAAAGCCTTTAGACTGGGAGATGAATTTGAAGCTGAGCTTTGTTCTGAAACTCTGATAGGAAGTCATAGCAAGATACCTAGAGAGGCTATAGGGTTTGGATAATGCAGTTGTGTACAAACGCTTGTAAATGTAGGGGAGGGGTTAGGAGTGTTTGAGAATGCTGTATGGCCCCTAACAAAGACAGAATTTTGGCTGTGCTAACAAATTAGCTGAGGTGGGTGGGAAAGTCCTTGGGAGGAAGGAAAGTGATGGGTAGACAACCTCTTGTGCTATTGGGTGCTAGCAGTTGACTGCAATAGCCATGGCTGGGTTTGAATTAGAGCATTGCAGTATTCAGCCACTTCCCATTTACAGAGGGAAACAATTATGTGTGTATATGCAGTACTGAAATTAGTATACCTAGATCAACAGTTTTAATCTTTTTTTTTTTTTCCCCCAATCTGTTGCTCACTGACATTTGGATGAACAGGCAAAGCCTGTTTAGATTAGACCTAGTCTGCATCAACAGGAATGTTATTCTCTACTGCCCATCAATCCGGACAATGTTTTGGGAACACTCTTGGGAAGCAGGGCTCCAATAGGTGTAACACTTGCTCTGGAGGACAGATGCCATCAACAAATGTCACCACACTTCCTTCTTTCACTTAGCTTACATGTCTGAGCTGATGTCATCTGGCATGGAATACCCCTTTGGTCAGTTTGGGTCAGCTGGTCCAACTGTGTCCCTTCCCAAGATCTTGCCCACCCCTCAGCATACTCTTGGGGTGGGGGAATGTTGGAAAAGTACAGCCCTGGTTCTTGGTTCAGCAGTAGCCAAAATACTGCTGTGTTATCAACACCCAGCTACAGCACTGCAAAACACAGCACTATGAAAGATGCTCTGGGGAGAATTAACTCCTAGCTCAGGGAAACCAAATACAATAACATGTTTCCAGTAGTATCAAACCATTTTCCAGAGTGGGACAGGACTTGCAGCAGATGCAAATTCTTTCTTGGTGGTAAGGGAAAAATCAGTTTTCTGGGTTTCTTTAACTTAGCCATGCTTTGAATGGGTTTAATTTGCATCTGGAGAAAACGTGGTCAAGGGATTCACACTACTACAGGTACTTAGACCTGAAATGCATGAATTAATTTCTCTGTGATGAGCAAGTCTAAAGAATATATAAAGAACAAAAATGTTAACTGTGCAACACTTTGAGAAGACTTAGTAATAACTGAAATTAGAAATGACCATTATCAGGAAGATATTTAATATAACTTGTTACCAAAATACAGTTGGAGGATTCACCTGATTAAAATGTTGAAGTGACTGGGTAACATGCTGGGAAGAAAGTGATATTTGATTTTCAAGCAAAGAGAACAGGATTTACATTCTTGTGAAATGATATTTTAGCTAACAAGGAATAAACAGATGCAGAGGAATATAAAGCCTCTTTGCATGACAGAAAAAGGATGTGCACTACTTCAGAGGATTTTATCCTAGGGGATGCACTTTACCGATTTCATGATAGCAAAACATTTTGAGGAATTTCTAAAGAAAAAAAAAACCAAACAAAGTGTCTGCTGGGCAGGCACCTGTGCCTGACACAATCTTTAATAAGGAGTTTGGTGAAGTCTCCTTCAGGCCTCCTTTTATTTAAAATGAGCTGTTACCTGGGCATCTGTAATGCGTAAACAAGGGATGGTAGCTATGAAAGAAGAAATTTCTCAGTGCTGAGAGCTGGAAAGAAGCAGGGTTTGCAAAATATGAATATACATCATGTTGAAAACTTTTATGTGTTCAACTTGAAAATTTTTGATAGGATTACAAATGAAATATTTTAAAGTGTCAGAAATAAAGTTATTTTTAAAATCTAAATTTATCTTCTACACTTTTGGCTTCAATTATATGATATACTTGCACTATGTTCCCTCTTAAATGAAAAACAAGCAAACAAACAAACAAAAAAACCACAAAAAAACCCCAACAAACCAAACCTGAAAACTGTCTTTTTTATGCCTTACTGAGTGTACAGGAAGGATTTTGAGAGGCTTACTTTGCCTCATCCTCATTGTTTAATATATGGCCTTATTTACTTCCCCCCTCGCCTGAAAAATAAAGGTTATTTTCTTAGCTTTGCTTTATGGAACTTCAGTGTTACAGCATTTCAACACTTCCCAAATATTTATTACACTCTTCACAATATGACTATGAAGGAAGATCACCTGTATTACTGACAGGGAGTGCAGTGACAAAAAGACTGAGAACAGTTATACCACATTATTAAATGCTGTAATTTCAAGTGTAGCTTTTCTTGGTTTAAATAATATCCATAACTATACTCCAGACTTTTGCAGTTCAGACACAGGAGCTGGGATTCATTTGACCAAAGGTAGTTGTCTCCAAACCAGAAATGCGCATACAGAAGAACTGTCACTGCAGGCTCACACCAGGTGTATAGAGGGGATTTCCTGCCAAGCACCATAAAAAACGAGGAAGGTCTCATCAGACACTATCTTTGAAAAGTATGCCTTAGCTTTCTGGACAAATAAGCCAGCAATGTGCTCTTGTGGCCAAGAAGGCCAATGCCATTCTGGGGCATATTAGAAGGGGTGAGGTTAGTAGGTCGAGCGAGGTTCTTCTCCCCTCTACTCTGATGTGGTGAGGCCACACCTGGAATACAGTGTCCAGTTCTGGGCCCCTCAGTTCAGGAAGGACAGAGAACTGCTTGAAAGAGTCCAGCACAGAGTCACAAACATGGTTGAGGGAGTGGAACATCTTCCTTATGAGGAGAGACTGAGGGAGGTGGGGCTCTTTAGCTTGGAGGAGACTAAGAGATGAGCTCATTAATGTTTACAAATATGTAAAGGATAAGTGCTGAGAGCATGGAGCCAGGCTCTTCTCTGTGATGCCCAGTGATGGGACAAGGGCCATTGGGTGGAAGTTGAGACACAGAAAGTTCCATATAAACAGGAGGGAAAAAAATTCACTGTGAGGGTCACAGAACATTGGAACAGGCTGCCTAGAGGGGATGTGGAGGTGCTCAAAACCCACCTGGATGCATTCCTGTGTGATCTGGTATAGGTCAACCTGCTTTGGCAGGTAGATTGGACTACATGATCTTTTGAGGTCCCTTCCAACCCCCAATATTCTGTGATTCTGTGTGAAACAGGTGTAAATCTTGGTTTACTAGACCTACTTTTGGAGCTGCTTTTGTTCTCCATGCAAGCACTTGCCCCAGGACATACTTCTAGGTATGTTTCTTTGACCTACCTCTCCAGCATCTGATTTCTCAGTGCACTGCACTGGCACCATCAGCTGCTGGGCTCTGCTTCCCATGCAAGGGCAAACATCAAGCTTCACACTGAATGGACCTGTGCAGTGAATTTCCAACCCATGTTTGGAAAGAAGCAAGGAGGTGCATTTGATTCTTAAATTAACAAACGGATGCATGATGCTGCATGAGCAACAAAGAAGGATCGCAGGCAGTTGCTAATAATATTCAAGGTATTCATTCTGTTGCACTGCACAGCTTTGGATTCAAGCTGTCTTTCAGAAAGACCAAGTTCTCAAAAGCAAACCTGATGACATTCCAGAGACAGTGTCTGTGTGTTAATATAATACAGAATCACAGAATCTGGTTAGAATAAGGTTGGAAAAGACCTCAAGGATCATCAAGTCCAACCTGTCACCCAAGACCTCATGACTACTAAAACATGTCACCAAGTGTCATGTCCAATCCGTGCTTGAACACCTCCAGGGATGGTGACTCCACCACCTCCCTGGGCAGCACATTCCAATGTCAAACAACTCTCTCCATGAAGGACTTTCTTCTCACCTCGAGCCTAAACTTCCCCTGGCGCAGCTTGAGACTGTGTCCTCTTGTTCTGATGCTGTTTGCCTGGGAGAAGAGATCAACCCCCTCCTGGCTACAACCTCCCTTCAGGTAGTTGTAGACAGCGGTGAGGTCACCTCTGAGCCTTCTCCAGGCTAAACACCCCCAGCTCCCTCAGCCTCTCCTCATAGGGTTTGTGCTCCAGATCCCTCACCAGCCTCATTGCCCTTCTCTGGACACGTTCAAGTATCTCAACATCCTTCTTAAATTGAGGAGCCCAGAACTGGCCACAGTACTCAAGGTGTGGCCTAACCAGTGCTGACTGCAGGGGCACAATGACTTCCCTCTTCCTGCTGGTCACACTATTCTTGATGCAGGCCAGGATGCCATTGGCCTTCTTGGCCACCCGGGCACACTGCTGGCTCATGTTCAGATGGCTGTCAATCAGTACCCCCAGGTCCCTTTCTGTGTGGCTGCTCTTCAGCCACTCTGACCCCAGCCAATATTGTTAAATGATAACCAAGGCAATCCAAGTAGCTGTAGTCCTGGTAGCCAAGTACTGGAGTAAGTCACAGAATGGTACAGGATACAGGCAGTGAAGAATGATTTTCTGTGAAGCAGATTTTGAGAAACAAACTTTGTATCTATTGCAGATCAAGTTGAGAATGGTGAAACATATTGCATATGAAATTCTGATTAAAAATAAAATTATACAGAATCAATATGGCACCTATTCCTGTTGGCATCCTACAAAGATCTGTTCTCGGTGTCCTGATAATCAACTTTATGAAGGAAAATGTTGAAGTTTGCAGGTAACGAAAGTAAGTGCTAGTCACTTGTACAAGTAAAACACATAGTTTGATTCATACTAACGCAAGATTAGATGCACAGGAGAAAAGAAGCATGTCATGATTTTAGGCAGAATGGTCTAAAACATGGTGTAAATTATTTTATAAAGAGGCAGCACAACAAAGACAACAAGCTGGCTGGTTTGCCTGTAGGGATGCGTTCTCCTGATCCTCGGAAGCAGCTGCTGCTGAGGAAGGTGCAGAGGTTGCTGCTGGTGGCACAGTGCTGAAAGGTTGCAGTCAGAATGGCCAATTCACGCATGAAGTGGAAAAAGTAGAGATGGCTTTGAAATGCCTTTGAAATGCCTTCAAGAATGATTTCTGAGGTGAGGGAAAATGGGTCTAATTATTTTACGGAAGAAAAATGCACTGATTAATCTTAGCCCATACATGTGGGAGAAGATCACTGATACCATGTCCCCTTAAGCTGATAAAAGCATGGTGAGAACCAGTGGTTGGATGCACGAGTAAGACAAATTGTAACTGAATGTGAGTTACACCTTTTAGTAAACTAATTAACGATGGAAATGATTTATCAAGATAAGTGGTGGACTCCTCATTACTGATGCCTTTAAGTCACCACTGCCGGGTGTCATTCTGAGGCAGCGGTTGTAAAACAGTGAGTGTTAGGAGATGACTGGTTGAGACCTTTTAGCCCAAGGTCAGATCATGATGATCTTAGAATTTATTAATCTATGAAGATTCTTTCTAATTTATTGCACAGATGTCGCTGTCTTGTGTGAGACATAAATTACGTGTATTAGGTTGATCTTCAAAGGTTTGCCGTAAGTGACTTCAGGAGAATTATGACTACATATAAAAAGTGAGGTGCCTAAGGCAGGGTTAAGCAAAGTTGTTTTGCCAGTAACACCTCTTGCACAGGATCCACCTGCCTGGAGACACACAGTGACCTGTGTCATCTCCTGGGTCTTTTCGGAGGCTGGAAATGTGGCTTAGGGGCTTTTTAAAAGGTGGTTGAGGGTGGGCAGTGCAAATGTACTCCCACACGTGGGTGTGAGGACACGCTATGTGCGAGGCACAATGCCTTGGTGAACTGCTGGAGGGAATCAGCCAGGGGCACCGGCGCGGGAAGGGCTCCCCTTGCCCGGAGCCGTGGCAGCCCTCGGAGGCTCTCACGAGTCCTGCTGCAGCCTCAGTTCAGTGTAGGAAAGCCGCCGGTCCCGCGGGGAAACCGCTCTAGGACCTTCCCTTCCCCAGCTCTCGAAACAGGCCTGACCCTCGCGTGCCGCAGTTCCCACGGCCCGGGCGCGCGCCTGCGCGCGGGGGCAAGGGAGCCGGGAAGCGCGCGCTGAGCTTGCCCACGTGCCCACCCGGGGCAGCGCGGGCGCGCGCACGCCAGTGGGTGTCTGCGCGTGTGTGCGAGGGTGTGAGGGCGAGCGCGCGCACCGAGTCGCGCGTGGGGCCGCAGCACCTCCGCGCGTGGAGAGCGCAGGCTGGGTGGCGCGGCGCCGACAGTCCGCAGGCAGCGGCGGCGCTCGCAGGGCTGCCTGTGCCTGCGGAGGCGCCACGGCCACAGCAACACCGCCCCTTGTCCGTGAGCCCGACACCTGGGGAAGGTGCCCGGCTCACGGGTACCGTATGCTTATGCCGTGAAGGGAGGGAAGCTTGGCCCGGCCCGGCGCCGCTGCCACACACTTTGCTCTGCCTGCGGCCCCGGCTCGCGCATCCCGCTCTGCCCGACCCGAAGGACCAGCGCAGGCGGCACCTCCCGCCCCGCCGCGGTGGGGGTGCCCGGCCCTCGAGGCGCCCGCTGCCCCGGCTCCCGGGGAATGCGGCACTAGAACTCCCGCCCCGACTCGGCACCGCTCCCCTTTTCCGCCTCCCCGGCTCTAGGGGGGGCTTTTTCCTTTTCGGCGTTTTCTGCCGAGCATCCTTTTATTTATTTTTTTTTTCCCTTTCGGAGGAGGAGGAGAAGGAAGGAGGGAGGTGTTCAGTGAGGGCTGCTCGGACCCCCCCCTCCGCGCCTGAGAGGTGCTGTCCCTCCCTGAGCGGAGTGGGGGGAGAGCAGCCGGGAAGGCAGAGGCAGGTCCCGTTCCCTCTCTGTGCCGCCGGGGACAGAGAAGGAGGGTGCTGGGAGCGTGTCTGTGTGTGCGTTGTGGTAGGGGTTATTTATTTATTTATTACTCCTGGTGGTTGCAGCTGGCAGACCTGGAAAGGAGTAGGCGCCATTGCCAGAAGGATTATTGCCAGGGGAAGGGGGGAAAAGAGAAGAGACCCCGAAGCTCCAGAGAGGCGGCTCTTTTCCTCCCGCTTTGGCTCCTGCCGCCGGGGGATGCGCCCTGACTGAAGAGGGGCTCGGTTCCCTTCCGCCACTCCGTTCGTCCTTCCCACCTTCAGTCCTCCTCCTCCCCATCCAGCAGCATGCATCCCTCTCAGCGGAGAGCGGCCGCTGCCACCTCCAACCCTGCCATGCTCCTGCTCCTCCTGTGCCTGGGCTGGGCGCCGCCGGGCTGGGGCTGGCTGCGGGGCAGCTCCCGGGGGGCGGCCGGGCTGCCCCCCAACGCCACCACGCCGATCTCCATCATGGGCTTGATGCCGCTCAGCCAGTCTGAGGAGGACCAGAAGAGCAAGATCGGCCGGGGCGTGCTGCCCGCCGTGCAGCTGGCCATGGATCAGATTCGCAACGAGTCCCTGCTCAACCCCTATTTCCTGGACCTGCGTCTCTACGACACGGAGGTAGGGACCGCCGCGGGCCCCGCACAGCCGGGCGCAGGGGGTGGTGCCGCCGCCCAGTCCCGGGGCGCTGCGGGTGCCGGGTCGCAAGGGCAGCGCGGACGCCCGGGCCAGGGTTGCGGCTGCCGGCGGGGCCGTGCGCGGCGCCTGCGAGCGCGGTTCGCCGGGCCGGCTCCGCAAGCCTCCGGCAGATGTGGAAGGACCAGTGGTGGAGGGAGAGGAAGTAGAGCTGGCGGGCCGTGTCCTGGACTAGCCCTGCATATCTGGAGTGGCTCCCTGGGCAGCCGGGACTCCCCTCGCCGCTCGCCCCGCCGGCCCAGCGGACTCTTTTGCCCGGCGTGGCGGGGCTGCTTGCGGCGCGGGGGAACTGGTGCCCGGGTGACAGGGGTGTCTGACTGTGACTGGGATTGACTGCCCTTGGCACGCACGTACACGGGTGGGAGGACAGCTGTCTCTCGCTGGCGCTCCCTCGCTCGGCAAAGCTGCGGCCGCATCTCTCTCCAAAGCCGCTACCCGGTTAGCAACAGATGCACCCCGACCGCTGCACTCTCCCTCTCCGCCAATGGGCACACGCTGCCATCTCAATTTATTCTCCGTGCAGCGCTGGGACCAGAAGGGCAGCGGCAGGGGCCGCGGCCGTAGCTTGAGGAGGAGGCGGGGAGGGTCTGTCAGGGTTTCGCTAGGTCTCCCTTCTTCTCCCTCCTCCGGCTGGCGCGGCGGGAGCGGTTGGGCGCCCGCCCGGGAAGTGCGTGGCGGGTGGCAGAGCGGAGACTCTCCTCGGAAAGAGTTAAATTTGCGGTCCCCATCCCCGCGGAGTGTCCGGCCGCCCGGCGGGATGCTTGCGAGCTGCCCCGCTCCAGATCAGTGCCGGTGGCGGCGGGCTGGGCTGGGAGAGGAGACCTGCGCGGTGCTGTGCTGAGAAACATCTTCCCTTTTACCTGGTAGAGAGGCAGGCAGGGAGCGAGGCGAGGGCTTTGTTAAGTTGGTTCCCACCACCAACCACCCACAACTGCATTTGATTTTGGTCGGAACTTCAATAACCCTGCGTTTGCGAAGGGAACGTTATTGGTTCAGTATCGGGGCTTTCCTGAAGATGGCAGTGGTTTCTTGTGTAACGCTGGCGTCGGGTGCTCATTTCCAAGACAACCCCGGTAAAGCAAGCGACTAGTGAAAATCTTCCTGGCTGTAATTTAAGGAAGCCCGTGTCTTCTCCCCTTCCAATCTCAGGATCCGCGGGGAGCAAGCTGAGAGCAGCAATGACAGGCTGTACTGCTTCGTGACAGTGTCTTCGTCCCCGAAACTGTTACGAAAACCTCTCCTCCAGAGGTGGCTGGGTTTTATTGGCATACGTTTGTCATAGGATTTTTTTTTCCCAGATATTTCTGAGCAGAAATGTGTGGAGGGCAATACTGGTGAAGATGTAATTTGGGAGATAGCTTGCTGCCATCGTGTTGTGTGAATGAGCCTGAGATACTGAAAGGGAATACAGGCAAGATCAGTCTGGAGTAGCCGTTTGTTTCCTTAAAAACCTGAATCTCAGGGAACTCTGCAATCATAATGAAAAGAATTATGGGGGATTTTTTGAATGGCATTACCTGTTTCATAAAGTGGGGTACTTGTTAGAAAAAAAGAAATTGCAGTTCTCCTAATCCTGTTTTCATTACATTATTCTGTTTAAATCCTTCCCTTGGATGGAATTGTTATAAGCATAACATGCATAGGAATTAGAGAAGCCTAGGCAAGATCTTCCTTCTCTGTACAGTAACATCGTCATCAATAAGGTGCTGCACTTCATTGCAGTCAAAATATTTTGAAGTTCTTAATATGGATTTTGGATTCTGAACGAGGTAGTTAGCATTAAAATATTCAGGAAAAAATGCCCTATTTGTTCTGGAATGAGTATCAGTTTCTTAAAAATCTCATTTTTATACTGTTTTGTACTCTAGGGGCACAAAGAAGAAGGGTCATGTTGCCAGCTTGCTGCGTGGCTTTAAATGCTTTTAAGCAATTAATAAATGGATGGTTATGGAATGCTAAGTCAGACAGACATATATATTTGGAGTATGGTTGGATCATTATTGCATGCCTAATAGTGACAAGTAAATAACTTAGTGTTCATGAGGAGCACTAGATTGCACCAAAATGGAATAGACTGATGTCTGGAATAGCCATTAAATATATAATAGCAGTGAAAACTTTTTCACTCTGTTCAACCATTACCTTATTCTTTCGGTGCACTTACAGTAAACAGAAGGGTAGATGGCTCATCATGCCCACTTGGTCCTCAGCCTCTTTTCTGAGGTTGCCAATAAATAGATATGCATGAAGAGCCTGGATCCTTATCATTGCATAATCACAGACCAGGGAGTAGTTCTCTCACTCAGCACTTCACAGGTGGTGCTTGTGACATTCTTGGCTCTTGAAAAGAGTGTGGAGCCTCAGACACACAGGTTGTTTGGTTTTTTGTTTGTTTGGTTTTTTTTTTTAACTAGCTTGGGAAATAATTGTAATGTATTTATTATGCTTGGGAAATATATAGCAGTGATTCAGAAACTCATATACTCTCCCTCACATCTTTCCAGAATCTCTCGTTGCAATCTGATGTTTGTGTAGCAATTTTGTGTAGTATTTTAACAAAAAAGCTAGTAATAATGAAAAGTAGTAATGAAAATAAGCAAATGGGATTTAATTATTTTTATTATTATTATGCAGTGAGGTAGTTTTCTATCAGGACTGAACTGAGTGTTTTATTTTGCTTGATATTTCTGATTTCTACCATTGTAATGCCTTTACTTTTCGATTAGCCATTTGAAGAACTGCATGTGCCTTCTAACTTAGACTGCTGTTTGGCAGCACTTGACCTCAGCAGCCTTTGAGCACATGAGTAGCAGCTCTAGTGTTTTTCAAAGCATTTAAACTGAATTAAGCACTCAAGTACAGTCCTTAGTCATTGTCTCAACCAATTGTGACTGTGTTACACCTTTGCTGCAAAGTATTACCATGTTACCGCAAGTACACAAAAATGTAGAGGCTTCTGTCTTGACTATTTTGGTGGTCAGTGCCATCCTGATCCAGTTGAGTGAACTCTGTTTAGCAATCCCATGGGCATCTTTTTGTCTCTTTGGGTGTGGGGCAGTCAGTACAACAAGTCTCAGGTGTAGGCATTTTCAGAATTCTGGTCTAAGTTAGTTACTTTAGTTTGTGCTGCTCATTTCAGTGAGAGCAGGAGCAAACTTTAGATGAGACTCCTAGGAAAAAAATTATAGTTATGTTATTTTAGAAACTGAAAAGAGAATTTACAAAATTCTGAAGTGTCTGTTCCAAATACCATTGAAATTGATGGCAGTAATTCACTGATTCCAGTGGCTCTTGGATCAGGTCCTAGAAGTTAAGGGTGCTTGATAGTTTATGGCTTTGGATCAGTAACTGTGATATAATATTTCTTCTTTTTCCCATCTGTCCCTGTGATGGTTGGAAATGCAAATAAATGTTTTGGAAAATAACAAAGTGAAAACCTTTATGTACAAAGGAAAGATGATTTTTGCTTAACATCCTGACACACATCTTTTACAAGACAAACCCCAGAATAACACTAAAATAAAGTAATTAAACATTCTAGTAGACATACTTTCAATTTCAACAGTATTTAAATTGCTTCAAACAAAAACTGACCATGCAGAAAGTAGAGGAGGAAGCCTGGTGGAAGAAGACCAGGGCTTTAATGGAAGTTGGATATCTGCCCTTCTGTATCTGGACATCTTCCCCCAAATATGGAATGTATTTTTCATGTTTTGTAGGAGCAGTGCTGCAAGTGGCACACAGACAGGCTGAATTTGTTTTGAATCTAAACTCATAGAAGTCAAGAAAGCTGTGTATGCAAGTTAGAATTCTGTCACGTGTTTCTGAAGATCAAAGTGAGTCTTGACAAGCTGAAAAAATATCTTCAGAAGTAAGTGGGGTATATTATCACAAAGAGGGAAGAGTATTCATGCAATATGGCTGATATTATTTATTTTTGTCTAACTACTACAAATAATTTGTGGTAATCCTGATGTAATCTCATAATAATACACTCTAATATCTAGAAGGGTGAGCTCTTGAAAATGTACAGAATTCCACAACAGCTGAAGGAAAATGTGTACTTACTGACATTTAATATATTTGCCTTTGTCCTATTCTCAGTTAGGTAGTAACTGCCTTGACTAATTTATCTGAGAAGAAGTTGTGTTATAAGGAGACCTCTTTATTTTCTTCTTTTGCTAAAAAATTATCTGTATCTCCAGTAAAACTCCCTCAAAGTGTTGTACAGGCCATGCAGCAGCCTGGGTCATTCCTACCATCTATTCTAATAATGTGTCTGTTGAGAAGTATGAAGCTCACTGTTCAATAGCACATGATGGCTCTCAGAGAGGGGATAAATAACTACCAGTTGCCATCTGAAAAACTCTGCCTTAAAAGAACAGAGCAAGGGCACCAACCTCCACCTCCCCCCCACCCCCCAGAAAAAAAAAAAAAAAAAAAAGAGAGGTGCACACAGTGTTGGTTAAGCCCTTTGTCTTCGAAGGCACAAATTCAGGGCCTCCTGACACTCCTGACAACAGCTGGATTTGTGCAGGGAAGTATGGTGCCCAAAGCTGTCAGGACTCTAGGAGTGAGCCTGACATGCCAGTTGCATGCTCTGAGCATGGAATTATTTTATGCAGCCTTATTTTCGTTTTAGAAGTACTACTCAAAATGGGGCAGATAAGGTACTGTCATGGTCATCTAGGAGTAGCAGTCAGTTGAATGTACAGGAGATGTCAGGATCTAAAATAGGACCATGTTTACAGCAGACTGAACCGGCAGACATTTGTTCTTGTATCGTCAGATGAGCTTGTGTCTGGCGTATGCTGAAGTACCAACTGTTACCAAGTGTACAGGTATTACCATGGACTTGTACTGTCTGATATATGCAGAGTGTAGCATTAGAATGCAATAGGCTACAGGTATGGATGATGATCACTGTCTGCTCTGCTGGCGCCGCTTTGCTTGGAAGGGACATATTTATTTTAAAGAGTCAGTGTCCCCTTTGACTTTTGTGTAATATGGCTCCATTTACAACACCTCTTTTTGCTTAGAGTTTTGTGAACTTGGAATAATCTAAAAGTTAAGTGTTTATGTTAATTCTCTGCTGGCTTCTCTACTGATGCTAGAAAGTGGGTGGGGAGAGGACAGAAATCATGTATTCACTGCACCCACTCTTCTGGGTGCGGATCTCAGACCTGCAGCATGTATATCCCTTAAATATCTCTGCAGAGATATTACAGCCAATGTATAATTTTTTTGGGCATATGTCTTGCAATTTCATGTATAACTTACCCTATGCATACTGCAAAACACACTGTTATGGAATCTTTTGATTCAAATGCCAAACACGCTCCCTCAGCAGGGAAAAAACTATTTTTCTGAATAAAACCAGGAAGAAGATTCCATTTACATTTAAGAAAGAGTAAGAAGTTCCTATCCTCTGATATGGTCATCAATCAGAGTGAATTGCTCATGTTTGTGGAAAAGATGTGATGTAATACACTGGTGGTAACTATGAAGAAAATATTTGCATCAGGAAAAGGGAGAAGAAGGAGCTAGAAAAGAGACATTTAAGGCTGTCATTCACACAAAACATTTTAAAGTATAATATTTATGTTGTTTTAATTAAACACATGTAACCATTTGGGATGACAACATAAATAACATTACATGTCAAGGCTACAAACACCATCTTACATTAGTGATCTCAGTGTGATGTTGCATGTGTGTATCAAGCTTTGTTCTCTGCTTTGATTGTGTTTTTTGCTTTATGAATATTTTCATGGCATATGGTAGAAGAACAATGGATATAAGCAAACTGCAGAAGCTGGGAGCGAAACAGCTCTTTCATGAAACTCAGGTGGAGGTCATTGCTGTCACAAGAAAGGAGATACTTTTCCTTAGCAAAGGTTGAACCATTGCATATGAAGAGCTGGTTCAGGAAATCAAGTGGTGGAAGTTAACAGAGGAGTATTCTTAGTAATCTATTTTGGTTCAAATAATTTTTGGGGTGGCTAGGGGTAGTAGAGAGGTACAATGAAGCCAGTCACGGTGAATGTGACTCCGTCCTGTGGAGATGAGTGTGGACACACAGCAACCCCACATATCCCAGGAGCCCTGTTTCAGGCTGTGGGATTCCAAACTGGGAGGGTACAGTGTACATACATTGCAATTTTCTGATTTTATTTTTGTATTAGGAATCCTAGGACTAAATTTGTGACAGAGCCTGGAGTTTTCAGGAGCCAGATGCACTGTTCTCTGATTTGAGGGTCTAGCTGAGCTAGAAATGCAATTTGCAGTACTTTCATGGTCACCTGGCTCCAGCCTAGTGGGCCAGTAGTCTGATACTGTCTGCTGAGTGGAAACAGTATGTACTGACTGAAAAATACTTCCTTTTTATTTTTCCTTTTTTTTTCCACTCCCCTTTGCAATGGAATAACCATGTAATCTCATTGCCAAGTGAGTGATTAATGTCCAGTTACTATGCCATTAGTTTTTCATTGTCATTGCCCTTTAGGTCCCACAATTTTTTTGTCATGTTTTCCAAATAAGTGTTCTCAAATGTGAAAACGAAAGTTCAAAAATTTAAGGTGGACATCTACCTTCTCTCTGAAAAAAACACTCACAAAGACAAAGAATAGAAGGGCTAATGCAGATGGACTGCCCAAATTGTTGTTACTGAGGATCCTGAGAGATAAAGGCCCAGATAATGGGCTAATTGCTTTAAAATGAACATCAGGAGTTTGAGGCATAGGGTTAGAAAACTTAGGTTTTCTAGTGTGGCCATGGTACTTCTCTTAAATAATTAACAAGTTCTAAGATCAGAGGACCATTAGGCTTATCCAGCACTTAGAATATAGGCCATATATTTCACTTGGGGATTTCTGGCTGCTCCACTATGAACGAGAATATTGCACTTTAGAAAGCCCTGCCATCTTTTCTTCAGGATCCCCCCAAATCCTCCTCCCTGGAAAACTTTTCTCTGTGATTTACTTGAAATCTCTTAAAAAGCCCATTGCTATTTCCAGCTTAAACTCGGCTGCCCCTCTGACCGCTGATGCTGTGAGAGCAGTAGCTCACAGCTTTTGCTTATGCCACTCTCTCTGCAATTCCTTCCCAGCTACAGAGCTGAGAAATCAACAGCAAGATGAGCTGTGCAGGGTGACCAAGGTTTTCCGACATTTTAATGGCTACCCAGAGGATCCTGCCTTGTATGAAGGGATTATATTTGCTGGAAGTGGAAATCTTCTTCCTTTCTAAAAATTGTCTCAGACCAGAAGTGAAACCCTTCTTAACTTGCTTCTTGGCAAGCTGTGTCTGCTGGATTTATCTGTTCCTTCCCTGAGTAGCTGGCTCTGCAGAGTATTTTTTAAAAATTCTTATCTGAACCCCGTTTTCTTCTCAGCATAAGCCCATTCTTTTTCAAAAGCCCATTTTGCCACATTCCTCATTAGAAGAGCTCATCCTGTCTGCCTGGTTAAGTTACTTGAAAATCTCATGTTTTTAGATTAAAGAATCACTATCACATATATTTAAAAACAGAATATATTAGTGCAATATTTTGTTTCCTTAAAGTAGTTATGTATTTTAATTTACTGTTTACCTATGGTGGGCCTCAGCTTCTGCTGCAGCTTCACTGAACTACAGAATTATGTGAAGATTCATACACACAATAGGTGTCTAAGTAACCATTTTACATCCAAAACCTCCAGGGAGTAGTAAGAGGTCTCTTTGGGATGTTAATTAACTTCCTTTCCATTGTTTACTGCTCGTACTTTCACAGGGAATTTAATATTTTTTTTCTAGCAAAGAGCACATACCTTTTTTACAATTTTTACTCTATATAGAGTGACAGTTTTTGACACATTAACACCTCGTGTGGTACAAAATGTAACATGTAGCATTTTTTAAGCATTGTGATTATTAGACATGCACTGTTGTGTATTTTGACAGCATCATGTACAAATATTTTGATATATACATATAGTATAAAAATATTGAAGTCTACGTTTCTGTGAGGTCTTTCATATAATTTTAAAGTTCTTTAAAAGCACTTTGGGTTTTGTTTTTCCCTTTTGCATGTGAATTTGGGGAGCCCCAAGTATTAATGATTTGCAGGAGGCTGACTGAGACAGAGCAATTTTAATTTTTTTTTTTCTCTTCCACTTTCTCCTTTTTTGAAAATTGTAAGCAGGACCAAATTTTATGTTGTTGGTGAGAGTCTGATCTGGAGGGATGTGGAAGTGACAGGAAGACTTTATGCAATGTAGTAGAAGAAATAAATAGCTCTACTACGTAGAGCAAGTGACACAAAGAGTTTTACATTCCAAATCTTTAAACTTAGCCAAGCTCCTTTCTGCTCCTCTTTCCTTCCTATAATGAATGCTGATGGTATCAGCTCCAAAAAACAAGACTTTCAAGTTAGGTCCCTGTACTGAAGATTTGCTTTCCAAAAGCACCAAGTGATTTGCATTTTCTGTCAACATCAGTGGGAATTGCTGAATACTCAGCACTTTAGAAGCCTGCCCACCTATGAAAATGCAACGTGCTTCTGTAAGGAGGAGACCTAGAATTGCCACTTCTAATTAAGAACAAAAGCATTCATAGTTACTTGCTTTAAAGTTTTAAATTGCCTGGTGGAATAAAATGCTGACTTTGTTCAGCCTCTGGGATACAGATCCTTTCAGGATCAGTGTCAGTATTATCAGAATTAAATATCTTTAGAATTAGCGTATTGAGTCTTAAGATCTTAGCTGAGAAATATGCAGGGTATAGGTTATTTTTAAAAACAAGTCATTTAAAAAAAACCTAATTCTTATAATTAACTTATATCTGGAAATTGTTTGTCTGACCTTGGCAAAATCAACAGTTTATACGATGTAAACAAAAGGAGTGATACAGTGGGAGTACTGTCCCTAGGGCCTTGTTACTCAAGGCAGGTCTATACAGCTGGCACAATTATGTCATGGGTGGGTATTAGGAGGTGTTATCTCAATGTCAACAAAAGCCCTCAGTGCAGTTACAGCAGCAAACAGCTCTTTTTAATTCATCTAATAAAGGTTGTTTCATTTAAATGGGATAGTTTATTGAAGAGTAGAAAGTGTGTTTTCCCTGACCACTGAGTTCAAAAGTTTGGTACTGTTAGAAATATTTTTTTCATCCATTATAGAGCAAGTTAGAGATTAAACTGCCTCTGAACATTGAACTAACTGGACTGGGCTGCTGGTTTTTTTTTTTTTCTTTCCCCCCCCCCCTTTTTTTTTCACCTCTCAGCTTTTTACACATTCCCATGGCTTTCTCCTGAATCTTTTACAGTTTATCATCTTCATTCTTAAAGTGCTGCCACTAGAATTTGATCTGTTACTTCAGGAATAATCTCACTGATGCTGTATATACTAGTAATTTTATCTCTTTTCTTCAAGCCTTCTGTTCAGAATGGAGGAAATGAATTTGATCTTTGTGCAGCAATGCTGGGGAAGAGAGAAAGAAAGCAGAGATGAGATTCTCAGGCAGCATGTGAGGAGTGAGACACTAGGATGCGCAGCAAAAAGAAATTTTCATTTGCCTTCTCCAGATTAGTCTCACTAGCTACAAGCAAATGTGGTCAGCTTTGGTAGGGCTGCTGGAAGCAAGTAGCCTGGTCATTGGGGTGATGCTGTGGGTGTGAAATAATTTTAGATGAACAGTCAGCTACCTAAAAAAGCTGAGACATGTTAGAGTAGATAATAGTGCCTCAATATTGAAGCTCCTCTTGGCGTAGGTAGAGGCTTGATGGAAGAACAGGAGTTGCCATCCAAAATAAATCATAATAATTTCCAATGCATTACCAAGGTTTCTTAGGATATATGAGTGCTCTGTACTCTAATTACACTGAGCGATTAAGCACCAAGAACAGAGACACATGGGACAAGAAGAATGAATGATAACCTACTTTGAAAAAACTAGCATTTGAGGCTGGGATTAGAACATTCTATAAATGTTAATGGGTGTTACTTCAGTGGGAGGAGGTTTTGTGTGCGAGGCGTGAGGTGACATATAGCTAAAATATATAGCCAGCCTTTAACACAGTTAATACAGTCTGTAGTCAACCTCTTACATAAACTAATAACTTCTAAAGTGATTTATGGTTCAGAAATACTGATCAGGGGATTGACAGCCCAGTTTAAAATGCTGTGAAGGCAGAGGTTAATGTGGTAAGGAGGAAAACACAGAAGAGATTTCTCCTTTTGCCTTTGGAAAGTATTTGCTACAGGTAATAACGTTTATGCCAGGTGTTTGGGGTTTTTTTCTTATTTAAGTTCTCAGGAACTGTACTCCTACAAGGGAGCATAATTTCCTCCTACAGTTTTCCTCTCTGAAAATTACTCAGTTTGTGTAGATCTCACAAAGGAGCTGCCAACTGTGAGTCATCTGGTCACCAGCTCACTCCTAAGGGTTTGAGCTAGCTCTAGCAAGAGCTATAGTGATCCTTACCATGCTGAAGAACAATTATTTACCTTTGGTAATGCCTCCCAGAATAAGGAGAAAGGCAGGGTGTTGAATGAGGTGGCCTTCAGTCTCTGACACTGAAATCAAGTTTCAAAATTAGTACTATAGTTGTAGAAATTCTGTTCCATACTTGAGAAATACATGCAAGATGCAGATTAAGATTTCACAATTGTTATGTTTTGGTAGTAAATTCATAGGATGTTGAGTAAACTCAGCTGAAAAACTCTGTCTTCAGATGTGTGACACGGGTGTAACAATGTGCTTTTGTTGGCATTAATCCCCAGGAGGTGTTATTCTCAACCTGAAAATTATACCTGTGTGATCAGTCACATGCATGGCTAAGTTTTTTCTTTGAAATAAAACATATGGGCATGCTTTGGCACAAGTACTAGAGGATTAATTAGCAATAAAATTGCTATATAGGAAACAATTGTTTGGTTGGATAGTTAAATTTTTTAGTCAGGAAACAGGTTTTAAGGAAGCAGTTAACATGAGGATGCAGTAGCATGTGATTTTGTTTAACCCAGACATAGGTTAAATGCAGCAGTGCCGAGGAGACCCAAAAGTGGTACAAAGAGAAAAAGAAGACTGTCTAGGTTGAAGCATATCTATACAGTGTGGTCATGCTTCCTAAAATGTATATCCATCCATGTGGTGCTGAAAATGATTTCACATGCTCTGATACACCGCTGGTCCCTCAAGAATTTAAAGCCATCGGTTGTGCAGCAGTGGTTGAATGAGATGTGGCGTCATATTTGTTTATTGAACACAGAAGGGGATGCTGGATGTTCAAACCACGTTGTTTTTGTTACTGAAATACAAGTGAAGCTATGATTAATGGAGTCCCATGTTCCTGCTTGGTTGGTGAAGAAATCCAGGCATGGGATGGGGGAGAGTAGTTCAAAGCACCTTATCTGCTGAGGTTTGTCAGCATGAATGCCTCCTGATTTCTTCCTCTCCTCTTCCTTAGTGTAATCAATGCTAAAACAATGCTGGTGAAGAAGACTGTCCCAAGGACTATTCACCAACAAAATCCTATTTAAGCCTCTAAGAAAAGTATTAAATGGGATATAAGCAACATCTTGGCCTCCACTGGCCCTTCTGCTCAGGGAATAGTTTCCTCTTGTGTTTAAAAAATGTATTTTCAATAATCACGTTATAGAATCATTAGTTTAAGAAACAGCAAGTTGAGTCATTGTGTTAAATTGTTGCTGTGCTGGACTGTGTTACATGAGTGTGCTTCCTCCTTAGTGTTGTGACCAGTTTATGTGCTGTATTTCTGCCTAGGGAATTCCCATAATACATTTTTACCCTGCTGCAATTGATTTCATAGAATCATAGAATGTTTTGAGTCGGAAGGGGTCTTGAAAAGTCATCTAGTTCATTTCATAGCCTTGTACAGAAAGAAAAACAGTATCTTCTTCCCCATGTGAAGGCCACCATACAGCCTTGCTGCTTTCTGTCTGTATGCAACGGTGATAAAGAAGAGCAAGGGTTACGCATCAGGTATTTATATTTCCACCTGTGTTTGTGTCCAAGAATGCATCAAGAGGAAAAAGAATTAATGTCTCTTTTCTTGCCCATCCAGTTGCACAAATGAGTTGGCAGAAGAGCCATTGTAGACAGTTAGTAATAAATTGAGCATATCTTCTTGTGACTGTTTGCTGGCCCCAAGGCAGACATTTATTGCTTCTTTATTCAATATTATGTTTCTCTTTTAACTTTTATTTATCTATTTACTTCCATGCCCTCATGGTACGTAATATATGGATTGCAATTCTAAATGAGAATGTTCATAATTAGACTTTATTTGAAGATTTTTCTGAAATTCTTCAAATTATCTTTTTAGTTGCCTGTCAGTTTCAGAAGAATTTATTGACCTGGAACACTGCATTTTGAAAACTAAAATTTAAACAGCACCTTTATTTTCTCAGCAAACTGATACTTTGTTTTGAAATGTCATCTATTCACAAAATAAATTACCAAGTCCTGAACATATAATTTCAAATCTGATTTATACTAGATTAAAATTCTGCATATGAGCCCTTCCATTTGTTTTCTTTTCGGATCCTTGAGGTATTGAAAACCTTTGAGGTTTTGGGTTTCCATCCCAGCTTGACACAGGGCATTTCTTTTGAAATCTTGAATTTCCACAAGATGGCAAAGCAATTTGCTATTAAGCTGCATGTATAATGACACTACATTGAAAATAGGAGCTTTTTATGTCTTGGACAAACAAGCATCTTCCAGGCCAGATGTTCTTCTCTCACTCTTCCTGGGCCTGACTCTTTCATTTCCCTGCCTTGCCTGTGACAGCATCCCAGTATGTGTGGGGGGCTTTCTGTGCATGGGGAGATCTGGCTGCTTAGATGGAGGGAAAAGGTCACCCAGGTGGCTGCTTCCACAAAATTAGTCTCATTGTGGCTGGGAAGCACTTAGGGAGGATGGTGCTTGCCTCAGGGGTGAGATAGGCTGTGAGTGCTGGAGAACAGAGGTGCAGGTTCTTCTCTGGTGTTGTGGTCCCCATATACATTCCCTTCTCACTCTGGTGAGTTTTGATTGTCCTGCAGCTATTTTCTCTGCTTTTCCGCATCCACAGCATCCATTCCATTCTCTAGCCTGGAATATTACTTGCAAAACTGCAAACAGCCTGATGAAATTACATAGCTAGCTATGACAATATGTGAAATGCCTGTCAAAAACTAAGTGACTATACATAGGAAGAACGGGCCTATGTCCTGTATATTCCCACAAATAGCACTGATTTTAAGGGAAGCATGGTGTCTCTGAGAAAAGCAGAATCAAGCAGAGGATATACACTTTGCACTGATGCAGCTTTTGCCTCAGAAGTATATACAGTATTATCAATACTGAAGATTGTGTGTTTCCTATTTGGTCTGTATGAAGCTAATTGAAGATGTGATCTGTGCAAGGTAAAACAAACTGAAGCAATCTTCTGACCCAGTGATGTACAGATTGCTGTAAATAGGAGTTCAGTATGTGATCACTTTGATCAATCCCTAAAATATCTATTTTCAAGGCAATCATACTAATCTGTTTATTGATTTGTCACCTATGGATGAATATTCCTGCTGCAGCAGTGTTTAAAATGACACATGTTTAAAATTAGACCTGGCAGAGCAATTTGCCTAGAGATTATTCTTGTGAAGTATTGATTCACAGCACTGCTGTGAGCTGGATTACTGTCCAAATTGGAAAAGCCAGACGTAGAGAGGTCTTTATCCTTTAATGACAATTAGCTCCTTTCTTAGTGGGACACAGCTGACTGAAGCAAAGGCAAGCTGCAAAATGTCGGGCAACCAGGGAATCTAAGGCCTGTTCTTCAGGGAAGTGGACTGCAGGGGAAGGCAAAAAAGAGAAAAGCCCCAGGAAAGATGGTTTTCTGGAGCTGGAGACTAGACACACTAGTGCTGTTTGTGTTACTAATCATCAGGTGCTCTGAGGAACTGGACCGCACTCGCCTCTCTCTTCTCGGGCTTTCACCTGCCAGCTGCCTGATTGATCAGAGAAACGTAACAGCAGGTGTGTTACCCGCTGTCCATTTAGCCTTGAAACATTTATACAAGCATTCCTGGATGTTGAAGAACTATGAACTCCAGGTATCATTCCATGACACACAGGTAAATGGACGTAGGTGTAGAGTTGTGTAACATTTGAGCCTCCTCTGTGACCACATTTTTAAAAGCTGGCAGCTGAACGCCTTCCTGCTGAATCCTGCTTTGCTCAAACACAGCAAATGTGGATGTCCAGAAAAGTTTGGGCTGTTAGGTAGATGCCTGACTGTGACAAGGATCTTGTAGCGCAATCATGACCTGTTTGTGCTGGAAGCAGGAATAAAGAACATGTGAATTAGGAGGGATGACAAACACCTATGGCTCTTTAGGCGTTTCTGAGGTAACCAGAAAGCGTTCCTCAGGTACGTGGCTTGCTGGGTTACTCTGTTCTTCTGTATTGTCTTCTGTGACTTGTTCTTCCTGATTCTCCAATGACAGCTCTATAGATTGCCGCTTTCTATTTCTACTTTGTGCTGCACCATCGGGGCAGGGCATGTCCCTGTGTAAAGCCTTGGTTATGATTCAGGGAAAAATAAAGGGCTGATGCAAGAGGTGGGGGTTCTGAGGAACTAGAAATAGAGTATTGAGTTGGTGTGTATTGAGTTGGTATCTACCATCATAAAATTTTTACATTTGAGAAAATCTGTGGTTTTTTACTGTTTCTTGACTGAGATACCTACCTTCTGTGCAGAAGTTAATCAAGACAATGAATTTCTAAAAGTTGTCTTTTAGGCTGGCTAAAACAACTGTCACAAAATTTAGAGGAGGGACTCACATTTCGGGTTATCTGAGACTGTAAACCTGTTCTTAAGAGCTTTTCACTGATTTGAACTTGTCTCCTGCATCGGGGGTATGTTGTGGAGCAGATGACCTCAGACTCATAAACACTAACATACATAGGCTCCATATAGAGTAGTAAATGGCTTAATATTTTGAAGTTTCAAACTAATGAATCTAAATATATTTGCTTATCTATAAACCTTTAAACATGGACTATACTGCCATGATTAAGTTGCTAAGATTTGACACTATGACACCAGTAACAGTTGCATTACGTTGTATAACAGGAAGAAGGTGTGGTATGCCTTCTTTTGAAGCTTTAGAAAATTATCTAAGAGAGCAGTTCTAAAGTAATTTCAATTGTGCATTTGCTTTGTAAACACTTACATGTATTTTTTGAAGTGCTTAACATGTAACAATCATGACCCCATATGCTGTGAAGTTATTCGAGGATAATGTAACTCAAATGTATCAACTGCATACGCTATTTAAAAGAATGTCTGTCTTGTAAATTACTTTAATACAATTCACTGTTTTATTTATTTGTTTACATGTTCCTGCTAGAAATGTAATTATAGATATGCAGTCCTAAAAAAATGGGTATGTCTTCATTTCTTTTGTAAAAAAAATGAAAATGCACCATAACATGTCAGCTTAAGTAACCTGATAGTGTAGATGTGAGTTTAAGTAGGCAGCAGAAAAAGCCTCCTGGTATTTGGTCAGATTCCAGTGCTTTTAATCATGTTTCATTTGGGTGGCAGGAGTGTAGGTGGATGCTTATTTGTTAATTGTGTTTGCATAGTTTACAATTCTAGGAGTAATTCCAAAATATTTTTCCTGACATAAACATTCAAGAGATTTGATTTTGAAAACTTCATTTCTGTTGCACTGACCTCTACAGTTTGAATTGAAATATTGAGGTAATCTGTAATTATCTTGTCGAAGCAACCTCTGGAAAAAGACATGTCATGATGACTTGGTAAAGAGGTTAACAAAATATGGGGCATTAAGATTTCTGACTTTTATTCCTGGTTCTGAGAGTAGAGTGCACAATGTCTAGTTTTAAGTACAGGCAAGGTACACAGGTCCATAGATTTAATAATTTCTGAGGGGCTGTATGGATGCAAGAGAAATTACTCTGTTTATTAATGTTGCAAGTCTGGATCTGCTATGTAATGACCTTATACAACCTTGCAATTAACTTTCCTTTAAATAGAAAATACAGGTGCTTGGCTCTTTGGATGAGAGGTCTTTCAGGAGTGGGACAAATAATTGACTTTTTGACATGGTTAACTAGGAAGAGAGAAAAAGCTATGTCCAAGAATATTTGTTGCTTTTGCTCAAATAAGAAACGGAAACAAATCATGCCACCCAACATACGATGTTGCAAAAGGGTTGCAGTATTGTAGCTTCATTCATGAGCACAGGGAAGAAGAGCTTCACTCTGTCTTGTGCCCCTGGGGCTCTGATTCCACGGCTTATGCCTCCAGTGAGAGAGTACTGCCTTACCACATGGTAAGGTCCTTTGGGGAGGTTTGTCAGTCTTTTGTTTTGCTACTGTTTTATTTCAACTAATTAAGCTGTTGCTACTCCAGAATGTGAATAGCAACTATGAGGCAAAGGGAGTAGAAACTGTCTTAGTTCTTTTTATTAAATGAAGCTGCTTCAGTAGGAGCCTTTGGGAAAACTTTATTCAGCAGAGTACTTTATAACCTGGTGGCTTTGACACTGAGCTGAAAACTGAATGCTTTCTTTGACTGATTTCTTTCAGGTCTCCTGTGATTTAATGTGCATTTCCTAATTACCACGTTGTCAGTTCCTTGGAAGTGGGAATCCCATGAACACTTACGTTGTAGCACTTCCACGTAAAAAAAAATACTTAAATATTCACTGTGAATGAAGAGCAAGTAATTGAAAATGGTCTTCTAGTTTGGTAGATGGCTCAAATGGTACATCTATGTCTGCAGTATTTATTTATTTATACCAAAAGGACAATGTTAACAGGACTGATATGTCTGTTTTTTCCTGCCACTCCAAGCACGGACATCTTGGAGAGGGATGTGATGTGTTTGCTCCGCTCTAACTGAAGCAGGGTTGAACTTGGGTTGTGTGGAGAGCCCTAATTCTTGAAGAGTTGGACAAAGGGTGTGCAAAGGCAGAAAAGTGCTTTTGCAGGCTTGTGAACCCAACCATGGAGCAGCTTTTTAATGTAGAAGGGGAAATTACACCCTTGAGTTTTTTAGCCAGGTATAATTGAGTTGTTGGCATATCACTTTATTTTCTGTCTTTCACTATATGACTGACCTCTGGAAGCTCTCCTTCTGTGCTACCCTCAGGGTGACCAGGTTGGTGACAGGCTTTGGCAAATCTAAAAATAGTTTTACTGGTTGATAAAGAACAATATTTTGTTCCTTCACAGTTATTCTTCTGCTCTTACCTAGTTTCTGTGAGTTAGTAGCCAATACAAAGCCTCTGAAGCCAATGCTTTGATTAGCAATGTTAACGGGAAATGTGCATGTGGGACGTGGCTCGAGCATACAAATAGACTTAACTCTACCGTGGGGATTTTCTGAGTAGTGCTGATTTGCACTCAGATTGCTTGTTGACTCTTGGCTGTGTCTGTTCTAACGTGTATCATCTCTGACAGGGATGACACTACATGTCCCAGTCTGACTTTAAGGCTGGTTGTCTTTTCTTTGGTAATAAACTGGTTCATTTGTCATGGAGTGACGCAATAACGATAGCTGTGTGTCAGCATATCGAAGGCATACCTTTATGTGCCTATTCCAGAAAAACAAACAAGAATGGTATAGTCCCTGAAAGTGACATCCATAAACAAATTATTTCTACAGTGAAAATTTCAAGGCCTGCTTGTTTTCCTACCTAAGTAAGAAAAAAAAATCTGCTTTGGGCTGAATCATAGAATGGCTTAGGTTGGAAGAGGCCTTAGAGGTCATCTACTACAACCTCTCTGCCATGGGCTGGGACACCTCTCAACTAGACTCAGCTGCTCAAGGCCTTATCCAGCCTGGCCTTAAACACCCCCAGGGAGGAGGTATCCACACCCTCCCTGGGCAGCCTGTTCCAGAGTCTCACAACCCTTGTATTGAAGAACTTCTTCCTAAGATCCAGTCTAAACCTACTCTCCCTCAGCTTAAAATCATTGCCTCATCTTCTATCGCTACACAGCCTTATGAAAAGCCCCTCTCCAGCCTTCCTGCAGTTTCCCTTCAGGCATTGGAAAGCAGTTATAAGGTTCCCCCCGAGTCGTCTTTTCTCTAGGCTCCCTCAACTCCCTCAGCCTATCCTCATAGCAGAGGTCTTGCATCCCTTGGATCATCTTTGTGGCCCTCCTCTGGACTCGCTTCAACAGCTCTGTGTACTTCTTATGATGGGGAGACCTCCCCTGGAATGCTGCATCCAGTTTTGGCCTCTCCAGTTCAAGAGGGGCTGTTTAGTCTGGAGAAGGGAATACTGAGAGAGGATTTAATAAATGTTTATAAATATCTGAGGGCTGGGTGTCAAGAGGGAGGGGAAAGGCTCTTCTCAGTTGCACTCTCTGTTAGGACAAGGGGCAATGGATATAAAATACAGCACAGGAGGTTCCACTTCAACATGAGGAGGAATTTCTTCACTGTGAGGGTCAGAGAGCACTGGAATAGGCTTCCCAGAGGGCTTGTGGAGTCTCCTTCTCTGAAGACTTTCAAGACCCATCTGGATACATTCCTGTGTGACCTGAGATAGATTGTAAGGTCCTGCTCTGGTAGGGGGGTTGGCCTCGATGATCTCAGGAGGTCCCTTCCAACCCCTAATATCCTGTGATCCCGTGTGATCCTGTGACCAGAACTGGACACAGTATTTGAGATGCAGTAAACTGAAGCATTGTGCTAAGTTCTTTGGATTAACACACAACATCGCTTATTAAGTATCGTGTTAATTATTACTAATAATAGTATTATTTAATAAAGAAGGAAAAATAGCTATTGCTTTTCATGTGTGCAACTCATTGAATAGAACAGAACAGAATTAAACAGGTTGGAAAAGACCTTCAAGATCGTCTAGCCCAAGCTATCACCCAACACCATCTAATCGACTAAACCATGGCACTAAGTGCCTCATTCAGTCTTATTTTAAACACATTCAAGTCTTCTGAGATGCTCTGTAAAGCCATCTGCCAGCACAGGTGTAGGAAACAAAAGCATGATGTCATTCATGTTTGGTAGAATTAACAGTTTGGGGACTTTTCTAAACTGGTGTTCTAGGAAGATATTAGAAGACCATGCGTCTGGCTAGTCAGTTCTTTACATCTGACATTCATGTCAGCATTGTGTTGTATTTTGACTGTTAGAGAATACAGTTTCTTAATACAGTATCCTAGGCACGAAAATTGTGAACCAGAAAACACTTGTCAAATGTTAATTTTAACTTTCCTAAACTGTTGTATCACTATCCCTATTATTAGAACTGTCTAACTGAAAACAAGGAAGAAAAGGTGTTCCGTTATCTACATCTTTCCCCCCAAAATATCTCACTATGGTTCCTGGCAATAGCTCTTTGTTTTCTAAGCCATATATTTAAGGAAAAGAATAAGAAGATGAGCGTGGCTAAATTCCTTGAACGCTATTCTTGTGAACTGCCATCAAAGGTATCCAATTGCAGTTTAATTCTAATGTTTCACTTCTCAGTGCAGCAGGGGTTCAGAGATGTACAAAGGGTACACAACAGTTGCCTTATGCTCACCCTTTCCAAATGTTATTTGAACTATTCCTCATACAGCAAAATGAAATATAGTCTTTCCTACCTTTTGGGCCCATAGGACTCAACATTTATCCATTGATGTAATTCTGTCTTTTTAATCTATCTTAGTGTCACCATTTATTTCAGGCCTCTGAAATTGCTCAGTATAATGCACCTTACGTATATGAATGGTGTCTATCCAGACATCTGATGTGAGAAAAATTATTTGGGCTTGGCATTTTTTGTTTTCCTGTTAGTGCTTCCAAGCCATAAAGAATTTGAGCAGGGCAGTTAGTTGATGGATCCAGTGAAAGCTGAAAAGCAAGGAGGGGGATTTGGTGCTGTGAAGCTAGGGGTGTTTCCTAAGAGAGGGGCTCTGCTAAGACTTCATATGATGTGGGCTTGGAGATCTGGGCTAGGGTTTCCTGTACCCTCAAGGAGTAGACACTTCTATGTGGAAAATTCATCTAACCTATTTTAGGTGACTATTTTGAGACAAAAAAAATTGTACCTAGAGAAAGCTTATTTCTCTCTGTGAAGTATAAAGGGAGCCTCAGCTGCCTGGTATAGACGTAGATGTCTCCTGTGTGGAGATCTGTATTGCGTCATCTAGAGCCTACCTAGATGTCTGTGGGAATCTTTATGTAAGAAGCAGTAGTAACAATGTGTTTCCATCACCTCTGGCTTTCAGTGGGATTTCAGAGAACTCTCTTTTCCCTACTGCCTTTATTGGTTACAAAAATCCTTCTTTGGTCTCTCTTGAGTAGCCAGAAAACCTGGAAACCAGGTCAGCAAAGCTGTATCATGTGCTGGGAACTGGTGTGGTAGCAGCACTGTGGCCAGAAGTAAAGACCAGGAAGCTTCTCTGTGCCACCCCTGTGGGCACCCAGTCCACTCCTCACCAAACCTGATGGAGCACTGGTTGCTGCCATGTTTAAGATAGCTGTGGCATAGGTATGCCTCTCCATTTGTGGCTTTTTCAAAGATGAAATTTAGTGATGCTAGGGAAACAGATCCTGCTCTCTGATGGTCTTGCTCTCAACTCTCATATAAGCAGAAAATTGTGAGGAGACCTATTCCTGCAGGCTGTAATTTCTTCCAAAATCACAGGGACTGTGATATCACATTATTATCACCAAGCCTTGATTTGAAAAGCCAAAGAAAGAATAGTTTAGATAGTCTTGACATAGATTGTCTTTTAAGGTCCCTTCGAGCTCCTATCATTCTGTGATTCTGTGTGACATAATTTTGGAAATTACATGCACTTAACATTTTTATTTCAAAATTAATTTCAATTGAGATGGTAGAGACTTTTGCACTATATTGCACATTAAAATTCAAAATTAAAGAAAGTAAAAATTTAATTTTTTTAAATGAAAATTTAACATTCCCATCAATGTGAAGTGAATTATTTCCAGAATTCTCTGTCATGGAGAAATTCAATGTTTGGGATTTTCTGTTTCTAATAACATGGAAACTTCTTGCAAAATTCTTCACAAAATCACTTAGAATCAGTCAGGGTTGGAAGGGACCACAAGGATCATCTAGTTCCAACCCCCTTGCCATGGCCTGGGACACCTCACAGCCTCATCCAGCCTGGCCTTAAACACCTCCAGGGATGGGGCCTTAACTACCTCCCTGGACAACCCATTCCAGGCTCTCACCACTCTCATGGGGAAGAACTTCTTCCTCACGTCCAGCCTAAATCTCCCCACTTCCAGCTTTATTCCATTCCCCCTAGTCCTATCACTAACTGAGATCCTAAAAAGTTCCTCCCCAGCTTTCTTGTAGCCCCCTTCAGATACTGGAAAGCCACAATAAGGTCACCTCGGAGCCTTCTCTTCTCCAGACTGAACAGCCCCAACTCTTTCAGTCTGTCCTCAAAGGAGAGGTGCTCCAGCCCTCTGATCATCCTGGTGGCCCTTCTCTGGACACCTTCCGGCATGTCCATATCCCTCTTGTAATAGGGGCTCCAGAACTGGACGCAGTACTCCAGGTGGGGTCTCACCAGAGCTGAGCAGAGGGGGAGAATCACCTCCCTTGACCTGCTGGCCACACTTCTCCTGATGCAGCCCAGGCTCTGGTTGGCTTTCTGGGCTGCAAGCGCACACTGCTGTCTCATGTTGAGCTTCTCGTCCACCAGCACCCCCAAGTCCCTCTCAGGGCTGCTTTCCAGCCAGTCCCAGCACAGCCTGTATTGGTGCTTGGGATTGCCTTGACCCAGATGCAGCACCCTGCACTTTGTCTTGTTGAACCTCATGAGGTTGGCTTGTGCCCACCTCTCCAGCCTGTCAAGGTCCCTCCAGTGTGTCTGCTGGACCACACAGCTTGGTGTCATCAGCAAACTTTCTGAGGGTGCACTCAATGCCACTGTCCATGTCACCAACAAAGATATTGAACAAGCGTGGTCCCAGGACTGATCCCTGAGGGACTCCACTTGTCCCTGGCCTCCACTGGGACGTGGAGCCATTGACAGCCACTCTTTGGGTGTGGCCATCAAGCCAGCTCTTTATCCATCTCGTGGTCCACCCATCAAACCCATGTGTCACCAGCTTGGAGACCAGGATGTGGTGTGGGACAGTGTCAAAGGCTTTGCTCAGGTCCAGGTAAATGACATCAGTTGCTCATCTATTAATGTTGTGACCTTGTCATAGAAGGCCACCAGGTTTGTCAGGCAGGATTTGCCCTTGGTAAACCCATGCTGACTGTACCCAATCACCTCTTCACTATTCTTCTGTCTCAGTAGTGCCTCCAGGAGAATGTGCTCTGTATCTGTCGCCTCATGGATATTTTCCTTGTGTGAAATTCTACACAGGTCTATATTTTGTATTCATTACTGTAAAAGTTTTATAAACCCTTTTCAGAGTCTAAAATGAAAATGGAGATCTGTCAGAATAATCTGATTCTGGAAAAATTAATGCATTTTAGCATGCTTTGTTGAGGGTAACTTCAGTGGAAGTTTTTATGCCAGTGTGTTGTGTTTGAATGAGTCCAAGTCTCTGGTGACTATTACTGCTCTTGGAGCAATTTACATGATTTTTTGTGTCTTGTGAAGTCAGCCTCTAAAGAAATACTGCCAGTGATGTCTTCATTCTGCTGTCATTCCCAGGCACATTTGGAATTTTCTTAGCTTTCACTGTAATGCAGTACTAAAACAATGCAGGGACTTACTTTGCTTCTGAAGGCAGGAAATTGGGGAAAAAAAAAAAAAAGAATTTCTGGTTCATTTTCATCTGGGCTAAAGTGTGGCAGCCTTACAAACTGCTCTGAAAATGGTAAACTACTGGACAGCTAACACAGTGTCAGGAGAAGTAAACCAGGATTTCTTTCAAAGCAAGAGATGGTCAGACACCCTGGCTTGTTTGAGGAGTTCCACTGGAAGGTTAAGCATTTTAGTTTTTACCATCACAAATAAAACTTGTTTGTTTGTTTTGTTTTGGTGGGGGTTTTATTTTGTTTGTTTCTTAGGGGTTTTGTTTGTTTGTTTGTTTTCATAGGCAATCTTTTAAAATAATGTTTTTCACTTTTTGGTACCATCTGTCCATTTCAAATATCAACTGATACCATTAGAAGAATTTTCTTGTTCAACACAGAGGTGCAATAAATATTTTAAACATACGTAAGGAATCTGGAATAAAAAAAGGAATGAAATACTGTTCTCTGAGGGTGTTCATACCCAGTTCTGGTTGTTCTCCAACTCTTCTATGCCTCTCATAGTCATAGTACTCAGTCTTACTGTCCATTTCCTCTCTCTGTGGCCTGTTTCCTGCTACAGAGATCTTGCTTGAAGTTACCATATGCATTATCTGGGCTCACAAAGTTCCTTCTTCTGCCCTTGACCACTGCCCCTGAGTGCTCTGTCATTTCTCATCTACCCACAGTAAGCAGGAGAGGCAGAGATCCAAGAGAGAGGACTTATCAACAGGAGGCTGCTGAAATGTTGTGAAGACAAAGTAGGCGTTTCACAGGGTTTTAAAAAAGAGAAGGAGCAGGGAAAAGTGTTGCCCCAATATCTTATGAGCAATTTCTAAGTCCAGGAATCCTTTGGGAGTGCATAGCTTGGTACCATCTAAACCACAAGAAATTCAAAGACTCTTGTGCTCAGAGGGCTATATTTGAAGACATGGGGTTTGAAGCTGTAGTGAGGGATGTTAACTTCAGAGGTATTTAGCCACAGGAAGAAGAGAGAAATGCATTTTTATTCACATTTTTGTTTGGAATTGCCTTGTTGGTGAGTGAATCCCATGTTGCTATAGTATTTTACCAAATGTACTTCATATTGCAGGTTGGATTCAAAATTTTCTGAACATGATGTTCAGTGCATCATTTAAGGAAAATTGAGAAGCTTTTGTGATTTTTTTTTCAGTTTTGTGATTAAAAGTTATCCAATTAAATATTTGTTCTCTTTTATTACGAAGATAGGGATGTTGAACTACATTCACTATGTTATTCCAATGATGTTTCAATTCCTCAATACATAAGAAAACTCACATGAAGATCTGACAGGTAGCTGGAATTGGTTTATAATATTTCTGTGATACGTATTAAATTATTAAAACCTTACTGATAAAAGCAATCATCTAGGTACTTGTAGTACAGTGGGAAAAATACTCTTGATCTGATTCTCATTTACACAAAGCACTGTTTTAATGAATCCTGACAAGGCAAAGTTGCCTTAAAAAAGGCTGATCTCTAAGTTTACATAGACAGAAAACACAGCTAAGAATGAACTTCAGTGTAAACATGTCTCCACAAAACTTGAAAAAATGTATTAATAAAATAAGGTATTTAAACTGTGGGCTGGGTAGAAATGCAATGGTGAAAGTCAGAGGGTTGGTGGTGTGGTGTGCGGGTAGCTGCAGTCGAAGTGGTGCTCTGATACAGGCGAAGTGCCAAGCCTTTATCACTTAGACTAACATCTCTTTATTAAGAGATTGTGCAGAGAACTTACTGTATGTGAAAACTTTTCTATATGGGAGAACTTTCTTTATGGGCAAAACTAGCAGTGACCAAATGACAGAGAAATCCAGATGACTGACTGTAGGGCCTTGAGAGGGACGCTTACCTATAGCTACTGGTATAACAATAATATATTTAATACAGTAATCTTGGCAATGTTGGACATGGTGGTAGAATCGTTAGCAGTCTAGTGTGGTGTGCTTATAACAAGGACTGCTAGTTCTTCGTTTCTGATTTTATTGTTACTGCTGTCTGGCCTAACCTGGTCAAAACCTATCAGTAGATTAATTCGTAAAATATAGTAATCTTGTCTTCATTAGCCTGAATTTCCATGGACCACTCACTCTATCCATCAAGTGGTTCCCATGTCAGGGTCACCAGCCTTCCTGAGTCTTCCTGAGACAAATTTATCTTTTTGAAAGATGTGCATTTTTTATTCAGTCTTCCAAGGGTGAGGAATTTACTGCAACTTTTGCAAAGTTGTACCAATAGGCAATTTCATATGTTATTTCTGGTTAAACTTTGATGGTTTCATATTTCATTTGTAATATATAATGCCATCTCTGTTAGATTTACACTGTCATCTCTCTGTACTGATTGTGGATCATGTTCATTTTACTACTTCATATCAGCTGAGATAACCATATGAAGTGCTTTTATTTCCTTGCTACAAGGCAGGGTTTCCAGGAGTTATGTCATTCACTGAATTAGCTCTCAGGAGAGAGAAAAGTATCACCATTCTCCATTCTCCTACTTGATTCCTACTTCACCCTCATGCTACAGAAGCATGTTTCCCATAGCAATTGGCTCAGCTGTTCCTACTGAATGCTGAGGTCCAAAGAACAAGAAGGATACATAGGAGATATAGGGAAAGAGCCCTATTTATTTTAAAATTTTGCATGAAGGTAGAAGTGTCTCTGGAAGCTTTGACGTGTCCTTGAGTTGTCAGCGCATAGAGAGTGCTTATTCTCTCATCTTGGAATACTGCTGAGATAAAGGCTGACTTCATAAAGATAAGGAGTTTAAACTGTAATTGTTTCAGTCTGAATTTTCTTGATAGATGGAACCACAGTATGACCTTTTCTGCTTGAGAGAAATTTGAAACCCATCTCCCTGATGACAGAAAAACTCATTAGCATGAGAAACCGAGGATATTTTAAGATTTTAGTTTCACATATCACTGAAAAATTGTTAATCTTTATTTAAAGAACACTGCATCTATAAATATGCAGTTCTCTCAACAGAAATTATAAGACAGACACATTAAGTACTTTGACTTCAGGCTTACTTAGAAAGCCTGTATGTGTAAATATGTGTAACTGTAGTACTGTAGGGAAAGGTATGGGATTGTGGGATTCATCTCTCCTGTATGGGAGCTTTTATGCTGTATAGACACTTCTTTGAAGAGGACTACTAATAAAATTATCTCATGTGAAATGATGGTATTTCTAATGCTCCCATTACCTTTTATTTAAACAACTACTTTCTAATACATTTCACTTGTGGGGTTCTCTGCCTTGATCATTATGGGGAATACTTTCATTCTTACTTTTATGTAAGTACTGCTAGTTTAGCTTTATAAAATTCCTAAATTCTTCCTTTTTCTTCTTAAGTCCTGTTCCATAACCAGGATACATATGTATGGATAGGACCCATCAAATCTGAACTGAGCTAAGTGACAATGGATACAAAGATGATGTCTGATTCATCACATCTATGTTTAGATATGTGTCTGAGAAGGTCAGCCTTTATAGTCAAGACATTTAGATGTCTCCTTTGGGATGAGAAGACTCTTGTCCTAGAAGAGCTAGTTTCTTTCCACTTTCTGTAAAGCTAACCTAGAATACTTACCATAGCTGTCTAAATTTGGTCAAATGAGTCACACTCTGAATCCTGGCATACAGAGAGAGAGTTGTTTGTACTGTTCAGATACATTAATATTATTAGCTTTTGGGCCAGCTACTTTGCAAAGTTGTGCATTTATTGTTTCTTGCTCTTTCCAATTCGTGAACTGAACGTCTCTTAGTCCAAGAAGTACCTTCAGTTCTGTGTGTGGTGATGGAGTACCTGCTTACCACCTAGGTTTTCACATGAGAGACCATCTGTTTACATCCATGGAAATATATCTTTGGACCTAAGGGTCTCCTACCTCCCAGCATCTGTCTGTGTCACTTTTTTACTGCCACTGTGGATTTCATGTTTAAAATTTTATGCTTCCAGTGCTGCTTCTAGCATTGTGTTCACATTTGGTTTTGTTATTGAATATCTTCATTTTGCAGGATGCTTTTTCTAATTAATGATTTTACAGCTTTGAAAATTTAATCTCTTTTGTTATTTTCTAAAGTTATTTCTATATTATGTCCTTATCTTCATTAGTATTCACAGTAACACCAAGTTTAATAGTACCAGCAAATTTCCAACAAATTAACCAGCTGTTTATTCATTCCATGTAAAAATTAAAACGTTAAATAGGATGGTTCTGACACTGATCCTTTGACAGTCAAATCATAATCACCTTTCCCAAAGTTGGCAATTTCTTGTTTATCATCACTGTGATACTTCAGTCAGAGTTCAGACTAGTCTGTCACACACATGCAATCACATGTAATTAAATTGGTGAGATAATATAAAATGATATGCTAAATTTCAAATATTCAGAGTGAGTTCAAGTTTAATTTTCAATTAAAATTCCCAGGCAGTGGGCAGATGCATCAGGAAAGCAAATATATTAAAATTGAAGTGCGATGCATAACAAATGAAATGGAAAATAGTGGATACAATACTGAAAACAGTGCTGCATCTGGGCATGAGTTTTGCTGTACTCCATAGTAAATATGAATGCCTCAGTAATAGAAAGGGTTTGGAGATGGGTGATGAGGGTGGTCAGAGGCCTGCAG
The DNA here is from genome assembly GCF_027791375.1 of Indicator indicator. Taxonomy (NCBI): domain Eukaryota; kingdom Metazoa; phylum Chordata; class Aves; order Piciformes; family Indicatoridae; genus Indicator; species Indicator indicator. Next base: position 35,878,120 of record NC_072015.1, on the reverse strand, counting down.
ATGCTTCAGTCAGAAAAGACGTGTGCACAGTTGGCATCCAATTGAATCCCCGTGCTGCCTGGTTTGGAACAAGAGGTCAGTCCCAAGAATCACATTCCGGGAGACTTACTCAGCTGAGATCCCATAAAAAAGCCCTCACTAAACTTTCTTCGTTTTTTAACTGTTCTATTTTATTTGGGTTAATTTACATATTCATTGCCATCACAAGTAGAATCACAGAATCACACAAAATCACAGAGTTGTTAGGGTTGGAAGGGACCTCAAGGATCATCTAGTTCCAACCTCCCTGCCATGGGTAGGGACACCTCACACTAGATCAGGTTGCCCAGAGCCACAACCAGCCTGGTCTTAAAAACATTCAGGAATGGGGTTTCCACCACCTCCCAGGGCAACCTGTTCTACTGTCTCACCACCCTTTCTAACAATGTCTAATCTAAATTTGGCTTCCTCTAGCTTGGATCCATTCCGCCTAGTTCCTACCACTATCCCAAACCCTACTAATTCCCTCACCAGCTTTCTTGTGGCCCCCTTCAGATATTGGAAGGCCATAGTAAGGTTTCTTCAGAGAACCCTGTTACTGTAGTTTCTGGCTTCACTGGAGAACCCACAGAGACTCTCTGTATTGCCTGTTTAAGTGTTTAGTCCACTTCTTGTATTGTCCTGTGCATAATGCACAGGTGAGTTACACCCAGATAGCTCTGTCCTGTACCAATTGCTATAATTTGTTTCAACTTATATATGAAATTGCTGTTTCCATTGTTATTTTGTATGAAGATTGCCCCAGATCAACCTATCCTTCTTTGGACTCAGGAAAACAAGCATAAGGAAATGTGGGAAAACTCTGGGTACTTGAAATGAAGTTGCTGTCTCAGAGACTTTCCGTAGCACATAAGTGAAAATAAAAAAGGATAGAGCTCTGAAGTGAATGCTGGAAGTGGTGAGGAGGGTGATGTGATGAATGGTCAGGAAGCCACTCTAATACTTTAAAAATAGACTTGCAGTCTCTTGTGCGGTTGCAGAGTAAAACTTGTAAAGGTAATAGGGTGCATTCAGAAATCAAAAGGCAAATAAGCAATAAAAATTTATTATGGTGAGGTTCAGTTTCATGGTGTCTTGGAGCCTGACTCATGACTTTTGGATATCTATAATGGGTGATACTAGAAAAATATGAAGGATATCAATAATGTGTAGTAGTAAAATAAGGAGCATAATATTTAGTGAGCCCTTTTGCAGTGACACTTTAATTCCTGCCTTTTTCTCCTGTGCCAAGTAGACATTTTCTTTATATTGTTCCATTTGACTTTGAAGAAATATACCTTGTTAGCAACTTCAGACTTATCTTAATGAATGTAATTTATCTATCTGAAGCTTTATTTGAGGTTTTGTCATAATGGGTGGAGCATGTATTTCTTAAGAGGCTTTTAAACTTACCTCTGGCAATTGTGTGCAATTCAAGTAGAACCTTGAGCAGAAATGTGAGTTGAAATTGTCTGTATAACAGAGCAAGTAATTCATAAACAAAGAATGAAGTTGGTTAGATAAGAGTCCTCAACATTTCTGAAAACAGAATCATAGTGTAATAATATTTTATACTTTGCTGCAGTGAATGGATTTTATGGCTCAGTAAAAATAAAAAGATGAATCATTTAATAGAAAACCAAATGATACTTTTTTTCAGTTCTAAAACATACCACTTAGAACTTAGGCCTCTGACTTAAATGCATCCCTCCCAAAGGCTGAGAAGACTGAGCAGTTACCAGTGGTGTTCTACAGTGGTCAGTCAACACTGGAGCTGATTTTGTATAACGTCCAGATAACTGACCTGGTGGATGAAATGGAGTGCACCTGTAGCAAGTTTGTCAATGACACCAGAATGGAGGAGTGGTTGATAACTGGGGACAGGGCCTTGTACAGAAGGAACTCAACAAGATTGGATTGAAAGGACCGAGTGTGGGGCTCTTGGGTCTAAGACTTTGACATAATGGTGTGAGTCTCACAAGCTGATGAAGTATGGGTTAGTGAACTGGATACTGAGGTGGATTGAAAACTGCATGAACTGGCAGGCTCAAAGTGAAGTCATCAGCAGCTTTGATTAGTCATTGTAGTTAGGTAGAGAGGTGTCACTAGTTGTGTACCCAAGGCACCGATATTGCAGGCAATATTTCTTAACTTCTTTAGTTAATGATCAGGATGATGGGGCAGAATGTACCCTCAGCAGATCTGCAAATGATACAAAACTGGGAGAAATGTCTGTCATGCCAGATGAGCATGAAGTTCGAAGTCCAGTCCCCAAGGAGTAATAGCATGGAGCACCAGCACACACTGGGGCTGAACCAGCTGGAAAGGAGCTTTCCTGTAAAGGCCTTAGAGGCCAGCCATATGTCCTTGAAGCAAAGACCAATAGCTTTCTGGTCTCACTACATTAGGAAAAGAATTGCCAACAGGTCGGCAGGTTTTGTATAATCTCCATTGCTGGACATAATCAAACACAACTGAACCCAGACCTGGACAACTTGTTTTTTCTTACCCTGCTTTGAGCAGGGATATTGGACTGGATGGTCCCCATAGGTTCCTTTCAATGTTGTCCACTCTGTGGTTCTGTGAGTGTCTAGCAAGATGAGCTAAGCTGAGCCTGAGTGGGAAGTGTTGAAGAAAATTCAGGAATATCTGATATCTGAAGTATTGGCAAATCCTGCTTTGTCTGTGGTGAATTAAGTATGAAGCTACCTAGTTTTAAAAGGAAACTGGAAAGATAATTGGAATTGCTTAAGGATTATGTATTTTGCTTATACATGGTAAAGAGGCAGTTATGCATTTTACCTCACTCCCTTTCCAGCTTAAAAATTGCAGTCTTAGTAGTGTGAAAGAATAGAGCTTAAAACCCCCAACACCTAAGAAAGTGGCAAGACAAGGAAGAAAAGTGCTCAGTGAAATGAATACCAGGAGGATGCATATATGTGTATATATGTATAAAAATATATATATGTAATTCTCTATGAACAGTAGAGATGGATTTATATTAATTAGTTATGAGAAAACTTTCATTTTGTCAGTATTTATGCAAATCTGCATTTTGCTATAAGTGTTTTGCAAAGGCACAGTGAATGGATAAAAGTGTTTGGTACTCCTTCACGCTGTGTTGCAACAGTCTTCAGGCAGATAAACAGATTTCTCTTAACAATGGCCAGAGCTCCCCAACAAAGCAAGCAGCCTGAGAATAGTTCTGTGTTTCAGAATGCTGTTAGTTCCTCAGCCTACCAGAGAATTAATTTTTTGCAACTTTTACAAGTCACCAAACATCTTAACGTAACTGGAACCAGTCAGCAGTTGGTTTCTTTTATTATATTAAACCCAACTCAAATGTCAATCTATATGTAAGATGAACAGTGGTAGAATAACAGTTACTCATCATGAGGCTGAAGATGTTTTTAGGGTGGAATTTTAAAGATGCATCAGGAAAAAAAAAAACAGCTGTGGAAAAATCTTTGATTATTTAAAAGTAAGGTGGTTTATAGAAAAAAAAAAAGAAAGAAAAAATAACTTTTCTAGTCATTATGAAAAAGTCTCCAGTCTGGAATTCAGCATTGTTCTGAATCTGAAATAATGTAATTTCAGTATAAAGGGAGGTCATTATTCCATATTTGTTGTTTATGACAATAATAGCAGCAGGAGGAGGAGGAGGAGGAGTATATTCGCACACAACATGTGGTCCTGGGGAGAAGCAGCTGTCAAATTCCCCATCATTCTGAATCATTAGATGAGTACTGCTCACTTCCTCTGTATGGAGCCCACAGTACTGGTGCGCGTTGTTTGCAGGCAGTGGCTTGGCAGAATATACCTTGAGGGTTTCTCATAGGGCACAGAAGTTTACAGAGTTACAAAGTGCTTTGCATGTGGCAGTGGTGGTGCCATCATCTGGTCCAACCTGAGGTGGAATCTGACATTCTTCTTATATGGGGCGCTGCAGGATATGATCTTAACAATGGCTTTGCACCAATCTGGTAGGAGTCTGCATGGACAGCATTTGGAGAGGGAAACAAGAATGTATCAATAAGACACAAAACAAATACAAATTTCTGTGAAGGAAATTCTGCTGCGGTGACTAAATCCTGAAAACCTATTGATGTATCCTGTCCAGTGAATGTTGAGTCCAAAACTAACAGTGGCTGCTTTCTTTGTTTATTGAAGACTCCATACACAACAGATCTGGTAACTGACTTTTGGTGGTGTCTTTTGGTGTAGCTTCAAGTTGCTTTTGTGGCAGATCCTCCATAGCTACTGAAGTGAATCGAGTAGTTCAGAGCATATATTTTGAATCTTTAAAGTTAGAAGCAGGCAAACTCGGGCCTATAACCTGTGAACGTTTCTGGTGGAACCTAAAAATAAAAATGCAACATGTTCTTCCTTTCAGACATCTGCACAGAAGTTCAGGACGCTATCTGCAAGTTGGTGTTGATGTTTTTTCCTTGGTCTTAGCTGGGGATGGAATTAAAATTTAATGTGATCTTGATGAATTGGAGAAATAGTCTGTAAAAAATAGATACAATTCAATATGGACAAGTGCAGAGTTCCAGCTTTAGCAAGAGACAAAGTTAATAAATACTTTACTTGTCTTTGTCTTTGATTCATGTGACTTGATTTGGCAGTTTCCCGCAGTTTTAGATAAAATGTTAAATATATCTTTGTTCATTACTGCCAAGGGGACATATAACTTAACAAAAAGATTATTAGAGAGGGTTTGGGGCCAGCAATTCTTTCTACACCCATTTACATTGGCTGTAACACATTTATCTACCCAGAGAATCTCTAAATCTTCGTTAACAGATATTTTTAAATTATTTTATATAGTTAAGATCCTTTATGTAAAGTGCATCAAAATCTTATGAAAAGTAATTTGATAAGAACAAAGACCAGTAACAACATCCACTGAAGTCTAAACTATACTTGAGAAATGGCCATATGAAGCAACTACTTTTTTTCTTTGCTTATCTCTTTCATGTCTCATTTCTGCTGCTTTTTCTCAGGTCTTCATTGTTGTCATTCACTGAAGATCTGCATTTCTTCCTGTCTAAACATGAATAAATTCACATATTAACATCTGGCAAATGCTGCCAAATGTATCTGAAACGGTTTCTTAGCTTCAGTGCTGGGAGACATTATTTGAGCTTCAGTTACACAGGAGGTTTTTGATTGCTGTGATGTTCTGTCCTGCTGCTTCTATATTTTCCACGTGCAGGGCGTTCTGGGGGGGAAGCTGCCAAAAGAAGGGAAATGCCAGGGGTATAAATGTACTTGCTGCATCATACAGAACAAACAAGCCCACATTCCCTCTCCTTTTTTTGTTGTGAAACAGCTAGGAAGAATGGAAAAGACCGTTCAACCTGTGGAACTTAAATTTAGCGTATTTTTATTGCACCAGGAATAGTGAAAAGTGAAAACATCTCAAATCTGTTCATTTCTAGACCATTAAGAAAAAAAGATCCACACCAGAGGGCTATGCTTTTTCGTGTTTAGAGGGTGATCATCTTCTCTGTACTTTCTCCTGTTCCTTTCACCTCTGATGGCAGCCCCCTGCCTTCTCCCTCTGCTCCTGACTTGACATCTTTACTTTATCTGCTTAATTGTTCTGTCTAGTTCTTCTGTTCCTTCTCTACACCTTTTCATTCACACACAGTGTCATTTCACTTTGCCCTTGTAATTAGCCAAATGATCATCTATGAGGTTTTATTATTCTGTGCATAAAAATAACATCAGGAAATATCAGCCACACTGCCCTGTAACAGCCTGCTGAATCAGTCATTCAGAGTATTACTGAAACATTGATTGCTGCACTAGTCCTAAATGAAATACAAATTTATGTACTTCATCTTCTCATAATACTGGTAGTCTTAAATCATACTTTTGAGCATACTTTTGTTTTATTGTAGTTTATTTTGAGTAAATGGCTTTCAAACATAAATCACATCATTGTTCCTCCAGCCAGCCTTGCTGGGAGGCATAAACTGAATATTGAGGGTGAAGTCATAAATATTAGAAGATATGGCGTCACTGAAAGTAAAGATGGAAGAAATCTGTTTTGCTGCAGTAGTGATCATGTAGTAACCTCCTAGTTGAGGATAGTAGTGATCATGTAGTAACCTCCTAGTTGAGGATACGTAGTTGAGGTATTGAGGACAATACATTTTCATGCTTACCACTCAGGATTATGGTTATTCAGATCCTGGCACTTAATCATTGTGAGAGGCTTACATGTGCCTTGGTGAAGAGAGGAAAACTGAGAAGGAACAATTGTGTGTAATACCAGCAGAAATTAGATTTAGTGTACAGAGTTAGTCCTAGGTGATACTGCACACATTTTACACAGCAGCAATTGTGCAGGGCTTCTGGCAGGCAAAAGTGGCTTCAATGCTTTTATGGTAGGTTTTCATGTTCTACAGTTTTTTCTCAAGAAACTGAAGCACCATCTTTATTATTTAGAAAGCTGTGTGATCTTTGGCTGGTATAGTAATAAAACATGTCGTCTAGCCTCTCTGTACTTCTGATAAGAACAAAAACCAAACCCAGAATGGATACTTTCATGTATACAGCATGGTGCCATAAAAGCAGTAACATATATGCAGCCTTAGACTTTGCAACCTCCATTCCAGTCTTGGCAGATTTGGAAGAGAGACAATATATTCCCTCCTTACATTTTTTTCAAGCTCCCTGATTTTTGTATGTTTAATAGCACACTACTGTCAGAAGCTTATCAAACCTAATGTTTCACTTTTTTTTTTTCTTTTGAATGATAAATTGGGGATGGAACAATGGGAAAGCAAATGAATTGGTCTTTCTGCAATCTGAAAGAATGTTGCCTACTATCTGTTTGTACCCTGCCAGGCAAAAATGTTGCCACACCAGACAGAATCTGATCTCTGTGGTCTGTTGGGCAGGTAGATCCATCAAACAGTTTTTCTTTATTTATTGGGAAAGATGCTAAATATTTCTTATTTAAACCCACACTCTGTATGCTGATTCTGATATGCATAGAATAGGTGTTGTCCATGCAGTACATAAGCACAAAGCAGACAACATAGCTTGTCAATCACACTGATATGCATGTTAATCACTACTTTCCTAGATTCCTTGTCATCCACAAGAAATGCCTTGATGGCATTGGGACCAGCGGCATCAACACCAGTACAACATCCAACTCAACATGCTGTCAAAAACCCTTCTCATCCTCCTGCAGCTCTTGCTCCAAACACTCCTTCCCCTTAACCCCCCACAAGATCCTGATGTGAGATCACAGGACAAGACCAGGCATCTACGCATCAGGTCAAGAGGAGATATAGGAGAGGCCTCAGGTATGAACAACCCTCCTGCAATAAATCCCCCTTTTTATAACTGACGTTTTTATGTGCCGTGTTCATCACAAGATGGATTAGCTGCCATGACAGAACGGACTCAAAATGCATCCAAACTGTGCCTGAGAGCTGGTCGGCTCCACCAGGAAAGCAACTCCAGGCTACAGATCTTGCACTTCATTACTCCAAGCGGGGGCCAAATGCAGCAGTTAATGTGATGATATGGAGGGGGTGTTCCTGTCCCGGTGGCACAGAGATGAATGGAGACTCTATTACTACCAGAGACTGATGTGTCACAGTGGGGCACAAAGCACAGTTGCCTTCTGCTCTACCTTGCAATTGCTTTAAATGCCCTTGTAATCATCTGCTCCCCAGGACTCCTTCACTTCTGTTGACTACTACATTTCCTCACTTTTTCTTTCTCCAAAATAAACCTTCAAGTCCATCTGTAGGCTGGTGAAAGAACATCAGTTTCATCCTCTGAAAAAAAAAAATAATATCCAAGACACGTGCCTTGAATATTTTTCCTTACTTAATCAGATATAGTAATGCAACAGCATTAACTCAGTGAAGCATAATTTAATAACTTACATTCTACAGTGGTTTTGATCCAGCTGTCTGAAAACACTTTGAAACATTAATACATTAAATTTAACACTGTCCGTCTCATGAAGTAGGTAGGCATTATAGCCTTAATTTTACAGATGAGATAACACAGGCACAGAGATTTTAAATGCCTTGCCCAAGGTCAAATGAGAGATTCCTGCTAGAAGAGGAAGGAACAAAGTGCTTCCTTTAGCTCTACAGCAATATATCCAGCTGCTACCTTCTTATGGAAGAAAATGTGTGCATCAGTGAGATGTACATACATTAACAATTGTATTTGTTTATCTTCATAGATGTAACAAGAGAATAGCATAAATTATTTCATGGTCAACAGCATGCTTTTAAATTGGGAGTGTGCATCAGAGTGAGGAATCGACCAAAGATGACATTTCAATCGTCAAGTTTGTTGGGTCTTTTTTAGTGTTATACACTAATCTTCTATAGCACTATTATTTTTTTTATCGTTTCTTTCATACAAGGTTTGGTTTTCAGAAATAAATGCACTAAATAAGTGTGTAACCCTTGCAATGGCTGTCACAGGCTGATATGAGCCTGGACCCCTGCCTCTGCAGATGAACACAAAACCAGATCTTGGGCTTTGTTGCAGTGCTATGAAAAGAAAAACAAACCATAGGGAGGTACAAAGTTGAGACAAAGGCTTGATTACAGATGGCTGTACTGACTTTGAGGGTTTAGCATAATAAAGAAGAGGATCCAGAGTGCTGCCAGGTGCATTTTGTAAGAATGGGGATCTCAAAGATGTACCTGGGTCAATCTGGAAATGTTGGCCGGCAGAGAGGATGTGCAAATAAATTTTTTCTTCAGAACTTCCCAGGGTGAGTTTCTGATTAAGCACACTAGTCAAGGAAGAGCCTTGCCACAGGGCTTAAATTTTAAAAGAGCCTAGAGAAGGTCTTCACCACGGTATCTAGAAGTAGTGCCGATGGCTCTTTGTAGACATGGTATCACTAGGTTTCAGAAGGTGGATAATAACAAAAAACATCAGAGGATATGGGCTGAGAAGTGACCTGACTATGTAACCAAGTCGCAGCAGAGGCAGATTGTCACACAGCCCGAAGGCAAGACATATACAGAAAAAAAAACCAGATTATGCCATCTCAGGATAGTAGGTAATAAATGATCCTTGTCCCTTTATTGCTGATTTCTAATCATACAGTATCCCTTTGCTGTGTCTCTTGCAGTGTGTTGGGATGGTACTTTTCTGACTCTGGTCACTTGGATAGATACACGAATAGATTTCAATCCACTTCACTCTGTAACCATAAATGCTTTTGTACAGAACAGTAGAGCTATATGATAGAATCATAGGATGGCTTAGGTTGGAAGGAACCTCAGAGATAATCTACTCCAACCCCCCTGCCATGGGCAGGGGTGCCTATCAACTACACTTAGTTGCCCAAGGCCTCATCCAGTCTGGCCTTCATCTGGACATTAAGCCATTGATCACAACTCCCTGAGTGTGACTGTGTACCTAGTTCCTTATCCATTGGGTTGTCTGTCCATCAAGTCCACGTCTCTCTATCCTGGATACAAGGATGTCATGTGGGACAGTGTCAAATGCCTTGCACAAGACCAGGTAGATGACATCAGTTGCTCTTCCCATATCTACCAAAGTTGTAATTCTGTCATAGAATGCAACCAGATTTGTAAGGCATGGTTTGCTCTTTGTGAAGCCATGTTGGCTGTCACCAATCACCTTGTTATTTTCCATGTGTCTATACACAGTTACCAGAAGGATCTGGTATAGAAGCAAGAGTGACTGGTGTGTAGTTCCTTGGGTTTTCTTTGCATTCCTATTTAGATGAGGATTTCTGTGCAAAATAGGTCTTAAATAAAGTTTATTTAACAGTAATGAGGCCTAACACCATATATTTTTATTTTAGCTTATATGTGAGACAGTTACTATAAAAAAATGGCTCATGATCCACAGAGCTGAATGTAGCTTTCCCTTTTTTAGTGCTATATTATCCCCATTGCATGGGATAGAGCTAACTTTTCTCCCTGGGGCCAAACAACGAATGTTCTCCTAAGGAGATTTTCTTTGTGGCTGTGGAAAATCACTTTTTTCTCTTCAGCTGTTCCATCTTGTTACATGGATGTACATATCCTAGAAGTACTTGAAAATGTACGATTTTCCTTCCCTCCTTTGCCTGTAATCAGTTGCTGCCAGCCACTTCCACTTCCCTAAGTGTATGTTGGCTTATTGTCAGTTTGCCCAATGTAATCTATGTAAATGCATATAAATGCTTTTATCTCTGCTTTCTCTCCCTTCCCACTTAATTTCTTCTAAGATTCTCTGCATCTCATTTGATTTTTGTTGCATGCAGCTCTGTTCCCAAGTTTTGCATAAATACATACACTTACTCTGTATGTCTTTGCTGCCACCTGACACTTGAAAATTCCATAGGTCTTTCAAGCAGTGCCTGTTTCATTCATTTGCCTCTGCAGAGAGGTTTTAGGTCTTTTTAGGAATCATGATCAAAAACCTTTGTAGAGTAAAAAAGTCCTGCTAGATTGATTTTCCATTCTCTGTTCTCTGTGGTGAAGAGGACCAGAACAACCTAACACTCAAATAGAAAATATGTTCTGACTGCATATGCAGAAATTTTGGCTCTTGCTTTCCAGCTGCAAGTATGCTGTGCTAATTGATGATGGAGGAAATGGAGCCCCAAGGTCAAGGTGGGGTTTTTCATTTGGTGTGGAAAAGCGAATTATCTTTTACAATCTGATCTGTATAGATTGGTTTAATCTGCATCAATTCTTATCTAAAGATCAGTACAACAAAGGACGCTTCTCTTCAGGTTGGCATCATGTGTTCCAAGTCCTGCATCTCCAACAAAATGGCTTTCATTATGGAAATGTTATCTAAGTGAAAAATACAGAAGGTTGCCAAATAGCTGCTTAAAAGGTCCAAGTGTTTGTTTAGCCTTAAGACTACAAGTAATGGGCAGTGAATTTGGCAGGTAGAGGTTTTTGCAGAGGCATTTGCTACATTACAGTCATGATTTTTTTTTTGATCAATTATAATGCACTTAATGGTATATTGTCTTCTCACTAATATATTGCTATGTCAGAAAATAAGATAGCGTGGTATATACACCATATACAAAAAGAATAGTGTCAGAGATGGCTTCAGACCTTCAAGCACCTTTAAGGAACTTGTTTAGAGTATTTTTTCTTTCTGGATGGATGCTTGACCTAATACAGAATGATGGCTCAAAGGTTATTATGGTTCTGGTTTTGACCAGAAGTAGGTTTCCTTTTGTGTGCAGTTAGAATGCTGCATTTTGAAGCAGGTACGATGTCCAAAACCTTCTAATTTTGAAGACAGATATTAGAGAGCCAGATAGGAAGTTATTTGCCACAGAGGGGAAACTCCTAATTTCTCAGTTACACATGAATAAACTGGTGGTGGAAGAAGAATGGGAAGGATGTGGATAATCCATTGGTTATCAGAAAGTATGTATTGTCTAGACTTAAACAAAACAGGAAAAGATAAGGCAAGTCTGACAATACCAGCAGCATCCAGAAGTACCTTCATTGTTGTGCCCTCTTTCAAGTTAAAATCTTTCCAGGAACTTGTTATGCTTACTCCTGCCCTTGAGGGTAGTAGGGTTTTCCTTTGCATGTTGCAATGCCAAGCTCTTGCATCAGTTCATCTGCCAGCAGTAGAAAACTTGTCTTTTTTTTTTTTTTTTTTGAGAATGTAGTTTTAAATTTTGATTTGAGAATGTTGTCTGAGCGGTTCAGTTTGGTTTTAAAACAGAAGTGCTTGCAGACACACTTCAGAAGCTCTTTGCCAAAGGCAAAGCTTTCCCAGTTGCTCTCTGCTGTTTTGGGAGCAATTTCAGTCCAAGCAAGGTGTACCTTGGGCAGAAGTTGCCCTTCCCACAGGCTGCTCTTCAGTAGTTGTTTGCTGGCTGCTGGCTGGATTGCAGAGATCTAAGCCCAGACACACAGATGCTGTGGAACTGCAGCTGATTTTCAACATCCTTCTCATCCTGCTATTTTGATTTAATGCAACTTGAATGACTGTATAAGAAAGATCTATATTTTTATACATAAAGTGGAAATTGTAATAAAACTTAGATCAAAAGTTTTGGTGAAAGATGGAAGAGTGGTTTTGGCAGACATTGTAGCAGACTGACTGACTCATTGTGTCCTATATTCTGTTCTTCAGGATATTATTTAACAACAGTAACAATCTTTGTGATGATTTTTTTGTTCAATTGACCCATTAATAAAAATTTCATTACTTGTTTCCAGATTTTGCTGTGATTTTGTGTTTGTGTATTTTAAAGTCCGTGTACACTTTTGCTTTCAAGATGGATGATTTAAAATACAAACTTCAGTGTGTTTGCTCCAACAACAAAAAATGCAAAATAGCATGTAATGTTTGCCAATAGAGCCACAAAATCAAGCAATAATAACTTCAAATGCAATAGGAAATGTGATCCAAAACATTCTCCTCTCCTTGCAGAACGACTGATGATCCTGGGTAGGAAACAATATAAAAAGCATCTTTGTACGAAGGAATTTGTTCCGCATAACCATATTTTACTTTTCCTCTGACAAGTACTTTGAAGATGCCTATTTTAATGACTGTTGAAAATCTGTTGAAGATCAGCATTAGCAAACTTGCATCCTCTGTACTTTTGTAGGATTGTCAAATACGATCATAATTTGCCACAGGCATTGCATGTTTATTAAAAGTGACACTTCCCTGTTTTCCTCAAAGCAGATGGCTCATATGTGCAGAGAAAACCAGGTTAGGGGACAAAGACTGTGCCTTAATGGTCCTCAACTACAATAGTTCTGAATTTTCTTAAAATGAAGACCTGAAACAGACTCTTCCAGTTGTGTGGCAAAAGTTTTTAATCAAAGAAAGACGAACTGTCTGCAGAATTCTTGGCTATCTAATTTGCACAACAAGCGCTTCATCTGTGTGTACATCTAGTCATACACGTATCATTTATGTACACATATGTACAGGTACACATACATATATGTACACACACATGTACACATACATTTGTAAGCACATACAAGTATGCTGGACAGTATTTTTTCCCCCAAAGCCACATTTGCTAAACACAGAATGGGTTAAGTTTGTGTCGTTGCCTATTTCTGTCTTTGATTTTTAAGACCAGATGTAATATATACTAAGCTTGATCATTTTATCCTGGACACTTGCTTTACAAATTTAATTTAATACAGACAGGCTTTTTTTTTTTTGAGCTACACTACATAAAATCTTATGCTGCACAAGAGGAATTAGTGAGATTAGTGTCTGTGAGCACTCGGCAGGGGATTCGACATACAGCAATAATTTGGGTCACAATGCCTTATAAAGTCCATGTTAGTAAGAATTTTTTAGTGTAAATTTAAGATGATACATCACTCAAACAAGCAGAACTTTTTTGACTTTTAACCCAGCAAGTACCTTTGGCAGATCATAAATGTTTGGTTAAGACCGCCTTCTGGAAAATCCATTCATCTGTCTGGGAAGAGTTTGCCAAAAGTAGCCAGTAGCATGTACCCAGATTAGCCTCTTACATGGATGGCGAAGTGTAAATAAGAGACTTGTGCATGTGCCTAAGGAATATTGATAATTATTTTTTTTTCTTGGGATATCTTTAAGTGAATAACAGTAAAATGAGCAGAAATTTTAATTTCTTGGTAAAACTGTGAGTAGTGCATAAGCCATTTGTAGAGTCACGAACTCGCTCTTATGGTTTTCATACATTCATTTGAAATGCTTTATTTGCTTCAAAAGGATTAATCTTAATAGCTTTAAAAATGAAAGCCTAAAACTAGCTGGAATTGTTAGCTTAGGACCTACAGCAGGGAATTAGTGGCTTCCCACTCACTACTAATGAGTGTTGTTTTGTTTTTTTTTTTTTTTAAGCTCTGTTTATTTATGAGCACTGTTGAATACAAATTCTTTTTAAACAAGTTATTTTAGGGAGCCTGCTCTACTTGACTTCAATAAATATTCAACAATCATATTAAGAAAATGCCATTTGCTCAAAAGGCAGCATGACTTCATCTCACATTAAAAAAAAAATGAAACCAACAAGCTTAAAGAAGAAACTGTCTAGATTATTAGTAACTATAGACTTCTGGAAAGTTAGCTCCAAGAATGAATCTCCTCTTAGCATGAGGTACTTTGGGGGCATCCTAAGATACAAGTACTTTCTATTACTCATTGGCATTCTGTACTCAATACATTGCATAAACATTCCAGAAAAATAGTATTTAAGGCAGTCAGTAAAGTGATTTGCTGATAATACTGAAGACCACATGCCTTAAGAATATTAGGGGGGGGAAGTTTTCAGTTATATGGGATAGAAAGTTTTTTTTTTTTAATATCTGAAGATAGGAGTGACTAAAAAAAAATGTTTCTTGGCTTTTGGGAATTGATCAGTATCACTCTTTTCATTGGGTTTTCTTCCATACTTCCTCTTTTGAATCCACAATGTGTAAGAGAAAACTGTTTAGCCTAGCTGAAGAGATTTTACTCATTCTCCCACAACTGCAGGTTTTGTTTTAAAATTTGATTTTTTTGGTCATTGTTACAAAATTATGTTTCTCTTCTTCTTGACTTCGTGCTTTTTGCCCCTTCATGTTCTTCTGCTTTTATATTGTCAGTCATGACATTCTTTTCCAGTGCTCTTGTTCTTATGCTGTAACATTGGCACATGCTGTTTCTGGCCTGCAGTGTGCTGTGATGAGCGTTTTTGGGTAGCTCTGGTCAATGTGGAGACTTTAGGTTAATGCGTGAATCTGAGCATCTGTGGGAGTCACAGCTGAACTCAGTTAAGCTGAACCCCAAGCAGCCAGCCACTTTCCTTGCTGTTTTTGTGGACATGCTTTGGTGTTGGTCTGAGATTCTTAAATGAAGGCTTGCCTGCATCTTACTTTTTTACCTAACAATGCTGAAAACCAAATTACTTTTCATTGGGAAGCAGAACTGCACGGCTCTGGCCATCTGCTGCTGCTTAGCAGGGAAGCGATTCTGCTCCTGGAACAGCATACCAGAAAGGTCAGCTAGTTTTATTTGCTCAAATTATCCCATTGACAGGTTGACTTGTAATTGTCTTCTTCTGCTATAGCAAATTAAAACTCAGTTACAGTAGGTAATGATTTGCTTCATTATGTGTAAGACAGAGGTGGGATAATTACTGCATTCCTGTTCTCTACTAGAATCGCCTATCAGATTAATTTGTGTGTGTGTGTGTGAAAGACACTGTGATAAAATGCAGCATTAAGTGGATTGTATTCCAGCTCCTACATTGTCCAAGTGGATATCTCATTTTGCATTTCTGATGTGATAGATATATGAGTAAAAAGTATTTCTCTTGGTGGCTTTTCTAAAATGTGTGTACATATGCACACAGAGAAGAACTGATCGTTGTTTGGCACTGGCAAAGGTGCATCTTGGCAGAGATATGGCTACAGATCATGAGAAAAGGTATATGGAGTGATTATAGATCTCAAATTTTATTTATATATTACATGATTATTATATAAACATTTTAAAATAGTTTTAATTAGTGCAGAAATTATTATTAGCAGAAATTATTGAAAGGTGTTGCTGCCTGATGAGGAAGAGAAAGTCTAGCTTGTCTTTGAAATTATTTAGGTTAAAGTTGCAATATCTGAAAAAGAAATATATGGAAAAGGAACCATTTACACAGCATGCAATTGTGTCAGTATCTGCAAATATGGCACTGATTTTTTTTTCCCTGCTTGTCCCTTGGCAGCTTCCAGCTGAACTGCTATGCATCAGACTCCATCATTATGCCTGGCAGCTGCAGTGCAACATGGTTTTAGAACTTTCTGTGATTTTAGCAGTGAAGCACAGCAAGCACTTTACTGGCCAAATGGGAAAAAAAAAAAAAGCCAAAGAAACTGGAATTGAGATATTTTGTGTATCCATGGTAATGATGCTCAGTAAGGCAGGAGGCCTCCACATTGCGTTGTCATTACTGACTGACTGCTCACAACTTACACAGTTCTGAGTTGCCTGATGCACACAGAACCCTCTCTTAGCACCACTTATTGCCCAGTTTTACTTCTCATACAACAGTCAGCTCCATCAAGATTTGTTTTCTCAATCCCAAGTGCCATGGTGCTGGAAAGAAAAGAAAAGAAAAAATAAGAAGTACCAAAGTTATAAAAAAAGTGTCCATCGAGTGTGGATATGGTTTCCTTCAGATCCCTTGAAATGGTGACCTTGCTGGATGTCCAAAGATGAGCAGATTATTTCCTTCTTCCTCTGAAAAGGGTATTGTCATCATCATGTGATTTATCCACACTCCCTTAGATGCATTATGCCATGAAAATGAGCCTGGACCCTCAAGTAATTCAGAGCGGCTAAGTGACCTGAAAAAGAAGCAGAAAGTTCAGGAGGAGTGGCAAAAATGACAAGTATTGGCCAGAGAGGGTTCTGAAAATATTTTCTTTCTTCAACCCTTAGTACACGTGAGGGGCCTGGAGCACAAGCCCTATGAGCAGAGGCTGAGGGAGCTGGGGTTGTTTAGCCTGGAGAAGAGGCAGGCAGGCAGGCAACCAGCAGCAGAAGGAGGGGACACAGTCTCAAGTTGTGCCAGGGGAGGTATAGGCTGGATATTAGGAGGAAGTTCTTCACAGAAAGATAGATTGCCCATTGGAATGGGCTGCCCAGGGAGATGGTGGAGTCACTGTCCCTGGAGATGTTCAAAAAAAGACTGCATGAGGCATTTAGTGCTATGGTCTAATTGATTGGCTAGGCCTGGGTGATGGCTTGGACTGGATGATCTTGGAGGTCTCTTCCAACCTGGCTGATTCTATGAATCTATGATTCTATTGCTGGCATGAAAGCTTTTTCATGTACTGACACTTTGTTTTGTTTCAGTGGGTAGCACATTGGTAATCTAGGTGAAAGCAGTGGAACTTTTTGCTTCTCCAGGGATGGTGTACATGCTTCTTATCTTTTCTAGACTTTTTCATCACTAGCAACTGTATACTGTTTGGATTTAAGCAAGTAACTTGCTCTATTGCTTTGTTTTAGTTTAAAATCCGAAAAGCATCAGATGCTTAAGACATAATGTGACTGGAATGAAATATAATTCATGTCTCGCACAGACTCCTTTAAAAAGAAGAATGAAAATTAAAGCAGTTGAGGGTAAAAAACAGAAATGAAAATTGGCTTTAAGTGTGTGTGTAGACCCGCTTATGTAAATCTCTGACTCAGTCTTCAGAGAAAGTCTTACCATTGGAAGCTATAAATATGTTTCAATTCTTTCTGAATGAGGATCAATGTGAGGAGGTGTAGAACTCCACTTTCAGTTCAGAACAATTGTATTCCATTTTAATGTTAAACAGAGATATTAAACTTAGTGCTCACAATTCAAAGGACATTTTTAAGGCTGGTCAAGTTATGGTACATTTATATGTTGGGTGTCAACTACTAGTCAAGCTCTATGGCACTTCTAATGAATATAGATATTCTCTTGGGTCCTTTCCTACCATGTGTCATTAGATTAAAAAAAAAATCAAAGAAATTTAAATTCCCTACAGCAAAATGGTTAAACTGGCAGATACATACTGAAAATACTGAAAAATCTTTAAAGCCAAAATAGTTCAGGAGACATTTTGTTCAGGAAACCGACTTAATTAACATATTAGCAAATGGTTGTTTGTAGTACACTGAACTTGTAGGTGGGAGTTTGTTTAAAAATATGGTATTATAAGCCCTAGCCAGTTAGATGTATACTTCATTAGAATATTGCATATGTTGGTTTGAAGGCACCTCTGGAGATCATCTAGTCTAACTTCCAAGTAGCGCTCTCCTTCACACTGTAACAGACCAGCCACAGCTCAATTAGCCAAACCTCAGGAGCCTCCAGGGTGGAGATTCTGTGGCCTCATCAGCCACCTGCCCTGGTGCTGCTCTAATGTGTATTCCTGATGTTCAGCTGCATCTCTCAGGCTGCAGTTTGTCGCTATTGCTCACCACTGTTACACTGTCCAAGGAACTGTCACCTTTGTAGTTTTTTTTCAAGTACTGTTATGTGGCCACTCCACCTGCTCTCCTGCAAACTAGACCAGCCCATCTCCTTTAAATTCTCTGTGCTGAATTGTGTTCTCAGGCTGCTGACCAACCTGGTACCTGACTTTTGCTGGAGATCCAAAGCTAGCTAGACCATTCCAAATACAGTGCCAAATAGAAGTGAATGATATCTTTCCTCTTACAGTTTAATTCCATCTGATTACATTACAGGCTAATTGCATCATGTCAGTGTTTGAGAAGTGTTTGAGAAATACAGCAAGATGTTTTCTAAAATAATGCTGTTCTTACAAGTTCCACAAAAATGGGGTATAACTTTCGAGGAGTCTTGTCAGTGTAAACAGTACTATGTGGATCTGAGAAATCAGTGCATGAGTCTTCTTTACTGTAATTGCAAAAAACAACTTTTAAGATGCACAGCCTGTTTTCCTCAGGATTAAGCTCCAGTTCGTATTTGATTAAGTTGCAGAAGACAACGTGGAAGGTGATGGCAGGCTAGTTTAATATGGACTGAAAAGATGAGTATCTACAACGTGCACATCTCTTATATTGTATTTGCAGGGAGGATATCATAGGGGAGATCTGTGATACCTCTGTGCATGGAGAATGCCTCCCATCTCTTCCAAAAGAGATATTGTTAGTCTCCACAATGGTATTGAGGGACTTCCTTCACATCCATTTTTACTTGTCTAATTAAACTGTGGTATTATTAAAAAAAAATTAAAGCAGCAATTATTAATCACTCTAAAAATACTAACTGTGGAACCCCTCATAATTCTATACAATGCACATTATAGTTTTAAGGGATATTTTAAAAACTTTAGATGCATCCTATCACAATCTTTGGAAGTTATGTGTAAGATTCTATGTATAAATTGCATTTGAGTAGAATCTCTTCCATAATGCTTCTAATCTCTTGAATTTTTTTGTCCACTTTGACATTTACAAGAGCTCTCATTTTAATAAGAACAATGGAAACATATTTCCTGTTTTGATTGCTTTTTCTTTCAATTCAACTTTAAAGAATATTGATTTCATTTAGAAAGGTATTCATTGTGAGTGGCCAGATCAGAATCAGGGTTTAAATGAAATATGACTTGGCATGAAGTGGCACAGTCAAATCTGCTTGTAATTAGAAAACAGTGTAGGAGTCCATGTCCAAAATGCCTAATTTATTTATTTTTGTTTATGTTACAGTGACAGGAATAGTTTTGAAAAGAGTACTTTTTCCATACAAGGTAGCTTAGCCTGGAGAAAAGGAGGCTCAGGGGAGACCTTATTGCCATCTACAACTGCCTAAAGAGCAGTTGTAGCCAGGTGGGGGTTGGTTTCTTCTCCCAGGCAACCAGTGACAGAATGAGAGGACACGGTCTCAAGCTGTGCCAAGGGAGTTTTAGGCTGGATGTTAGGAAGAGATTCATCACAGGAAGAGAGATTGGCCATTGGAATAGTCTGCCCAAGGAGGTGGTGGAGTCATCAGCCCTGGAAATGTTTAAGACTGGATGAGGAGCTTACTGCCATGGTTTAGTTGATTAGAAGGTGTTGGGTGATAGGTTAAACTTGATGATCTTGAAGGTCTTTTCCAACCTGGTTAATTCTGTGATTCTCTGATTTAGTAACAAAAAAGATATTCCTATCCCAGAAATCTTGTTCTCTTGGTACAAGACGTGTGGTAACAGTGGCATGCAGGCAATATGGTAGGAAAGCAGAAGCAATCAGTGTAAGAAAAAAAAAATTAAACAGATTGACTAGTGCATAAGGATTTGCAAGCGTCCTGTTGGACCAGATTTGGAGTATTTGAAAGAGTATTTTTGTGCATAGATGTTCTTCTGTAACATTAATGTGTGGAAGTATGACGATTTTCTGACAGAGAGGAGATAAGATTCGATACATTAACTGTTTATTGAATTATTTGGGGAGTTATAAACTGGTTACTGCACTAATGGGGGATATCACGCTAGCCCTGGATGTTGTACACTGGGACTTGGGTTCATGTGGTATATGGGTGTTGGGGTGCGTGACATGTTGTTATTTTATTTGTGTGGTGTTGGTGTTTTTGGTGGAGGGTAGGGGGTGGGGAGGGGAGGGGGAGGGGGAGGGGAGGGGAGGGGAGGGGAGGGGAGGGGAGGGGAGGGGAGGGGAGGGGAGGGGAGGGGAGGGGAGGGGGAGGGGAGGGGAGGGGAGGGGGAGGGGGAGGGGAGGGGAGGGGAGGGGAGGGGAGGGGCGGGGAGGGGAGGGGAGGGGAGGGGAGGGGAGGGGAGGGGAGGGGAGGGGAGGGGAGGGGAGGGGAGGGGAGGGGAGGGGAGGGGAGGGGAGGGGAGGGGAGGGGAGGGGAGGGGAGGGGAGGGGAGGGGAGGGGAGGGGGAGGGGAGGGGAAGGGGAGGGGAGGGGGGAAGGGGAAGGGGAGGGGAAGGGGAGGGGGAGGGGGGGGAGGGGGGGGAGGGGGGGGGAGGGGGGGAGGGGAGGGGGAGGGGGGAGGGGGGGGGGGAGGGGGAGGGGGGGAGGGGGGGGGAGGGGAGGGGGGAGGGGGGGGAGGGGGGGGGGGAGGGGGGGGGGGAGGGGAGGGGAGGGGGGAGGGGGGGGGGGGGAGGGAGGGGAGGGGGGGGGGGGAGGGGAGGGGGGGGAGGGGGAGGGGAGGGGGGGGGAGGGGAGGGGGGGGGGGGAGGGGGAGGGGGGGGAGGGGGGGGGGGAGGGGAGGGGGGGGAGGGGGAGGGGGGGGGGGGGGGAGGGGGAGGGGGGAGGGAGGGGGGGGGGGAGGGGGGGGGAGGGGAGGGGGGGGGGAGGGGGGGGAGGGGGGGGGAGGGGGGGAGGGAGGGGGGGGAGGGGGGGGAGGGGGGGGGGGGGAGGGGAGGGGAGGGGAGGGGGGGGAGGGGGGGAGGGGGGGGGGAGGGGGGGGGGAGGGGGAGGGGGGAGGGGAGGGGGAGGGGAGGGGGGGAGGGGGCGGGGAGGGGAGGGGGGGGGGAGGGGAGGGAGGGGAGGGGGGGGGGGGGGGGAGGGGGGGGGGGGGAGGGGGGAGGGGAGGGGGGGGGGGGAGGGGGAGGGGAGGGGGGGGGGAGGGGGGGGGGGGGGGAGGGGAGGGGGAGGGGGGGGGGAGGGGGGAGGGGAGGGGGGGGGGGGAGGGGAGGGGGGGGGGGAGGGGAGGGGAGGGGGGAGGGGGGGGAGGGGAGGGGGGGGGAGGGGGGGGGAGGGGGAGGGGAGGGGAGGGGGGGGAGGGGAGGGGGGGGGGAGGGGGAGGGGGGGGGAGGGGGGAGGGGGGGGAGGGGAGGGGGGAGGGGGGGGAGGGGAGGGGGGGGGGGAGGGGGGGAGGGGGGAGGGGGGGGGAGGGGGGGGGAGGGGGGAGGGGGGGGAGGGGAGGGGGGGGGGGAGGGGGGGGGGGGGGAGGGGAGGGGGGAGGGGGGGGGGGAGGGGGGGGAGGGGGGAGGGGGGAGGGGGGGGAGGGGGGGGGGGGAGGGGGGGAGGGGGGGGGGGAGGGGGGGGGAGGGGGGGGAGGGGGGGGGGGGGAGGGGGGAGGGGGGGGGAGGGGGGGAGGGAGGGGGGAGGGGAGGGGGGGGAGGGGGGGGGGGGGGAGGGGGGGAGGGGGGGGGGGGAGGGGGGAGGGGGGGGGGAGGGGAGGGGGGGAGGGGGGGGAGGGGGGGAGGGGGGGGGAGGGGAGGGGAGGGGGGGGGGGAGGGGGAGGGAGGGGAAGGGGGAAGGGAAGGGGAAGGGGAAGGGAAGGGGAAGGGGAAGGAGGGGAAGGGGAAGGAGGGGAAGGGGAAGGAGGGGAAGGGGAAGGAGGGGAAGGGGAAGGGGAAGGGGAGGGGGAAGGGGAAGGGGAGGGGGAAGGGGACGGGGAAGGGGACGGGGAGGGAAGGGGAAGGGGAGGGAAGGGGAAGGGGAGGGAAGGGGAGGGGGAGCGAAGGGGAAGGGGAGGGACGGGGAAGGGGAAGGGAGGGGACAGGGGACGGGAAGGGGAAGGGGAAGGGAAGGGGAAGGGGAAGGGAGGGGCAGGGGGGAAGGGACGGGGAAGGGGAAGGGAAGGGGACGGGGAGGGCAGGGGAAGGGGAAGGGAAGGGGCAAGGGGAAGGGACGGGGCAGGGCAGGGGACGGGGACGGGAAGGGCCGGGGCAGGGCCGGGACAGGGTACGGGCCGGGCGGGCACGGGGCCATGACGGGCCGGCTTCACTTTCCTGGCCGTCCTTTTCCTTTCCTTTTCCTTTTCCTTTCCTTTTCCTTTTCCTTTCCTTTTCCTTTTCCTTTCCTTTTCCTTTTCCTTTCCTTTTCCTTTTCCTTTCCTTTTCCTTTTCCTTTCCTTTTCCTTTTCCTTTCCTTTTCCTTTTCCTTTCCTTTTCCTTTTCCTTTCCTTTTCCTTTTCCTTTCCTTTTCCTTTCCTTTCCTTTTCCTTTCCTTTCCTTTCCTTCCTTTCCTTTTCCTTTTCCTTTCCTTTTCCTTTTCCTTTCCTTTTCCTTTTCCTTTCCTTTCCTTTTCCTTTCCTTTTCCTTTTCCTTTCCTTTTCCTTTTCCTTTCCTTTTCCTTTTCCTTTCCTTTTCCTTTTCCTTTCCTTTCCTTTCCTTTCCTTTCCTCTCTCTGGATTTTGAACAAAAAGTAAAAATTTCCAGGTTTGCAGGGAAAAGTCTCCACCTATACACATATAAAGCATCATTTTCTTGACGACAAAAAAAGGATCTTTTTTTTTTATACTACTGAAGTTCTATTTATGCTACTGTGTTACAGAATATTCCAGTCAGACTCACATCCTGCGAAATTCAATGTGACATAAAATCTTACATACAGAAAGAAGTTACTGAAAGGCTAAGCAGAACTGAGAGTTTCTTTAAAGAGAAGACTGAATTTAGAGTGATACTGAGTAGAATAAGCTGTAGGGAAAGGAAAGACTAGAAAGATGAGAAGGTAAGAGCTGGAGGAGAGAGGGAGGGATTAATTAATTGAATTTCTCTGTCAGGTGGATGAGGTGGAGAGGTTGATAAAGAAAACCAACTGTCTCACTTGCACTGTCAGACTGAAAAAGTAGTAAGTGAGAAGGGGAATAAAATGTGACTGGGAGGAATGACAGGTGGTACATATTGTCTAGAATGCTTGGATGGTTTTTTGGTTGCCTTACTTTTTAATCTTCCTTTAATGGGAAAGACCTTGTTTGGGCAGGACCGAGGTGAAGATGGGAGGCTGCTCCTGTTGGGGTAGATGAACAGAGGTCTGCACAGTAGGAGGCTGGCAGCAAAAGGAAGGAAGCTTGCAGAGCTTCCAAGGAGGCAGCATGGAGGAACAGGGACCACAGCACCAGCAACAGAAATGACAGAAAAAAATTTCCTAGAGACAAAGTGAGCTGGGCACAGTTTATTGCAACTCAGAAAATCACAGAGTTGGCCAAGATCAGGCTGTGCAGCAAGGACCTGCCCACATTTGCTGTTGTGAAAACAGTAAATTGAAGCAGACCCAGAAGCTGTCTCTCTAAACTGTCTTGACGATTCTCAGTGGTTGAGGGCATCTGTCTCAGGCTATTATTTCTTTCCAGAATGCAATTCTCCAATCAATATGTTGCATTAATTCTCCCAATGATAGTTACAAAAAGAAAATAATTTATATGGTCAGAAAATTGCATCTATCATCCCTTTCTCTGCCATATAAAATAACACATTTTTTGAATACTTGATATAGATTCTGCCTGGGATGGAGCAATCTGTGTAGCTTTCAGGCTAATTTTTCCATCTTCTGCTCCAAAAGACAGACAATGCAGCCCAGAGAGATGAATTTGAATGCACCAGCCAAACAATTAATATAGAAAAAAAAATATCTTCAGATCCCAACTACTGACACTTCTTATCCAATAGCAACTACTGATGTTTAAAAATATTTTCTTTATGTTGTTTGTAGTTTGTGTTTTTTTTTTTTAATTTTTTTCCTTGATATTGCTTTCTCAGTGTATTCCTTGAAATCACAATTTGACAAAAAGCATTCTGTCTTTTTATTGACTGTTTTTGGTGGCCACTTAAAAGTGCTGATTTCTAACTCTAGCTACTGGTGAAAACAAATGACTGAAGAAAGGATGAGTAAAAACCAGTCTTCAAATAATTTTTCCAGATTACATTTTTTTTTTCTTTGGAAGAAACAGAATCTTTATAGGAAGCCTGAGATGGGAAGTTCTCTTGAAATAATGGTCACAGTACTGGTTCCACCAGCTCTCCTTCCACCATAAACGAGAGCACAAAAGGACTGAGGGGACAGTGCAGCCTGGGCTCCATCCCACCCTATAATGACACAGGTTGCATCTTACAAAATCATTTACTGCCCTTTCAATGCTTTGTAGAAAAAATGATTTTATACATATTCAATCAACCTAACTTTGGCCATTTTAAGATTTTATGTTAGTGAGATTAAAAGGCGAAGGGAGGAGAGATTACACCTAAAAAGTTTTAATTGCAGTCTAATAAAGTTTTACTGCTTTTTGGAACTGTTGTTGCCTGCCAGTTGGAAATGTACCACTCAAGTTACGTTCACCTTGCAAAGTACCTTGGCCACCACATGATAATGGTAATTGGCCTGAGCAGGTCTTTGGGCTGATCCAGTGGCTGAGTTCTTACCAAGCTTTTGGTGTGGGGGACAGGCAAACCTAGTTTACCTAAAGGTAGATTTCATTGTTGTTTTGGTTTGGATTTTGTGTTGTGTTTTGCTTGTTTGTATTCCTCAAATCAAAGCAACTGATAGTTGTAAATGTTTCTCTTCTAGGATAATGTGATGTTTTTCTCTAGGAGTGTGAACCACTACTGCGCCGCCTGTTGTTTTTCTCTTTATCATTTCAGTGTTTTTCTGAATATAAATGAATATACATATAATGGAAAGTAGAGTTTATAAATCAATAATGAATAGTATTTACATTAGTCCAGATGCAGCTTTGGAGGTGTGTTACAACCATTTGTTATAGTTTTATAGGCATCTCTCTTTGCCTTGACAAAAATAACTCATTTCCAGAAGCAGTGACTTTCATGTGAGCCACTCAGCTATTTTAGTTAACTTGTTTTGGCTTTGTGATGCTATTTGCTCTATCCTATGTGGATAATCTGTGCAAATGCAGCAGTAAAACAATTTGCTTGCTGGTAATCCTATTGTTCAGAAGGCCAGACCTTGTAAGACATATTTGTAACTCTGCTCCTGCAGTGTCTGGATTAAACAGTGATTCTGTTGCTAGCAGAAGCAAACATGAAGTGTATGTTACAATGGGAAATAAATTCAACTTGCACAAGTGTCTTACTCCTTGGGGTGGAGCTGTGAAACAAAGAAAAGTAATTGTACAAATAAATTTGGGCATCAGTTTCAGAGTTAAGAAAAATCAAACCTGCCGGAATGCATGGAGGGAGAAGTATGAGGGGAGTAATAGAATATCAGTTCTAGAGGCATATCCAGAATCATGACTTTAATAATGATGAATGTCTGTTGTATATAGAAACATTTATGACCTCATGCTGTAATGTAGGTTGTTCTTTATAAAAAACACCCCTGAATGCATTAAGCAAAGATTTGATTTGCTTGAAAATAACATTTGGAGATGACCCCTGCAGAAATATTACAACAGCAGTGTCTTTGGAAGAATACATCAAACCATATAGCCTGGGAGAAGCAGAAGCTTTAAAATGAGAGCATACAATCTTCATAGGGAATCAAAGTGTTAATAACTTTTATGGAAACACAGGCAAATTCACAGCTACTGACCCACTGATTTTTCACTTCATATCAAGTTATTCCTAAATAATAATTATTAAAAAGCCATTAGTCCAGCAACCAAGAGATACTTATGAAGAAAACAATATATATATATATTTTTTTCCCCCTTCTGCATACCATTTGGCTGATACACCTGGCTTTGAAGGGCATGTTGCTCTTTTGTTCCTGGTGCCATAGTGGTGGCAATGACATTAGTTTGGTTGTACGAAGCCTCAGGGGAGATAGATACAAATGCGGATGACACTATAACATTTGGCTGAGGCAATTCTTGATTGTAACCTGATAGCATAATGAACAACAGAAGGTGTCAAGTGTTATTACAGTTAATGGGCCTCACTTTTCTTGTCATGAGCTTTAACATAATCCTCTTTGCAGCACAGCTTCCACTGTGATAAGGCAGAAAAAAAAATTGTCATGACTCCAAAAACCTGGTCTTTAGGTTAGTATAAGGTTTTTGTTGGGTTTTTGGTCTTGTGATTCCAACCCCTCCCTCCTCCAGATGGAGAAGGCTAGGTAAGTGGGAGCACAGTGGAATAACAAAGCCAGTAGAAAGAGTTAGTGGAGTATAGAAAAACACCAGCAGAAGGCAAAGGCAGCCTTCCAGTACAGCTCATGTCACACCTTAAATGGACTATCTTGTTTATAGCAGATGAAGCTTTGAAGCCAGCTACAGCTGAAAATGCAATTGCAAGCATCAAACTAATAGTACCAAATCAAATATTACTATACAGAGATAACCAGATTCCTGGATCTTCCAATATTCTTGCTCATAACTAGCATCTGAAATCAGGTAAGGCATGAAAGGCACAAGACTGGTTTCTAGAAACAAAAAGCGATAGATTCAAATGTACAGGTGACTGATTCAGCAGCTACATAGCAATAGGTACCAAGGTAGCTGTTCTCTCTCTAGTAGTGATAGAACAAGAGGCAGTGTCCTCAAGTCACACCAGAGGGGGTTTTGATTGGGTATTAAAAGAAACATTTTCACTGAACATGTTATCAAACACTGGAAGAGACTCCTTAGGAAGTGGTGAAATCACTGTCCCTTGAGATGTTTAAAAGACATACAGATGTGGTGTTTGGAACATGATTTTGCACCAGACTTGGTAGAGTGAGGTACTGACAAGACTTGATCTTAAAGGTCTTTTCCAACAGAAACAGTTTTATGATTCTATGAATATCAGTTCAGAGAATCACAGAACATACCTGGTTGGAAGAGACCTCAAAGTTCATCCAGTCAAATCTTCGATCCAGCACTGACGGGTCAACACTAAACCATGTCCTTAAGTGTCAGGTCAACATGCTTCTTGAACAGCCCCAGGGATGGGGACTCTACCACAGACAAGGTGACCAAGATAAGACAATAAAATCATTGCAGATAACTTAAAAAGAAAGATGCATCCTAAAAACTATAAAAAAGGTAATAAAATGTCATAAAGAGCTGAATAAAGCAAACTGTAAACCTTTTATTTATAACTGAAAAAAAAAAGTCATTGTATTCTGGTAAAAGCAATGTGAGAAATAATAAATATGTCCTTTATGGAAGCAATTAATGCAAAGGACAGAAGCCTACTAGCATAAAATAATGATTTGTTTTTCATAAATCTGAATGTTTTATTGAACTGGTATTTACAAAATTTTGTTATATCTAACTAGGGAATTAATAAAGAGACTGGAAGTAGAAGGGGCAAAGATAATGCAGTATTATGCAGCTTTATAAGCTCCAAGCAGCCACTTGAACCAAAAAGAATTCCTCTGAAAATTCTCCTTTCAGCATGTTGCCAGAAGTAAGCCCAATTTTACTACTGTAGTTCCTTACTGCATGTGGCCAGAGGCACTGGCCAGCACTTAATGACAGAGATGAGGTTTATAGCTGAAACAAATATGACAAGTAGCAGTGAGGTTCTTATAATGGAAGTGCAAGCCATGTACCTCTACAATCATAACTCTGAAAGAATAAACACTAAATTCTTGTCCTTAGGGGGTGATTTGAATTATTCCTATGGCCTGGTTATGAGGATAGTTTACTTAGTAAAAGACTTGAGCTTTGGCAAAAGTGATGCAAGAAAAATTAAAAACATGGAAGTAACTTGAAGGCAATCATGAAATGAAGAATATCACCTGGAATAAAAATCATGGGGGAATTGTAAAGTGGTCTAAACCCCTTTACATCCAACTAACATCACTTTTTAGTTTCATCCTTGTAGGGAGAGAATCAGCACAGGAGCTGTGCCCCAGTGAGCAGCTAACTGGAATAAACTAGCTTGTCACTGCTGTATCTTGAACATGAGCTTTTGCAGCTCTTGAATTCTTAAAGCTCACAACTTTCAAGTGCCCAAGTGCAATTTTTGTGTTGAAGCAAAGCCATGCACCTTCAAGCTGACACAGATCCTGCTGGGTATGGTGTATCCTAGATGCCGTAGGCAAGTGGCCAACAGGGCTATCCAAGCTCCTGCTCCATGGTTCATTCCAGTTTAAGCCACCGCTGCTTTGCAGTAAAAAAAGAAGTTGTTCACAGTCAGAAAATATGAATTACTTCCAAGAGCTTGAATTAACTCTTTGAAACCTGCTTTCTCAGTGAAAGGAAGGGCAGATGGCAGGTGATTGCTCCTCACAGAAAGAGCCAGCCCAAGTCTGCCATGCTGATGCTCACACAGCAGCAGGGCTGACTGCTCCAGATACTTCTCCACTCTCCAGCCAGGTGTGCTTCAGAGGGAAGACTTCTGTAGAGATTTTCCACTCATCAAGCTTTGTGTTAACTGAATCCAACCTGAATTGGTAAATAGTTTACTATTTTCTTTAAAAATAAAATAATTTAAAAACCCTTTACAAAACAAACAGCTCTCTTGCTTAGCCTCAGTTACAGCCTCACAGCTGTGAAACATTTCTGCTAATGCAGTGCCAGTCACGGCAGAGAAACATAGCTTTTCACAGGTGGCTCTCATTTTCTGGGTTGCTGACTTGAGACCTCAGTGTTTGGTTTGCAGAAACACTGAGTACTTGCAGCTGCAGCTGAAGTGAATAGTAGCTAGGCTTTGTGGAAGAATATCATGAAACAAGTCTTCTGAAAAAGCAGTTTTCAGCACTTTCAGACTGAGCACCCAAAATATAGTAAGTATGTGGTGACTTTGGGGGGTGGTGGTGTGTGGGGGTTTTTTATTACCTTTCCCTCTGGGCCTTGTTTTAGTGTTTGTCCTAGGTTAACACAGTCTGTTCTTGCAAGCCCCTCTCCACCCTACGTAGACAGGAGAAAAAGTAACACAAAACCCCCACTACTCTGGGTGGAGATAAAAGAGTTTTTACACTGGAAATGAGATCATACAATGCACAATTCCCTTAGCCTATTTGCAGAAAAGCACAGCAAAATGCAGAAAGAGCAGCAGAATCCAGTGACCTGTCCCCTGTCTCTTAGCCAGCCCACTGCAAAAGACCAACACCTCAAAACCAGAGACCTCCCATATTACAATCTGAACTTCAAGCCCCATTAAACTTTGCTCCAGCCAGCACTTTCATTTGGAAGCTGGCATGATGCCAGCATGGTATTGAATATCAGCAGCAGATTCAGCTCAACCCATGACAGAGGCAAAAGAGTAACTACCGATTTCTCTTCCTTCTGTCTTGTTTTCAGAATCACGTGAGATGGTATAAATGTATATGGGAAACTGTAAGGTCAGGTATGGTCTCTCTGTCTTATGTAGCTAATTTCACTTCAATTACTGCTGCTTTTTTAGTGATGTAAATGAGAAAGAAAAGATTGTGAAGCAATGAAGTCCTTCACCATAGAGCAAAGAGAGGCCCTATGCTGTTATGGGCCATAACATGATCTGTAAGTGCACACAGAATACTATGAGAAATTAGTTCTGAAGTAAGGGGCCTGCAGTAGCACCAGGTGAGGATCACAGTCAAAGCCTTAGTTGCAGACATTGTTAGTGTCTTATAAATAACAGCATTGTAAGTATATAAAGCATGGCATAGCGGTTCTTCTTCTCTTCTGTGGTTACTGTTGGATTTGTTTTATTATCTGGACAATGCAGGGACAGAGATGCATCAAGGAATCATTGATGTGGCAGTCTAACAAAGTCATCTCCTGTGACAGGGGGAGGAATGAACTGTGTGCCTGAGCTGCTGGGTTTCTTTTATTTGTTGAAATGTTAGAGGGGAAAGGGTGACCTGAAAAAGAATAAGGAATCTTTACAGTCTTGCGTTCTCTTCTGCATAGCTGTGGCTGATGTAAGACATGCTGTAGCTGATTCTGATTAGTATCCACATATCTAATTACACTCAGCCTGTTTATGATTGTTTGTGCTTAGGATTTTATGGCAATTCTGCATGCAATTAGTTTAGAAGTTGGAAGGTGAGTTTTAATGAATCTGCTTGTACTGATTTAAGGTTTCCCCTGGCTGTGGGAAATTACCATCTTCATTATAGTCAGAAGAATAAGCAAATAGCTGTGGTTCAGCCTTTCTGTTTCTTAACCTGTGTTTGACTGAAGTGCTGATGTGAGTGAGTTTCTGGTAAGAAACCAGATTGTCAGCAAGAAGAGCTGAAATGCAGGCTCATGTTTTGCTCTCTCTGTTCTTTGCTAGGGACAGAGCAACCATGTTTGGTGCTCATACTAATACTCAAGTGCCAGATGCCAATGCTAACTTCTAAAGCGCTTTCCTGCTTCTAAAGTTTGATTACCACTGTGAAATCTGTCTGCAGAGTGATGCAGTGACTTTTTTTATCTGCATGTATTAACAAATACAAAAGTTGTTGTGGGTTTAGTGCTTCTGCTGATGCCTGACAAAATATGACAGCTAGAGAATTCTCTGAAAAACCAAACAATTGTTCGTGCTACTGACTAAACAGTTCAATTACTGAACATCAGCAGGATTTTGCAATCTAAGAAGTCAAACTCAATTATATCTTTTTAACTAAGAGAGAAAATTCAGTATAGATATAAGGAAAAACAATGTTTACAATGTAAGTGGTGAAACACTGGCACAGGTTGTCCAGAGAGGCGGTAGAAGCTCTATCTCTGGAAACAGTCAAGGTCAGTTTGGACTGGGCTTTGGGCAACCTGATCTAGTTCATGTTCCTGCTTGCTGCAGGGGGTTGAACTGCATGACCTTTAGAGGTCCCTTCCAACCCACAGTATTCTATAAGAGAGAAAATAAAAAATTGTAAAAGCACACATACGCACCTTTAAAACGGTGAAGAAAAATATTTCCAACAGCAGCAAACTGAGTATACTTCAGCAGTTTTCTGCAGATGCCACCATAATCCCTGGATAACAGTTGTGAGCCCTCCTGCCACTCAGTGTTTCAAAGACAGGATTTTGTTTCCTTGGTTTTCAGCTTTGAAATGATTCCAAGCGTCGCTCCATGCAGCAGGATGTCAATACCTGAAAACTGGGACAGCATAGTCACAAGAAAGATCGCATGTTTTCAGTAAAGTGCAAGTGAAGGAGACTTTCCGACTCCTAGTAATAGTACTATTTCAATTAGGAGAATAAACTCTGCCAGCTTTATTTTTTTATTACTCTGCTAAGCTGTGTTCTCTGAGTCACCATCGATTCATCTGGTTTGACCCAATTCAGAGTAGATATTCATCTGCCTTGATATGATCAGAAGCAACACTGGTCTCTGGTAGCTATAATAGTTGTGGAAAGGAAACTACACAGAATGATGAACAAACAATATTGTATTACACCTACTGCCCTGCTCAGAAATGTGTATAATGTTGTGTCAGCGTATGGCTTATTTATGTGCTGGCTTTTTCTAATATACAGCATCCTTGTTGCACCTCTTCCTATAAAATTTCTTCAAATCCTGTTGGCTCTCAATTCTCTTGTTTCTGCTCTTTGTTGGCATTTGTGCCTGAGAGGCTTTCAAATTGGCCAAATCTGTCAAGGCTTGAAGGTCAGTCGCTGGCATACTGAACCTCACAGTTCTCTGTTTCCAGTCCTGGCCTGTGCTCAAAACAGTAATACTGGGGTTCTCTAGCATTGCATCAGTGTTTCTCTACATCTGCCAGCAGCACTGTTGGCAGGCAGCTGGGATTCAGTGAGGAAGAGAGCTTTTTAATGCTCTGTCACATCTTTGCAGATCTTAAACATTTTCCTTCACCCTTTTGTTACTGTTGAATTCCTAAGCTAATTTGCTGTGGGCTGTGAGCTATGGATAGTGAAACAGGGTGCAGTACAATACTGCTGCCTGCTCCTTTGGTGGGTGAATCTGTTCTGCTGCTCGTTGTCTCTTATCCCCACTTGCCAGGGTAGTGATCTCTTGAAAGCTGTGTATGCTTAGCTGCAAAACTGTTTGTGGTGCAGGGGAAAATGTGAGATGGTCAAGTTATGCTGGTCATGTAAACTCTGCAAATCCTTGACAGGCAAATTGGGGAGGAGAGAGCTGGAAGGGTCTTTGAGAGGCTGTGTTCTCATGTATCTGTCCAAATATAAATGAATCGATTTCAACTGTCACTTCTCATCAGTGTTTGTCTAACCTAATCTTAAAAACCTCCTATGGTGGAGATTCAAATCCCTTTCCAGTCATATAGCCTGGATTTCAGGCTGTGGATGAAATCCTGCTCATTGTTTGCAGATGTTCAGGACAATTATGATCCAGCCTGTACAGTCCAGGTAAAAGAGCTCGATGCCACCCCAGGAAGTCTAGCAGCTGCCATGATAGCTGTTTGCTCTAAAATGCAGAAATCATACCTTGGATCGACCTTCATGACATGTGCAATCAGTGATATTTATGGATAGAAATGTGATACAAATGGAATTTAGACAGGAAACAAAGTGCTGAAGCATCCAGATCCTCTGACCAACCTTTTAATTCAATATTTGTTTAATAATTGGATTCAAGACAGTAGAGAAAATTTTTACTTAATGGAAATAAGTGGAAACAATGAAGTGAGACACTTAAAAATAGCTCACAGCTTTAAATTCCACATTGTGGGAAATGACTGAAAAAAAAGACAAAACAAACTGACACAGACTTGTGCCATGCTTGTTCATGTATATATGAAATAAGGCTGCTTTTATTCCTCTGTAAGAACTCAGGATTTGTGTAAGAATACATTTCAAGATGAGAATATACACTGACTGGGGGATTAAGTAGGTAATCTCATGAGGTCCTTTAGTTTTACAATTCTAAACTTGGTTAGGTTTGTTTTAGAGTATTGTTTCTCTGTTTTAAATTCCTTTATGTAAACATTTCATTATAAAATCAATGGAACATAACATTTATTAAAATTCAGTATTCTGTCATAAACTAGGTTTTAAGAGCTGTGGGGATTGGATGAGATTGGTGGGGGTTTATTTTGTTTTCAATTTGTTTAAATAGCAGTGGTGATTATCTAACTGTCTGATTATTTCCTGTGAGAGATAAAAAGTAAATGTCTTTTCAGCACACGTGGCTCTTTCATAGTGTTAAGATATAGTTTCTTTCTAGTAGTTGGCCTGTATACCTATTTAATTCTTGTTTGATCTGATGAAGGTAAGCTGCAAAAGTGAATCGACTTAAGTTTTATGGCATATAGAGATGTGGCCTGGATGCCATCCTGGTAAGGTCTAACTAGATTCTCAGATTAGAAAAGTCTGGGAGAAAAGACCTCTGTGTGTGTGTGTGTGTGTGTGTGTATATATATATATATATATATATATATGTATTTATCTTTGTGTATGGAAGAACAGCTTTCCCTTGAGACATGGAAGGGAAAATACCATATGCAGTGTGATTGATAAAAACAAGGCTGAGAGGACAGTAGTTACTTATATGGATTGTGGCTGAGTGGTAAGACTTAGGTAGTTCTTGTCCTCTATAGAAGGTGTGCAATCACCCTGTTGCTGCTGACACCCCAAAGCTGCTGCTTATCATTACACCTGGTCTCAGCCAAGAGCTAGTGATAAAGTACATAGATTTAGCTCCTGAAATATTTGTATTGTGAGTGTTTTTATTTACAGTGATACAATCTATAAGATTTAGGATGACAGGTTGGACTCTGATCCTTGAGGTCTCTTCCAACCTTCTTGATTC
The DNA here is from genome assembly GCF_027791375.1 of Indicator indicator. Lineage (NCBI taxonomy): Eukaryota > Metazoa > Chordata > Aves > Piciformes > Indicatoridae > Indicator > Indicator indicator. The sequence continues at coordinate 35,844,356 of NC_072015.1, read as the reverse complement.
TATGACTTTATGATGTAGTAAAAGATACATTTGTTTCTCTTGCATAAAGCCAAATAGGCACCAAAAGGGAAGGCAAGAATTTACACTGTATTGTGGCTTAGTAACTGGTCCAGAGCAGGGGATAACATTTAGTGTAATGAAGAAGTACTTCCATGTCTTTTGGAAGGGATAATCTCGAAAAGGCCAGCCAGAATGTCTCCCACATCATACAGGAGCAGGAGTGAAGGATGCAACTCCTATATAAGCAGGTGTAAAAAACAGGGCTCTGATGTAACTTTTGTTTTCCTTTTTTTTTTTTTTTTTCTTCTCCAGAGCTGCCTTGCATATGTGCTGAAGTGGTATTTATGTTTATGGATCTCCCACTAGTTCCTAATGTTGTATGTGCTCTTACCGAAACCTACTGTCTTATCTTTATACTTTTTTTTTTTTTCCCAGAATTAATTGTGGTGTCATTTAATGTCTTTTTGGATCCAAAACATAGTTTTTGAATCTTTTTGTATCCAAAAGTTACAAAATGAGGCAAAAGTCTGTTGAAATAGTCATCCAGCCATTTCACTGGCAACAACTCTTCTCAAGCACCCTGCTGCAAGGCCATCCAGTGCAGTGTATCTCAGTTTCTGTAAACATTGTGTCACCTAGACTTGCTCGCTTACAGCGCCCTTGACTTTTACAGTTGCCTGGTTTACCTCTCCTTTATCTTAAAGATAGTTCCTCAGATACTCCTTCCTCCTACTGCTCTGTCATTACCTCATTCCCCTGACCTCTATGCTTGTCCCAGAGTGCTCTGCTCACTGGTGCTCTGCACCTCACCAAACTTCCAAAACATACAGTCAGCCCTCCCATACACTGCATCGCCACAGCCAGCCTTCCAGGTATAGCTTTGACTTACAGTAAGACAAATTTGGAGAGAAAGCATTTAGCTGCCCAAAGAATAATTGTGAAACAAATCATTCCTCATCTCTACAGTGGTAAAGAAGTTCTATTGAAGAGTGAGAAATTATTATACTTCAAATGGCAAGTAGAATTTCAAATCAAACTAAATCTCATTATTAATGCTTCAATTCTGAGTCTTCATATAATTTCTGCTGCACTGAGGAAGTCATAAGCTTGTGTGTTAAATGCTACCTGTCCATAGTGTGCATAAGGGAGCCTGGAAAAATCTCTGTATTATATTAGAATGAAACGTGCAGTCATTAGATTTCATTAAACTTTGGCTGGTAAATTGGTCTGTAAAAATAAATCCTTTCTTCCCTATGGACATTTACAAATTGTGAGAAAAATACCTCTTGATTTCACCTCTGATGAGATAAATGAAAGGAGATCTTTAAATTTATTAGGCATGACCACCTACTCTGACCTGTAAAGGCTACATTTCCTTAGTAAGTTTATAAATTGAATTAGTGAGGATGGTCACAATTACAGTATCCTGTCCACAAAATAGATGATAAATGTTCCTGCTTCCAGCTGCTAAACTGAAGAAAGAAAAAGCACAAACAAAAATTCTGGTTAGATGACATTGCAGGAGGGCTTATCTTCTTAAGGACAGCTTTGGTGTGAGAAGTCATGCTGGGCTAGAACATCTTATGGAGACTCTTATTTTCTTCTTTCTGACCTGTACATATTTAAGAAAGACACACCCTTTCAGGAGCCTGTAGTGACTAAAGTCTCACACTGACCAAAACCTGAGCATGTTGTTGAATGCTGACACACAAAATATCTGCTACTCTCTGTCTGCCACTGAGGGATGCTTTACCTGAATGCAAACGCCACTCCATCTTACTAGAGCTTTAATTTTTCCTTTGACTATTCATTTCAAGAAAAGGATATGGAAGTAGTAAGTCTTGGCAGAAAGGTTGCAAGGCATATATTTTTTTTTTAATTATTAATTTTTAAAATTTTTAAATCTTGGTTTTCTTTACAGCTTATATTTACTTTACTTGAAACTAGATAGTTCTGGCTGTCAGCTGGTTTCAGGCTGTCTCACTGATTTGAAAGTCTAATAACTGTTTTTTTTCAAGTTTAAAATTTATGTTTTGAAGTTAGGATCTGAAATCAACCAACAGCAACAGTGAGCCACTGCAGCTAACTGTATTTACTCGTGCTTTGTGTGCAATATCTGTTGATATTTGGTATAAAAATTGGGTATAATGATGGTAACAGTAGCAACTTGAAGAACGATTTTGGGATCTGTTGGTGGCTGAGCAGGTATGTGATTCTTGAGTGTCTGAGAATATCAAGCAGTAATAGGAAGATTTTATACCTATTCTTAATTGAATATTAAGACCTTTGTAGTTCTGGTTTATCTGTTCAGAAAAGCATCTGGAAAGCATTCAGAATTAAAAAAAAAAAAAGTGTGAAATTTGGAAAAATAACCTTTACATGAGAGAAGAAGGAAGTCTATTTCTTTTATTCAAGAGTTGGTGACGAAGTGACCTGATCACAGCCTGGGGCAGGTTGTGTTAGAGATTGTTGCATAGTATAGAACTGGCTGTAAACAAGCAGGGAAGAAACTTCTGCTGTTCAAAACACCACCTGCCCCCTAATGACTATCCTTAACTTACTGGCTGGTCTTGATTTGGTAGGAAACTCTCAACTTCTAAAAAAAACCCAAAAGATTATATAATATATAGATAAAAGATTATATAATATATAGAAGTCAGAGGATTTATAGGCTACAGACAGCATAAGCGTTAAAGTGTGGTTCTACCCACTGAAAAATAAAAAACAGGATTACCAAGTGATTAATGAAATTAAGAAGCATTCTCTGAGATGTCTGTCATCTTTATTGAAGTGCCATTGTTAAGAAATTTGCTTTATACAGTAGTTTTTTTTAATATATGGAAAATGTACACTCATGTAACATTGTCACAAATTCAGCTTAGTGATCAGGAAAACAGAAACATCTTAAACTCCTGGTTCTTGTAAGGAGCAAAACCCCCAACATCTGCAGGAACAGTAACCCAAAACTCAAGTTCCAGTAAATAAATTATGTGTAAGAGAACATCCATTTGTGTGGGAAAACCCTGCAGAAACTTATTTAATGCTTAATTATAGATGTTTCTGGTTGTATTCATTCATCTCAGCCTACTGCAGAGAAAAAATGTTTTTTATTTGTTAGCCACAGAGAAATGGCTTCAAGAGTGCCCACTGAATTACCACCTTGTGTATTGTGAAAGGTATTATTTATATGTTTCTGTTCAGCAATACCTGAATAAATGCAGGGATGCCATCGGTAATGCCAAATACCCACACACAGGGCCTTTTGTGGTGATTGCTGATTCCTAAATCAGAAAAAAAAAAAAGGAATTCAAATTATTATCCTACTATGAATTTTAAAGGCTGGGTGTGATTCTTGTGTGGCAGTTTTAGGTTGTACCTTGAAAATTTTCCACAGATCTTGAACAGAATGTAGTAGAATGCAAATTTACTATTGGATGAAAAAGGAAAATAATGCTAAATTCTGAATAATCCCATTGGACAGCTAACAAACATAAGCTAGTTGTGTACAACTCTCTGCTCTTTCTCCTATCCCATGTGTCCAGGGGAGAGGGAAGGGAGCAGGGAACGGGGAAGCTATTAGTAGCCCCCTGGTTTTGTACAGGGGGGGTTCTTGTGTCATTTATAAATTGTAGATATATGTAAATATTGTGTATTTTGTACATATTCATTGCATTTCATATTTAGATTGTAGTTTTGTTTGTAAATACCACATCATTTGCTTTCTAACTGAGCTGGTCTGGCAATTTTATGTTGGGGGGAAATTTTCAACCCACCACAGTCTTGAAACGCTGTATTAGTGAAAACTGAACAGGTATAGTGTGCCCCAAAGTATAGCAGAGCAGAAGTCCAGGGTTCCCTGTTTATGTGGGAAACTTTTTCATTGTGATATCTACTATAAAAGTTATTTGATTGAAGACAGGGTATGTTTGAGTAGGATTGGTCCCTGATCTGCAGAAGAACAGGGACCAAGGCTTTGGCCAAGAGACCAAGAGAAGGCTCTGGCCAGCTTGATCTAGTGTGAGGTGTCCATGTCCATGGCAGGGGGGTTGGAAGTAGATGATCCTTGTGGTCCCTTCCAACCCTGACTGATTCCATGATTCTAAGATGGTATCTTTTACACAGTAAAGCAAGTTTGGGAACAGAAGATCTCAGAAGTAAAACTTAAGCTTGTGAAGGAAATGGAAATGAATCAACTCAGGAGAAAAGAATTTATCCCAAAGAACTGTAGGTAAAGAATCAAAATCTGATTGGAATATATTCTCTATATAAATCTACACAAACCTTTTCCAGCCCATTTTTTATGCTCAGGCAAATGATGTACTTCTCTGCTGGAAGGAGGTCAGAAAAGTTTCAGAAAAAGGTCTTCTAAGTAAGCCCTGATGAGGTGGGGGAGGAAGGAGGCCAGGCAGCTGCTGCTGCACTCCTGTTTTGTTGTTACCTGTAGGTGGTTTGCCCTGTTCCCTGCCAGCCAGCACAGGGACACGGTGGGGGTCACACTTCAGGAGTGGTGAATGCAGCCTGGCTGCTACACAGCACCACAGCTGCTGTGATTTGGCTTGGGAGTCTGTGCTGGTGGTGTGAGAAACAGAAATGAAAAAAATAATGCAGATGGCTTTTATCTACAGCAATGAAAACATCTTAAGTTTGTCCACTGTTTCCATGGTGACCATGCCATCATATAGTCTCCCTGGGTAACAGGCAGGAGGAGGAGAAAGCAGAGAGTCTTGAAATATATAAACCAGCATATTCTTATGAGAAATTGTGTCGCTCAAAAAGCAAATAAATAAGTGTGGTTTTTTGGAGAGCTGCATCTGTGCTTGCATGTGTACAATTTCACAATGGCAGCAGCTCTATGGATGGGACTGTCAGCTATTCAGAAAGCCATGTATGAGAATTAAGTCTCTATCACATCAGGTGGAATTAATTCAGAGGCTTGTGACACCTGAATAAAAGGCTAATCTGCACATTACATCCTTTTGGCTTTTGGGTGTTGTCCATGAATATTATGAAACTGGGTGACTGTAAATCACCTGGAATGGAGGCTTCTCTGTAATTTTTGTTTTCAGTGCATACTCAAAAGATGCTCACCTCTTTATCATGCTGATTAAGTTATTCAGTTATACTGTTTGGTTTCAGTCTTTTCTGCTGACAGAGCTGGACCTGGGTAGCAGAGGAGGGCTGCCTGGGTGCCAGCTGCTACACCCTGAGATGGTCAGAAGACCCTCTGCTGTTAAGGGCAGGCTGCATGCTGCTCTGTTCCAGGGGAAAGGGTATACCTTGGGAGGGGGCCAGGGAGGAGCAGCCATACATGGTGAGCAAGGAGCTTTACTCACAAGGGCAGACCAGCACAGGCATGACTCAGGAATTTCCACCTTGACACCCAAAACTAGCTTCAGTTATATTGCCATGTGGCCCTGTTGCCTCGGTTCCTTGTTGGTCTCATCTCTCTGTCCCTTTCTTCTTGCAGTTAGGTGTGGGAGGGGTGTGGGTTACGACCAAACCTTATTCCATTAGAGTTTCAATTTGTTCTTTTTGACTTCAGTTACTCTCTGCCCTCACTTGCCCTTGCAGATGGCAGCTTAGGCGGCCCAGTTCTTGGGCACAAGACGTTCCTATTCAGCTGGGAGCCCAGGAAGACTCTCCATGAATATGTGAAAGGCTGGTTTTCATTTACATGAAATTATATTATACATACATAAATATGTAGTGCATATTTATCATCTGCATCTGCAAGACACGTACTGTATCTAATAGATCCTGTACAGAACTGGTACATTTTTGCCTTCAAAATGCAGACTCCCGGGAAATGCTCTACTTGTGCTTTCTACAAAGCTAAGGCACACAGAGGTAGACATGGGGAATCTACAATTCCATCAGCTCAAATGAGTACCGTGGACCCAGTGGCCACTGTTGGCTGGGGCTGAAACACTTTGCTCTTCTGTAATTCTGAAAATCTTTGTTAATAGGCAAGCAAGGTGCATATAAGTAAGCAAATAAGCACATACTTTATGTAAGTAAAGCCAAGCATTTATTCTTGATATAAGTTACTTCTGATACCCTCCAAATATCTTAACTACTTTGGTCATGCCATGTTGCCTCTCCAGCAGATGTCAGGGCAGTTATAGTTTCCCATGAGAATAAAAGTTGGATCCAGAGGCTTCCTTAAGTTGTTTAACAATGGCTTCATCAGCTTCCTCACTTTGATCGTGTGATGTGGTGCATAAAGGCTGTAACTGCAAACACCCACATTGTCTGACAGCAGGCATTGGGCTGTGGCTTCCACCTCTGCACTCCGGAGCAGGCTTCCCACAAGATTATGAGTGCTCACAAGATTGAGTGCTCTAGCCTTCTGCTTATTGTGCTTGTGGGGGAATGGCAGCAAGGTATCGTGTGCTGTGTGGTGAAAATTCTCCCAGCAGGTCCTGTCTTCTGCTCCAGTTGGTGTCACTCAATTTGATTTTACTCCCTGCAGTTCCAAAGCTTGATCCTGAGTTCACACCTCTCAAGTGCAGCCCTTTCCTTTGAGAGTGGGGTATGTTTCTGATTGTGTGTCAAGTAAGCTAAACTAGCATCACTGAAAGACCCATGCTTTTTAGCGCATCCTATACTCCAGAAAGCTGTTATCATTAACATTTCACCTGTTTTAATCTTTCTTTCCTGTCACCTGCAAACCTTATCACCAGAGATTTTTGTATTTGCTTTCAGGATTGAATCTGCCTTTTTTTATGACTTTAATCAAGGTAGAGAGGTTTAAGATTTGGCAGTCTGCTTGTGTCAAAGCATGACTTGATTGATGGTAGAGCCAAGGTGTACTTGTTACTTAAAGCTGGAGGATTGAATCTGCTCCTCTGTGTCTTAGGTACTTTCTAAGCACAGAGGTTGGTAGCTGAGAGCTTCCAAGAAGATATACATAAGGCTGAGAGAAGTGGGGCTGTTTAGTCTTGAGAAAAGAAGGCTGTGAGGGCATCTTTTCAGTGTTGATATATCTGAGGAGTAGGTGTCTATATGAAGGTGATGGTCTCTTTTTGATGATGCCCAGTGATAGGACAAGAAACAATGGGTAAAGGTTAGAATGCAGGAAGTTCCACATCAGCATGAGGAGACCCTGCTTTACAGTAAGGGTGACAGAGGACTGGAACAGGCTCCCCAGAGAGGTTGTAGAGTCTCCTTCTCTGGAGACTTTCAAAACCTTCCTGGATGCATTCCTGTGTGGCCTGCTCTAGGTGATCCTGCTTTGGCAGGGGTTTGGATTCCATGATCTCTCCAGGTCCCTTCCAATCCCTAACATTCTGTGATTCTGTGCTTAGGTATATGTGTGTGCATATCTATCTATCTATCTATATATGTGCATGTATATCTATCTATCTATCTATCTGTCTATCTTTCTTTCCCACCTTCCTAGTCCACCCAACAGAAATTCTGAAAACTGAGAATTAAGGTATCACTTAATATCATGTTATCAATGCAAAAAATAACATGGACTATGGCATACCTAAGGTCTTGGGGCAAAAGTGGAGACAGTAGAAGAAAAGTGAGTAATTTTCATAGGTGAAAAGCAAGCTAGATGGTTGATTGTTCCATAGGTATTCTTATGGTTGCTTAAAGTACTACCTGTCCTGTGAATTATGGAAAGGAAAAAAGCTCCTTGCTGTGAGTTCAAGCTGGTGAATATCAGAATGCTGAGAGCTTTGTTGTTATGATGACTGTCTGTAGTTTGGTATTGATCTCTTCTGGTGAAGGTCCTGTTACTGTGACTCCTTTTTTGTCTTCTCTCCTTTAGTTTAAGTCATCAAGCACTCTGCAAGATTCAGGTGTGCATGAAAAAAAATCATAATTTGGACATATAAAAGGTGCTGCTTTCATCCCTCATATGGTCACCACCACATAATTAAAAAAAATAATATAGGTATTATCCTCTGCAGTAAATATAGTGCTTGGTATCTGCAATCAGTAAATCTCAGGCAGAGTTCAGTCTGTATTTATCTTGTGTATTTTTATTGTGCTGTTAGGCATGTTGTAACTCAGTCGCTGAACAGTCCTGATTCCTTGTTACTCAAGCTCAGCTGATATGCATGTTTTCAAGGACATCTGGGTTTGGGAGGACTTTGGAGCACTTTGGGAATTGAAACTGTAAATGTAGGAGGGAGGAGAGGAAATACTTGTGACCTCCCGTCCAACAGTCTTTACACTTGCAGTTACTGTTACTCTCTCAGGGTACAATAGCATTTAAGATGAAGTTTTCTTCATCCTTGAACTTTACTTCTGTAAGTAGGCTTTGACAGTAGAGAAAACTGCTGCCTCTCAATTTTGTTTTCCAGAAAATTAAGTGTTAAAATGTGGTGAGAAACACTGAGTTTACTGAACGTTGTGGCTTGGCTGGCTACTTTAGGGGTAGCGTAAGGGGTTGTTTGTTTCCTATGTGTAAATTTACAAGCAGAAGGGCAAGTAATGCAACTGGAAGGAATTTCATTCTGGATCACAATAAGTTTTCAACCTGTTGAAAATTGTTAGTAGGGCAGAATTTAGGAAAATAAGAATATGGCGACATGTGTAATTGTGCTGTAAGGATCTCAAACAGAAATGGTATAGATGTGTTTCTGAAAATACACATTTATTAAGGATGTTGGTGGAGCTGCATGAATTTTCACCAGGGCTGACTTCCTTTCATATTTATAAATCTTGCTTGCTTGCATGCTCTCTAAAGCAATTTGAAATTCCTTATTTGCATATTTATTTCTTAACCTTAGCATAGCAATAAAATGTATAACCCTTCCCTTTTTATTATGTATCTCATGCTTGATTTTTAAATTACAGGAAAGGAACCAATTCGTTAAACTGTAAGCTATGACAACTGCAGGAATTTTTTTTTAATGAATTTTCCAGTGAGTGAAATTTTCTGTGATTTTAACTGCAGCTGTATTGAGATATGATCATGAAGCATTTTAAAGTTTTGGTTTAGTTTTTTTTTGTGTGTGTGTTTTTTTTTTTTTCTTCTCTGTGTTTAAAGAACCAATGTCATTTCAATATCTGCCTTTAAAACAGAATATGCAAGAATTGCCATGTCAGTACTTCATGAATAAATACTTCTGTGAAGCTGCCTTTTGATAGAGAACTTGTGGATATCTTTCCTCAGCATGAAGGGTAGGGAAGGATCCCCTCCACTTCTAAATCCTTCTGAAATCATTCATAAGCCTTAGCTCACTTTGCAGAAGGAGTATGTGCAATATAATGACAGCACATCTATTGAGTCAATCAATCCTGTGTTTATAACTAGTACTATAACTGAGATTTTTCTAGAAGTAGATTATTACTCAAACATAAGATAAATATTTCACAGAATTACAAAATGTTAGGGGTTGGAAGGGACTTTGAAAGATCATCAAGTCCAATCCCACTTCCAAGGCAGGATCACCTAGGGCAGGCCACACAGGAATGCATCCAGGTGGCATTGAAAGTCTCCAGACTCTGCAACCTCTCTGGGCAGCCTGTTCCAGTGCTTTGTCACCATCACTGTAAAGTGGTGGAACCTCCTGTGTTCTAACTTGTGCCTGTTCTCCCATGTCTAATCACTGGGCCCTACCAAAAAGAAACTGACCTTCATCTTGAAACCCACCCATTTCCCCCCTCAATGAGATTTCAGTGTCCACAAGAACACATCTCATGGAAAATGAACTGTATTGAAGACAAAATGGGGACAACGTGACAATAATAACTGTAAAACGAAATAAACGCTAATTATGTAATTCATCTATGTCATCTCCATATGGAAAACATCCACTAAAAAATCTCAGTTAATAATACTGACATTTTGTACAGAAAGGAAGGCTAGGTTATTTGGGTTGCTTTTTGTTTGCAGCATAATGTACTCAATCTCCGTGGGAAGAAAAGGAATTTTGCTTAATTCTTCATGCGTTTGAATCATGCAAATCACTTAAATATACAAATAGCTTTTCCAGATAACAGACACGGTGTTGTAATAAGTGGTGCTTTAAAATTAAATGAACCAGCTTAAACTTCAGCATTTATTTAGTAATTCAGTGCTGAAAACATTTTTAAATTATTGTGATGTTTCCTTCTCAATCTTCAGTTCTTCCTTTGCATGTCCATTGCATGTATCAGACATATTGGTCTCCTCGAATGTCTTTGACTTCAGGTTTCAGCTTGATATGATTCAGAGTTATTACTATTAGCATATATGGAAGTGTGATGCTACTCCCATACTGGGCCAGGTCTGATGTATCTATGTACTCAGATATTTCAGAATGGTTCTTTAAAAATAGAAGTAATTTCCCATCTTCAGGGTTGCAATGAAAAACATTAGTGATGATCTAAACATTCTGTTCAGAGGTGGAATATTCAAAATACTCAAGATGCTCAAAATAGAACATGGAAATAAAAATTATCAGGAGTTTAAATTCTTTATTTTATTTAATTCCATCTTGATGTCGCTGGCAAAGGAGCAGGACTACTCTCTGCACCTTTTATTTTGCAGGATATGTAAATCAAGCTCATTTAGCCTTCCTCCAAGAAAGGCTTTCCATTCCCATTGTTATTTTAGAAGCCTTTCTGTGCTTCTGTTGCACTATGAATTAATCATTCTTGAATATTATGATTTCAGATGCACATGGTAGTTCGTCTTGGGGTTACCATCTATGTCTGGAAAACTTTTGGTAGATAATTTAAAAAATTATTCTTGATGTTTTTGCACCTGAATGTGTTGTTAAATTCAAATATTTCTCCCTCTGTTTCCACCCAATGCATTCCAAATCTACAGTGTATCTCTGAGCTCTGCCAAATTTTAATGATTCATTACGTTATTCCTTTGGGTTGGAATATTTTAGTGAATATCTAAACTCTTGGAAAAAAAGTGAAATAGGGCAGTTGAATTTGTTAAGGAAACTTACACAGATTTTATACTACATGTTGTGGTAGAAAATAAGTATGAGCTTCTGCTCTACTGTTTTGCCTTGTGCAAGGCTGGTGCTTCTCTGCATTGAGGAGCACATGTAGCAATGTGTCAGCCCAAAGATTAAAGGATAAAATCTGACAAAACAAAGCCCCAGCCCATCTTCACCCTCTCTCACTCCTTTGTGCTTAGGGAAAACCTAATGTGGCTGAATATGTGCTGGAAGGCAAAAAATCATTGTAGTAATAGAATGGTCTGGATTGGAAAGGACCTCCAAAGATTGTCTAGTCCAACCCCCTCTGCAGTAAGGAGGGACATCCTCAATTAGATCACGTTGCCTGGAGCCCTGTCGGGCCTCACCTTGAATATCTCTAGGGACAGGGCCCCAACTGCTTCCTTGGGCAACCTCTTCCAGTGGTCCACATGGTAAAGAACCTGTTCCTAATATCCAGTTGAAATTTCCTCTTCTATAGCTTGAAGCCATTGCCCCTCATCCATCACTACAGGCCTTTGTAAACAGTCTCTTCCATCCTTCTTGTAGGCCTTTTTCATGAACTGGAAGGATGCTATTAATGTCACCCTGGAGCCTCCTCTTCTCCAGGCTGAACAACCCCAGCTCACTCAGCCTGTCCTCACAGCAGAGATGCTCCAACCCCCTGATCATTTCCGTAGCCCTCGCCTGGACCCACTCCATCAGCTCTGTGTCTTTCCTATATTGAGGGCTCCAGACCTGGATGCAGTACTCCAGATGAGGTCTCACCAGAGCAAAGTGGCAGAATCACCTCTCTGGATCTGCTGGCAATGCATCTTTTGATGTAGCCCAGGATGTGATTTGCCTTCTGGGCTGCAAGCTCACACTGCCTGCTCGTGTCCAGCTTCTTGTCCATCAGCAAGCCCAAGCCCTTTTCTGCAGGGCTGCCTTCTATCACCTCATGCCCCAGTCTGTATTAATAGTAAGGATTGTTCTGGCCTATGTGCAGGACCCTGCACTTGCTCTTGTACCTTGTGAGGTTCACCTGGCCCACCTCTCCAGCTTGTCCAGTTCCCTCTGGATGACATCCTGACCCTTGGGGCAACTCTGAAGTCACTTAGAAAGAAAAGCTTTTTCTGGTATGCCTAAGCACAGAGGGTATCCCTTGTCTGCACTACTGGGTTTCTCTGCAGATTCTGCAGACTAGTAAATTTCTGGTCACCTTATATGCAAGATGTTCAGACATGCCATACAGTCTACTTCTTAGCTCTGGGCTTCAACAATGTAGTTATGGTGCCTGCTGTAGTCCAAACAGTGTTTGCATCCTTCTAAGCCCAGTGTGAGCAGCTTTATATAGTTAGCCTGGTAGAAAGTCAGTGATGCTTTGAGGCAAAAGGCATGAGCTACTGAGCCAGTATGTGTGGTACCAGCACAGAGGCAAGGCTGCACAAGATGGATTGCTGTTCCTCAAGCTAAAGTGATAAAAGCTAGCTTGTTGATATGCAGTCTTTTGCTGCAGGGTGTGTTTTTGTCTTGAAAGTATGGGAATTCTGGCCATGAATTCCAAAGGAGTTACTTTCCTTGGTGGTCTGTTACACCATGGTTCATTTTCTCCTTCAAAGCAATGGGAGAATCTTTCTTGTGCAACATTAGCTCACTTATATTGATTTTCTTGCATTCATTTAGGAGGTAAATGGAAGGAGAAAAAAAAACCAAAACCCTGTTTCTTATAGTTGTACAAGAAGCACAGTAGTTTTCTGCTTTATTTTTCTTCACGAATATGAAGAATTGGAAGAGTGAAAATCCTACACTCAGATTTGAACTGTGCAGCATGACTTAATACTTTAACAGGGACAAATTCACACCTGTCAGTGCAACTATAACCAGGAGACTGTATAGTCCTGGATCTTTATATTTGTTTAATATCTGATATCTAATATGTTTAATGCTCTCAGTGTTTACCTCAAATAGTACCTCTAAGAATATTTTCCCATGCCAACATGTCTTTACAAAACCAGAATTCCCATTATTTGGAACAGAAATGTAATAGAGGAACAAGAAAACTAGAACAGATGGAGATGAAAAGAGTGATGTTGGGCTATGTGTGGAACCAGAGACTTGCTGATTTCAAGTGCTGACTGTAGGAAAGGAGTGTGACTCGACAGTGCACATCCTAAATAACTAAAAAATTATTTGGTTTGGTTTCTGATGTTGTGGAAATTTTCAGGGACTGTGCGGCTGCCTTATTTGTTTTATTTTTAATTTTTTTTTTTCATAACATTTAAAGTTCTAGTCTGCTGATGGTCAGGGTCCTCTTATATATGTCAGTTTGGAGATCCAGAGGTAGCAAAGATCAATGATGGTTTTCAAATTTTGTATTTCAGGCTTTAAAAATACCTCACTGCAAATTCCCTACTTCCACTGCATAGAAACTGTTAGGTTCATCCACAGTTTGTTATTTCTAAGATTGCAACAACTTCTTCTGTGTTATGGATATGTAGTCTCACACATTAACTGACAGTGGCTGACCTGAGACTTTTTTTATATCTGTAGTGTTTCCAGTTGTTAGAAATGACACTCATTGGGAACTCTGCATCAGATCTCTAGCTTACTGCAGGAACAAAATGACTCTTAATAGTGTGCCAGCATGAGGAGGAAGGTTGTAATTTAGAGACCAAAAAGAGAACTAAGAGGTGTTAATTATCTCATCCCTTTGTACATTTGTCAGTTTTTAACTGGCCATTATAGTTTTAATGTACCAAAGAACTCTGTCCCTTCTCCATTTTTTTACCTAATGCCAATTCATTTGTGTGGCTGTGGTATTTGCCACCTTGGAACACCTCCCTGTGAAGGAACTGAAGGTAATTTTTTACAGTTTTCTAGGTCAAGATGGTATAATACAAATATTAGCAATGGCATGATCTTGTTTAAAAAAATGTTAAAAAATGTTCAACTATGATAAAGCTGTTTGAGTTATCTTGTGTTTTCCCCTTGTACCATGTTGATATACAAGGTGAAAATTAATGATTTTTATTTTCTTAAAGTCAATCTGATCATTACTGTTTTAAGTGAAAAGTATTCCTTTTGTGACAAACAATAATGGGAGACAACATCTTTGCCTCTATCTTTCTGAAGCAGCTTTGTGTGATTCAGCTTCAAAAAGTTTGTTTCTTTTAACTAGATATAACCCTTAATCTGTAGCTAGGTTCTCTGGCTATTCTTATTTTTCATGGCAGGAATAATAATCTAGAGTTATGGGTGAGATTTATGATGCTATACAAGTAGCATCAGAAGTGTATACTTAAATCTTCTAGTGTAAACTTCATGTGAAAATCAAAAGCAAGCTTCTGCACCAACATTTTACAGAGAAGCCTGCAATGTCCTTTAGTCCACTCATGAAATAAAATTGATATTCTTGTGAGGAGAATGAAGAGAGAAGTTTGTGGCATTTTACAGTGATGTTAGTATGTGTTACTAATAAGATCACAATCACTTCTTTTGGGGAATGCAAACAGGAATAAATATATGGTAGTGAAGAAATGGCACTGGGGGAATGCAGATGGGGTAGTAAACATAAGTCAGTGCAGACACAGCTGAAACACAGCCATGTTCTCAGCTAAATGGTGCTGTGTTTAACTGTAGATTAAGGGTACAGGTAGTGGTTTTGCTCCATTTGATAAATGTTTGACATCCAGTTTCCTTGCCACCTGGGTTCCCTGTCTGACCCCTCCTTGGTAGCACTAAATCTATGTCAAGTGTCAACCTCTAGTTTAGTATCATGTGAAGTACTTACTGTGACCTTATATACCTTAATATAATTTGGACTTGAACCAGTAAGCTGTAACAGTGAAAAATGGTTTCTGTTGTAACAGTGAAAAATGGTTTCTGTTGTAACAGTCTTGCGAGGGTGTTGAAAGCTGAAGCTTCTCAAAACTTGTTCACTTCCTGTTCTTCATCAGTTATTGTCTGTATCAGTGTGAGAGCTGAAATCCCCCCACACACACCAACAGTAACCAGGCTAGCTCAGTCTGGAAGCAAATGAGAGCTGTATTTACAAGCAAATCTACAATCTGTGATGAAATGCAATGGATATGTACAAATATACAAAAATTCACAACTTTTACAAATACATACAATCAACAGAAAAGCACAACCAAGCTCCCTTTGCTTCCCCTGAGGGGACCTCCCAAGGGGCTTCCTCCCCAGACCCCCCTGGCAGAAGGCAGAGAGATAGAAGCAGAGAAGCTGTTAACTTAACTTGCCAAGGTCAGTGTGTTATCTCCAGCCAGAAGAGAAGAAGCAGCAGCCAGATAGCCCAGCAAGTTGCCCCGACTGCCATAATTTTGTTTTGAGTAGTGGTTCTTAAACATTTATATCTATCCAATGGAAGTGTTTAGAACAATCATTATTTTGCTTTCTTACACCCAACAGTGACTTCTTTACATTCATTTGCTTACTCTGCTTGAACTTTTTAAAGAAGAATTAAAAAGACAGTTTCAAACCATCACATTGTCCTTCAGTGGGGTGTGGATAGATATAAGCATCACAACAAACCTAAAGACATGAGGCACAATTACAGCAAACTTCTATTCAAAGCATGGCAAACAAAAGAGATTTGTAATTCATTCCCTGCTCCATTTTCCTAACCTTTGCAGTGGTTTGCCTCCACCTGTCTCTGAGGCACCAAATTTCACATTGCTATTTATAAATAGATATCACTTCTTCAAGTAAATGGAGATAATGGCAACGTAGTTAAGATTCTCATAAAGGCATCAGTTTCAGCAACAAAGCATCTGTACCTTTTATTAGAAAAAAGGTTATCACTTGCATGTGAAGTGTCTAGAGCCTTCATTCGGGGATACATTCATCTGGTTGCCTGCAGGTCAGCCAACAGGCACGCAGAGGTCAGTACACCTATTGAGTGCTTAAACAAGATCAGAACAATGATGTTAAGAGAAATAGCAGTGGAGTTCATAAATCCTGGCCACTTAAATCTGTTTAAGATTATCATTTGACTTCCCAGATTCCTAACATTAACCTGCTTTAGCTTTGTTGTGTAAGCCTGACAGCTCCAGGGCCAAGCGCTTGAGCCATAACATTTAAGAGCCATGCAGCAATGCTGAGGCATCACCCAGGTGGGAGAAAGTGGTTGGTGAGGGAAGCCAACACAGCTCTAGGAAAGGAGGCATTTGGAGGAAGGAAAACAGTATCTTACCTTCTATTTTATTTCACAGATCTAAAATACAATTTGATGAATGTGTTTGAGACAGCCCTTGCAACAGATAATGCTGGGGCTGACTCTGGGAGTTTTCCAGTGAAAATGTTCTGTATTTCTCAACACAACTTGGAGAACTGCTCTGTTGTTGGTAGTGAGGCATGCACAGTCTTAAACACTGTGCCTCTGTCCTTAAGGATTAAGGGATGGATGTGTAGGCCTGCCCAAAAGATTAGTGTAGAATTAATGTGTGACACATTAATCAGTGCGACTTTTAGGTTTAATTTCATAAAGTACCGATCGTCGGCTTCATCATGTTGTAATACTGCATCTTCATTTTGTACAGCATTCATCAGAAGCTAACTGGCTTTATGCATTACACTTATAGGATTAAATGACAAATAGTGTGATTTTTCTAGATTTTATTTTTTTTATGCAGTAAAAGGCCAAATTCTCTCTGAAGAAATTTCTCTCGTGGGTTGAGTGGAGGGCAGATAGCCTTACTCATGAAAACTTGCCTTGTAAATATGGATAAAAGGACACACTTTTCTTGCAGAAAGCTTGGGAGGAGGAGATCCTTGTTTCCTTGTTTTATTAGCAAGAGCTAGTGTGGCATGCAATCCTGTGCCACGAGGTACTTATTTCCACCATTGCACAGCTCTCTTGCCTTAGAGACAAGTCTCGATCTACTGCAGTAACAATGTGTGTACCATGAGATCATGGAACCAATGTGTAGCATTTTTGAAACATGCAAGCTTAAACACATTTTAATGAGTAAAACCCCATCCCATATATACTGCAAAATATCACATAGACTCGTGATTTTAACCTGAAGTTATAAATAAAATGGGAGGGAAGGAGGTTTAAAGTTTAAGGAGAAGTTAGCGGTCAAGAAAAAAATACCCTGAGCTACTCAGGAAGTGAAGATTTTTCTAACTAGAACAAGAGAGCTAAATGGTACTGATTCTTTCTTTCAAAATTATTTTAAGTATATATATATATATATATGCACACACACAGAGCTGCAAAATTCAACATGTATTTAATGAGCACTTAGGATCTAACTGAAAAATAGACTGAGAAATATTGACTTCAAGGAGGATGGCAGAGAGCAAAGTGTTAGTGCCAGTTATGAAGCATGGTCTTTCCCTGAGTGATTAAAGGTATTTAGGATGTCTAAAGGGTAGACCAAACTATTAGTGTGAGCTTACTTTTGGATGTAGAATGATTGATAATGGTCAGAGATCAGTCCCTGCAGGCCTAATTCCTTTTATAAACACACCTTGCTTATGTGTTTTATGTAAAAGCAGCAGCACCTGCATTTTGGAACATATGGCACCCAGGGGTTTTGCATGGAACAGTTCTATGGCTTTGGTTTGCATCTTTCCTCCAGCTGAAAGAAACTAAGGAGTAAGGAAAGATGTAGGGAAACCAAAAATGGCCCAGTTGACTTGTCTGATCAGGACACAGATTAAGTAATCTAATATTCTGCTAACGTTCAAATAAGCCTTCTCTGTGATTGCCCCATGGGTGCTATGCAACACAGATGAGAAACCAAGTGATTGCTTAATTCTCTGTGGGAGTAAAACTGACTTACACCGTGACAGAAGTGAGAGATGGAGTGCCCTTGAAGAACTTAAGATGTTATCTGTGTTTGGTATTACTTTACAGGAGTGTAAGAAGAAATGCAGTTTGTTGGTGAGAAAGAATTGGGAGATGTTTTTTTGGGGGGGGGCAGTTTGAGTACATTTGAAATTGTGAATTGGGAGCTGCACATAAGAGGGGGTGATATTTTTTACATTACTGAGACTTGGTAAACGTGATCTGATATACATGGAAATCATCATAGTGATATCGCTAGAGATCAGATACATGTGGAAATCGTCACAGTGATATCTCTAGAGATCAGATACATGTGGAAATCGTCACAGTGATATCTCTAGAGATCAGATACATGTGGAAATCGTCACAGTGATATCTCTAGAGATCAGATACATGTGGAAATCGTCACAGTGATATCTCTAGAGATCAGATACATGTGGAAGTCGTCACAGTGATATCTCTGGAGATCAGATACATGTGGAAATCATCACAGTGATATCGCTAGAGATCAGATACATGTGGAAATCGTCACAGTGATATCTCTAGAGATCAGATACATGTGGAAATCGTCACAGTGAAATCTCTAGAGATCAGATACATGTGGAAATCGTCACAGTGATATCTCTAGAGATCAGATACATGTGGAAATCGTCACAGTGAAATCTCTAGAGATCAGATACATGTGGAAATCGTCACAGTGATATCTCTAGAGATCAGATACATGTGGAAATCGTCACAGTGAAATCTCTAGAGATCAGATACATGTGGAAATCGTCACAGTGAAATCTCTAGAGATCAGATACATGTGGAAATCGTCACAGTGATATCTCTAGAGATCAGATACATGTGGAAATCGTCACAGTGAAATCTCTAGAGATCAGATACATGTGGAAATCGTCACAGTGAAATCTCTAGAGATCAGATACATGTGGAAATCGTCACAGTGAAATCTCTAGAGATCAGATACATGTGGAAATCGTCACAGTGAAATCTCTAGAGATCAGATACATGTGGAAATCGTCACAGTGAAATCTCTAGAGATCAGATACATGTGGAAATCGTCACAGTGAAATCTCTAGAGATCAGATACATGTGGAAATCGTCACAGTGAAATCTCTAGAGATCAGATACATGTGGAAATCGTCACAGTGAAATCTCTAGAGATCAGATACATGTGGAAATCGTCACAGTGAAATCTCTAGAGATCAGATACATGTGGAAATCGTCACAGTGAAATCTCTAGAGATCAGATACATGTGGAAATCGTCACAGTGAAATCTCTAGAGATCAGATACATGTGGAAATCGTCACAGTGAAATCTCTAGAGATCAGATACATGTGGAAATCGTCACAGTGAAATCTCTAGAGATCAGATACATGTGGAAATCGTCACAGTGAAATCTCTAGAGATCAGATACATGTGGAAATCGTCACAGTGAAATCTCTAGAGATCAGATACATGTGGAAATCGTCACAGTGAAATCTCTAGAGATCAGATACATGTGGAAATCGTCACAGTGAAATCTCTAGAGATCAGATACATGTGGAAATCGTCACAGTGAAATCTCTAGAGATCAGATACATGTGGAAATCGTCACAGTGATATCTCTAGAGATCAGATACATGTGGAAATCGTCACAGTGAAATCTCTAGAGATCAGATACATGTGGAAATCGTCACAGTGAAATCTCTAGAGATCAGATACATGTGGAAATCGTCACAGTGAAATCTCTAGAGATCAGATACATGTGGAAATCGTCACAGTGAAATCTCTAGAGATCAGATACATGTGGAAATCGTCACAGTGAAATCTCTAGAGATCAGATACATGTGGAAATCGTCACAGTGAAATCTCTAGAGATCAGATACATGTGGAAATCGTCACAGTGAAATCTCTAGAGATCAGATACATGTGGAAATCGTCACAGTGAAATCTCTAGAGATCAGATACATGTGGAAATCGTCACAGTGAAATCTCTAGAGATCAGATACATGTGGAAATCGTCACAGTGAAATCTCTAGAGATCAGATACATGTGGAAATCGTCACAGTGAAATCTCTAGAGATCAGATACATGTGGAAATCGTCACAGTGAAATCTCTAGAGATCAGATACATGTGGAAATCGTCACAGTGAAATCTCTAGAGATCAGATACATGTGGAAATCGTCACAGTGAAATCTCTGGAGAAGTATAAATGTCATACAGAGGGAAAATTAGATGCACAAGAATTTCTGAATGTCAAGATACATGAGCATAACCTCATAATTTGTAGAGTTTGCAATTATTTGTGTGTATTTAGATATTCAGAAAATATTGTATATGATAGCCACTATAACTATGTAATAGCTAGGAAAACAACACATTGAAATATGGGCAATTTTATAAAGAGGAAGTGATCTACCTATTGTCAAATATTAATACTCTTATAATACAATGCTGGAATATAGAAATGTGTAGATCAAATGCATGCAATACTGTATGCATTTTATTAGAAATATTTTATTGTACAATTTAGAGGTATTTCCCCCCAAAGTAAAGCATGTCCATAGGCAATGGAAATACAGAGTAAGGGGGGAAAAATATGGACAAAGTCTCCATCTGTTGTCTTTTCCCTCTTTCAAACAAGTTAGCCTTTAAAATATAAACCAACTATAGGCAATCTCAGTTTGTTGAGAAAATAATTCTGAACTTTGGTGTAATTTATATCTGTGCCATACTGAGCCTTCCAGTATCTTAAGAAAGCTGGTGAGGGACTTTTTTAGGGTGTCAGGTAATGATAGGACTAGGGGGAATGGAAAAAAATAGCAATGGGTAGATTCAGATTGGATGTTAGGAAGAAATTTGTCACCATGAGCGTGGTGAGACACTGGAACAGGTTGCCTAGGGAGGTGGTGGAAGCCTCATCCCTGGAGGATTTTAAGGCCAGGCTCTGAGCAACCTGATCTAGTGTGAGGTGTCCCTGCCCATGGCAGGGGGGTTGGAACTAAATGATCCTTGAGGTCCTTTCCAGCCCTGACAATTCTATGATTCTGTGAGAATCAGGGTAGTCTTTGGGATTGCATGGAACTGAATTCTGACCGATGGTACAAGCTGAACCTGGAAAGGACTGTTACTCTAGAGACTGTTGGACTAGATGATCTCCATAGGTCTTTTCCACCCCCTACCATTCTATGGTTTACAAACACACTGTCTAAATAAGCACAGCTATTTTACTGTTAAAGCCATAAGGATGTTTATTTTCATTATCCGGCACTGCAGTTTCTGAATCAGCTTGATAGACATGCTTCAAAGTGAAAATTGCAGCAGCTGTTCTATTTCATCCTGCTTGCAGGATGGTTTGCACCTCTTTTTACTGTGCCTTCTTGATGCTAGTAAAAAGCTGTATATCTGTCTAGGTTTCAGATTTTATCACTTTCTCAGGGTGATGACTGGGTTTCATTTGGGGTCCTTTCCCTTTTTTATTTCCTCTTTCTCTCCTCTTTCTGTCACAGCAACTCTTTTCCTCTTTTTTCCTCTTTTTCCTTCTTGACCTCTTTTCTAAGGTAAAATATTATAGGACTGTCCACTGGATGGACCTTGAGTTTAAAACCACAGAGTTTTCCTACAGACCATCTCTCTCTCCTTATTTAGGTGTTACAAGGGTTCTTAGTGATAGGGCACCAGTTTCTTTCCTGATTATCTGTAAATTATAGTGTCAAAGTATAGAGAAATTAAAGCACCTAATTCTTGCTCCTCTAATCTGTATGTAATGAACCTGATACCTTTCAGAATTCCAGCACTATACAGTGTTCAGGTTCACCGAGATTCAGGGAGAAGTATTCATGGTAGATTGGCTTAACTCTGGTTTTGTGACAGATGTGCAGATCAGAATAGAAATGGGACTGTTAGGCTAAGTAGTAGGAGGTGTGTTTGTGGATTGAGTGCAAGAGATGTGGTTGGAGAGCCTTGTTAAATGCTTTTATCTTCATGGATATTACTGTTGCACATTTTGAAATCCACTTATTTCTGTTTCCTAACTATATTCTTGAGAGATGGCAAGGTAACACAGCAACTACTTAACTTGGAGCAATAATATGTAGGTATGACATACAAAAAGAATATTGTAAAACAATCAATAATTAGATTTTTATGTGGAATTTTTATAATTACAGCAAGGTGATCTAATAATGTGAAACTACTTTTTTACCTGGCTTAGTTTTTAAACTTAACTTTTTCCTTGCTGCCTGAAGAAAATAGATGTATTAAACTCTGCAAGAAGATTTCAGTGGTTCCTGGTGCACTCCAGCAGAACAATTTTCATCAGAACAACAACAAAAAAAGTGCCCTGGTGTCTAAGGGTTGCTCCTCTGCCAAATGAAAACATCCATTTATAGAACACAGAGCTATTAGGGCTCTTTCCAAACTGAAAAATATAACAGGAAAAAAAATGTGCTATCAGAAAGCTTCAGGCATTGTTGTTGCTTTTCCAGTCATAGGCAAAAAAATTTCAAAAAGAAATATTATGACAAGGCACAGACATTCATGGTAGTGTAAGTGAATGGAGCTTTATGTGTTCTCTAACCCTGTTAGGAATGGTCAGATTGCTGTGGGTGCCAGGCTCTGGTGTCTTCTACTGGATTTAATGATTTTGCCTGACTTTATGACTAAGTAACATGAAACATTATCTTCCAGTCACAGAGATGCTTCTTCACTGTTATCAGCAGTGTTTAACAGCTTTGCTTACTTGAAAGGCCCAACAGCTTTGTGTGGCATATGCATCATTTTTTGGGAGAGCTATGGTTTTATTGAGCTATTGTGGTCTAGTTTTAACTCTGGCACATGGAAGTGACCTGGCCAATTACAGTGGGTTTGCATCTGTTTTTCCTTCAGGCCCAAAGTCATTGCATTACTGTTGCTCCCCCTAACATTCATCTTACTTTGTTTCTTATGTGTTGTAATGACATGGATTGCTTTCCCCAAATCATTAGTTCAGCTGAAGTTTCATCCTGAACTCCAAAGTCTTAGGAAATTTAGGCACATGAATAAATGTATGATAGCTCCAAAGACAGAATTCCTTGTCTGCCAAGTCACTTCTTTGAGACTAAAAGATGCTGTCATTTAATTGAAATAAATTACTGTTTAGGAATCACTAACCAAGGACTCAATAAAATGATTTCTAGAATTAGCAATCTTTTGAAGGTGATAATACACCCCTGAACAAAATCTGTAACTATTTTACATCCCAGGTTAAATGAGACTATCGAGGAGTTTTTGTACTTTGCTTGTACTTTGTTGTGTTTCCATGGCCTACTTTTGAACTTATATTAATGTAGTTAGAACGAAGTCCTCTGATGATGATAGTGAAATTCCTGTAGCAAATACCTGCTGTAAGGAAGAGGAGGATCAGGCATGTATGACTAATATCAAAACAATTCTTCATGATCCTGCTTTCACAAGGCACTACTGAAAACCATAAGTTAAAAATTAGGCCACAAGACTTGCAGAAATGCTGCCAGAAACAGAAGTGCTGGTTGCCATTGGTAATGTTCATGGCTACCACCCACTGCCCACTTGATGTGTATGAAGTCATGGGTCTAGTTAAAGTTATGGGTTTAATAGTCTTTTTGTCAAGCTAAATGTAAGTGAAATTAAATATCTTCTTCATAATTTTTGTGGTTCAACCCCAGCTGACAGCTAAGCCCCACTCAGCTGCTTGCTCACTCTCCCCAGATGGGATAGGACGGAGAATCAGGAAAGAGAAAAAAATTCTCAGATTGAGATAAAAACAGTTTAATAGGTAAAACAAAAACCCATGTGTAAGCAAACCAAGGAATGAATTCACCACTTCTCATAGGCAGGCAGGTGTGCAGTCATGTCCAGGAAAGCAGGGCTCCATCACATGGTAATCGTTTGTCATGTTCTGGGTAAGATCCTGATGTCTGCCTGTCAGAGCGCAGGACTCGTACGGGAGCCATTTGATGAAATTAACATTTGCCTCTCCTTTCCAGTGCCCTAATAAGGACTTGCTCTGACACAGCTTCAGAAAGTTAAAACAATTAAATGGTTCAATTTATTAAAGCAACAGATACAACAGCTTTGGAATTACTGGTGATAAAAGCCCTAACTGCAAGGCGATCTCAGGTTAATAAATCCTGGGTAATACCTGACACAGCTGGAGACACAAACCTTTGCAATAGCTCTGATAGAAAAGAGTGCAGCAAAAGTTAAGCCGCATATTGAAGGTGCATTTCTTGCAAGAAAGGTGTCCCTGTCATGGGTGGTGGAAAAGGAGCACAGCCCATCGACTGTACTCATCTCTGTCTTTCCTTCCCGTCTGCTGCTGCATGTCTTGCTGCTGGCCCTGCATATCTTGCTGTTGGTGCTGGTGCCCTTGCACACTGAAAGATGTTCTTGTGAGTTTTATACCCTAGCCCTGACTGTCTCTGCCTTCCAGGTGACATTTAGCATGATTTGGGAGGAGAGCTGAGTAACGTAGTCTCATATATTTAACAAGTACTCAGTTTGGCTCATTGGCATACCAGTTCTGCCCCCCCCCCTTTTCTTTCTTCCCCCTCACACCCCCCCCCCCCCCCCCCAGCTTTATATTATGACTCTATGGTATGGAATATCCCTTTGGCCAAAGCCAGCACAACAGTGATACCTGGACATGGTAGGAACTTAGCTGGATGTCTCCTAAAGCCTGATGATTATTGTATTATTATTGCAGTAATTTTTGATTACAGTTGTGAGCTGAAGCCTGTCTTGAAAGGGTATGCATGTGTGTGAACACTCAAACCGAAAACTAGGACAAGAAGAATGAAAAACCAGCAAACAGTGTGAGTACAGCCTTATCAGAAGCACAGACATCTTTTGTAATAAAACACACTGGGGAGGCAGCTTGAAGTTCAGCCAGCCCAGCTACAGACTTGCTGCAGAAGCGGAGATTTCTTGTGCCTTCTCTGCGTGAACCACCCACCCCCCTGCTTGCCCCTGATTTCAGGGTAAGCTGATGTAACTCACTGATCAGGAGGAAAAAAAAAAGTCACCTGTGTACTTTTATAGTTTCAGTCTATTCAGTGTGGGATCATTTGATTTACTGAATGTGTGGCAAGAGCAGGAAGTCAGGGCTTCTTGCTCCTGTCAGCAGCAAGGTGTTAGTTCAGCTCCAGTCACTGGAATGAGCTGTACTCTCAGCTGCATTAAGCTTTAAGGCTTTTTCTACTTGCTGTAAGTCAGTATTTTTCAGGTCTTAAAAAAGCAGCAAAAGGCCTACCTTCATATAAGATTACTTTCACCCTAAAAAAAAAAAAAAGTATTTCTCCATATGGATGAATACCAGAATTTAGACTGTCCTCAGTGGAGACCTTAGTGACCTGAAAAACTGTGTCTAGTTTGCCCTTTTGAGGACAGGCTCAGAGTAGCTTTATTAAAGGTCTTGGGTTTTTAAGAAGAATCTTGTCAGACATGAGATACTGAAGTAGTAGAAGGTAATAGACCCAGGAGAGGAGAAACATAGAAGCCACTTCCCAAGTGTTTCTGATATAATGGAAAACACAGAAGGTGACAGTATTCTGTGCTTCCCATGGAGGTGATTTCTGTTTCTTGCCCAGCCTTGTCAGGCTGTCCTAGCCCAGCTCACTGCTTGTACACCTCCAGTGTGTACAGAGAAGACAATCTGGTACTTCTGACAGTAAGATTCAGTCTTCTGAGTCTGTCAGGTTCCTTAGGCTGCTCAGTCTGGCCGCACAGCATTTTCTGTTCATCACTCAGACATCAAGCATAATTTAATTAATTTTTAAAGATCTTAATTTTTTAATTTGTACTACCTGCATGAGGTGAGTAATAGGAAGCTGGTTGTTCTTTCACGCTCTTCTGGTCTTACAGTGTTTGCTGAACACTATGGGGGTTGGGAAAGAATTGTACAGAAGCTATTACAGCTGCTGCATGCTGCTGTTCTCTGCTGAGGTAATGGTCTGTTGACAATCCTAAAGGTCCTTGTATTACAGTAGCTTTGTACTAATCTGCATATACAAGGGTTTGTATCCCTCTCTTTTCATACTCTGAAAGGTAAGATAAATATGAGGAAAAGAGAAGAGGTATCTAGTGTGAGATACTCTCTTGAAGTTCCTGTGTTGTTTTCCATGGGTAGTTTATCAGTCAAATCAATACAGGTATGTTACACTCCAGAGTATATTAGCATTAATGTCACGAATATCTGGGACTGACATCATTGGGGGTTGGGTAAGATGACCTTTGGGGGTCCCTTCCAACTCAATGCAATCTGTGAATCTCATTCATGTTTTTATTGGAAAAAAAACAAACAAAAAACCCAAAAAATACAAAAAAAAAAAAAAAAAAAAAGGAAAAGATCATGTTGATAGTACTATCTAAAGCATAGGGACAGCATGTCCTGTTTTTCACCTCCTTATGCTAAAAAAAGAAATATATATATATCTAATGCAAATTTCCTTAAAAATACATTTTCCATACTGATACTGCAATGTGTTGGACTACTTCCTTTCTGTTTGAATGCCAACATTTGAGAATGTTAAACCTGAAAAAGTCTTATGTAAACTACATTGAATAAGAGAGCATACAATAATGAGGCAACATGCATGATGTTCTCCCAAGTGAAAATGATACTGAATGCTTAGTTAAAAAAAAATTTGAATGTCTGTTTATAAATCTAAATTAGCAGTGTGGCAAGGTTATCTTGTAAAACTATTTCAGCAGTTCTCTGCATCATGAAAGTGATTTCTCAGAGGTTATTTGCTGTATGTACTTCTGCTGCAGTAGCCTGCCCAGCCTCTTGTACTTATTTAGACATGTCAGGTTGTACCCTTCGAAGAGGGATGCTGGTAGTCAGTGGAGATGCAGGGGAGTAGTATTGATAAGGTACCTGTTGGGTCAGACAATAGCCCAAGCTCAGGATCAGGTGTTAGTGGAGCTGGGATACACAGGAGACTGTAGAATACACAGGGAAGCATATAGAAGCTGTATAGGCAGGCACTTATTTCTATTACTCTATAACAGCAAAGATGATCATATTTATTTCTAAGTGGGCTCTACGTGGTAAGAATATGCAGAAGGCATGAATGGGGAAAGATTTCCAGCACAGTGTGAAGAAGAAGGATTGGAGTGAAAACAGGATGCCCCTGGGCAGAAGCAGTGTTAGGGTTATGGACTACTCAGGGAAGAGATGAGAACTCTGCATGATGGTACATTCACGCACACACAATTGTCACCTGCTATTTCCCTGCCTATTTTAATCAGATGGTAGGAAATAAAAGGAATTTATCTGATTACCTAAAGGAAGTCATTCCAATGAGATCTGTCCTTAAAGGACAAGGACACTCAATGATGATTTAGATGAAGAGTATTTTAGCTCAGATTCACTCAGTGCCATTCTGGTGGGTGGAATTTACCCCACAACTAATTAGGAGAAAACTACCCCCAAATTTAAATTGCCAGACTAGCTCAGTTTAGGATGGAAGCAAATGAAGCTGTATTTACTAGCAAACTACAATCTAGAAATATGAAATGCAATGAATATGTACAAAATACACAATATATATACCATATATGTATGTTTAAAATGTATAAACAACACAGAAATTCCTCAGACCACCCTGGATGGATCCAGGGGACCCATTCACCTCCTCCCCCCACTCCCTCCTTCCTTCCCATTACCTCACACAGTAGTCAAAAGAGAGATACCCATCAAGGCTACAGAAGAGAGAAAGAGAGTAAAGTTGCAAGCAGAAGTGACAGGAGAAGAAAAGAAAGCAAGAACTGTGTATGTCTCTATATCCCATTAGCAAGCCAATGAATTATATAGACCTTATCATTATTTTTCTTTTGTATTTCTTTATTTATTTCTTTATTTCAAGAAGGCTGGAAGAGACCTCAAAGATCATCGAGTCCAACCTGTCACCCTAAACCTCATGACTATCTAAACCATGGCACCAAGTGCCATGTCCAATCCCCTCTCCAATGGTAATTTTATTTTCAGTCTTTGCAGTCAGGATCCAGACTCAAGTTCTCCCTTCAAACTGTAACAATCCACCCCTTCTATACAATTCCATTGTTTGCTAATGCTGACCATCTAATCTAAAACAACATCTGCAATAATGAGTAGTGAAGTCCATATTTTCAGTTTCATCTTCCATTCCAGCTATCTCATATGTAGATGATTCAGAAGTTCAAAAAGCAGGAAACAGGAAAGCAGTTTGTCTCTTCACAGGTGAGATGAAGGAAAGAACAGTGTCTCCCAGGTGACTCAGGGTTTGTGTTCATGCACTGTAGATTCCTCATGGATTCTTCTTTTAGGCATGATGTTGTACCTGAAACAGAAACTCCTAACAGCTTGTACTATATGTGCTTAATTTAAACTCTCTCAGCTAAAGTTAGATTTCTTTGGGGAACACAGTGAATTTCACCATTTTCTTGCATTACCCTGTAAGTATGACCAGGACCTTGACCAGAAGTCACTCCTCAGATAGGTTTGGCCTCTCCTGAAGGAGAAAATATCCAAACAGTTTTCCCTGCAAGTTCTTTTCTCGAATAACAGGAACTTTATCACCTTCTACCTTCTGTAACAAATCTGACTGTGCAGATCCAGCTTGATTTACAGAACCTCTATTATTTACCAACCAGGTTGCTTGTGCTAAATGTTTGTCCCAGTTTTTCAACGTTTCACCCCCCCTGGATTTCAGGGTGGTTTTCAGCAAACCCTGTAACGTTCAATCTTTCCTGCAGCTGGTGCATAGTAGGGAATGTGGAATATCCACTCGATGCCATGCTTTTTGGCCTAGTCTTTTATGAGATTGTTTTTGAAATGAGTTCCATTGTCTGATTCAATTCTCTGGAGAGCTGTGTCTGCACAGGATTTGTCTCTCCAGATCAAGAATGGTGTTACATGCAGTAGCATGTGGAACTGGATAAGCTTCCAACTCTCCAGTGCTTGCCTCTACCATAGTCAGCACATATGGTTTACCAGATGGAGAGCAAGGTAGAGTGATGTAGTCCATCTGCCACGCCTCACCGTACTTGTATTTGGACCATCGGTCACCGTACCACAAGGACTTGATTCGCTTTGCCTGCTTAATAGCAGCACAAATGTTACAGTCATGCATGGCTTGCGTGATAGTGTCCATGGAAATGTCAATGGATCTGTCATGAGCCCGCTGGTAGGTTGCTTCTCTGTCTTGATGTCCTGATGAATCATGAGCCCATCAAGCTAGAAAACGTTCACCTTGGTATGTTCAGGACCACAGTTGGTATCTACTTGAGAAACTTTTGCAGCTAAATCTGCTTGATGATTGTGGTGATGTTCCTCAGCAGCTTTACTCTTAGGCATGTGGCATTGATGTGTCTCATTTTCACTGGAATTCTCTCAATGTGAGCAGCAATGTCTTGCCACAGACCAGCAGCCCAAATAGACTTTCCTTTCCTCTGCCAACCATTCTTTTTCCAGTCCTTTAGCCAATCCTGCAAAGTGTTGGCTAGCATCCATGAAACAGTGCAGAGGTAAAGCATTTGCCATCTCTCTCGTTCAGCTACATCAAAAGCTAGGTGGACTGCAAACTAGCTGGATTCACCTTCTCCATGTTTTGCCTCTGACTCTGCGTATTGGACTTCACACTGCAGACTACCACCTCTGCTTGTTTCCAACAAGACAACAGAAACAATCTTTGAACAAAGCTTCCTCAGCATGGGTTACTCTCTCTTCTGGAGGTTAAGTACAATCGGTGCCTTCTGGCCAGTTTGTGATCACTTCCACCAGAGCAGGTCTTTCAAGGCTCCCCACTCGAGCTCTCTGTGTTATCAGAGCCATCCACTTAGACCATGTGGCATCTGTTACATGATGTGGTGAAGAACCTTTGTCTTTGAACATCCAATTCAAAACTGGTAATCTGGGAGCTAAAAGAATTTGTGACTCAGTTCCAGTTACTTCAGAAGCAGCTTTTACTCCTTCATAGGCAGCTAGTATCTCTTTCTCTGTTGGAGCAAAGGTTTGGTTCCACAGGGTGTAGCATGTGTTGGCAACTTATGGGGCTGGTCCCAGTTCTGAGGAATAGTTCTGAGAAAAACAATGAATGGATATTAAGAATGTCTATTCTAAATCAGATCCCACTTTTCTGCTCTGTTTACCAAGATTAGCAGATGCCTTCTTTCCAGGAACATAGCCTAGGCAATCTGGTGTTTTCTAGGGGAAGTTGTAATTAATGTTAAGTTATAAATACCTTAAATGATTATAGTATTTCAATATTTTGTTTGAGTGATTACAAGGAAAATTACTATCATTGCTTTTGCCTAGCTTTTGTAAACTGACGTGAAAAGACTTATTCCTAGACCTTAGCAAAAGGTGACACATCTCATGTTTCTGGATTAAATATTTTCATATTGTATTTTTCCTCACCTGTTTGAAGTTGCTGGGTGAGCATGAACGCATGAAAAACAAAGAAAAGAAAGAAAGAAGACAGATAATCACTTGCTTGACTAAATGATGTTTTTAAAAAATGTAAAAATTAACTAGCAAGTTGAAATTCATCTAGTTAAAAAAAAATTGTAGCAGAACAGTCTGATATTAGTACAAAGAAAACAACAGATGATAGTAATGTTATTTTTAAAAAGAAAACAAACCCCAATATTTAAAACAAAATCTCACATGAGAGTCAGAGATCATGCTGCTATTTACTGAAAATTAACAGTGCTGTTCTTTCTCAAGCATTGTTATATGTGTCCCTATTGCTGACTTAAGTAAGTTCTAGCTGAAATAATTTTCAGCTTTCCTGATGCAAAGTAATTCTTCTTGGAGGTGGAAAGGTGTGATATAAACCTGAGCACAGAAACCTTGCAGTCTTTCATTGTATAGCTTTATCTCAAGAATGGGGTGAAGACCCTATGGTTTTGGTTTTGTTTTTTTTTTTTCCAGAGCTCATGGGTGCTCCTCAAAATTTTCCAGACCTTGTTGCATGAATGCTGGAATTATTGCTGGATTAGCTAGAATTAGTGCTGCATTAGAGTCTACTGTGACTGGACATGGTGTTGAGAAACTGCTTTTGTCATTCTTGACCTGCTTCAGCTCTGGTGGCTTCTTGCTATTGAAATATCACAAACTCATTTTGGTTGAAAATGACCTCTGGGGATCATCTGGTCCAATATACTGCTCAAAGTAGAGCTGATCCTGCTTAGGATCTCCTTTCCAAGGATGACTATCTCCCAGGCTTTCCAGTTAATCTGTTCCAGTGCTTGTTCACTCAGTTTGCCTTTTTTTCTCTTAAATCTAATCAGAATTTTTCTTACTGTAACTTAAGACTGTGAATTCTTGTTCTTTCATCTGGCATCTGAGAAGAGTGTCTCCATCTGTATTCCCTCTGTGAGGGACTAGTAGACTGCAATTAGAGGTCCTGGTAGCCTATGCTCCTGAGGTTGAAGGAAGTCAGCTTCCTCAGCTGTTCCTCATGCATCATCACCATTTTGATGCCTGTCTCTGAACTCTCTCCTGTTTATCAGTATTTTGTATCTGAAGGCTCAAAAATGAGCACACAATTTGAAATGTAGCTTTTACAATGATGGCCCAAAGGTAGTAGTCACTCCCATCAAACCACTGGTGATGCTTTTGCATAGGCCAGTTTCCAGTTTGCACTCACTGCTGTATAGGTACACTGCTTACTTATGTTCAGTTTCTCATTCACTAGAACCTTCCCACTTCCTTTCTCAAAGAGTGGTACTTAGCCTGCTTCTCCCTGGCCTAAACTGTTGCTTAGGGTGTTTTCTCTTCCATGCAAGACTTTGCATTTGCCTTGATGAAGCTTGTGAGGTTGTTGTCAGCTCATACCTTTGACTTGGCAAAACCCCACTGAAGGACAGCCCAGTCCTCCCATGTGCAAACACAACAATTTGATGTGGCTGAGCTTGGGTAAAATAGTTAAGAGATAATCATTTGGGTCTGGCGTTCCAGCAACTTCACCTGGCAAAGTGAAATCTTGGTATCTGTCCTTCTGCACGTGGTCCCACAGTGTGTGGCATTGCCTTTCACTTATTTAGCATTTGCCTTTTTGTGCTTTCTGAGAACTTCCTGAATCATTGTTGTAACTTACTGAATTCCAAGATAGTCCCTTCATTGCTAGCTTCTTCTAGAACTGATCAGTTACATCAAAAGTGGATTTAGTATTTACAGATCACCAAACTATTTCTTCAGGGACCAATGGAATCAAGGAGTTACTGCATTTAGATTTCAGTCTGAAAATGGTTAACCTGACAAACACTTGCTGGCAGGGATTAGACTCAGTGTAGAAGGATGGTTAGCTGGCTTTGACTTTTGTGTTTAAAGCATTAGTTGGTATTTAGAGCTTCAAATTTGTGTCTCTTCTCAGCTTGAGGTAGCTCAGTCCTGCCACTCAGAAGAATTTTTTTAACTGCCAGACTCAAAATGGTCTTAACAAGGTACACTTCTGCTTTTCCGTTGAAGAAGTCCTCAAATTTTTTGAGTTAAATTAGAATTATAGACTCAGTCAAGGTTGGAAGGGACCACAAGGATCATCTAATTCCAGCCCTTCTGCCATGAGCAGGGACACCTCACACTAGATCAAGGCTGGCTAGAGCCTTATCCAGCCTGGCCTTAACACACCTCCAGGGATGGGGCCCCAACCACCTTCCTGGACAACCCATTCCAGGCTCTCACCACTCTCATGGTGAAGAACTTCTTCTTCATGTCCAGCCTGAATCTCCCCACTTCCAGCTTTATTCCATTCCCTCTAGTCCTGTCACTACCTGATATCCTAAAAAGTACCTCCTCAGCTTTCTTGTGGAAGCATTTCTCTGTCTAGATGTTCAGCTGGGAAAAAAAAATGCATCTACTCCACAGTTCCTTTATGCCTGTTTTTGTGGTTTATATAAAAAGAAAACAAAGTAATCTCATACAAAAGAAGCATGTTTTATTAAGCAGAAGAAAAGTCTTTTTGAAGACATTACTCAACCATACATATTTCCACAAAGTTTCAAGTCCCAGAGTGAGTAATGTTAATAGGGGTGCTCACAGAAACCTGTGAGATTTTTAAATGGGGCTTGTTTGCAAATGACAAGCAATTGAATTAGTTATAACAGGTTCAAACTTGGCCAGTATTACTTCTGTTTTATCATTTGCAATCATTTGCACAGTCTGGCATAATCTGTGTGTTACTTTTAGCACAAATTAAAAAAAAAAATGTGATTTCTTAGGAAAAAAAAAAAGGTTTGTCTCTTATGTCTCTGAGCCAATAATTCATAGCAGATTAAATTACACAAGTCTTTCATAAGATAGTCATGTCATTTTACACGCTTAGTGGCCTTCAGCATCCTATTTGCTGGACAACATGAACTTGTATTTCAGAATTTATCCAATATTTACTGAAGATGAGAAATACAGAAACTAATACTGCTAAATGTGTTTTGAAATGTGTTTTGGATTTACAGTCCAATATACTCTGTCATCCCTTTCAGCACTGGTCAGGCCACACCTTGAGTACTGTGTACAGTTCTGGAACGTGTCCAGAGAAGGGTGACAAAGCTGGTGAGGGGTCTGGAGCACAGCCCTGTGAGGAGAGGCTGAGGGAGCTGGGGGTGTTTAGCCTGGAGAAGAGGAGGCTCAGGGGTGACCTCATTGATGTCTACAACTACCTGAAGGGAGGTTGTAGCAAGGTGAAGGTCAGTCTCTTCTCCCAGGCAACCAGCAGCAGAATGAGGGGACACAGTCTCAAGTTGTGCCAGGGGAGGTATAGGCTGGATGTTAGGAGGAAGTTCTTCACAGAGAGAGAGATTGCACCTTGGAATGGGCTGCCCTGGGCTGCCCAGGGAGGTGGTGGAGTCACCATCCCTGGAGATGTTCAAGAGAAGACTGGATGAGGCACTTAGTGCCATGGTCTAGTTGATTGGATAGGCCTGGGCGACAGGTTGGGCTGGATGATCTTGGAGGTCTCTTCCATCCTGGTTGATTCTATGAAAAAGACAAACTGGACTTAAATGATTTATTAAGGTATGTGTGTGCAAATTCACTGACAGTGATAAACCAACCAAGAACTGCATATTTCTACTCAGTAAGGAATTTTGGGATGACTAGTATAAAGTTGCTCATAATAGACCTGGTGGACTTAGTGCACAAACAAGTTGAAAAACCATCAGAACAGGACTCTGAAGAGCCCCTTTTAAATTGTCAGGATCCTTGAGGTCTTTTCCAACCTTATTGATTCTGTGGTTCTGTGATACTCCAAAGAAGAGCTAGTATTTTGTTACCTGTGAGCTAATCTCTGTTTTCCATGTGCTGTGGTATAGAGCAGAGGTATACAGCACTCAGTTGCTAATCAGTAGTCTATATACCATGTCTTGAGTACTGAAAAGCCTTTTGTGCATTGATTTGAATGTTAAAAAGCAAATTTAAGAAAAAAATTCTCTGAGTAGTGCTGCAAATAACACTTGTAGTCTAGTTTTTCTAAATGTATTTTCTATCATGGTCTCAATTAATTATGTTCTTATTTGTTTCTAATGTTTATGATTGTTCAAAATTTATGAATAAAGTAAATTCACAGAAGTGATTGCAATCCTATGAAGAAAGCAGTGGACAAATTTTGCTTTCCTCCTCTCAGTAGAGTTTGGTTATCATAGTGAATTTAAAGCATAAGGAGCTCTGAAATCTGGAGGTGTAGTTGTTTTGTCATCTGCTTCAGACTGCTATCTGTTGAAAAATTCTGGTAAGCTTAGCTTAAAGCAGCGATTAAGTTTTGTGTTTAGTGGAGACACACAACACTTTTTTTTTCCAACTCAGGCACATGTTTGCATGATAACACACCATATGCCACCCAAATTCATGTTAATATTGTGCATTTTTATGAGTAATATGTATCTTTGCCTGTCTCTCTTCTCATATAATAGCTTAAGCTACATTTTGAGCACATCAAAAGCCAGTACTTATTCAGTGTCTCATCAGTTTGCATCTAGCAGTGTAAGTAGAAGGCAGTGGAGAATCTATCCCTGTTCATTTCACTTGGTTTACTGTTGCTAGGGAATACAGTCTCCAGTGAGCCCCAGGAAGAAGGTGTTCTATGGTCTTATGAACTGGCACGTGAGATGTTATTTATCACCATGTGCTGCCTTAGCTCAGGAAGTTGACTTCATTTGCTGGAGAGGTTGGTAGGGTGTGGTTTTTGTTTGCTGCTGAGTTTCTTCTTTACAATTACTATGTAGAAGTCTGCTGGTAAACTGTCATAATCTTAAAGCTGAGATATGGGATGTTTCAAAAGAGCATCTTCTTCTGATTACTGTTGCCATTCACCCTTAAAGCATAGCAGTGAAATAAGTGCTGCAGGAAGATC
Source organism: Indicator indicator (assembly GCF_027791375.1). Lineage (NCBI taxonomy): Eukaryota > Metazoa > Chordata > Aves > Piciformes > Indicatoridae > Indicator > Indicator indicator. Next base: position 35,809,330 of record NC_072015.1, on the reverse strand, counting down.
TGTGGCAACCAGCAATGCTCTTGTCCTTCTCTTCCCTCTGTCCCTCTTCCTGCATGCACACACACACATACAGTTCTGGTTTGCCAAAGTGAAAAATACAGTGTGAACTCTTCTCATCCACTTCAGTGTAGGATCAACAGACTTTTATTTGAGCAGTTATAAATATCAGCTGTAATTTGTCAGCTTGCTTTATCTGAAGTGGGAACCACTCACATAACTCTTCTTGCTGGGCTGTAGAAGGGTAGCAGTGAGATGATGGTTTCTTTCTACAGCCTAAGTGAAAGTTTTTCTTGGTGCTAGCTGTGCCAAACTGGAGTGTCTCCTCTTGAATTTTCTCAAAACCTTGAAATCCTAATGCAGGCTTGCTAGTATGCATTCTTGCTACTGATTTTGAAAGATGTGTGCCTCTCTCCTGCACCAACACTTTCCACAGCTGCCAGTTTTTGTGCTGTTTCAGGTAACAAACAAAAAAATCTGTTAAGGTCTCTCTTGCTTCACCTCTACTTTGTAACAGAAGGCTTAATAACAGTAACCTCTTTTCTCCCCTTAAGGCATTCTGAATTTTGTATTTAAGACACCTGAAATCTAATAAGACATTCAGAGCACTGTTTCATTTTGAGGATCCTTTCCTTGGTCACGGTCATTGTCAATTTAATATTTCACTGGTCATAACTTCCCCATTTTCCTTCAGTTTGTTGCCTAAAACAAACTACCAATAACATTGTAACTTAAGTACATAATTTCTTTTACTTTTATGGTGCCATAGAGAGAGAAAAAGAAATTAATTCAGAGCTCTACAATGTACTGTTTTGTTTTGTTTTTTACTTTACAGTGTCAGCCACACTTCACAAAAGGATTAAAGTCATCCTATTAGTGTTCTATACCCTTTCAACCTGTTAGGATTCTGGGTGACAGTCAGAATGGACTTGGCAAAGGGATGTCAAAATGCTTTAAAGAAAAAAGGTCTGAACAAGTTAGGACTCAATCTGGCAAAATCATGGAGATTTTTAAGGCAGGGTAGTCTTTGCACAGATGGAAAAAGTGGATCTGCTTGTGTATCCAGGTACTAGAATAGAATAGAATAGAATCAAGAAGGTTGGAAGAGACCTCAAAGATCCCCGAGTCCAACCTGTCACCCTACACCTCATGCCTATCTAAACCATGGCACCAAGTGCCACGTCCAATCCCCTCTTGAACACCTCCAGGGATGGTGACTCCACCACCTCCCTGGGCAGCACATTCCAATGGCCAACCACTCTCTCTGTGAAGAACTTTCTCCTCACCTCGAGCCTAAACCTCCCCTGGCGCAGCTTGAGACTGTGTCCTCTTGTTCTGGTGCTGGTTGCCTGGGAGAAGAGACCAACCCCCTCCTGGCTACAACCTCCCTTCAGGTAGTTGTAGACAGCAATGAGGTCACCCCTGAGCCTCCTCTTCTCCAGGCTAAACAGTCCCAGCTCCCTCAGCCTCTCCTCATAGGGCTTGTGCTCAAGGCCTCTCACCAGCCTCGTTGCCCTTCTCTGGACATGCTCCAGCAATTCAACATCTTTCCTAAACTGAGGGGCCCAGAACTGGACACAGTACTCAAGGTGTGGCCTAACCAGTGCTGTGTACAGGGGTACAATGACCTCCCTGCTCCTGCTGGCCACACTATTCCTGATGCAGGCCAGGAGCCATTGGCCTTCTTGGCCACCTGGGCACACTGCTGGCTCATGTTCAGGCGCCTGTCAACCAGTACCCCCAGGTCCCTTTCCACCTGGCTGCTCTCCAGCCACTCTGACCCCAGCCTGTAGCTCTGCATGGGGTTGTTGTGGCCAAAGTGCAGCACCCGGCACTTGGACTTGTTGAATGCCATCCTGTTGGACTCTGCCCATCTGTCCAGCCTGTCAAGGTCCCTCTGCAGAGCCCTTCTACCTTCTAACAGATCAACACCTGCTCCCAGCTTGCTGTCATCTGCAAATTTACTGATGATGGACTCAATCCCCTCATCCAGATCATCAATAAAGATATTGAACAGGATGGGGCCCAGCACTGATCCCTGGGGGACACCACTAGTGACAGGCTGCCAGCTGGATGTGGCACCATTCACCACCACTCTCTGGGCTCTGCCCTCCAGCCAGTTCCTAACCCAGCGCAGAGTGCTGCTGTCCAAGCCACAGGCTGACAGCTTGGCCAGGAGTTTGCTGTGGGGGACAGTGTCAAAGGCCTTGCTGAAGTCCAGGTAGACTACTTCCACAGCCTTTCCTACGTCCACCAGGCTGGTCACCTGATCATAGAAGGAGATCAGGTTGGTGAGGCATGACCTGCCCTTCCTAAATCCATGTTGGCTGGGCCTGATTCCTTGGCCATCCTTCAGGTGCGCAGTGATAGCCCCCAAGACAATCTGCTCCATGATTTTCCCTGGCACTGAGGTCAGGCTGACAGGCCTGGAGTTCCCAGGTTCTTCTGTCCGTCCCTTCTTGTGGATGGGTGTCACATTGGCCAGTTTCCAGTCTTCTGGGACCTCTCCAGTGAGCCAGGACTGGTGGAAAATGATGGAGAGAGGCTTGGCCAGCTCATCTGCCAGCTCTTTCAGCACCCTAGGATGAATCCCATCAGGTCCCATGGACTTGTGAATATCCAAGTGACTCAACAAGTCTCGAAGTAATTCCACATGGATTTCAGGAGTACAACACTGCTCCTTGACCCCATCGACCAGTTCAGGAGGCCAGTTATCCTGAAGTCCTCCTGCCTTACTGTTGAAAATGGAGGCAAAGAAGGTATTTAGAATCTCAGCCTTCTCCTCACCCTTAGTTACAATGTTACCCTCCACGTCCAATAAAGAGTGGAGGCTCCTCTTGCCCCTCTTTTTAGCATTAATATATTTATAAAAATGCTTTTTGTTGTCCTTCACGGAAGCGGCCAGTTTAATTTCTAACTGTGCTTTTGCCTCTCTAATTTTTCTTCTACATGATCTAACAACATCCTTAAACATATCACTAGTTGCCTCCCCCCCTTTCCAAATGCGATAAACCCTCTTTTTTTCCCTTAAATCCTTCAGGAGCTGCTTGCTCATCCAGGCCGGTCGTCTTCCCCGCCGGCTCGTCTTACGGCATGTGGGAACTGCCAGTTCCTGTGCCTTTAGGAGCTCCTGTTTGAAGTAGGTCCAACCATCCTGGACCCCTTTCTTCTTAAGGGCTGTTACCCAGGGAACTTTCCGAATAAGTTGCCTGAACAACCTGAAGTTTGCCCTCCGAAAGTCCAAAGTGAGGGTTCTGTTACTGCTCCTCCCTATTTCCCTGCATATTGAAAACTCCACTATCTCATGGTCTCTGCACCCTAGACAGCCTCCAACCATCACATCTCCCACCAGCCCTTCTCTATTTGAGAACAGCAGATCAAGCAGAGCCTTACCCCTGGTACGTTCACCTAAGAGCTGCATCAGGAAGTTGTCATCCATGCACTCCAGGAACCTTCTGGACTGTCTCCTCTCTGCTGAATTAAGTTCCCAGCAGATGTCTGGTAGGTTAAAGTCCCCCACAAGGACAAGGTCTGATGATCTTGAGACAGCTTCCAGCTGCTTATAGAATATCTCATCGGCCTCCTCGTCCTGGTTGGGTGGTCTATAACAGACTCCAACCAGGATGTCAGTTTTGTGTGGCCTCCCTCTGATTTTAACCCATAAGCATTCAATCCTTTCATTTGCAACCTCGAGTTCTGAGGCATCAAAAGATTCCCTAATATACAGGGCCAACCCTCCTCCTCTTCTCCCTTGCCTGTCTCTCCTAAAGAGCTTATAACCCCCCAGTGCAGTACTCCAATTGTGAGAATCGTCCCACCATGTTTCTGTGATGGCAACTACATCATAGTTCTCCTGGTGAACCAAGAGTTCAAGAGTTCCACTTCCTCTTGTTTGTTGCCCATACTGCGTGCGTTGGTGTACATGCACTTCAGCTGGGCTGCTGATTTCAAGTCTATTTTCTACTATTAAGATTCAGTAGAATTTAGTCATTTAGAGTCTAATTGAGCCATTTTTGGTAGAGTTTTGGCAAATAAAAAACTCAATTTACACAGCCATGAATTCTACTTACACACATGAGCTTTGCCTGCAGTGAGGCAGCGCCCAGCAGAGCATTATGTGCCAAACTAATAGCAGAAATCAGTAAGGTGCCAAGTATAACCAGAGTGTGAAGAGAAGTGGATGAATAGCAGAGACTTTGATGGTCAGAAATTTCATGCTGCATCAATGAGCTTTCTGTAGAGTTTGGAATTTCTGCAAAGCAGGAATTACTAGTTCAGTAATGTCCCTAGACATCTCAAGGGAGTTCAGGCTAGAATTATGGCAGAGAAGAGCACACACAAGCAAACCAGTTTATTTTTTGAGGTTACAACTCTTGCCACCTTGGTTGGCAAGTAGGCAAGGAGCTGAAGAACGTTGAGTGCATCACAAGCATATGCTACATTTAACAAAATTATGTAATTAAGGAAGACAATTAGGGTGATCTAATTAGGCTGAGATGGACAAGGTAGTGGGCCTCGGCTTCTAGTATGGATTGCTTACAGTTTCCAGATTTATACTGAATATATTTGTTTGTAAACACTTGGCAGGTTGATCTTGGGATGACTGCAGGCTTGATCTGTAGACATTTCACCTGCATACAGGCCAGCTCTGTTTCACCATTGTTTCTTCTGCCCTATTTTTCTTTCTTTTTTCTGGAGCATAAGGAGAAAGCCCTCAAGGGTTGATACAGCAAGGCAAGTAATACTCTGCTCTTGACAAGCTCAGTTAAGATTCTCTGTGGGTGCTCCAAGAGGGAAGAGTATGGACATTCTGGTTGTAGAAATCCTATACTATGCTCTTGAATGTGAGCACTAAGGGTGTATTTGTCGTTTGCTACACTGTCTTCATCTTGCAAAGGATCAACTCTTTGCAGTTTGCAACACAGAAGCAGTATCTTTCTTGCCTAACTTTAAAGCCAGAGAAATTTAGTGTCCATGCATGAGTATGACAGGACTATGACTCAGATTCACCACGCCATGTTTTCGAACTAATTAATTTCCTAGACTATAAACCACAACTAGATCAAGAAGAGCCTTTAAATAGGGAAAACTCAAATTATGTTGGGCAAGTTATTAAATAAAAGGCTTGAAGAAATATCTGCAATAATCCTGCACATAAAGTTAATGACATTTGCATCCTTTTTAAGCAGATTTCCATTCCAGCAGCAGCCTGTACTTTCAGGGCTTCTCCTTTTCTCTGCTTTGCCTCTAAGGTTCAGCTTTGAGTCTGCTCTTCACTGTAGCTAATCCTGTGACACCTGAGGTTTGTGTCAGTCTTCCAGTTCCCTTTCAGGGTCCCTCCACAACCACCTGCCTTTCTGCCCTTTTTTGCCCTCAGGAAGTGCTTGTGTGTGTGGGAATTGGGTAGTGTGCCACTGTGGCACAATGACCTTATACTGTTTGTCACAGAGGATTCAAACAAGGAGCAAATTCAGTCTCTCAGATGCTGCAGTTCACTTTGCTGCTTTTAAATAATTTATTATTATCTAAAAAGTCCCTCCTTTCCAAGATGTTCATAGAAATGGTAAGTTGTTTGGACTGCATAGTTCTCCTGTGGATAACAAGAGTTTATTTTGACAGTTTGCATTGCATGAAATTTGGTGGCCACTTGGGTGAGGAGAAGGTTTGAGTGCTTTAGCCATTGCAGACATATTCCACCTAGTGGAGAAATCCACTGTCAACTCAAGTCATGGTTCAAAATTTGTTTTTCAGCCTGGAGGAGGAAAAAGGTGCTCTGTTTTTTGGGGAAAAAAGAGCAAGGGGCTGCTGGGATTTTGAGGGCTTTTTAGTGCCTGCTTAATGTAAAACACTGTGCTTAGTCACACACTGAATGTTGTGTCATCTGGATAGTAGTTAAAAAGGCTCCTGAATTCTCTCCATACCATCTCTTTTGCCAGATATTAAGCAGAAAAAAAAATATATAGTGTTTATCTGTGCTGATGTGCACTGTTTCCAGCCTGAGACTCCTATAAAATGGTTAATTATCATAATCTGTCACAATGTTCATTTATGCCACATTAAAACACAGGGTAAATTTCATTTGGCATTTATGGGCTAACTTCAATGGTAGCTTATCCAAATGATCACATATTATTTGTCCTGAAGTAAAGCATCTGAGCAGAGTTTTATTCAATATAGACAAATTTCAACTGTTTTACATCACAGAAAGGCTTTGATTAAAAAAAAAAGTCATAAATGTATGGTAAAGCTATTACACCAGATTTTCATGACCTTAGGGTCAAGAAATTTATTTTTGCTCTTCTTGATTTATTGAGCCTTTTTAAAACTCCTACTCTGGCAGTTGTATTGTTCTTCTGCCCTGTATCTGTGTTTCCAAAAATCTTATCAGGGAATTAAAATAAAAGAAAAAAATTAATAAATTAATAAAATTGCCAACAATATTGTTTCAGAAAAAACCATGCTGGGAGCTACATGTACCACTTAGCACTCTTAATGAAGAACATCATCCTCTACAGGAAGAGAGTTTAATCTTATTTTCCAAAAATACCAGATGCTTTCTGACCTCTTATTAAAATTCAAATATAGTCTCAAGAACGCCACAGACATCCTTGTGATAGCTTAATAGATCTTCTCACATTTTCCAGGTAAATGACTTTCAGAAACTCTAAGAACAATTCTGAAGGGCCTCGAAGTCATCTTATTATCCCTAGTGAATGTTTATTTAGAAACTTCTGTGGCTGTGTGCATTGGCAGACAGGCTCTGTTGCCATATGACCGAAGCACGCATGAGAGTCATTAATTCAACATGAGGGTCTTAACCAGAAAGATATTGAGGAGCTTTTTTCCATATCTTCCTGTCCTCAAAATAATGTCATATTTTAAATTCTTATCAGAGAAACACCAAGAAAAAGTTGATTATTTATTTATTTATTCTAAAGATACTCAGCATCTTCTTGTAAGAGAAGTGCTGCAGTCTCCAAATCATCTTTCTGGTTCTCTGTTGGGCTCTCTGCAATAGTCTGTCCCTCCAAATGATCCTTATGGCCTTCTGTTGGACTCTCTGCGGTCCCTGTCCCTCTTGAGCTGGGGAGCCCAGAACTGGATGCAATACTCCAGATGTGGCCTTGGCAGAGCAGAGTGTGAAGAGAACCTCCCTCAGCCTTCTGATCAAACTCTTCTTAATGCACCTTAGAATAGCATTGGCCTTCTTGGCCATGAGGGCACATTGCTGGCTGATGGTGAACTTCTTGTCTACCAGCACTCTCAGGTCCTTTTCTGCATAGCTGCTTTCCAGCAGGTCAACCTCTAAAGTGTGCTGGTGAGTGAGGTTATTCCTTCCCACTTGTCAGCAAGGACCTTACACTTGTCCTCGCTGAACTTCTGCCCAATTCTCCTGCCTGTCCAGATTTTGTTGAATGGCAGCAAAGCCTGATGGTGTGCCAGCCACTCCTTCCAGTTCTGCATCATCAGCAAGCTTGCTGAGCTGCTGAGATTACATTCTGCTCCTTCATCCAAGATGTTGATGAATATGCTGAACAAGACTGGACCCAATCCTGAACCCTGGGGGACACTGCTAGCTGCAAGCCTCTAACTAGACCCTGCATCATTAATCACAACCCTCTGAGCTTTGTCATTCAGGCAGTTCTCAATCTACCTCACTGTCCATTCATCCAGCCCACACTTCCTAAGCTTATGAGGATTTATGTGAGACAGTGTCAAAAGCCTTGTTGAAGTCGAAGTAGACAGCTTCTACCCAGCTAGCCACATCATCATAGAAGGCTCTCATACTGGTCAAGCATGGTTTCCCCTTCAGAAAACCACACTGTCTGCTCATGATAATCTTTTCCTTCATGTGACTAGAGACGACCTCCAGCATGAGCTGTTCCATCGCCTTTCCAGGAATGGAGGTGAGGCTGACTGGTCTGTAGCTTCCTGGGTCCTCCTTCTTACACTTTTTAAAGACTGGACTGACATTGTCTTTTTTTCCAGTAGCCAATCACCTCTGCTCTTCTCCACGACTCTTGAGAGATGCTGGAGAATGGTGTGGCAGTTCTGGCTGCGTGCCTAACACTGCTGCCATGTAAGCTACCTCTCCGGTGTCCCCAGTGTCCAACCCAATAAGGTGGACACAGGAAACAGTGTATTTCTACCTATAAATCCAGCTGCAAAGTCATTCTCTTCCTCTTTCTTCCTTCTCTGCTCCCATGGGAGATGCTTCCCTATCGGGTAACAGTGGGGGAGTACCTTAAAGTGTCTTAGACCTGTCTAGGCCTAATGCCAGGAGGAGAAATCCCAGGGGTGGCAGTCTCAGACCTGGCCAGCCTGAAACTAGCCTAGCAGTAGGGGGGGAAGAAAGAGCCCTGGGGGTTTTGGATATACTCTCAGGTGGGGAGAAGGGAAGAGTTGGGAGGTCTTTGGGTGTTGTGTAAGGGACTCTGTACACTCTGGGATATCTTTGCCACTACGCTTGTAGTTGTTTGTAGTTTCACCAACTGCTTTTCCATTTAAACGTTCCATCTCTCTCCAATCCGTTTGTGTGAGTGTCACTCTTTGGTCCCTCTTGGGGCAAGAGAGGATCTGTCTGGCCTCAAACAGCACCAACAGCTTAGCAATAACTCTAGCCAGCTCCCTCGGCACTCATGGGTGCATTCCATCAGGGCCTGTGGGTTTGTGGGCATCCAGCTTGTCTAGGTGATCTCTAACCGGATTCTCCTTGGCCATGGGAGAGTCCTCCTTCCTCCAAGCCTTTTGCTCTCACCTCCAGGCACTGGGATTCCTGAGGGCAAATCTTAGCAGAAATGCTAAAGTAAAGGAAGCATTCAGTAGTTCTGCCTGCTCTGTATCCTCTGTCACCAGGGAACCTACCTCACTCAGCAGCGGGCCCACGTTTTGCCTGGTGTTACTTTTCCTGCTTATGTACTGGAAGAAGCCTTTCTCATCTTAAATGACATCTTTGCACTGTTGTGACTTCTTCCCTATATTCTAAAAAGCACAGAACAGAATGAAAGGAAATCTAACTGAAATAGAGTGTGACTGTGAAAACATAGGCTATTTATGGTAGTGTAATAATAAATGGTAATGAATGAAGGGAAGAAAAAGATGAGGCAAGTACAAAACTGAACAATTGGCATTAGTGACTCTGTTCAGTTTGCCAAAATTATCTCACTTAGCTCTTTGTTTTGTACTTGAGCTGCAACTGGCAAATGCCTTGCAGATCTACTACAGCACTTGTAATTCTCTCAAAATGAGAGGCAACAAAATAGTGAGTAGTTTGCAGCAATATATTTAACTGATCGTGATCTTGGGGCTCAAGTGTGTGAAAATATTAGCACTTTCTGAGGTTATTTGCCACAAAAACACAGCTGATTTGCTAGAGAAATTATAAAAAGACTTTTGATGCAAATAAAGGTGCAAATATTTTCCTGATTTGTTGAATAATAAACACGTTTTGGTATCATTAGAAATTGTTATAGCGTTGCAATTCTTTGGTAAAAAGCTGGAGAAGACTGAGCCAGCTTATTCTCAATAATAGGAGATATTTGTTTTCTAAACATCTGTTACAGTTTGAAGGGGGAACTTTAGCCTAGTCCCTGAATGCAAAGAAATAAAATAAATTGCCATTGGATGTAAAAGGAAAGTAATGATAAGGTCTATATAATTCATTGGATTGCTAATGGGATATAGAGTAGAGGCATGAGGCATAAACAGTTCTTTTTCTCTTCTCCTGTTATTTCTGCTTGCAACTTTCCCCTCTCTCTCTTCCATGGCCTTGCCAGGGGTATCTCTGTTTTGACTCCTGCGTGAGGTAATGAGGAGGAGGAAGGAGAGTGGGAGAAGAGGTGAATGGGTCCCCTGGATCTATCCAGGGGGTCTGAGGAGTTTCTGTGTTGTTTACAATTTGTAAATATATATAAATATTGTACATATGTTGTATTTTTGTACATATATTGTATTTTTGTACATATTCATTGCATTTTATTTTTCTAGATTGTAGTTTGCTAGTAAATACAGCTTCAATTGCTTCCATCCCAAACTGAGCTGATCTGGCAATTTTATTTTGGGGGGTAATTCTCCAAGTTAGTTGGGGGGTAATTTCAACCCACCACATCTTTGAATATATTGTTTTTCCTGCATTATTCCTCTTGACTTTTATACTTTTCCGTAATTATTCTTATTTCCATAAAATGTAATAGCAGTGGAGCAGTGTAGATTATGCAGAATGGAAGAACTAGAAGTGAGCAAGGCATTGATCTGCCTGTTAATACTGAATGTACCAAAATACCTGATAAGTGCTTGAGCACTGGGATGTCAGAGAACACTGTACAGTATCATGGAATCAGAGAATGCTTTGGGTTGGAAGGGATCTAGTCATCTAGTGTAAACTCGCCCTGCAGTGAATAGGAACATCTTCAACTATATCAGTTTGCTCAGAACCCCTTCCAGTGTGATCTTGAATATTTCTAGGGATGGGGCATCTACTCCATCTCTGGGCAACCTGCTCCAGTGTTTTACCACCCTCCTTTACTTAAGTGCATTTAAAATTTTTATTATGTTCCTGAAGTGCGAAGACTTAGTTTTGCTTTTTACGTATTTGTGCTCTGAAACTATGAATATCTAAATGCATTTTAAAGATACGTGGAAAATATTCTAATTCAAGATGACGTTGTGTCTGTGGATGTTCATCCATTTTAATTAATGCTGCTAATTAAAGGATGTCTGCAACACTGTCTTGTGTAATGTGGTTGGATTGATGAAGGAGTGAGCGTACATTGTGGATGAGCAAATACAGCATGGATATTATAAAATCTGTCTGGTCCAGGAATATTTGAATCAACACCAATTTGATTCTGGTTCAGATAATGGTTGCAGCTGCAGAATAGTCCATCAGAACTCAGTAACTTGTACTGTGGGATCAGCCTAATTGCTCATATGGCACAACAGGATATCTCTAAGGTCCAAACATCAGCTATTAGCTATTCATAATGAGACGATAGTGTTTTGAATTCACATTCACCATCTTACAGACCTCCTGACCAGTGTTACCTGAATGATGGATTTCATTGCTGTGCAGCCCTAGAACAATTACATTTGATCAGTGGTACAGCCAGGAAAAAAAGGATCCAGTGAACCCTATCTAAAATTATACAGGTGTGGAGTCCTCTACAGGCTATGGTGTGAATATCTTTTCTACCATGATCATCCATGAGCTGCAAGAGGTCAACCTCTTTCACCCTGGGCTGCAGGGAAATGTCTGCTCCAGTGCCAGAACAGCTCCTCTTTCTCCTTCACTGACCTTGGTGTCTGCAGGGCTGTTTCTCACACTTTTGGTTTTCTCATTGCTCTTTCACAGCTGCTGTGCAGTGTGTTTATATCTTTCCTTAAATGCGTTAGCACAGAGGTTCCATTAGTGTCACTGCCAGCTTTGGTCAGTGGCAGATCCATTTTGCAGCTGGCTGAAACTGGCTATGTTGAATGTGGCTCAGCATCTGGTATCTTCTCACAGAAGCCACCCTTGGAGCACCCCTGCTACCAAAACCTTGTCACATAAACTCACTACAGTTATGTTACTGTAAGAGAGTGGTCTTCATATCACAAATATACAAAATGTTTCTTGACTATGTCCTGAACTTCTGTCTGGGTAACACCTATGGAAAAGACTTCAACTTCCAAGCTGAATGCAAGTTTACTGTGAAAAGAGAAACACAGTTTGGTCTTTGCTCTTATTCCATATTCAGTCATGATGGAAACTCAGATGGAGTCAGGTTTGGTTACACAGGATTTATGTTTGTTACACTCCAACTCTATTTCATATTGGGGTTTTAAAATTGGAATCATCCAGTGTAAATGTTGTGTACTCAGAGAACTAGTAAAAAGACAGAAACCCTAAGTCATGTACATTGAGACTGGATAGCTGGGCAGAGAGGAACTTAATGAGGTTCAATGAGGATAAGTGCAGAGTCCTACACCTGGGAAGGAATAAGAAACTGCACCAGTGCAGGTTAGGAGATGATCTGCTAGAGAGCAGCCCTGGGGAGAAGGGCCTGGGAGTCCTGGTGGATAACAAATTATCCATAGGTCAGCAATGTGACCTTGTGGCCAAGAGGGCCAATGGGATCCTGGGGTGCATTAAGAGGATTATGTCCAGCAGATCAAGGGAGGTTCTCCTCCCCCTCTGCTCTGCCCTGGTGAGGCCTCACCTGGAATATTGCATCTAGTTCTGGGCTCTTCAGTTCAAGAGGGACAGGAATCTACTCAAGCAAGTCCAATGGAGGGCTACCAGGATGATTAAGGGAGAGGAGCACTGCTCTGTGAGGAGAAGCTGAGAGACCTGGGGCTGTTTAGTCTGGAGAAGACTGAGAGAGGATTTAATAAATGTTTATAAATATCTGAGGGCTGGGTGTCAAGAAGGAGGGGACAGGCTCTGCTCAGTTGCACCCTGTGATAGGACAAGGGGCAATGGATATAAACTACAGCACAGGAGGTTCCATCTCAACATGAAGGAGGAACTTCTTCACTGTGAGGGTCACAGAACACTGGAATAGGCTTCCCAGAGGGGCTGCAGTCTCCTTCTCTGAAGACTTTCAAGACCTATATGGATGCATTCCTGTGCAACCTGTGCTAGAGTCTATGGTCCTGCTCTGGCAGGGGGGTTGGACTAGATGATCTCTGGAGGTCCCTTCCAAACCCTAACATCCTGTGATCCTGTGGGAAAAAAAAAAACAACAAACAAACAGAAAAAAACAAACAACAATAGCAAACAAACAAACCAAAAGCAAACAGCAAAAGGATAAAAGAAAAAGAAACTGGAGAATGTATATATATCCTCTTATAAGGAGAGATGGGAAAAATTTGTTTATCTTGCTGGGTGCATGCTATTCATAAATCATAAACCCAAAAAAATCAAATTTATGTTCAGCAAAAAGCTGAGCCTTTGTGAAGTATTTACACAATCATTTAGGAAATGAGGTGACAGAAGAATGAGTGGTGTCACCCTTTCCGTGGAGTCAGTGACTTAGAAGGCAGGAGGCACCAGAGCCAGAATATAAACTGTTAAATGGGATGCCAGGCACCAGTACCTTGTTGATAGTGCTTTGAATTATTCCCTGTACAGCAGGCAGGATCAGTTAAAGAAGTTGATAGGTAAAGTCTCACAGTGTGTCAAGAGGTGTCAAGGTAAGAGTGTTAATTTACTGGAAATATTTCATTGAGCAGATTAGGGCCTCCTCTGCTGTGTCCATTTATAATCCAAAATGAAATCTGATTGCTAGTAGTTAAAAGATGATAGAAGAAAACACATACAGAAGAGCTCACAGTTTGGGATGGCTTTGATGTAATTGGTGGAAGGGGGTTGCTTTTGATTTTCAAATTTAGAACATGCGAGTGGCTGTGGTGGTTCAGACCAGACTTGGTGCAGGTGTTCAGCATTGTCCTGAACAGCTGATTAGAAGGACAGGGCAAACTCTTAATCCTACTTCTGACAACACTGTCCTAATGCCCAGTGTTCTGGGATTCAGAAGTTTCCTGAGAAAATCACTGTCTCTCTGTTAATAAGATTGGAATTGTTTTTAGTCTGTGAGCTAGTCCCATTTCTTTTCCTGTGTTTGTGAACTTTGACATTTATAATATTCCCTGGCAAGGGACACCTTCTTTGCATGGTGTGAAGTTTAGAATGAATGAAAGGAAGTGCTTTTTCTTTCCATGGATAATTTTGTTGTCATCAGATGTTGTGGTTGTCAGAGTGGTGATTCAAGAGCAGTAGTACAAATGCATAGAAAGAAAATCCAGTTCCAGCAATTGAATGCAAAAAGATAGTTTCCACCTTTGAAAGTGCCTAAGATACAGATACTTGAAAACAGAGAGGATACCTTAGGAGAAGCATGCCCTGCCTGTAAAACCAGGCAGAGGATATAACTTGATTAATCTTTGTTGTAGCTCTGAGAAGTTGTCCACATGTTCTTCACTAAGTTCTCTGCATTGTTTGATGACTTTAAAAAAGTGAATGAAAATCAAATGAAAATAAATTTTGTTTTTTCTCATCTCTTAGCTCCTTTCAAGTTGGTGGTCTAACACAGAGTTCTTGAGCAAGTCTTTTTCAGAGGATATGAATAAGGCTTTGTACCTCTGTTCTCCCTGTTCACGGAAGTCTCATCATATATTTATGAGCACTTGCTTCTCTTTCCAATGATATTCAGTGCAGAGTACTGTTGAAAGCTCTTGTATCACTTGAAAGAGTTTGATATTTCATTATGCAGATGACAGCTCTTGGTTATTCCCCCTCATCATAAAGGATGTCTAACCTCAGTAGTCAGTAGCTCAATAGATATAAAAACTGTTTCTCAGGTTTATTTTTGCTCAGACAAGGAGAGTCATGCCAGGATATAGCTGAGAAACAGTTGGGAATAGCTATCCAGCAGCTAGAAATCTAAATACAATCATGCATCTGACCAGAGCATCAGTTCCCAATAGTTCTTACCACTGTGAATCTAACCAGATCAGTTAAATTACAGGTATCTGCTCTTTTGCTAGTCCTCTAAGTACTCAAACCTGTCGATGTTATAGGAATTAGGAAAGTTTTATGTACCAGAGCCATGTGAATTTCCATTCTGTGTACTAAGGATTTGAGCTCTGTTATGCTCTGGCCCTGAGGGTTGGAGCACACTGTCTCTCACTCTCTGCCAGACAGCCTTCCTGGCAGACCACAACCCTCACGAGTTCTGCTGCATTCTCTTGACTTCAGTGATGTGTGCCCTTCTCACGGGATGTCCTTCCTCTCAACTGCAGCAGGCCTTTGGATATGGTAGAGAGGGTCCTGTTTGTGTACTCAGCTGATGTGCCGTTGTCTCTAGAAACATTTCTTGTCCTTGTGCACCCCTTGTGCTTCAGGCAGTGCTTACTCCCTGTGCATGCAGATCCTTTTCTCAGTGGAGGATAATAGTTTTAGTTGCCAGCCTCTCCTCTGAGGAGGATTCAAGAAGGGTAACACTTCAGTCCCCAAACCCTTCATTTGGCTATTTTTCTTAAAAATAGGTGATTCTGTTTCCTTAGAAATGGAAGGTGTGGCTTTGTTAGGTGTGATATTAGTCTGTGTTTTTCATAGTGACAGGTAGGACTCTCCTCAGATGTTTGCTTGGTAATTTGCTGATCTTTCTCCTTGTGTGTTGTCCATATAATCTGTATCAAATCAGTGTGTTAAGAGACACGTTGATGCAATTATTTCATTAATATGCACGTTATTGTTTAGGATTTATTACTGGCTTCTGACTGAGGCTAGCACAGAAATTAATGTGTCTGAGGTGAGAAGCTTTCAGCCACTTTATCTGAAGAAATTTGTTGCATGTACCCAATTACATGTATTTGAAATTCCAGTTACGGTGCAAATCCATTTCTTTGATGAAAGGTATTGCAGCCATCCTCAATGCTTCAGTGCACTCAAGATGAGCAGCACAGCATGGCTGCCTGTTTTTATATATAAGGCTGTGGTTCAGCTCAGCAAAACAGAGATGTTGACAATTTAGGTGAAAAAGTGAAACTATCTAGCAACAGTAGCACTGGCTCCTTTGGGTGATACTTTTCATCATTTAAGTTTGTGACTTTTTATGAGGCATTCTTTCTCCTTCCTTGCTGTTAGTCATGCTCCAGTTAATAAGCCAGTCAGCTTCTTTTCATCCACAGATGTCCAGAACTTTTTAGATTCTGCTTTTTAATGTGGATTTTAGTTCTTGTGTAGTCTTTTGTTGGACTGTTATTAAATTCTGCATTGTGTTGCTTCTGGACCTAGTTGTAGTGACTTGGCCATAACAATTCAAGAACTCATTTGCTGGTTATATGGTGGCAATTTCAGTGTTGTCTGTGCTGGTCTTTCAACATTGCCCACATTTTAGGTTATATATATATATATATATATATATGTAGTTTGGCAATAGAAGATCGTGAGCAGCAATGGTGGCCTTCCAGGATCTCTGAAAAAGTCAAGTTGTTAAAAGGGTTTCATGAGCTTACTGAGGATATGTTCCTGAGACTATAGGCAGGAAGAAACCTTTTCTAACTGCTTGTCTGTCTGGCTTCAGAGGATTATTATTTTTATGTGAATGTTTATTTTTTAATACTTCTGACAGACTCTTCTGTTGCTTGCAGGGAAGAATGTTATACACAGTACATGCTATGAAATGTGAATTAAACAAATGTGAAACTCTGCACTCTCCCTTCGTTCTCTTTTTTTCCTATTGTTTCTGACCAGTTGTGACCAGACACAGTATTATTCTCTGTCTTTTTCTTTGGACTGTTTTAGCAGTTTTGCTAAAAGGAGCAAGCTGAGTCCTGTAAGTATTTGTGGTGGCCTAAAAGAGAGAAATATGAGATTAGTCAGGAAGGAAGTATGAAGATGAAAACATGGTAACATTTTAACTGAATATTGGAAGAGTAGCCCACCTGTTGTTGTATGTACCTTGGAATCATCAGTAATGTACCTCAGCAGTGTAAACCTTTTACTTTGGGAGGATGAAAAAAGCTTTCAGCATGCCTTCCCAAGAGAATCACTGTCTGATTGAAAAAGGGTTGTCATCATGCAAATATCTTCATAAATATGAAAAGACTAAGTAAACAAAGAAAATATAATAGCAGTTTTGGATCTCCCAGTGAATTGATCAGCTGGGATTAATAACTGCATCTGATTACTGCAGTGAGTAACAATTTGCAGGCAACCAATTAATGCATCAGTGTTTTGTTATGTAGGGCGAATTTTAGCATGAATTTTACTTCATGCTACATACTTCAAGTAACAGACTATATTTCTCCATAATTTTTTATGTGTGTAGCTTTTCATGGGCTACAGCTTCTTACTATTATTTTAGTGTCGACATCCTCCTTATTTCATATATTATTTGTAAGGGGTAATGGATATTTCATATATTATTTGTAAGGGGTAATGGATATAAACTACAGCACGGGAGGTTTCACCTCAACATGAGGAGGAACTTCTTCACTATGAGGGTCACAGAGCACTGGAACAGGCTGCCCAGGGAGGTTGTGGAGTATCCTTCTCTGGAGACATTCAAGACCCAGCTGAATGCATTCCTGTGTGACCTGTGCTAGAGTCTATGGTCCTGCTCTGGCAGGGGGGTTGGACTCGATGATTTCTGGAGGTCCCTTCCAACCCCTAACATCCTGTGATCCTGTGAACTGTCACTTAGTGATACATTTAAAACATGTAACATAATGGAAAACAAAACAAACAAACAAACAAAAAAACCCACAACCAAAGGGTTTAATTTGGTATGAAAACCCAACAATCTCTCTTCCTGCAACTTTGAATGGTGAAGTGGATGAGGACAAACACTTGGCATAATGTCAGTTAAGTTCTGATACTTAGAGCTCCAGTGTCCCTGACAGCTTATAAAAGTAAAGAAATAACTGAGCCTTCTAGTTGCACTTGGAATAAACTAGTCTTTAATTAGAGGTTGGAGAAGTAAGAATGGAGGATGCTGCTTCTTCCAGTAATCACAATCTTAATTCCTTTACAATACGAGCTGGCCACCAATCTGTCAAAATGACAAGAAAGCCTTTACCATACTGAATGTTTTGGGTGATGGGTTTTTTTATTGTTTTTCTTTTGTTTGTTTGTTTGATGTCATAAATAGGAAAATATTGTGCTGTATTATGCAATTTAAAATGTAAAAGAAGTCTGCACAGTGAAAATCTGTATCCATTTGAATAAGTGGCAGCAATAATTCTATTCTTGTAGATAGAATGCAAATGGAGTATTTGTTTCTTTTAGCATATTAATTCCATAAGGGGATTACTATAAACTTGCAAACTCCTTGGTCAAAATCTTTATTCTTGCCACAGAATGCAATATAATAACTGCTTGGATGCTGATAGTAAATGACCTGTTTCATTGAATTGTCATAATGAAATATTGGAGGCTGGCATATGATAGTTCTTGTGAAGACTGTATTTGAGGAAGTCTTTGTAGAGGAAGCAAAAGAAGGCAGAAGGTTTTGTTTCAAAAAGTGAGATAAAGAAGTGGCTGCTAGTGAAGCAGATGCAAGCTGACATGATAGTCTGTTGACATTCCTAACTTTCAGTGTGGTTTGGAATCTAATTCTTGACTTCAGGTACATAATTTGTTTGCTGCAAGTTCTGGAATTAAGTAATGACTATGTATGTTATTGTGACTGACTGATACTACTCTATTCAGGGACTGATATGTCTTTTGTCAATGCTGACTAGCATCACCAATTTGTTTCTTAGTTTTCAGTCTTGGTATTTGTTTATGGTGAAATTCTTTACCTGTGAAAATGAACAAACTCTCAGAGGAGGTGAGAACAAGTCAGGTTAGAAGTGACCACTGATGGTAACTTAGTCCAGTCTTCTGCTGAAAGGAAGGTGATCTATGAGAGCAGAACAATTCATTCTTAGCACTTCAATATTAGACTGGTCATTAGGAAAAAAATTTCCACAGTCAGGCATTGGAATGGGGGCTGCCCGGGGAGGTGGTTGAGTCACCAACCCTGAATGTGTTTCAAGGTCGTTTAGATGTGGTGCTTGGGGACATTGTTTAGGGATGAACCTTATAGAGTAGGGTTATTGGTTGGACTTGGTGATCCTGAGGGTCTTTTCCAACCTGAATGTTTGTGTGATTATTTTGATATTTTTAAAGACTTTATGTTGTAGCACATTCTCTACTATATATTTTTGCACAGAATACTAAGATTGGACTGTAAGGAGGAGTTATTTTAGGAGTCTTCCTTAGAGACAGAGCTTACTTCAGAGAGACCATGACTAGTGTCAAACTTTCCTCTGACCATGGAAGTCCTGATGATATCTGGTGTTACATTCCAAATTTTGCTTGGGGAAACGGCAGCTCTGAATATAGAAAAGGTTTCAGTCAATGACATTTTGTTAGGGCTTTTTTATTCTTTGTTATATGGAAGTATAAAAATACAGATGTTGTAGCTTTGTCTTGGAGGAAAACATGAAGGGTTTTGAACAATGTAAGAAGAGGTGTACCTCTGCTATAAATAGTGATATTGAATATTGCCTTTTTTTTTTCTTTTCCCCTAGTGTGACAATGCAAAAGGACTCAAAGCCTTCTATGATGCAATAAAATATGGACCTAATCATCTGATGGTTTTTGGTGGTGTATGTGCAACAGTTACTTCTATCATTGCTGAATCTCTAAAGGGATGGAATTTGGTTCAGGTAAGGCATTGAATGGACTACACTTGAATGCTGACTATCTTGTATCTTTGTATCATCTTTTTAATTTAGAAATGTAGTGTTTGATGCTTTTTAGATTTAACATTTTGTCTAATTACCGTATCTCAGTTTTGAAGGTCAGTGAATTTGTATGTAAAGAAGAATAGTTAATTCCATATATCACTGGATTTTAAGGCTTGGCATTGTATTTAAACTGATTGTGAGTATGGGACAGTCATTGTGTGTCTCATTAGATTTATTGGATAAGATTATTGTATCTCCAAAAGCAACCTAAAATGAAAGAGTCATGATAGGAGAGCAAATCTACAATTTATCCAAAGTTAGAGGAAACAACTCATCAAATTATGATGTATTGGGGTCTTTACTTGGTCTCTACTCAACCGTAGTGGAATACTTTCTATTGAATTTAAAAGTGTTGGAGTTGCATAAATTGTAAGTAGCAACTGGATATGTATGTCAGTATTTGACTCACAAAGCACATTTGTGAGTCAGCTGTTTTTCTTTCTGACTTTCTCAAAGGTCAAGCTTGTGGAAAGGTTCCCTCTGCTGAGGAATCAGTGTTTATTAATACCAGTCTTTAAAATGCAGATGATAGCAGCATGATTTTATTAATGTTTTTTCAATCACCTGTCTAGTGATCTTTGGATTGATGACCGTTGATACAAAGTAGCCAGCCAGTTTTGCTTTTCAGTTTGGGAAATGTCCTGGCTTCCTATTCAATAATCATATTTTTATATATAACAATAGATAACAATTACCTGAGGTCTCAGTTACAGACTGCTCCTTTCCACCTGGAATACTCACTGAAATGAGTGCAGAATGAACAAATGAGACATAATTAAGTTTGGGAAGAAGATGATAATCAGAGTACAAATGGGAAAAACTTAGGAGGATAATTCAAGTAGTTCATTAACAGTGTTTGCAATGCCTGTCATATCAGATATTTTTTTCTTCTACTTCAGGATTTTTTTTGTGAAAAACATCAGTTCTAGTATAGAAACAAAATAAGACTGTATCTCTAGGGAGAATGGAGAGAGTAACCAAAAACTTGAAACTGTCTTCTTAACACTCTCTCTTAAAAACTAGACAGTCCATGGTCTGTAGTGAAGTATGTGGCTGGAGCTTTGGTTTGGCTTTGTTGTTTTTTTTTTAATTTGTTTTGTGGAACTTCCAGATAGTATAAGATGTTTTAAAGAGTTAGATATCCCTGTGTTGAATCCTCTTCATTTGCTATCAAGTTGTGCCTGCTGAGGTCTGAAATTCGATTTGTTCATGAAGTTGCTCAGTCAGTAAGGAGGAGCAGTCAGAAACCTTCTATTTACTTTTAAATGCCTGCATTTGTCAAGATATGTGTTAACTTACATGATGATAGGAAGCATCACTACTAGACAGCATCCATTCCACACTACAGCTGTGACTAAGTCTTAAACATTATTTATGTTATCAGTACATCAAGGGACTCTCTGCTACTTGGGCTAAATGTTCTGCAGGGACTAGATAAATACTACATGGCATAACTCCACTTTGTGTCAGGTTTTTGTGCATTGATTGACTGAATGATGAACAAACACAAATGACAGCATGGCTGGGAAGTGTGATGAGGCTTAGTGGATGGTATAGCAGCACTGGAGGGTGTTATGTCATACAGTGATAGCAATATGTGTACCTCCAAATGGACAGCTGTAGCATGTATTAGGTGGTGGGAAAATAGAGTGCACAAATCCTTCCACTCCTCAGGATCCACTGTCATAAGCATCTTTGATTAAGGGCATAATTTGAATAGAAGGGATAGAAATCTGTAGTTCTTCTAAGTGTTGCAATAATATTCATCCTGATAAAATACAAAACTATTCTCCCTCAAAAAAAATAAACTTCACCTCAAGGAATTACAGAAAATTCACATAAATAGTTATAGAAACTTGTGCTCATGGTGAAGTCAATTTATACTACAGTCAAGAAAACAGCATATAGACAAAAACCAATCTGACATTGCATTACTGAATAGAGGATTTGAATGTCTGACTCCATCACTATGTCCTTGTTCAGGCAGTCACAAAAAGAGAGCTCTTAACCCTAGCAGGAATGTTTGATTTGATTTACACAAGTGTTACGTGCTTGAGCAAAGAGATGACTGTCGTCCATGCAAGAGAAATGCAGGATGCCAGTGATAGTGCTGGGAGGAGTGGGGGGAGGAGGGGGGAAAAGAATAACAGAATCTAATAACTGAAAAATTACTTTTATTGGCAAATACAGCATGAAGCTGGTTGCCTGCAAAACTTTTTCTGAAAGGCTTTTAACCTGGAATTCCAACTTTCTGGGTGACTCCTTTTCCTCTGTTTGGGAGAATTTGTCTTCTCTACCTCTACACCATTCTCTATGTTAAAAAGTCTCAAAAAACAAACCACAAAATAAAAGGCAAAAAGTGCAAATATGTTGGAAATTTTTATGTTGCATTTGCTACTGAGGCAACATTTAGTAGTGCTCTTCTTACAGTATGTTGTTGATAATGATATTGGTTTTTTTGACTTCAGTGGTTAATTTAGGTCACTGATGGCCTGTGACAATGTCAAATAAGGAAAGCTGTCAGAAATTGAGAAGAGTCTCAGTCTGAAGGTGACTTGCTGTATTTCTGTAGTATGTTTACACAGAGGGTGCTTTTTGTCCTCTATCTTGACAATGTTTTTATTACTTATGACCAGCAACAGAAAGGGAGATTCAGTTCTCAATTGGCTGCCTTGAGATGCAGGCTGATTTAATTATCTCTTACTTCAATAAAATTAATGATTTTTTTGTAATGTAATGTGGAAAGAGCAAGCTGTTTTATTTTGCTAACACTTATGTCACCCTTAAGGACTTTCACTGAGGTATGCTGGGTGACATAACCTGCAAACTGCTTTCTAAATACACATTCTTAAGTAGGAGATATACAAACACCCATTCCTTAGCTTCTCAGATCAAAAGCCTATGTGTCAGCAGGCTGTTGTTGAGTGGCAGTCTGAGCAAGGGCTGGAAGCTGTATGTGTGGCTTTGATCTCTGATGTGTAATGTGGAATCCATTTCAACCTTTGGTATTTTAGTTAAAAAGTGCCAACAGTATTCTGTACATCTGGCAGTGATTGGTAAAGGCATGAAGGTATAATACTGGGCAATTGGTATGCTGTAGGGGGTATATTTCGATGTAAAATTCTTCCAGATTAATCTTATTTGTATTCCCTTTCAATATGAATTCAAGGCAATGAAACAGTGAAGAAGAATCATTAATAGTCCCTACAATGTATCGTGAAAGACCGCTACGTATTTTTATTTCATACACTGAAGTATTCCTGACAGCATCCTGATACTGCAAAACAGAGATGTTCTGCAGTTTAGTATTTCTCTTCTATTTCAAGATATTCAGCCACTATTTACCTCTCTGTATGAATTTCTTACATTGGTGGAAACATCTAATTTGTATAGATTGCTGTTTCTCCTCTTTTCCTTTGTCATCTGTCACTTTTTCTGGTTGCCATATTAACATAAACATTTAAGCAGGATGAGTGTCTTGACCAAACTGGTCCTGTCTTGATTTCTGGAACTGTTTCTCTGTTTTGGAGATTTGTCTTTTTCTTCCATTGTTTCATTTACATTCTCTTACAGCATGCTTTGTTTAGAATTTTCTTTAACTCTGCAAAAAAAGCTTTGCCAGAGACAAAGAATAAATGCTAGTGCTTCCTTGAAATATCCTGGATTTCTACATATTTAATGTAATGTAGTCATAACTGCGATCTTCTAGGCAAGTAATTGAAATAGGTGACTGAAATAGGGGATTCAGTGATTAGGCCATAATGACATTAAAAGCAGAGAAACCTTGTTTTGGATTCAGCATCTCATGTGGGAAAGTTTTCTAAGAAAATTAGAGGTACCCTAATCATGATGCAATGATACATTACTCACTTTGTAGGCATATTAATATAGGGCAGGTTCATTTGTTAGAAGGGGAAAATTCTTTTACTTCTCTAGCTTGTGTAGTTGATGATTAAAGAGTGCACCTTGAGATTTGGTTGGTTGATTTTTTTCTTTTAATCCATAGGTTGATTTTTTTTCTTTTAATCCATAGGTATTCAAGATCCTACCGCTGAATACCCAGAAATACTGTTGGTGTTCATGACAATCAGTGATGTTTTCAGCCTTGTTTTCCTTCTGAAACAAGGCTGATGTGATTGCATTGTCAATTCCTCCTAATAATTTCTGACCAGCAGCCAATTGCAAGCAATTTTTTCACAAAATATTTCCCAAAGACTATTAGCTTCTATACATGTCTGTGAAAATGAGCAGCTGAGGAGAGAGATCCAGAAGGACAGAAGGAGAGGCTGTGACATGAGCCAGAGAACTTTGAGCTAGCTGTCATATGTGGTGCTCTTTGTCCAGCTGTTGTTGATAGGAAAGGGACTGACTGCAATGAGAAGAGAGTTAGAAAAGCAGCAGGAAGAAAGTTGAGAAAACACACAGAAGGGACTGAAGCCCAGAAGGGTATGAAGTAGGAGGTAGGATACATGTTTGTGTGTGCCTGTGTAGAAGCCTAGGACACGTATCCGTAGAAAACCAGGCTTTAATTAGCTGGCTCTGTAACACATCAAAATTCAGAATTTCACAACTATATGCAGGCTATAACTGATGTTTCTAACACTTAAGTAATGCAAGTCATCACAGAAATTTCCATACTGGTTGCTGAATCAAATTTCTTACTAATTTTCTAAATCCTCATGCTTGTTACTTGGAGGTCTGGCATGGCCACACAAACATTTGATTAAAAAAAAAAGTGTTTGGTTCGGGTTTTTTTTGCATTCCCTGTCACGTTTGTTCCAGTACAGTGAGTTTGTGCTACTTTTGCCTTCACTGCACAATTTCCATGTATTATTAGTTTGAGCAATGAAAAGGGCATTTAAACTAGTCTAAGAAGATTAGCTGCTTCTATCTGTGGGATGCAGGCAGTCCCACTTGAACAGGCCTTTCTCCCACTGGAATATGACCCAATGCACCATAACACGAGTCTTTGGCTTCTTGGACCACAGTTCACCATCTTCTTCTTCTCCTTTTTTTTTTTTTCTTTTAATTCTTTTTCCTTTTTCCTTTCCTATTTTATCTTCGGGGATTGGAGGCTTTTGATAGTGTGCACTGGAACTGTACTTTTAATAGGCAAAGCACGTGTGGGGAAGTGCCTCTTGAGGTCTTATTTATTATATGAGGTGCAAACCTCATGACACTCTGGTCTTGCTTTTGGGAGTTAGCCGAGCAACAAAGTTTTGCTCACTTCACCATAGAAATACATGGGAACTCCTGGACAGGAAGAAAACACAGCAGGACTGACCTTCATGCAAAATTTCATGTGAACTTTCTCCTCATTTGAGAGAATCTCTGATTAATTTTGAGGGAAACCCTCCCCTTGACAGACACTGCCAGCAGAAGCTCTGCTGTTATTGATGTGGCCCTCCTGAAGCTCTGTGGTTGCTTCTGGGGAAGAAAATGCATGGGGAGTTGAAACAGATCAGCAGCAGTACCATACCTCCTAATCAGATTGTCTCCATGTATGGATGGATGCATACCTGCAATAGTGTAGAGCAGACTTAGACTCAGAAAGTAGTTGTATATTCAGTGTTAAAGTTACATAAATGAATGTTGCAGTGCAGCAGGGGGCACTACTCCAGGGTAGAAGAATTAATTTAGTGACAATAGTTCTTTCACAGTGATAAAAACACTGACTCTGATTTCTAGTTCATCATTTCAGTTGTACCCCAGGGCAGATGTTAGCTTTACGTTACTCTTAGTAGCAAACGTTAGTCCACAACGTTTAAACTGACAATTTCAGCAAATTTCCAGGCTTGAGGTATGGTAAGAAATACACATTCTTATTCCAAAAACACTGCAAGATTTAGTAGGACCTTCCTTTCCCTTTTTTCCTGTTTTCTGCCTAAATGTATGAAATTGATTTCTGTGGCTTTCCATCAGTTTGAAATTGGTTTCTATCCAGTGTTCACTTTATTTAAACATTATTAGATGTTCTTTTTCTTTTTTGTCTTGTATTTCTACTGTTGGAGGAAACAGCAAACCTAGTCCAGGTTTTGCCTTTGATCTAACTTCAGCAAGTTCAGTTCATTACATAAAGCATGAATAAAGGTATTTCAATACGGCTCTAGAGTTAGGTCAAAGCTGTCAAAGACTGAATCTTTGTATTTATTCTAAGCGTGATCTACATGTTCTGACAGAAAAAAAAAATTCTCTATTATTTCTGTTCTTTGTAGCTGTTTTTCCACAATCTTTATTCACTTCTATTGAACGTTGGATCAATAATACAGAATGAATGTGTGATCATCTGGGGAAGAGACCCAAACTGGAAAGGCAAGGGTGTCACTTTTGTCAGGCCATATACTTTGGGGCTGGGAAAATTGGTTTAATTCTGAACAAACTGGGTACTCTCCCTCCTCCATATACATCCCCCGTGAATCTGAGCAGTCTTTTGAAGAAGGATAAAAATACATAAAAAAAAAAAACCAAAAACCAACAAACCCATGCCGTAACATACAAGCTTTGATGATTTCCAAACACAAAGCCTTGTACTTTAGTGCTAGCTGAGTGGTAAGGTGTTTAAAATATCCAGTTTCATTTAATGTCAGAATAAATAATGCCTGCATTTTTCTTTTTTTTTCTTTTTCTTGGGTCATTTTGTTTGTTTGTTTTCTTTTTTCCCTTTTGGTAATTTCTATAAAAGAATGCTGAAGTATTTTCTTGCATGGCTTTTGCAGCCCCTCAGCTAGGATAGACCTGCCAGGTAGAATCTTACTCAGTTATGAAAATGTTTCAGTATTGCAGCTTGCAGCTATTGCTGCATCTTCCTTCACTGCTACAAAAGGTATTCCTCCACGTCCCCTCAGGCTTGTTCACTGCTACTTGCTGCTGCTTTTTCTGGAGGTGTTTTTTGGGAAGCTTTAGCTTTATCTGCCCATTTTTTTCTCTCCTCCTCACTGTCCCAGAATTGTATACAGACTCAAGGTTTATTTCTTAGGGAAATAATTTGTGGTTCTGCATCTTCACTGTGCTAAATGAGGGGGTCTGTGATACACAGTAGTTTCTTTTTCAGATTTGCAATTTCTTTTTATGGTATATTTTCTAGTACCTTGTCTAATGGCTGTTTTCTTTATGGTCCAACCCACTGGGCAGCAGTGCTGCTAAATCGTTTTCTAGCCCATAGCTAGTCAGTGCATCTCCTCTTGACTTCCTTTGAGAAATGCTGTATGATTTGGGGGGATATACCTGTGTGACACTAATACCTCATTAACGATAATCTGATTCTGTTCACTGTACTGCCAGCCCAAAGATTCACTGTTTGATTTGTTAATCCCATTGCTTTCATTACTTTGTGACCCACAAGCCTGGCTTGAGGTCTATTCTTAAGTGGGAGCATTAGTATAGTTTCTCAGCAACTGCTGCATGGAATTTTGAGCTTCACTCTGCATTTGTCCCTGCGCCTAACTTTACACAAACCTTAATGTTTCCCATTTGAAAGCTAACTCAAGAAAATGAGATGTTAATTGGCTGCCCACCTGTATATGATTTTTGTGCTTTAAAGGTTATATTGCTTGAAAACAATGTTATTTCACTGAAAGACCCTAAGTGATCCTGCTTTTTCAGGGCGGTTGGACCCAATGAACTCTGGAGGTCCCTTCCAACCTCTAATGTACTGCTGTGATACTGTGATGTGATAACTTTGTCAGCTTTTTGTTTGGTTCTTGGCAATTATTGCAAGTTTGCCCCAAAATGTTCAGATTATAATATTCTGTTTCTCTGACTTTTGCAGCACTTCAAATATTCTAGAAAGTTGGTTTCAAGCTTCTTTTACCACCAATTCCCCAAATATAGTGCTTCTGATTATTTTCACCAATTTTTGTAAAGCAGGAGTTGGTTGTTTTAGTATGCTGTTAGCCAGAGTGACTGCTTTAATTTGTTTCTGAAAGGTAGTGTTGAGTGTGTTCTGCAAGACCAGCTTGCTGGACTGTTTGTCAACATCCACCTTGGAAAGCCCTGGGATTGCTTTCTCTGCAGTCATTTTGACCAGCCTAGATGAAGTAACACCCCCTGCCATAGCTGTTACTGCTGTTGTAACATAAATCCAGGCCACAGTGAGATGGAAATACAACTAAATCAAGGGAAAATTGGTGTGATGAAAGTTGTTTCTTCATACTATTTTTCTCGCAGTATTAACACAACTTCTTCATTTACTCCAAGGTTTTTCTTTATGTTACTCTCCTACTCTCCAAGGAAAACTTTCTCATGTGGTAAATTTAATCTGTTTTCTCCTGAATGATGTTTTGGCAGCAGTTACTTAATTATTTATTTTGAGGGACAGCATAACTCATACGAATTCAGCAGCAGCAGCTTCTGGGCATAGATTGGAGAACAAACTCATAAATCAAGCAGTTTCAAAACAAAAGTCCCTTTACATAATTTTGAAGTTGAAATAAAATATTTATTGGCCCTTAAAATCATAAAAAGCTTACTTATGCTTCAGTGAAGAAGTAATACATTGCAGATATGGTTATTGAAATGACAGCACCAAAGTACAAATCCTCATGTAAAAGAAGCTTTTCAAAGGGCATGATTCTCAAGGATATGGTTCATCTAATATTGCAACCAGTTTAGCATCCATCTTATCTTGGTACTCTTAGTATTCCATACTTCTAGACTAGTAGATCTTTGCTGCATGCTTTCTCCTGGCATCAGTTAAGTTTTAACACATCTGGAGAAAAAGGATAGGAGAGAGAGTTCTGTTGTAATTGAACTTAAGGTGATTTGGAAGCACTTCTATTTCTTTCAGCCTTAGTTAGCATGGGTAGTAAACCCAGAATCTTAGGAAAAATGGATGTGATCACTGCAGCTTAAGAGCCTTCAGTCTCTGTTATAAAAGCATTAATAAATGCATACAAAATTGTTGCTGAAGGACTCTACAGTTGCAGTAAGAATGTTTGGTCCTAGGATTACACTGAGAGCAGGAACATATGCACAGCTCTTAAGCATAAATTTATAATAAGTATTTTTTTCCTTCTCATCCCATTCAAGACTTATAGCTAGAGTGTAAACTTAGCCTTTTTGACTGAAAAATACTTTCACAAATATACCTTTCCAACTCTTTGAGAACCTCTTCTTGGCTCTCTCAGTTATAATTCCTAACTGTAGTTGCCAATGCAGATTTACTTTGGTTTCTTGTGTCAGTTTCATTCATTTTTAGGAGATGAGTAGCTTGAAATTTCTGAACTCTCTGTTAAGCTATGACCTATTCTGCTTCTAATGCTCAGCCTAAAGAAAAGTGTTTCCCTAGTGAAGTGTAGTTCTCATCTTCCCTTGTTTTGTAGAAGCCCATTAGGCTTTGTTATCCAATAGACAGCCTATCAGCTGATTAATGAGCTACAGCAGGATTGACAGAATAATCACTGTGTTGTTTGTATTATGCTACAACACTGAGCTAGGAAACTTTTGTGATTATTTATAATTAAGATACTCTGAGGGCACAATATCTGTCAAGATGTGGATTCATTATGCTGGCTTGCTTTCTGAAAGCAAAAAGATTAGTGGCACAGCTTCTGAAAGGTTTGTTCAAATCCTTCTATGTTCAGATGAGGGAACAAGATATATGTGATTAGGAAGTGAAAGATGCCCATTACAACAGTCTAAACTTTTGCATGGATTTCTTGGGAGCTGTAACTTTGTATTCTATAAAACAGAGCAAGAACGTTCTTAATTGTAAGCCTTGGAAAGTAAAAACTTTGTAAAAGAGTGATGATGGTCTCCATTTGAAGTAGTCTGTGGTTACAAATCAAAAGCTGGATGCTGAGTTTTGCATTTGTAAACTAACTCCCAAACTGCATCCACTATTCTCTTTAAGAATATCTGTAGCTACAAGGAAAAGATAGCTCTGGAAAAGTGAGATAAACTTGCATTATTGATAATAGTGGGTGTTGCTTGCTATAAAGATATGCTAAAGAGATTATTTTCCTAATGTCTCTTGTTTAATTTAAACAGTCAATCCAAAGATTTGCTTTATATATATATAAATATATATATTTGTTTTATATATATTTATATTTTTTTAATTGATTCTCTTCTGAAGTCTTTGCTGCTGAGAAAAGCAAAGTGAAGAGAAGATCAATATTATGTTTAGTTGTTATTAACAAAATGAAAAGAGATGAAGACTAAAGATGTGTGCGTATATATACATGCATACACTCACACATATATATTTAGAACTATCTAAAACTGCCTACAGTCCTTTTTATGGCTTGGGCTGTTGCTGATGGGGTGCTGCTATGTTTCAGATAAATGTAGCTGCATTCTCTTATACTGTATCAGGATTAATTGTCATTCAGAAACGTGGTTGATATGTGTAGGTGGGTGCTACATAAGCAGCCTGCTTTGATTTTTTTTTTTCCTGTGGCTTTTTGCTCTCCAGTTGTTTTCACCCTTCACCTGTTTTCCCATTATTCGACTTGCCATGAGAAGTTAAGAAAATACCTGATTTACAATATCTGAAAGAAGGGAGAATCAGAACTAGTAGCTCTGATTATATAACATTATATAATGATCCTATATGTTATTTGTGGATATTGATAGAGGAGGTCAGAATTACAGATTGTGCACTGCAATCAAAGCACTCTGGGAGGAATTTGACTATATAGACAGAAGTTTAAGAAACAATTTTTACCAAGCAAATTTTCAGGCAATCATTTCAAATCCTTCTCTTTTAGCTGTTAAAATTCAGTAATGTTACATTTGCTAAATCTGATATTGCTTAATGACATTAACATGAATGTTGATAAATGAGTTGAGTTGTCGGTGTGAAAACTCTTGTGACCACTGTGCCTTGAACTCTTTTTCTTCAATCTCCACAACTTTGTCCCTGTGTTTTGAAGGCTTTCTGACAGTGTGATAATCTCCTGTCTTTGTTCTGGCTTTGGCTTGGGAATAAGACAAAAATGAAGAAAATATTTTCTTCCCCCCTCCTTTTTTTAAGAGCAAAGGACAGGAAGGTGTCATAGTGGGGCCCTGAGTTTCACTGCCTGATGCATGTGGGTTTACTGATCAAGACCTCAAGCTACTCTTTTTGCAGCTGTAATTATCATAGAGTCACCTTATACTTAGTCCTAAGGGTTGCGTGAGGCATATTCTCAGTTATAGCCAAGTCTTCCTTCATAACAAATCTGCTTGTGCTGGCTTGACTTTTCACTGTCTAAGGGCTGGACCATAATGGGAGATTTATGATTCTCCTACTTAAAAAAAAGGTTGGTTGGGGATTGTTTTCGCTTTTTCAATTATATAATTTAAACAGAAGACAACAAAACCAAGTAGTAATCTTTGTACAAATAATTCTGTATTCTGCACTTTCTGCAAGACCCATTTTTAATTTTCCTGTGCCCCACTGCCACAAGAAGCACTAGGAGGATTTAAAGGAAACTCATTGCCAATTAATTAGTTGTGGCTTGCAGAATGCTCATTTCAACAGTAGATGGTTATTTTTATGTCCAGAAGTCCACATTTATTACTGCAGATGAAGAAGCAGGGTGTAATTCAATAATCTAACGGGTTATGTGAACTAGGAAAATGAAACTTTAACTGGTGTTGCCCAACATTTCACTGTTTTACAGGCAGATTATTATAGTATTATAATTGTCCTGGAGAAACAGTTTGTGTCTCCAGTCACAAAGGAATTCACACTGAATATGACATTTTTAGTGTAGTTGTAAAGGGGAGAAGGCACTGTGCAGTAAATCTAATGATTCATGTTTGCTGAGAATAATGGATTGAGTGCTACTTTTGAAATCTTAGCTGCTTGTCCATCTACTACATAAATCTTACCTGAATGCCATCCCAAAACCTGAATTTATAAAATGCATGGACCCAGAAAGTAAATCTCACCCTCAAGTGAAACATTACTGCCTGGGATCCCTAGAGGAATAATGAAGTGTGGATCACATTTGTTCTACAGAGCCTCAGACTCGCCCATGAATGAAATGAGTTTTGGTGACCCCACTATATGAGGGCACCTTGAGGTCCAGTCTCAGCATTCATCTGATAAACTTCTCATCAAACATCTTGCTTGATCTTTCACTGCTTCAGAGTGTAAATGTCTACTTATTCTGCCTATCTTCTCACTAGCCAACCATGAGGACAAGCTTGATTCTATCAGGAGGAGTTAGATGATGATGCTTGTGAACTTGCCAGTATTTTAGACTGCCCTTTCTGTACTCGTTATTAAAAAAATCAGAAGAGATTGACACAAATTCTGAATTGCTATCGAGATTATTGTGGCCAGTATAATGATCTCTGGTTTTGTACCTCCATTTGACCTTTGAGGGAAGCAAGTCTATCTTTCCACAAAATGTCAAAGGTACAGTGAACTGTCTCAAATGACCCTAGCTTAGTAAAATTAATGTTCAAGGATTGGAAGTGCTGCTGTCTTGGCTTCTTGGTTGTTAATTACTGATACAATGAAGGTCTATGTGACTGCCTGTATCACTGAAGAGAAGGTAGGGGTTTTCACTTCTGTTTGTGTGCTATGACCAATATTTATGTGGAATAATAAGCATAACTCCTTTTCAAGCTTACCTGAAAACAGAAGACTGAAAGAGATTGTACTTATTTTCAGGGAATGCTTTGTTCCCCAAGAGCATGGAGCTAGTCTGCTGCCTAAATTCTGTGGAGGGTAAGATTTCAAATGCACCATTCTGAATGGAATGTCTGATTGCTCCAGCTGTTAACTACCTTCATGCTTAGCATGGCTGATGCATTTGAGTCCCATCCTGAGGTACTTAAGTCTCTGTGTGCTGTACAGTGATCTTAAGAGCTTAAAATGTTATCCCATTACTCTGAAAAAAGTAGGGATGTTCTCAGATTATATGTGTTTGCCAGGCATTTCTGAAACCGTGTCTGTCTTTTAACATACTGCAACTGCTCACTATGTTTAATTACCATATAGAAAATTGCATTTCTAATTTTAACATCACAGTTGGCTGCTGCTGAAGTGGCTGTAATGAACAAAGTGAAAAGTTATTAGCCAAGTCATTTTTCCTGTTTTGCAATGCAATAGTCATCTGGAGACATCGCTTCAGAATTGTCATAGTAACTTTATGGACTTACTATCGAGGAAGTTGTATGGCTCTGCTGAGCTTTTAAGCCAGTATTATGCAATGAAGACCAACACACTGATTGAAAAAAAACCAAACCCTTCATGGAGATTCTGCCTGGATTTAGGAATGCCTAAATGTACAAGGTAGCTCCCTTTTTGGCTCAGGTGGATCCAGGTGCTGTATATGTATGAATTTGCTTTTGTGTGCTGCATCTGGACCTGCTGTAGTTGATACAGGTTTCTGTCACTTAGCAAACAAAATATAGTAGTGGGCTTTTTTGTGTTTTGTTTTGTTTTTCAAAGATGTTTCCAGCAGATAAGATAACGAAGGAGATGCTGGTGCCTATAACTGTTAAAATCATAGAGTCAGAACACTTACCCAGAAATCTTGAAGTTTTAGAGTTCTCCCCTAAGACAGTCAAATTCATATCTGAGGGCCACAGCCAATAGGTTATGGAGTCACTGTCCTTCATAAGTTCTGTTTTTCTGGCCACAAAACCCTTTTAGATACTTTGCTGTGCAGTGTGGCACCACTGATGTCAAGACTGTACAGGATAGTTGACATCTTGAGCTTAGGCTGATGGTAAAGACAACACTGGTGCCTCAGGCTGAGGGTGGCACCCTGTCTATACTTTTTTCTCCTGGACAAGACTTAACACTGTTGTACCACCTCTAAAATATGAGGGTTCCTACGCTTTGGCAATCAGTGTGTCTAAATAATGATAATAAACTGCAGCCAGATGCTTTGGCAGGACAGATATCAGGGCTCTCCTTCAGCCTGTGATCTGCATGGATGGACACAGAAATCTGTTACCTTGACTCATGTGCTCAATCTTTGCAGAGGAATTTGGCACTCAACATTACCCTTGGCATTCCTGCCAACTAAATATGTCCTATCTAGTATATGGCTTGGTTTTGACTGTGTTCTCACACCATCATAATTTCCAGTTCAATTTATGGGGAAACTAAATGTACACAGACTCCAGAATCCTCTTCTGGGTTTCAGCTCCCACAGGGGGTTTCTACAATATTTAACCTGTATGTACTGGGGTACTTAGTTTCATCTATAACTGAGTTTGTATTCACTATGCAACCTGAAGTTGCCTTGTACGATATAAACCCATGGTAAGCTTAGAACCAAAAAATAGCTGGTTCATTAATTACAGTTTAGGGCTCATTTTCAGATTCCAGATGCATATAAAGGAATAATCCATCTCCTGTTCTCCTGAAGACAGAACTTTAAAAGCAGATGACTGATCTTGCCAACTTCATTTTTTCTTAAATGCGGGATGTGACTTTTGGTATGTCTGAACTTATGTCCATGTAGAATATTGTCAATTCTTTTCTTTCAGTTCAGGATAGGATGCTCCAGTTACCTGCCTTACAGGAACAAATAACTGATTTTTTAAATTATTTTTTTTAAAAAGTAAGTTAAACTTTCGGTTTATTGATAATCTAGTGGATAACTTTCAAAAAGTACTCAGAAGAAGAATATTACATAATTTAGGTATTGATTACACTCAAATTTCAAAACTTCAGAGCAAATCTTTTCCAGAATCACTGAAGTGATTCTTCACCACCTTAACACATAGGTCACATCATCTCTCGTTTTACCAAAAGCTGTGGCCAAGGAAGCTGTGACATCATATATGAAAGTACTCTACATCTACCAAAGCCTGTAATCTTTTAGCTCTTCTGGTTCAGTACACAATCAAGAAATAAAAATTCTAATAATCCAAAGCCTAAACATTAATAAACATTTATTGAATTTTGATATTTTCTAAGCTTTTTTCAAGCAAATTCAGAAACTAAGCATCTCCATATTTTGAATGTATTCTGTGTGTGCTGCTTTTGAAGAATCATGGAGTGAACCAGTTTGGAAGAAATCCTTGAAGGTCATCTTGTCCCAACCCCCCTGCAGTGAGCAGGGACATTTTCATCTAGATCAGGTTGTTCATGGCCCCATCAAGTCTGACCTTGAATGTCTGCAGACATGGGGCATCTGCCACCTCTCTAGGCAATCTGTTCCAGTGTTCACTACCCTGTTTGTGAAGAACTTCCTCCTAATGTCCAACCTAAATCTACCTCGCTCCAGTTTAAAATCATTGCCCCTCATCCTATCTCTACATGCCCTTGTAAACAGTCCATCCCCACTTTTCTTGTAGGCCCCTTCAGATATGGAAATGTTGCTGTAAGGTCTTCCCTGGATTCTTCTCTTCTCTAGGCTGAACAGCCTCCAGCCTCTCAGCCTGTCTTTGTAGGAGGGGTGCTCCATCCTTCTGACTGGTTTTGTGGCCATCCTGTGGACCTGCTCCAGCAGGTCCATGTCCTTCCTGTGTTGAGGACTCCCTAGCTGGACATTAGGTATTTCAATTGTGTATAAATAATTATTCATGAACCTCCAGAATTTTTTCTATGTCAGTATCTTTATTTTTTTTTCTTTGATAATAAAAAATATAAAATTCTGCACTATATGGAGATCGGAGATAAAAA
The DNA here is from genome assembly GCF_027791375.1 of Indicator indicator. NCBI lineage: Eukaryota > Metazoa > Chordata > Aves > Piciformes > Indicatoridae > Indicator > Indicator indicator. The sequence continues at coordinate 35,774,472 of NC_072015.1, read as the reverse complement.
ATATTGAAGGTTTTATTAAAATAGATATCATTTGATGATGAAATTGAGGAAAATTAAAACCCAATATCTGTCAGCATTTCTAATTCTGTGTTTTTAGTAGTCTGTATAGCTTTCTCTTGGATGAAGATGTAAATTTTTACTAATTTTCTTCATAAAACAGTTTTGAAAGAGTTATTTCAGAGAGAAATACTTCAATATTGTGATTGGAGGGTACAAACGTTATATGTACTGATGCCTTCTGTCTATTTGACTCTGAGTTTAATTTTTCTTTAGAAATATGCTTGTGACATCTGGAGCCATAGAAATGGGAGCTATATTTGCAGTGTACAAATTGGATGTTTTTACAATGCATTCTCTGGTTTTAGCATAAATGTATTTCCTAGTCTGGTTACTTTAACATTGGAACAAAGGAACTTTTAAGTAGATAAGCAAGAATACTTTCTTTACCGTGAGGGTGGTAAAGCATTGCTAAAAGTTTCCCAAAGGTGTGAAGTCTCTATTCTTGGAGATATTCAGTACTCCTGAGCCTTGACCACATTGGGAAGACTGTAACCAGCAGTTGAGGGAAGTGATCCTTTCCCTCTTCTTAGCCCTGATGAGCTCACAAGCGGAGTGGTGTGTTGATGTGTCCAGATCTGGGTTCCTTGGTACAAGAGAGATATGGGCATACTGGTGTGAATCTCATAGAGGCCTGTGAAGATGATGAATGAATTGGTGTGTCTGCCATATGAAGAGATGCTGGCAGAGCTGGACTGTTTATCTTGGAGAAGGGCTGAGTGGATCATGTCAATGTGTATGAATACCTGATGGGGGTGAGTGAAGAAGGCAGAACTGGACTCTTCTCAGTGATGCACACTGAAGGGACAGGAGGAAATGGGCACAAACTGAAAGGTAGGAAATTCCATGTCATTGCAAGGGTGACCAAACTTGGAAAAATTATGGGAAGTCTTTTTTGAATATCCATGAAGATATTCACAAATGTGAGTGGACAGGGCTTTGAGGAACCTGCTCAAGTAAACCTTGCAGGGAGGATGGGCTAGACAATGTGCCAAGGTGCCTTCTGCCTCAGCTGTTCTGTGATTCTGGAAACGTAGTCCCTAGCCTTTGTTTTAATTTTTGTAGTGTAGACTAAAAAACTTGAAGCAATAGCAGTGAAACTACAGTGACAGTGAAATCACTACAGATTCTCTTATCAGCTAAAAACGATGAGGAGTTTTTTTTTTTTATTTTAATCCTGTTTAATTCAGTATTAATTTATTGTTACTGTTTTTCCTAAATCCTCCTTCAGGCTTTAAAAGCAATAACAATGAAACGGAGAGCCACAGCCTCTGAGTTGAACCGAGTATGACTCCGTGCTCAAATAAGTATTTCTGAAAAACAGAGATCTTAACAACACAAATAACATTGGTTTGACCCTGCTTTGAGCAGAAGGTCAGACTATTTGATCTCCTGAGCTCTCTCTTGTTCTGTGATCCTGTGATTCTGAAATTGCTGAGCCTTGGCAGTTCCTCTTATGTTTGGAACACTAAAGATGGTTTATCTTTCACACATGATAATTCTGCAAGTGTTGGCATTATTGGCAATTGCCAGAGCATCCAAACTTTTTAAATTCTGGGTTTGTGTATTTCTAGATGATAGCAGAGTCTTTGCAAGGTGATCTCTTTGCTTGTCTTTTACTAACAGATAATTGAATTATTTCCTCATAGTGCTGCGATTTATACATATATATTTTTTTTCTATAGCAGTGATTGCATTGGGAAGAGGAGAAATAATCTCTAAAATAGGGATATCATCAGTCTTTGTACTGATCTTGTCTGCAGTAATTAATTTTATTTTGTTTATTAGATCATGCATCACTTTTTATTTGAGCCACCATCAGACTTGTGAAACCTCTTGCCTAGTGCCATTTTCTAGGTAACTTCTCCAGCAATTCCAACAGAGAACTCTTGCAACAGCAATAGCTTTCAAGAAAGCAAAGTATCTGCTATGAAGTCACTTTTAATACTTTTCTTGAATTGTGGAAATTATAATGCTTTACCAGAAGTTAAACATCAAGTATCCAAACTAGTGATTCACACTGCAAAGAGGTCTGAAATTAAAATAGGCATTAAGAGTTGCTGACTTTATGCCCCCTGCTTTTGGGGCATGTGGAAAGTATTTTTTGCCTCATTTGTGTCTGATCATTTCTGGATACAAATGTGGCCTTCTGTGGTTGGATATGGAGGGTATAACTTCTTGCTGAGTATATTGACAAGAGGATTGAAGAGTAAATGGATTCCAGAAACCTCAGTGTGGCAGGTAGACATTAATATTAAAAGGTGCACAGGGTGTGATGTGGGCTTATGTAAGCTTAAAATTATTCTCAGACAAGGAAAAATTGCTTTCCAGGAACTGTGGAGTATTGAAAACATACTGCTTCCCAGCTGATAAGAAGCACTTTTCAAAAAATTGCAATAATAACATTTATGTGCAGATAAACAGAACTTACAGCATCTATTGCCATAATGGCATTTGGTGGTTTCTGAAGTGTTGAAGCTATTGCTTTAAAAGCAAAGTTCTTGGCCCTCTCTGTTAGTTACCAAATGACCTTAACAATCAAAAAAACATGACAGGCAGTAACATTTAAAAGACCTTTTGAAAAATCCTGTCAAGCCAAAAAGCCAAAGAAGGGAGCAGACAGAAATGTACAGAAATAGTGTAGTGAAACAGCTGCCTCCCATTCTGAGAAGAGACTGATTAAAGTGTATGGCTTTTGCTTAACTGAAAAAAAAAATAAAAAGGGAAACTCAGGGTGAAAAAAAGTTGACTAAGATGGTCAGAAGATCACTGCACTGAAAGTAAAAGAAGAATATAGGGAAGAGAAAAAGTGTTCCTTTTTTAATGCAAAATGATGATATTTTGCACAGTTGGTCAATATATCAATGGTCAGGACATTACTTACTTGTACTTGAGTTTCAACTGAGAAGAGCTATAATTGCTCATCTAATAATCCAGGTCAACCTTATGTGTTACTGAATCCTGCTGGAAAGAGTGACATGATTAGAGTGTTAAATTTAACAGCCACAGCCTCTTCAAGAAAAATCAAGTAGGCAAGAGTCAAGAAGGAACACTCAAAAATAACATTTCTTCTTGTGATGTCTTGAAAGAAAATGAATATATTTAAGGGATTACTGTCAGATTAGAGAAATATAAAGGAAGTGATCACAATAAAGTTATTTCTTGATATTTGCAGAAGACCACCATGTCACACCAGAAGATGGGATGATGAACTCAGGATGTAGTCAAAGATGTATGACAGAGGACTTCAGTTGGCATGAAATAGGATAGAAATGTCAACAACAACAGACAGGACTATTGAACATAGGGTTTCATGGTTAACAAGAAACAAAAAGCTAACTGTCTTACTGTCTGACATTGAATGAAAACAACATTATAAAGGAGAAAGTAATAACAACTGATGGAAATTAGGAGGTAGGCATATTTAGAACTTTGCAAGGTTATGTGCAATCTGTTGTGATTAGCTCTGCTCTGGGCAGACATTTGTTCTAGGTGACCTCTGGAGGTCCCTCCTCACCTAAATTATTCTGTGATTCTAGGAGGATAAGAGAGTAGCAGTATGTGTCGGTGTGAGCTGAAATTCCCCCCCCCACCACCAACAAGTAACCAGGCTAGCCCGGTCTGGAAGCAAATGAAGGCTGTATTTACAAGCAGAGAAATGCAATGAATATGTACAAATATACAAAATTCACAACATTCACAAATATATACAATCAACAGAAAAAGCACAACCGATCTCCCTTTGCTTCCCCCCAAGGGGACCCTCCCAAAGGGACCTCCCTCTCCCAGGAGCTTCCCCCCAGACCCCCCTGGACAGAGAAGCAGAGTTAGTTAAGCAGAAAGTTGTTAACTTAGCTGCCAAGGTCAGTACGTGTTATCTTCAGCCAGAAGAGAAGAAGAAAACAGCAGCCAGACAGCCCAGCAACTGCCCCCACTGCCGAATGCAGAATGTGCAGAATGCCTACTTTGTTTTGGGTAATAGTTCTTAAACATTTCTATCTATCCAATGGAAGTGTTTAGAACAATCATTATTTTGCTTTCTTACACCCAATAGTGACTTATTTACACTCTTTCACTTTCTCTGTTTTGAACTTTGCAAGGAAAAAATTAAAAAGACAGTTTCAAACCATCACACAGTAAGACATGTTTAAGTCTGTTAGGAACAAAATGAAATCCAACAATGATACTAGCTCATTGTTAGGAGGAAATAGTATTGTCAGTAGCAATGTATAAACAGTAGAAGTGTTGATTTTTCTGTGGCTCTTTAGGGGGAACTGATGACAACAGAAATGCTGTAAGCTTCTCTGTAATAACCTGTGGAGATCATGGTTAGGTATTTCAGAACAAGCTGTTCTGAATTTTGTATGTAAGTTTTCTGACAAATTAGTCAAAGCACTTTCTATGTCATGAATTTCAATGTCTTGGACAATTGAAGAACTTCAAAGGGCCTGGGAAGAAGCTAACACTGCACTGTAAATGATAGACTATAAAAGATAGTTTGAGTTAACAGAGGCTGAAGTGAGTCCTGCAAAATGGAATACATGATACAGGTTTTGACTAGTAATGAGAAGATAGAGGGAAGAGAAAAATGACCAATATGTATTTATGAAAAATTACCTCCTGCCAAACTTGTCTTGCAATGATAAAATTATAATTTCTGTTAAGGAGAATAATAAAAACAAACAAACAAAACCCCCAAACAAGACCTGCACCCCTCACCCCCTAAACCCAAACCCAATAAACAACTAAAAAACTCACAAAACAAACAAACAAATCCCCAAACTCCAAAAACCCAAAACAAAACCCCAACAAAACAGAACCAAAACCCCTTGAATTAATTTCTAAGTAATTTCTCATAAGGCATTTGCCTTGCAAAAGTTAGGGAATTATAAGTAATGAAAACAAGACAGTAGCACAGAGTGATCCTGATTAGTGAGAGAACAGCATGTCCTAATACATTTCATTCTCCTCTCTTCTGGACCATACTCACCTCTTCTGGAAAGCAGTGTCCCCTAAAAGGACTATAATCTTTGTAGGCAATTAGCTTGTCATCACAGTGTGATGTTGCTCTCAACAAAACAGGAATCTTGGATGGATAGGCAGATAAATAGGGGAATTTTTAGAAGAAATTATATGTCCAGTTCTGGTGTCCATGTCAGAATATATTCATAAATGCCAAAGTTTCCAGAGAACATCTATGCAAATAGCTAAAATGCAGTAAAAAGATCTTGTAAAGAGAGAGTCCAAGAATTCTGTTCAGTCCCTTAGACAGGTGATGGTGACATTTTATCACCTGAACTATATAAAAACTTTTTATAACCACTTTAGACAAATATCAAGAATAATTCAAAGTGGAAGCTAGGCAAAATAAGGCTAGAAATGAAGTATAAATTTTTGACAGCAGAAATATTTAATAGAACAATTTACTGAAGTTTTCATTCAATTCTATCTTAGCAGCAAGTCAAGAACAAATGTGGGTTTTTTCCCTAAAGCTATGCTGTGGGTCAAGGAAAATGCAGTTTGAGGCATTCCTTTGGCAGGTCATACATATGAGGCCGCCCTAGATTCTCAAAATTATCTGCTGTAGCCTTATCTATGAGTCAGCTGATACAGATGTTTTTACAGAGAAACTGAAGTGTTATCATTTATAGTACGAAAGAATGAAAAATTACCTTTTTTTTTTCCCCAAACAATCAACCCAAAAACACACCCAAGACAAAACAAGCAAAAAAAAAAAAAAAAAAAAAAACCAAACAAAAACCCCAGAAAACTTTCCTTAGATAATGGAGAAAGCAATAATTTTCTTAAACTGAGGAGGAAGCTGTATTAGATGGAAGTTATTCATCTGGAAATTGCATGAAGCAAAACTGTAGTGAATATTAACAGTTCACTGTACACAAGATAAAGTAATTCAACAAAAGAGAAAAAAGGAATAGGCATGATTACAGTCTCACAGTATATCAGAGGTTGGAAGGGACCTCAAGAGATCATCAGGTCCAAACCCCCTGCCAGGATCACTTAGGGGAGTCTGCACAGGAATGCATCCAGGTGGATTTTGAAAGTCTCCAGAGAAGGAGACTCCACAACCCTCTTGGGCAGCCTCTTCCAGTGCTCTGTCAGCCTCACTGTAAAGAAGTTTCTCCTCATGTTGAGCTGAAATCTTCTATGTTCAAGTTTGAACCTATTGTTCCTTGTCTTATCACTGTGAACCACCACCAAAAAGAGCCTGGCCCCCTCCACTTGACACCCACCCCTCAGATATTGATAGACATTGATCAGGTCCCCTCTCAGTCTTCTCTTCTCAAGACTAAATAGCCCCAGGGATCTCAGTTTCTCTTCGGAGGAGAGATGCTCAAGTCCCCTAATCATCCTCGTGGCTCTTTGCTCAGATCTTTTAATAATTTGGAAAACATGTGTTTGTTTGTTTTGCCAGAAATCCATAATGAAAAAATTAACTGTCTCTGTCATGATTTGTCCTTTTCAGGAAACAGAACTGTTTTTTTTTTTTCCCCACTAGAAAGCATGTTCAGATGAATCTGATTTCTGGGGAAAGATAGCAGGGAAATAGTATTCCAAATTACATTAACTTGCAGGGAGAGGAAAGAAATATATAAATTTATTTTTTAATTTGCTGTTAAATTGAACCAGAAATGATCTTATTAAGTGTTTGAACACCAGTTCTTTAAATAATGTAAAAAGGACAGACTCCATTTTCATTATCAGTAAAATTCTAGCTTTTTTATTGGGAAGAGAAATTTGTTGCTATGCCTTACGACATCAAAGATGCAACAGATTCTTTTGCAGCTATGAATATGTGGAAGTACACTTTTAGGAAAATATTCCTCATGCTTTTCAACTGCATCTGGGACCATTTTGCTAGGACTGTAAGGCAACACCAACATTAGCATTTTAGTTCAGGTCTGAAGGGTGGTTTAGAAATAAAAACTGTTGTTGTCCTCACTTACCAAGGGGTGGTGGTGGTAGAGTGCATGACCTATCTTCACAAGGAAGAACCAAGAGCCACGTGGGCTCCAGGAACACAACTAACAATTCTTACTCTAGATACTAAGTGCTCACCTAGTTTAGAGCTAATCTGTATGATGTGGTGGAAACTAGGTCCTCAGCACCGACTATTTTGCTAAGCAGATCAGCTCTTCTTTCTTTGCATTGCACACTGAACACGTGTTCACTCAGCCTGATGGAACTGCAAGAATCCAGCAGATCCTTGTTCCCTTTCTGTGGCAGGAGCAGCATAAACTGCTGAGGAAAGGATGATGCCTTCTGCTATCACCTCTGTCTAGTAAATATTGCTCCTGAACTGAACAACTGTTGGGCTTCTCTTTTTTTCATTCCTGCATCTTTAGAAGCCCATTCTGCAACCAGAATCCTGAATATGCCCACGGTGGGGACTTGAGAACATATGGATGGAGTTATCACACAGAGCTTGTCCCATCCTGTGTCCAAGGCCTCCCACACTCTTACTCTTGGCCTTACAAACTTTTATTGAAACTGCTGGTTTGTAGAAGTTGAAAATAATTTATTTGCAGAGCCCAAAATTTTCAAGCCAGAGAAGCAACTATAACATTTAGTTTGACATCTAATTAAAATGCAGGCCAAAATTTTGTATCTGCTGTACATCTTTCTACAGCCTAGTAATTTATGGCTAAGCTAGACCATATCTTTATAAAAGACATTCATACCTGATTTAAAATGTTCCACAGAGGATCCAGCAGACCCTTAAGTGAGGTATTGCATTGATTAATTGCACCTGCTCTTAAAATATTCCCAGTCAGACTTTGCTTAGCTTCACTCTCCAGTCATTCATCTTTGTGCCTTTGTCTGTCAAGAAGCTGCTTGCCACTGAAAAATCTTTTAATATACAGGTGCTTACAAACCAAGGCTTTGCTGCCCTTGGGAAAACAGTACAGTAAAAGCAACAGGCATTTTCAAAGTCCTTTAAAATAAAAGAAAGCAGAGTTTAAAACATCACTTTGTTTTCAATTTTTTTTTCCAATTTCAGAGGACTAACAAGGAAAGAAGTACCATTTTTGTTCTTTCTATATAGTATATTTATACTGAACATGGAAGAGATGGAGAGATTTCCCCCCACTCCCAAACCATGGCCATGAGTTGAGATGAAGAAAGTCTGAAATAGCATTCTTTTTTGTTGCCTGGCAGATGTCATCCTTTCAGACAGGTATGACATGGTTATTTTTCATTTTTTTTAAAGTAATGTGTGTCTCAAGCAGCTATAAACTAAAGCTCTTTTTTTTTCTCCCTGAATGACAAAAATAGAAAAAAATTAATGGTAAATGTAGAGAAGTTGGAGCCAGGCTCTGTAGCTCAGGGTGTAGCAGTAAGGCAAGAGGTGGTAGACATAAATTGCAACATAGAGAGAAATTTGCTGTATTTTTTTTACCACGGGATTGATCAGAGACTGGAACAGGTGCCTAGAGAGATTTTTGAATCTTTGTCTGTGGCAATGCTCAAAATTTGACTGTACATGGCCCTGAGCTACCTCATCTTCTAGACACTGTTTAAAGCAGGGAATTTACTTGTTTGATATGCTGGGGTCCTTTTTACCCCGGATTCCTATTTGATCCTGTGAAGCAGCACTACAAGTGAGGTTACATAAGTGTTTCAGTCTCGCTTTTGTTGAAGTAAGCTGACAAGGGCTCCCTCCTCCACCTTGCTGAGAACTTCTTGTGAAGCTTCTTGAAAAATGCTTGCCTTTGAGGTTTGGAAAACAACCCCACAAACAAATGGCCTGGTCAACTAGCCTACATTTACTTAGGCAAGCATGCCCCAAACAGGCAGCAAGTCCCCATTTAACCATATCACCTAAGCACGTGCTGCACATGGATCAGTTCTTTATTGAACTGGCAATCCAAGTTGGCAGCTTTGTTGACATGGAACGATAAACTACCCATGTTTTGTGTTGCTGATTGCTACACTAGAGATTCACAACTTGATCTTTTGACAAATGGTCACATTTGGGTAGACGATGATGATGATGCCTGCAATTAATTCCACTTTTTTTTTTTCCTAATGAGTAAATTGAGGCATTGCATTTGTTGAAAATTACACAGACAGACTAACAATCAGGAAACAGAACTCATTTGCCATTTGTCTTCCAGTTCTCTAGCCATTACAAAATTGCCTCTATTAGACAAGCCCGTGCACAAGCTATGCAAATTAATAGCTAAGAGAAAAATTTAATCTCTTATTCTAGCAAAGTGTATTGTGCCACAAAATTTAAACAGGTATTATTCTATTACCTAATTCGTTCATTTTAATTAGACAAAGCATATGCCTGTCTTCGTAATTTTTTCCATAATTAAACCATCAAGTCTGGAAATATTTAAGTCAGGGAAGCCAGGCTGTCAGCATTGAAATTCGAAATCATCTCTAAGATTATACTCTTTGATATGCATCTGATAAAAGTAAGTGTGTTACATAAGGTCCTGATTCATCAAAGAAACTAACTATGTGCTTAACTTCTGGGCATTAAGTGAATGCAGTAGTATTCACTAAGTATACACATGTCTTAATTCAAAATTATAGAATATCAAGAGGCATTGTTAGGAACACAACTGCATTTCAGCTCTGCTGATCAACAATATAATGTTTGGTGGATTGGCTGGTTGTCTTGTTTTCTTATTTTTTAGCAAGGTCAAATATTTAAGTAGTTGCAGACCTACAATAAACATATTTCCAACTCCCCAGGTAACAGCAGTGATCATACAATCAAAGTATTTGATCAAATATGCTTACTAAAAAACCCAGCACAAATCAAGTCTTTTAATTTCATGACCTCTTTCTTCTCCTTTGTGCTCTCTGTCCATGTGCAATTATACATTGCATTTCAGTTAATTTTTGCTAAACTGCTCTTTTCTCATCCTATACTTTTTCCCATAATCTGCTCAAGATCACTGTTACTAAAGCTCAGCCAGTATTTTAATCTAAAAATCTCATCTTTGTCCTTTTTACATTATTGCTGCTATTATTAACATCCTCCTTGTGTTTAACATTGACTTATTTATATATGGGAACAAAGAAGGATTTTTTTTCTGAAAGAGATGTTTCTGTATTCTTGTAGAAGTCACAGCTGAAAAAAGATCTCAAAAAAAAATCACAATACTTTTCAATTTCTAATGTGTTTTCTACATGATGGGGGTGTGGTTCTTTTTCCTGTTTTTGTGGCTTGGTTTCTGTCTGAATCTGCTTGGGACATCATCAAAAGAATTGGAAGACTCTATACACTGTTTTGCATGTGTTAGGGAGGTAGCTTTGAGTTGTTTTTATTTTTTTGCACAGAATGATCTTCCAGCTTTTTGATTAGGAAATATTTTGATCTGGTCAGAATATGGTAATGCACATGTGTGGTTTGGGGGTCTGGCAAGCAATTTATGGATTGAAGTTTTCCTACAGATAGTCTGAAATGTATGTGAAGTCATTTATATTCTGCTGCATAATGGCATCAAATTCTCTGATTAGCAACTTGTGTACCTTTCAGCAGCAGCCATTAAATCCCATGTCAATATCAAGTTATTTTATTGAGAGGTAATACACTTATTCTTTCATCACTTCTGCCCCTTGCAAAAGCCCAAAATATGACTCATACCTGAAAATAATCAATACATTTTAAGTTGGCTTAGTATTTTCAACAATTGCTTTCATGTGCTTTCCAAGCAGTAAGGCCACACTTTGAACACTGAGATTGCAGACAATGCCTGTCTGAACCTGCTTTTTCCCACGTGTCAGAGAAGAGATTAAGCTTGCAGCCTGTTAGAGCAGCTTTTCTTTATCATTTCCATGACTGTCTACTACTGCTCTGTTCATTAGCTTGTTTCAAGTCTGTGGTACAACGTGCAATATAATGCCTGTGGAACAGATAGCTTAAGTTGTGTGACTGAAGCTACTGGCTAATGTTTCCAGCTGTTCCTGTTCTCCTCACACTAGTGTTTGCTTCCCATATTTCTGGACCATTCATTGTAACCTAGTTAGAAATACTCAGTGGGCAAATCTTCAAGAGGCAGCTGCAAGTAGGAATGGCTGGTTGTTTTCTCTAAATGAATTGGAAAGATAAAACATTACCTTTTAGCTTATGCAGCTTTTTGGTATAATTATGTTGAAAATCAGGTTTGTCATCAGCAGAGTATTCACAAGGCTTGTAATAGCAAGGGACTAGATTCTGAATTGAGAGATTGTGTCCAGTCTGTGTTCCAGCCAAATAGTGAAACCAGAAGTTAATAAGTTGAAGTAACAAAAATGGAAAGAGGCAAGAAGAGAAAAGGCACCATTTAGAGCTGTCATTTTTGCAAATATATTTGGAGCACCCATACCAATTTGTGCTACAAATTTAGTCTCTTCACTGCTGCTTAGCTTACTTCTTGTTTGTTGAATTTGGCATGTGATTACAAGAAGGAGAGGAATTAAATCATAGAATCATTAAACAGTTTGAGTTGGAAAGGGACCTTAAAGTTCTAACTCCCCTACCTTGTACTACACCAGGTTGTTCAAGGCCCCATCCAACATGGCTTTCAAGATTTCCAGGGTTAGGAACCTCTGCATCTTCTCTGGGCAACGTTTTCTGGTGCCTCACAACACTCATGGTGAAAAATTTCTTCCCAATATCTAATCTAAATCTAGCTTCTTCCAGTCTGAAACCACTACCCCTTGTCCCATCACTACATACCTTTGTAAGAAGTCCCTTTCCAGCTGTCCTGTAGGCCCTCTTCAAATACTGGAAGGCTCCCCTTCAGATATTGACATGTAGCTGTGAGGTCTCCCTGGTGCCCTCTCTCCTCCAGGCTGAACGACTCTGGTTCTCTCAGCCTGCCTTCAGAGGAGAGTTGCTCCAGCCCTCTGATCATCTTTGTCACTGGCCTCTGGACCTGCTCTAACAGTTCCATGTCCTAAATATGTTGAGGGCTCTAGAGCTGGACACAGTATTCCAGGTGGGGTCTCAGCAGAGCAGTGTAGAGGGGCATGAGCATCTTTTGTTCCAGCCCAGGATACAGTTGGCTTTCTGGCCTGCAGGAACACAGTGCTGGCTCATGCTGAGCATGATGCTGGCTCATCAACTAGCACTCCAAAGTCATTGCCCAGCCTGTATTTGTGCTTAGGATTGCCCTGACACAGGTGCAGGACCTTACACTTGGCTTTGTTGAACTTCATGAAGTTGACACTGGCTCACCTCTCAAGCCTGCTGAGATCCCTCTGGATGGCATCCCTTCCCTCCAGCATGTTGATTCCACCACACAGTTTGGTGTTGTCAGAAACTTTCTGAGGATGTCGTGGGAGACAATGTCCAATGCTTTGCACAGGTCTAGGTAGATGACATCAGTTCCTTTTCCCTTGTCTGTCAGTGCTATTACCTTATCATAAAAGGCCACCAGATTTTTGCCCTTGGTGAAGCCATGTTGGCTGCCACCAATTACCCCTTCATATTTAGTGTGCCTTAGCAGACTTTCCAGGAGGAAATGCTGCATGATGTTGCTGGGGACAGAGATGAGACTGACTGGCCTGCAGTTCCCAGGTCTTCCTTTTTTGCCCTTTTGAAAAGGGCTATGTTTCCCCTTCTCCAGTCAGTGGAAACTTCACCTAATTGCCAGGCTTGGCGACTTCATCTGTCAGTTCCCTCGGGACCCATGGATGCATCTCATCAGGTCCCCATGGACTTGTGTACCTTCAGACTCTTTAGGTGGTCTCAAACCCGACCTTCACTTACCGTGGGTGGTGTTTCATTTTCCCAGTTCCTGCTTTTACGCTCTGTAACTTGGATGGTGTGGTTAGAGCTCTTGCTGGTGAAGACTGAGGCAAAAAAGTCTCTGAATAACTCAGCTTTCTCCTTAATTCCATCTGGGCTTTATCTTACCTGGTACATGCTGAACCATAGTCTGCGATTATGGAATTTAATTTTTGATGAAAGGAGAAATTTTGGTGTACTATTCTGTGACCCCAAAGGAATTGTGAAAGGAAATGCATGTTATCATTAAAACAAGATCATGCTTTTTCATGCTGAAGTCCATGCTAGAAGTAAATTCTTGAGCATTTTATGTCTTCTTCATAATGTTATTTTTTGTCTTTTCAAATCTTTTTTGAGCCTTTCTATAGTTTTTGTCGTCTCTGCCTATTCCATTCTAGATTATGGAATGTTTTTCAGGTCTGATTTCTCTTGAACTTTACCCATGTATGTGGAGTCTAGAATTACGAGGTCTAGAATGTCTTCTTTCATGTTAAAAAAAAGGAGTTTTACAGACATGTAATGCAATGATGTAGAAAGCTTTGCAATACGTGTGATCAAATAGATCCTAATTTAGATACATCTTGCTTGTCAAGTGCAGACTCCTTAATGAATATGAAGTAATTTGAGTTGTGTTGGTAGGTGAACTGAACACATGGTTCCATGGTTTTGATAAATCAAAAGCAAGAAAATACAGAGAAAAAAAAAAAAGAGATGAGTTTACTTCTCCAGCACAGATGGAGCTACTGGATTATCTGTTGTACTTGTGTAGAAGAAGCTGTAGGAAGGATAGTTTGAGGACTTGAATATTGCACATATTAGAAGACCTTAAAATTTAATTTTATGAAAGTGGTACTGTAACTGTAATGGGAACATTTTGACAATTTTTTTCCACATATTTTCTTCAATCTTCTTTCCCTGAGATTCAATAAACGTTTAGGGAACTTGATTTACATTCTCGGAGTTGTTCTATAACGTTACCAACCTTCTCTGTCTTAGCAGACAAAATATAATGTGATCCCTTGCTCAGCTACAAAAAGTCAATTTTTGTGTATGGAAAGACATCTTCCTTCTGTGCAGGGCCCAGCTGCAGTTTCCTAAGAGTTGTGAGAGCTTTGCTGTTTCTGGAAGTCCTCTGAATGGTGTATTCCAGGTGAAGCACAGCTGTTTGGAGGCTGGTGTGAGAAGCATTTTAATGACCCTGTCTTCCCTTGCATGAGAAGCTGGGTATGGAGACATTTAGTGCTTCTCTGGGCCTTGCATTCTGCATGCCCTCTGTTAACCCTGTTTGCTACCATGCCACTGATGGATAGTGGAAAAGTTTGAAATGAGAAAGGGATGTTTCTGTTTTCTCCTCTATTCTCAAGCCTGCCTTTCACAACCATTGTGACAGCAGAGAGGGTGCATTGCTCCTCGTGCTCCCTGTTGACAGTGTTAGGGGCTTTTAAAATCCAAGATACAGTAGTTATGGTCTGTGTTACTTTCTTAATGGTTACACATGAAGGAGGAAACTGTCTAGACTGTTAACTGTCTATAAGACAGTGAATTATGTTCTTTGTAAGGGGAAGATTGAAGTGTGTCTCATTTCCTCTGTCAGTTTTCAACATCTGCCGTTTAAACAACCATGTGGTAACTATTGCAAGAGGGTTAGGCAGGTACTGCTGCTCTTCTTACAGTGAAAACAGAGTACAAAAAGGGCTTTGTTAGCAGGCAAAAAGACTAGAAAAGGAAAAGCAGCTTTTTAGGAAAACAGTAGAAAAGGTAATGGGTATACTTTCAAGGACTTTAAAGTGCTTCTTAGTAAGTTGTCTTATGAGGTATAGATTTACTGCAAATAGAATCAATTTGGAAAAGTAATATTAGCTTCCCACTGATTGCTTAGGTACTCGAGCTGTTTTATTCATACCCATAGTTTTTACCTTTTATTTACTTGTGTATATTTAGGGTAACCATAACAATAGTTCTAAGGCTGACATCTGCTGAGATATCATTTCTTCCCACTAAGTTTCTAAATAATTTTTTGCTAAATTAAAAGAAGGTAGAAGACCTCTGTTTTCTAGTGAAAGACCTACTGTCCTTGGGAAAAAATAAATGCATGCTTAAAACCAGATGCAACTTTTTTACCAAATTTGTTTTGGTCACTGAAGATTAAATGTATTTTATAGAATGAATTTCTGATGAACAAGCTTTGTCAGCTTCTTTAGAGGAGGTCACTTTATCCCTTATGCTTCATTTTTGCTTTTTTTCATGTTAGATTAAACTGCTCAGATTTTCTAATTTATTTTTCTTGAGAACAAGGCAGCGTGTGTTTAAATAAGGTATTTTCAGCTTTTACTTTGTTGACATTTTGCAGAGCAGGCAAAAGCATGTACGTGGGCTATTAATGTGTGTCTGTTCTGACCAGAGAAATAATTTGCCTGTTGTGACATTTGAATATCCTCAGAGAAAGTGGTTGAAAAGACTGATTATGATTTTTTATTGTTTTCTCCTGCTTTCAGTATTATTTAATTGGAAACAATTTTAATTTCAGTTATTTCACTAGAAATAGTCTCACCATTTGCAGCTAGGGATTTAGCTGTGATGACTCTTGGAATCAAAGGGCCAAGCCAAGCTGTAGTAAGATCCTAATAAATGAAGAAACCTTTATTGATGTGTGTGTTTGAGAGTTTTTGAATATTTAGTTTCCAATTTTCTGATTTACAAAGGCAAAACACAACACATACTACAGTCCTTATTGTAAAGCTACTTCAAAAGTTCTTGGAAAAAGTGAGATCTCTCTGTACACCCATGAAGTAAAATGTTGCTAAAAACATTTGGATTTTATTAATTAGATATGAATCAAGGTAAACAATAATATCATACTTCATAAACAGTTAACACTGATGGTCTTTGTCTAACCTGAATAATTTAGAAATATTGTAATCATACCTGTTTTTAAAAATGCTCTGTGTAAATATTAAATTTAGGCAAACAAACTCTCTCTATATATACATTTATATGTTTTGCATGTATAGAAATGTTAATGTTCATCATTATTTTTCTCTTTATCAGTTATCAAATTTTTAGCTTGATAAAGTACATTTGTCTTTTTATTCAACCATGTTTTCAAGTCATAGATTATGTCACCTCGATTCAAACACTTTACTGGTTTCCAGTGCAATAGCTTAGTACTTGTGGTGGAAGATTTCCTTTTCTGATATGAAAGGTTCCAAAAGATATCCGCTTGACAATCAACCCTTTCCCTCTACAAACAAGATGAGTCCTGCTTTTGCTGTCATTCTTGTAATAATCAGAAAAAAGTCAAGAATATTTTTAAATGAATTCTAGTGATGAATGTTTAATTTGTCCTTGTTTTTCTGCAATACTTGGTTAGGGGCTTACTTGCTGGAATGCTTTCAATTTCATAGTCATAAAAATTTTTCTTTTTGTGTGTCTATCATTCAGTATAACTGTGTGTTTGAACCAAAACATGGCTGCAGTCCCACAGCTTTCCTCATGGTAACACAATACTTCTGAAAGATACCTGCTGCTCGTTTCAGTTAAAATACTTAGCTCAACTTTTTAGTATTGCACTGCAATGAACAGGTGTCTGTGTTATTAGGTAATGCTGATTATTCTGATTGGTGCTGTCAGCAGTGTCAAAAATAAATTTCCTGCAAATATTATAAAATCTTCTTCTTGTTGTACCAATAACATGACCCAATACACAGGATTCTACAGCAGATGCCACAAACACCTCCCCCTTTAAATTCTTCTGTGTAAGTAATAAAATTTTCTACTTTGTCCTGCATGTCATCTCACAGAATCACAGAATCAACCAGGTTGGAAAACACCTCAGAGATCATCAAGTCCAACCTATCACCTAAAATTACCTGACAATTAAACCATGGGTCCAAGTGCCACATCCAATCTTTTTTTTGTTTTTTAACACCTCCAGGGATGGTGACTCCACCACCTCCCTGGGCAGCACATTCCAAAGGCCAATTACTCTTTCTGTGAAGAACTTTCTCTTCACCTTGAGCCTAAAATCTCATCACAAATAGCTGAGTATTCTTTATTACACAATGATCTTAACTTTCCTTTAAGAACCAAGAGCTTATTATGCCTCTCTGCTCTTGCAGGTTCCAGATAAGAATGTACTTTTGTTCAAGAAAGCATGTCTTGCTTGACTTGATAATCATTTATAATTTTTTTTGCACTTAATAAAAATTAAAATGTCCTTCTGTTTTAGAAATTGGGACTGAAAACATCTTTATGAGAAGGCCACCTTCTTCCTTTGTACACAGCCTGTGAACCATTCATTTCCCCTTATCCACAACAGATTTCCCAGTGAAGTGAGAAGAAAGTTCTTAAGGAGATAAAATAATAATATCCGAATGGGCTGGTGGTGCACAGAGTACATGTCTCAGAGAGACTGAATGTCACAAAGAGCTTGGAAAGCCAGTTTTAGAGCTGATGTTTATTGTCTTTTTCTTTCCTGGCATTCCTAGCATTTCCTTTCCACTTCATCCTCTTTTTCTCATTTACTTTCTCCTTCTGTGTTTTATTGCTTTTGAGAACTCCCAGCTGATCCTCCTGTACTTCAATTCTACTTACTCTCACAACTGCTTTCCAAAACAGGATCATTGAACAGTTAATGCTGGCACTTAAAGTGAGTGAACAACCCAATTAGATTAACCAAGGGTAGGGAAATTCATGTCTCAGACTTTCATTTTCTGCCAACTCAGGAAGACACAAGAACATCGAAGAGCTCCCAGGTTCTGCCAGGCTTAGCAGTGCAACATATAATTGAAACAGAATGCTGGTGTTGATGTCACTGTTTTCTGCCCTTAGAGGCTAAGGACATCTACTGTTTGCTGGGGCAGAATTCCATAGAAGAAATGAGAGAATTGACTGCTTAGATACTGGGTGTAAACAAATAAAAATAGCTATTTAGACCTTCCTGGGAGTAAAAGACAGTAACCAGCCCTTCTGATCTGCTTTATGAATGTTCAATAATTCATCCATACCTATGGCTAGCTTCTTATGTAACAAAAATATGTAGTTTTGCTCCTAACACAGGACATTGGAGAGAGAGCAGCATTATTGTGCTAGGTCTCAAAGTATATGAAATAACCCCCAACATTAGAATGATACAGAAAGAAGGTGAGGGAACTTCTTTACTGTAAGGGTCACAAACCACTGGAACAGGCTCCCCAGAAAGGTTGTGGAGTCTCCTTCTCTGGAGACTTTCAGGGCCCGTCTGGGTGCTTTCCTCTGTGACCTGAGCTAGATTGTATGGTCCTGCTCTGGCAGGGGGGTTGGACTCGATGGTCTCTTTGGGTCCCTTCCAACTCCTAACATCCTCTGATCCTGTGTTGTGGGTTTGGGTGTTTTAAATTTTTTTTTTTTTTAAATTTCCTGATCAAGCTTCCTATATTTCTGAAAGATTTGCAGCTGTACTGTTTGTGCTTCAAGTTGTGGGTTTTTTTAAGCTGTATCTATGCATATACACATATATATACATGCACACATACCCCTCCTCCTAAGAAAAAAATGCTGTCAGGACCAGGCTTTTAAAAGTGTGTGTTTCAGAGATGAGTCTTGCTGCCACAGAATGGAGTTCAACACCGTTACCTTTACCAGCTGGCATGCTGATCACTTCCCCCTCCTTTCCCTGCCAAGTGCCTATGACAGCACACAGCCATAGGCTAGCATTCCAGAGGTTTTGCACTGAATGTGATTTGCTCTTTTCATTGCTTCTTATTGGCAGAATTCAGACAAGTTGCCCTGTTGAACTTCTGAGATGAATTCTTACATTTGACAATCTGCTGTTCTCTTTGTCTTATTCTTGCCTTTTGCTGACTGCCTTTAGTCCTGCTTTCAATGAAGAAGGTGGTAGAAGCTATTTGCAAAAATGCAAAGTCAGTTTATTGTTGTTTTGTTGTTGTTGTTGTTTTTGGGTTTGTTTTTTTTTTGTTTTTTTTTTTTTTTAATTTAGATGTCCTTTATTTGTGCAGCAAGGCAGAAGTTCAGACATAGTGAGGATATACAACCTTAGCCCAGGCTGCTCTTTTTAGCAGGTTGCCAAACTGCATTTGATATCTAATGTCTCACATTTGTTCAGATCAGCTTGTAAGTAATCTCCTCTAGGTGTGACTTTCATTTTGATTCAAGAAGCTAGTGAGATTTTTGACTAAAATATATTCTCTCTCAATGTAATTGGCATAAATTTCAGTTTTAATGGTCCTAAAAAAAAAAAAAGTGTTTACCATTGCAATTTTTCAGAGTTTTTTATATATGTTTATATATGGATGGTGTGTGAGTCGTTTAAAATTTCCCTTCGTATACCTTAATTTTGTTTTTTTGAAAGGTGCAATTAAAGTTTGTCTGCAATAATAATTTCTTGCTGGCATAGGAGTACTTCTGCAAGTTTGCATCACTTCATAAAGCCAAAACAAACCTTAGCAGACCTTTGCACCAGAATTCCTATGAAGTGATTTTTAAAGGTTAGTTTCTTTTGCCTTCAATAGATTTCAGATGATAAATATTTGTCAAACATAAGGACAAGTTTCTTGTATTAGTTTCTCCATAAGAATATAATTTCACTTTGCTTTAGTCACTGTTTAACAAAACATATCACTGGTTAATCATTGTGAAAGAAGCCTTCCAACTTGCTGATGGTGTTGCATCAACAAATATCCTGGTTCTTTGCTGAACTCAAAACCTTTCAGAAGAGCTTTATATCTGGGACAGTATTTTAATTCCTCAGAGTAACTGCTCTTGCCAATTGTTCCACACACCACTTTAGTGTGGAATGAGGTTATTAACGAAAAGATGATGCTAACTTCTAATTTACATAGTCAGTGCAGAAAGAAAGAGCAAGAGACTGCCACTGCCCTCTAGAGAGTAAGATCAGCTCCTGAGTTAGGCATTGCCTTCAAGAAGAGTCTTCATCGGCTGCAGAAGGCTGGAGAAACTAAAATAGCTGGTGTGACTAGTCTGGATTTCTAACTCATTAGGAAAGCTTAATTATATCAACATGTTGGAGATTTTTCTGTGATATAAATTCACCTTCCATCTGCACAACCCTTTCATCCTTATTTTTTAGCTTCTAGTCAAAATATCTTCTCCATGAGTGTCTCAATTAACACAGGAATGCCACTGAAAACTGTTTCTGAATTTGGTATGGAGGAAAAAAAAAGTAGAGATCATTTGCATGGGAAGCAATAAAGCACCACATAGCCTCTTACTGCTTGTTGTTCATTTTAAAAGGAATTTGCAAGGAGCTTGGCGCTCTTTCTAGCTCACGCACTCAGTTGATAGTATTTAGTTTAAATCAGTCCCTAAAAGTGCTACTTAAAATGAAAGCTGTCTGACACACATGCAGAACACTTACCTTGTAGACCTATCCTTAATATTATTGATAAAGATTAGCCATCACTTGGACAGAAACCCTGAATTTTCTGCAATTAATTAGGTGTAATGCATAATAAATATAACTAGCTAGATTTCACATACTTGCTTACACTTGTTTTGTAGAAATATATACCAATGTAGTTTACATTGCAGTTTTTTGCTGTTTTGACCATGAAATTGTTTGTTCTCCTGATTCACTTAAAATGATGTCTTTTAAATACAAGCAATAGAATTTTATTCTTTGTACCAGGAAGTTTTGCTATAAGCTTTCTCTTACTGAACAAGAGTGCTGTGATACGCATTTTGAAATGCTTCTGTGTTTATTTCCTGTATCAAAACATACTCTCTAAAACCATTAATTTTATATTATTTTTTGTTGTTGTGGAATTCCTCAAGGAAACATATCCCTGTACATTCAGCATAAGACTCTTTTTCTGTTTTTTGTCATCTTTGTGCTGACACTTTAATATTGTGAGTGAAAAAGGCTGGAATTTTTGATTGAAATTGTGATTTTTTTTCAGAGCTGTCATTTATCTTCTTTATCTGAAATTAGTAGTTAATGTTTGCTCATGGTGGCAGTCTGTCATGCTATGCTTTTACCTATGGAGCTTTCCATTCTTCTCATACATTTAACAGTTTTATTTTCATGGGCCTTTTAAGCCCATTGTTTTTTCTGCTAAGACGATTTTATTTCCGAAGGTAACCTCCCTACATTCACATTCAATTTTATGAAAAAGAAATTTCATTTCAAGTTAATCCACATTGATGTGATTTAGCTGCATTACTTAGTTGCTTACCATAGCTCAGGGGCTTTACATTGAAGCTGAGTTTGCATAAATAAAAGTGGGTTGTTTGCTGACTGTGAATTTCCAAATATCGTTGAGTGAGTCACTCAGAAATTTCAAACAGGCCATCAGATTTTGGGGAGAGCAAAGCAGAGAAACTTATCTTGTTGGAGCAAGCAATTGTGCTGGAATTAAGCAAGAAAGTTCACTGTCATTTGGAAACTATTTTTGTTTCCATTCTTTTGTGTATAAAGAAAACACAAGACCTTTCAGTTAACCCCAAATAAGATTTTTTTTGTAAGCACAGCCAGCAGGTTGAGGGAAGTGATTCTTCCTCTCTGCTCTGGTGAGACCCCACCCAGAATACTGCATTCAGTTCTGGAGCCCCTATTTACAAGAAAGATATGGACATGCTGGAACGTGTCCAGAGAAGGGCTGATCAGAGGGCTGGAGCTCCTCTTCTATGGAGACAGCCTGAAAGAGTTGGGGCTGTTCAGGCTGGAGAAGAGAAGGCTCCGAGAAGACCTTATTGTGGCCTTCCAGTATATGAAGGGGGCCTACAAGAAAGCTGGGGAGGGACTTTTTAGGGTGTCAGGTAGTGATAGGACTGGGGGGAATGGAAAAAAAAATAGAAATGGGTAGATTCAGATTGGATATTAAGAAGAAAGAACTTCCCCAGGAGGGTGGTGAGACACTGGAAGAGGTTGCTCAGGGAGGTGGTAGAAACCCCATCCCTAGAGGTTTTTAAGGCCAGGCTGGATGTGGCTCTGAGCAACCTGATCTAATGTGAGGTGTCCCTGCCCATGGCAGTGGGGTTGGAACTGGATGACCCTTGAGATCCCTTCCAACCCTAACAATTCTATGATTCTATGAATTACAAATTTTGTTACTTTGCAATTACCCATAATAAGCTCACATTTTACAATTTGTCCTGCACATTCTGTCATTTCTCATAGTTGTTGTTTTCTGTCAATTTACTGTTCCCACTGGTATGAAATGGAGACCTCTCTTGTTTCTTGGGAGAGGGTGAGAAGATGTCACCTCAGCTAATCTGGAAAAGAAGTGGAAGGTAGGAAAATAGTGTCTTTTGGGCTGAAAGATGCAAATGGAAGTATTCTAGTTTGAAGTGCTCTATTTCTGTCACCATGTAATTATCACACAACATAAATGAATGTGGTTCAAAAATCAACTCCGTGTCTTCGTGTAGTCAGACTTTGGTCACCTGCTGGGCAGTTATTAACTGACCTTTAAGACTGCAATGAGCAAAACTGTTACTATTTTAAAACACAAACTATATCTTATGAAAATGAAATAATTTTATCTTAAAACTGTTGGTTCAGTGAAGCCTATTGAGTTATAGGTATTATTTTCCCTGAGTTCTTTCATTTCAGAATTGGGAAGTGTCATGGTTAGGTGGAACTATTAGTCCTCTGATGTACTTCATGAATCTAGAGACCTAACAATAACTTCTTAGATTCAAGTAATTCGTAAAACCCACTGAATCTGAAGATTATTGTTCAGTGTTGCATTGCAGTTGGGACAGGATTTGATACTTCCTTTAGAAGTATCCAAAGGTGGCTGCATGTTTCTCCAGTTTGCTGGTGCTGTACTGCATGTTACCATACTGTAAAATGGTGTGCCTCATATTTTCAGTTACATGAATGTTTCCTTACAAACTCTCTTCAAGTCTTTTCATTTTAATCATGGATGTGGATCATGCTATTAGGAACATCTACTTCCATTCACAAGTTTCACAGTGGTGGTATAATGGAATCTTTTTCTCTGCTTTTTAGTTTGTCCCTGAAGAATATCGAGAGTGTTCAGTGGTTTTTTTTATTATCTATCTTTAGGATCTATTTTCTTATGAATTAATGGCTCCAGGTCCACAGGTTATTCACTGTACACCAAGCCACTTTATTTTCTTCAGAATATATTGAATTTCCCCTTGCTCCCTCTAGAATTTTCAGATTCTACCTTTCCTCTTCTCTGGGCATGAAATTTACTTTATCCTAGTAGCACTGATACTATGTTTTGACCTGCTTTTGCTTGGGTGGCTATGCTGACCTTTTTCCATTTGCAAATCTTTCCACAGGAGATTTTGTTGGGATTTTGCATTTTTTTAGTTCTAAGTTAGTTTGATACATCCACTTTTTCTGAGAGTGCACCTCAGTGGAACATAATTAAGCCCTGTATGATAAGAATAATTTCCATTGGTACGTACTGTGTCATGCATAGTACTTGCATTGACATTTTAATGATGATGTTTCATAGCTGCTTAATGATTAAGTTCACAATCTCTCTTCCAATATAATGTCATTCTAATTTCCATTTTTGAATGAAATGCAAACAGAATAAAAATTCACACACAAAAAAAAAAAAAAAGAGAAAAAATCTAAAAGAACTACTTCAGGATACCTGGGTGAGATTAGAACATCTCAAGTCAGAGTTTAGAAATCTATTATGAAAATGACAAAGTTATGAAAGGTGATGCAAAATTGTAACCTTCTCTATGGTCTTTACTGCACTGCATGATGAGGCATAGTCAGACTTCTATAGAAGAGAAGTCTAACACCTTTTTTTTTGTCCTTATTTTTTCAGTAATTGAATTTCATAGTGAATATGGATGGGGAGGATGGAGGATGTTTAGACTATACATTTGGTCAGATGAAGATTGTTCCTTTCATATTAGAGGCATGCTTTTATGTCTCACATGATAAGAAATAGCAAACAGAAGAAAATATGTTACAAGACATGAGAATAGCATAACAGACGTTTGTGTTATCTATAGATAATGAATAAAAAATGTTGGCAGCACTTCCATTTTCTATTTCAGCTGTTTTTAGGAGTTCATTTATATGGAGCTTTCTGTCCCATTTGGCTGACAAATACTGACGTCTGAATCTTGATGCAACCAGCATCGTCTCCTCTTACTAAATCATTCATGAATGTTGCACTACTTTTAGTCTCTTTATTCTGTCAATGATTTGATGGTAAAAATGGAAATGGAGCTTTTTTGATTTCAATGATTTGATGCATTTGCAGTTGATGCAGATCATTAGGGCTTTTTTTAAAATGCATAAGTTCTCAACCTTAATTTTACAGTCTTCAGGCTTTTAATCTTTTGTTAGTGTTTGTGCTCTTTTAACTTCTTAATTGCTTTTTTGTACTGAATGGAATAAATATTTCTACAGGGGATGTACATAAGTACAAAACAAGAGAAGGTAAATTCAAGGGGAAGGGACAGGCTCTTCTCAGCTGCACCCTGTGATAGGAGTAGGGGTAATGGATATCAACTACAACACAGGAGGTCCCACCTCAACATGAGGAGGAACTTCTTCACAGTGAGGGTCACAGGGCACTGGAACAGGCTGCCCAGGGAGGTTGTGGAGTCTCCTTTTCTGGAGACTTTCAAGACCCATCTGGATGCGTTCTTGTGTGACCTGTGCTAGATTGTATGGTCCTGCTCTGGCAGGGGGGTGGACTCAATCACCGTCAGAGGTCTTTTCCAACCCCTAACATCCTGTGATCCTGTGTAATTGAAGAGGATCTCCAAGAAGAAAGAGGAAATATTATTACCTAAAAACATGGCAATTCAAAGAACTAGTGTTTTTCAACTTACAGAAAAAAAATATTAAAAATAATATACAATAATGTTAAACACTATAGGGAATAAAGGAAATCAAGAACTGTCTCCCAATTAAGAATTGTCTCCTTCAATTAACAGAAAGTTAATTCATATTTATAACTAGGAATAAGAACCTAATGCTTCAAGATGTGTGCTGTGTAAGAACTGTGGAGCTAAAAGTTGGGAAAAATGTCAGACAGAAGAAAATTCATTGCTACAAGTGAGGCTAGTGTGGTGCATGAATGTTTCTGCAGAAGTAGTGAAAGTGGAAAAACGTAGAATAGGAATTAGGCTAAGCAACTGAACAAAAAGACCACAGTTATACTAAACATTTCTGACATTCAAGAAATCCTTTTGGGCCCTGAAAAGCTCCATGGCAACTAGGACACATCCTCTGCCTTTTTTTTTTTTTTTTTTTTTTTTTTTTTTAGAGAGGCATGCACTTTCCTGCATTATAGGAGCTTTAGAATAAAGCAAGCTGCACTACTAAAACTGTGTGTTGAACCTGTGTGGGAATTGTGCTACTCGTTAAAATTTGTTCTAGGATACCTTAGCAGGGATTCCCTTAAAAATAAGACAGCAACAAATAAACATCTACCAAATCACATCAGTGTTACAGTAGTTTGAGGTTTAGTTTGAGGTCAGTTAGTTTTCAGATATTGAAAGTATTTTGTCCTTTTCTGTTGTTAAACCACTTCCCATGATTGTGTTGGAAAATTGAATATGTTTTACTTTTTAAATATATGCTTACTGCTAAATGGGTTTAAAATGCAAGTCAAGAAATGAAAATGCTTACACAGCAAGTAAACCGGAATTTAGATTAGGATGTAGGTTTTTGCTCTTGAAGAACAGGCAGCTGCTCCTTAGTAATCTTTCTTTTTTTAGAGTTGAAAGAGAAGAGACGAGCAAACACCAAAGGATCAACCTTAATATGAATGGTATGAGAGTGTCTTTCACAGCACAGGAAGCAAATTGTTATGCGAACTGCTTATTATACTCCGTGTTTCTTTGATGAGAATTTGCTTTTCATTTGAAACTCTGCACGACATTAAAGCAACATCTGATCTCCTCCAGGAAAGGCTGTAATAAGTGATGGTAGTTGCTTAGTTCTGGTTTCAAAGAATCTAAGCTACTTAGGGCAGCGTAAAGACTCCACCTGGCCTTGAATTAGGCCTCTGCTCAGGAACTAGGAGTATTCTAGAGTTCTTCTGGCGTGAGCTTGAATAGCCACAAGGATGTGGCTGAAAGATAAGATGTCTAGTGTTTTCTGGAAATTTCTCTCTCCAGTTTTCTTTGCTCTGTGTTGAGGGGCTGTAGCTCACAGGTATATGCTATAAGGTGATGTACTGGATAAACTGGATATGCTGGAAAAAAACAGCATGAAAGGAGTACAATGGAATACCACATCTGCCAATATTGTACTTCAGTTTCCTGATGCCGGACTATGTGCTGGTTTTTTTTGGTGTTCTGTTTTGGTTTTGTGTGTGTTTGTTTTTGAGGTGCGCTCTTGAAAGATCAGGTATTGCTTTACCTCTTGGATTTTTTTTCCACTTTCTTTCTTACCAGATTCTCCACTATTATGTTTTCATAACTCCTTTGGAAACTCGTTGTGACTCTCACTGGCTTCTCTAGTGTCACATTGTGGGAATCACTCCATGATCTTCATAATCATAGGGACACTTTTGCTGTATCTATTTTGTTTCCACTGTCTTATTTTAGAAGTGGATTATTGAAAAGAGAACTGGAAGCACATCATGGCTGTAAATACACTGTCATAAGGATGTTCTCTCTTCTGTGCTGTGATCTTTTCCTAGAAATTCTTAATATTCTGATGAAATGTTTGAATACCATTGAACTTTAACGCGATGTCTGCAGTGGGCTACCTGTCATAACCACACAATGATTAGCATTCTGGAGTGCAACTGTGTACATCTAATTAGAGCTGTAGGTTTTATTTGCTTTCACTAAATGGATATGGCTTCTCATGAACAGATACTATTGATGCTCAGGTACGCTGCACTTAAGGTGTCTACCTTAAGCTTGCCTGTAGAACACAAGAATATTTATGGCACAATTTGGTGTCTTATCTGGACTGAGAAATCTGCAGGGATTATTTATAGTTCTCATAAATTCTTGAGAGATCTGAAAGCACTGACATGAAAACATTTTCCATGTAGGTTATGAATGATGTCATGAAGTGCTGCATTTTTCATTCATTACCAGAAAAAAAAGGTAGCAAAAAACCTCTCTACAGCTAAAAGGCAGTTATTAACACAGATGCTCTGACCTGTTGCAGTCTTAACTCTGAAGCTGACTGTTAAATACGATGTGTAACTTTGAATACAAGTGTTAATAACAACAGAGACAGTAAAATGTAATTATTGCATGTTATTATACCATCACCTGTGAAACTGTGAAGTGTAGATTGAATAATTTACCACATTTCTTTTAGAAGAAGATAAAAGTAGCACTGCAGAACTGAGTCAGTTAAATAAGAATTTAAATTACTGCAACTGAAGTAGCAATTGGAAAGTCATCCACATCCTACCAGCAAAGCATGCTTTTTTTCTGGACTTAGGTCACCAAAGCTGGTAGTTTGGACGATATCTTAAGAAAGTGTTTGACCTGTCATACATGTGTATGTTTCCTTAATGCTCCTTGATAAGTGGTAGCCACAGGAAATGTATTGTCCTGGTAAATGGAGCAGAAGAAAATGATCTTCCCACCATATTACCAATGCTGGCCTTTTGCATTCATCTTGGTGCTTCACTTTCTTATCCAGTCTTTAACCAGTACTCCAAACAGCATGGGAAAGTTCCTCTACTCTTTCATATTTGAGATATTTTTCATTGGAAATTGTTTCTTCAGGGTGTCCACAGCACCTTCTGTTTTAAGATAGAGCCACAGAGTGGGGATGTTGTCAGCTGACTTATGTTCTAGAAAAGAAATCAGTTGCAGTGATGGTTGATCATCCTTTTTTTTGGTGGGAATTTATTTTATGCCAATGTTAAGACTTCTAAAGTCCTATGATTGTTGCTTTTGTGATCAAGCAACTGCTGGAGTCACACAAGATGGTGAGGTTTAAAAGCTCAAAAGCGAGAATTTAATAGTTGCCTAGAACTTAAATGTCTCCAGGGATGGGGCCTCAACCACATCCCTGGGCAACCTGTTCTAGTGTTTTATCACTCTCATTGTAAAGATCTTGTCTTCCTTATGTCTAAACTAAATCTACCCTGCTCCAGTTTCAAACCATTGCCCTTTGTCCTATCTCTACAAGCCTTTCTAAATAGCCCTTCCCCTGCCTTCCCAGATATTGAAGGAGAAATAGGAAATCCATGTATTTCTACTGTCAGTTAGACTTGCTTCCTGTATAAGGGTAATCCTCATTACACATCTCTAACTTCCTTTTAAAGAATGTAGGCACTTCACATCTCAATTTATAAATTGTGACTAATTAACTAATTAGCCTTCTCTTGTTATGAGCTGGAAAGTTTCTGACCTCTTGCTGTGGGGTTAGCATTTGACAATTCCAGTTGCTTTTGTGGGGTTTGCAGATTAGTTGAGGCTGGGAGACACCTTTGTAGATTGTCTAGTCCAACCCATCTGCTTGAACAGGGCTCACATAAAGCTGGTTGCCCAGGACCATGTCCAGATAGCTTTTGAATATCTGCAGGGATGGAGACTCCACAACCACTCTGGGTATCTTTTGTCACTACTCAGTCATCTTGATAATCAAAAAACTCCAGTATTTCCTGATGTTTAGACACAACCTCATCTGTTACAATTTTTGCAGCTTGACCCTTGTACTGTGTTGCTGCACACCAACTGAGAACAGTCTGACTCCCTCTTCTTTGTTCCTTCCCATAAGATATCTGTACACATTGATGAGTTCTTCACCAAGCCTTCTCTTCTCCAGCTTGAACAGTCACAGCTCACTCAGCCTTTCCTCATAGGAGAGATCACAGAATCAATCATAGAATTGTTTCTGTTGGAAAAGACCTCTAAGATCATCCAGTCCATCCACTGACCTAACACTGCCATGGCTAGTAAACCATGTCTCAGATTGCCATGTCTACACATTTTTGAACACCTCCAGGGGTGGTGACTCCATATTCCAGTCTTCTCATTGTCCTTGTTGCTCTTTGCTGGACTCATTCCCCCAGTGCAGCCTAGTTTCTCCAGAAATGTTAATTTATTTTCACTCTGTTATTTGAGCTTTAAGAGGCATATTCTAATGAGTCCTCTTACACAATTCTAGATTCTGTCCCAGTTTTACTTTGATACTGACAGATGGATAATATTGGAGCCTCCTTTCTACAATTCTGCAAACGCACATCAAGTAAAATGGAAAAGTATTGGTCTTAAAACTGGGACTTCATGCCAACCAAGTGTCTTTTACTTGCTGCAAACAAAGGAATTGGATAACTCTGCCGAACTGAAGGAAGACAACACTGTCCTACGTAAGACTAAGCAGCAGTGCTTAGAGAATACCAGCTTTCTGTACCTAAAGAAATTATTTCTGAATCCCTCCCACTTTGTAAACTGTGAACAAGAAAGCAGCACCCATCACCCCCATCAAAAGCACCAACAGTCACCCCCTCTTCTGATTCTCACCAATAGTGCTTATTTATATTACATAGCTGGGTAGTGCTGCCCGGGTTCAACACACCCTCACTCAGCTACAAGTTTTTCTCTTGTGGTTCTTCAATAATGTTTAGTTGAAACATGAGTACAATTTTATATGCATGAAAGAATAATAAAGGTAAGGTCTAAATACAAGTGATGCAAACCCTTACATTTCAGGCAATAATGTGTCACTAGCTGGGGTGAATTAAAAAATATAAGCTTCATGTATAGCCTGGTTTTGAGTTTCCTCCATGGTCTTCTGATGATCCAGTACTGACTTTTTCAGACAGCTAACTACATTCAATTTCTTTGATTTTTGAGTCTTATTTTACTTTTAAAATTTACTTGTCTTACATATTGTGAATGCTGCAAGGAAAATCATATTTAGGAAATTTGTACTTTCTTTTCGCTGGACTATTGAATAAAACCTAACATGTTGAATATAGTAACATTATTATTTGGAGGTAGTTCTTGAACACAGAGTAGTGATAGAGACTTAAAATGCATCAATATTTATTTCATGCTATATTTTCACTTTAGAACTTAAATAAAATCTTAATTTTCACCTTCAGGACAGAATACTTCAGCTGCAGTAGATGGAGTTTGAAGTACAATTCACAATTAATTTTCTAGTAACAGTGTTGAAAAATTTGAAAGATGCTCTCTTGAAACACGTGTTGGTTATTGTCACTTTCTAAACCTTCTTTCTTTCAGTTAATAGATTTAGGCTGTCACTAGGAATGTCTAGTGTTTGTTTTTTATTTAGAACCCTGGTGGCAGTGTCCTAAAGAGTGATTTATTCTGATCACCTGTCAACAGGATGATACTGCAAACAGTGATGTAAAATAAAATCAAATCAGATTTCAGACACAGTCTGTTAACTTAAGAAATAGGTGCACTTCTGGTTTTACAAAGTAATGAGTAATGACTCATCTTGTAACTGCTGCAAG
Source organism: Indicator indicator (assembly GCF_027791375.1). Taxonomy (NCBI): domain Eukaryota; kingdom Metazoa; phylum Chordata; class Aves; order Piciformes; family Indicatoridae; genus Indicator; species Indicator indicator. Next base: position 35,744,283 of record NC_072015.1, on the reverse strand, counting down.
CCTTACAATCATCTGTCCCAAACTGTTCAGCCTGGTTATTCCAGAACAATGGAAACCACTCAGAGGGCTTGGACCCAGAAATCTCCCTGAGTGGAAAGTGAAGCTACCACAAAATCTTCCCAGAAAGTGCCACAAATTTTCTCAGCATCCCTGCAACCTATCTGATATGTCTGGAATAGCTGTCAGGTGGAAAGGGCTTAAACTACTTGAGGTTTTGTGTTTCAAACGTCTCTGCTTTTCTATCTCAAACCTCAGTGGATCTGTAATTTATTATTGAAAGCAAAAGGACTAACAATGTTGTAATACTGCTAGTAGGTGCTGAATCATTCAAAGTCTCTTTTATAACTAAGCAAGTTCATTCTACATCAATAGCCAGTTTTGATGACTGTATTTTACAAAAACTCTTTTAGCTCAGAGAATGACAAAGGTAATTGCAGCATGACTATAACGAAAGGGAGACACCACAGTAGTGCTTTCAACATCAGCTACCATTCATCAGAGCTGGCTGAAGACAAGACATAATCTGGATTTACCTAAATGAAGTATTAAAGATAGAAGTAAAACCAATCAATGAAAAGTGGCATAAAATAACCACCAGTAGAGTTCAGGAATATTTTATGACTGCTGTTTTTGTCTCCTGAGATGTGAAAGAGAATCCCTCTGGAAGACACTAACTCTGTGTTGCATGAAGTTCTCTGCAGATGTTCCTCTGGAGACCTGCCTGCCACTTTTTGTTTTTCCCTTTTTTTTTAGTTTTTTTTGTTCCAAATGATTTTTCACACTAGCTGTGTCCTGAGATCATATGTTTCTGATCAACAAGATTTCCCCAATCATGGATTCTAATGAATTCTTTCTCCTTTCTTCTATTTTTAATGTCTTGCAAGTTTGACTGTCATGCTCCTCCTTAGTGCTGGACAAAGGAATAACAAAACTTAATGACTTCCCTCTGCGTCTTTCTTAATTCCTTCACCTTTTTTTTTAAAAGATATTCTGACCTCACCATTTTAAAGGTCCAAATGTCCTTTGAATACAGTGTCGAAGCTAATTCTGGAGCAAGAAATATCAGAGCTGCTCTATAACTGTGAGGGTCAACAAGTAGCTTTTTAGTATTTCCTATTGAGAGGCAAGCTGACCCAGCCCAGTGTCACACTGGGACAGAACTGAGATAGAGCTGCTGCATGGTACTGTGCTGTTGCAAAGGAGTTCATGGTTCTTAGTTCTGTGCTCGTGCATGTTGCCCACACTCAGTGTAATGAGGTGCATTAATTAGGTTATACCTCCTGGTTTGGTGCATCTGAGAATTTGCCACAGAAACACACACACAGATCAGATACAAATCTATGTTAACAACAGTTTTATGGTGTGCACTATAGATCCAAGTCCTTGCTCAGGTCTAATTTTTCAATTTTTTTTTCAATCCAATCACATTATATTCCACTTTCACTTTTCACAGTTATTGTTTCTTCTATCATCATAGCAATTCCTTATCATTCCCTTTCTTATGACTAAAATTTATATGTGCTTCAAAATAATAACTTCAAATAATACTATGGTGCAAAAATTATAGCGAAGTGTTTATATTTTTACAGTCTGTGTACTAGAATCTCTTAATTGCCCTAACAGCAAGGAAGAAATCTCATGGAAATAGATTTTTCATTATAAGCTTAAAAAAGAAAAGTCTGTTTAGACAGAAAAGAGGTTTGGCAACCTTTGCAATATATCAGTTTTATGAGATTTTGGAGCATCTGCAATGTAACACAGAATAAGACACTTTGGATATTTATTAGCAGTTGTATCTATATATCTGATAGCCCTACCGTTATACCTACCTGTCTACCTACCTACCTATCTACCTACCTATCTGAAAAACTGCCAAACAAATGCAGGGCAACTGTGCATCCTTTCAGTTGTGTAAAGTAGCTAATGCAATATTGATATCTACCTACCTACCTGTCTGTCTGTCTATCTATCTATCTATCTATCTATCTACCTACCTACCTACCTATCTGAAAAACTGCCAAACAAATGCAGGGCAACTGTGCATCCTTTCAGTTGTGTAAAGGTAGCTAATGCAATATTGATATCTACCTACCTACCTGTCTGTCTGTCTATCTATCTATCTATCTATCTATCTACCTACCTACCTACCTATCTAAAAAACTGCCAAACAAATGCAGGGCAACTGTGCATCCTTTCAGTTGTGTAAAGGTAGCTAATGCAATATTGATATCTACCTACCTACCTGTCTGTCTGTCTATCTATCTATCTATCTATCTACCTACCTACCTAGCTATCTAAAAAACTGCCAAACAAATGCAGGGCAACTGTGCATCCTTTCAGTTGTGTAAAGGTAGCTAATGCAATATTGATATCTACCTACCTACCTGTCTGTCTGTCCATCTATCTATCTATCTATCTATCTATCTATCTACCTACCTACCTAGCTATCTAAAAAACTGCCAAACAAATGCAGGGCAACTGTGCATCCTTTCAGTTGTGTAAAGGTAGCTAATGCAATATTGATATCTACCTACCTACCTGTCTGTCTGTCTATCTATCTATCTATCTATCTACCTACCTACCTAGCTATCTAAAAAACTGCCAAACAAATGCAGGGCAACTGTGCATCCTTTCAGTTGTGTAAAGGTAGCTAATGCAATATTGATATCTACCTACCTACCTGTCTGTCTGTCCATCTATCTATCTATCTATCTATCTATCTACCTACCTACCTAGCTATCTAAAAAACTGCCAAATGCAGGGCAACTGTGCATCCTTTCAGTTGTGTAAAGGTAGCTAATGCAATATTGATATCTACCTACCTACCTGTCTGTCTATCTATCTATCTATCTACCTACCTACCTACCTATCTAAAAAACTGCCAAATGCAGGGCAACTGTGCATCCTTTCAGTTGTGTAAAGGTAGCTAATGCAATATTGATATGTCTACCTACCTACCTACCTACCTGCCTACCTATCTACTTACCTACCTACCTATCTAAAAAACTGCCAAACAAATGCAGGGCAACTGTGCATCCTTTCAGTTGTGTAAAGTAGCTAATGCAATATTTTGCTTTTCCCTTTATTTTGATATCTCTGCACGGGCCAGAGGAATGTAATTGTTCCCCTCCCTCACCTCATCTCCCAGAATCTTCCAAAAACGAATCTGTCTAGCTTCTTGGAGCAGTTGCTTCTTATAAGTAACTTTTTAACTGCAATGAAGGGAAAGCAAATAGCAGTTTTGTCTTGGCTAGTCTTTCTGTGAAATTCAAAAGTTCTCTATCACATGCCACTTTATTTAAAGAATGTGCAAGGTGTACTCTGGGGAAAGTATGTTCCTTGAATTTCATAATTTTCTGAGGTGGTTTTCAGAAAACTTTCTGAGTGGTTCTTAGAAAACTGTTGTCATTTTACCCTGTAGTAACCAGGTATTTCTGAGTCCTTTTGATTCAAGAACGCTGAGCTTTACTACAGCCTAAAGAATCTCTAGAGTTCACCAGAACAGGATTTGTAAAGTATCTTTTCCTCTTAAAATAATCTAAAATAACTTGTTCAGAATCAGGATGGTAGATGTCTGTTTAAGTGTCTATTCCTAGTACTCTTTTCAAAACCTATTAGCTGAGCTTATTCTTGAGCGTATACACTTTACAACGATGTGTAATGCTTCAGAAAAAGAGAACATGAATTAAGAAATTTCCTCTCGTGCTCAGTGAAGTATTTCTAAGAATTGAAATTCTTTAAACTGGTTCAGAAAACAATTCATCTGAAACTGAAAATAATTTGACTTCTTAAGCTGAAGAGTTCACCTGGTCCTCTACCCAGTCTCATTATGACCGAGAATGCTATATCTTCTCTAAATTTAAATTATGCAGCATTTTACCTGTGATCTTAGGTATGAGTACAGTAGTGTAAAGTACAATACAATATTTCCTTAATCAATGTGCTTACTAAGAGATGACTCATTTGTGTCCTTTTAAGTGCATACAAAGAAAAATGTTGAGTAAGGCCCTTTAAACTATCATGAAAAATATAAGTGCCAGTGTGTAGAAAGTAAAATTTAGCAAATTAAGAATGAGATGCACATGCTCAACAGAAACTGTCATTAGGTGTTGGTGCAGAATGATATTTTAGATAGCATCACTTGGATTATTTAATCAAGGCTTCTCCAGCTTCACTAGAAATTGGCTGAATTCTCATGTTATAGAGAGATATTTTGACAAATTCATTTTATGCTTTTACTTTAAAATTCCAGTAGTCCATCAGCCAGTTTAAAATGTGGTGATGCACATTGTTCTGTGATACAAAGATAAGTGTAATCACACAATTATGCAGGAGATGTAGAGAAAAGTTTGTTTTAAAAATCTGAAGGTAAACAACATAGAATTCAGTAAAGTTGTAACAGACTGTTCAAATGCTAATATTAGTTAACTATACTTCTTTCTGACACAACAAAGCACAGAGTAAACATGCAGTTGGAGGTAATTAACAAAAGTGTTGTTCATCTTGAAAGTCTATGAATCGTCAATGACAGTACAGTTTGGGGTTTTTTTTACAATAGATCTCACCTTGTTATGTACTTCAACATTATTAAAATATGTAACTGATATAAAAGCACATATAAGCTTAAAATTCCATATTGGTTGAGGCTGTAAAGGTCCTCTAGAGGTCATCAGGTGCAAACTTCCTATTCAAAGCAGGGCCACCTAAAGCCCAGGACTATATCCTAACAGCTTCTGAACACCTCCAAGGAAAGAGCTTCTACAGCCTCTCTGAGTAGCCCATGTCAGTGCTCAGTCATCCTCACATTAGAAAGTACTGCCTGATATTCAGGCAGAAGCTGCCTTATTTCAGTTTGTGCCTATTGCCTCTTGTCCTTTCACTGGGAACACTACACTGAAAACAGCCTGGCTCTGTCTTCTTTTCCCCCATCTCTTCAGATATTTATATATTGCTGAGATTCCCCTTGAGCCTCTCCTTCTCCAAGCCAAACAGTTGTCCTAGGCTTCCCTCATGTGTGAGATAGTCCAGTCCTTTAATCATCTTCACAGCCCTTCATTCATCTCTCTCTGATATGTCCATGTCTCTCTTGTACTGGTGAGCCCAGAACTAGATGAGGCACTGCAGGTGTGACCTCACCAGTGCTGAGTTGAAAGGAAGGATCTCCTCTCTCCACTTATTGGCATTACACCTCATGATGCCCAGGATACTATCAGCCTTTTTGGCTCCAAGGGCATGTTGCTGCTTCATGCTATGTTTGTCTCTAATTAGCAGATAGCTACTGCATAACTACTTTGAATTTTACTTATTTGTTCCTAAAAATTATTCTACTAACACTGAAGTATAGATGCCACCAAGATGGAAAGACTGCAGGTTGCATTATGAGTCATTATATTTGCAGGAATTTATTATGATGTAATAGCAAAATAGGGTTTGAGTAGATAGCCACTTGACAGCATCTGCTGAATTACAGCATCTGCACAGAAGAAAACTCAGTGAACATGTTAAATATTTATTTTGTTATGTAGCTAAAAAATCTTGGATGCATTGAAATAAGGATTCTGGATTAAGCAGTAAGATCTTATGAGAAGAGGTTGAGGGAGCTGGGGTTGCTTAGCCTGGAGAAGAGGAGTTTCAAGGGAGACCTTATTGCTCTCTACAACTACCTGAAGGGAGGTTGTAGACAGGTGGGGGTTGGTCTCTTCTCCCAGGCAACCCGTGGCAGAACAAGAGGACACAGTCTCAAGCTGTACCAGGGGAAGCTTAGGCTGGAGGTGAGGAGAAAGTTCTTCACAGAAAGCGTAATTGGCCATTGGAATGTGCTGCCCAGGGAGGTGATGGAGTCACCATCCCTGGAGGTGTTCAAAAAAAAGCTTGGATGTGGCACTTGGAGCCATGGCTTAGATTTCATGAGGTGTTAGGTATTAGGTAAAAGGTTGGTCTTTTCCAGCCTGGTTGATTCTGTGTGATTCTGTGATCAGCTAAGCAGCAGTGATTTTCAAAGTTGTTATCATGATAGACAAATCTGGGCATTTCAAAAACAGCATTTGTACAGCAACAGTGCACAGCAATGCCCTCATTGTTTTTCTCTTGAGCTATCAAAATCTGTTGCAGTGAGCAAAACCTTGGAGAACAAGGAAGGGATATTGTAAAGAAACCACTTGGTTGGGGGAAGCCAAAATAAACTCTTACAAACCAGTGTGGCTTTTAAAGCACAAGTAACAAAATAGGCTGTCGTTAAATGGCAAACATAAAGACCTCTTTCAACTTCTATTTATTATCTTCTAGGCATTTTTCAACCTACTAACTACTGTAAAAATTTAAGGCATAATTAATTCTACTGCTCAGTTAAAACCTTGTGGACAAAGGAGAGATTTTAAGAATCTTAACTGTGTGTGTAAACCACTATTCCTGTGGGCAAAGTGCAAAAGCGAGCTCTGCATTAAAGCTATCTTATAATAATGAGAGGTGCCCTTTGCCAAGTGTAATGTTTGTGATTAAAATGGAGTTAGAAGTCATTGTTGCATAATTAGCCAGTATTCAGGAGTCTTCTAATAAAGAAGAAAAGGTATGTATTGAGATAGGACAATCAACAGGAAAAAAATATTATTCCAAAACCAAGTAAATATATTCCTTAAATCTCTTGTCTTGATTGATTTGGTGCTGTTGTTTTGCCACAGTATCACAGTATATCAGAGCATGGAAGGGTCCTTAAGAGATCATTGGGTCCAACCCCCCCTGCCAGAGCAGAATCACTTAGGAACCCTGTCCTGACTGACCAGTGGAATGTCCACATCTCTCCAGTTCTGCTCCCTTGCTTCTAGAGACTGAGGTTCCTGAGGGCTGGACTTAGGAGTGAAGACTGAGGCAAAGAAGGCATTCAGTAAGTCTGCCATCTCTTCATTATCAGTTACTGTATCTCCCATGGTTTTGTTGTGGGTTTTTTTCCCTCTTTTTTTTGCATTTAAATGAGTTCAACTTTTGCAACTTCTAATGAAGTATTTTAAGTATTAACTGCTTCATAGGTAACTAGCAACTGGCTGTGCCATAATATACATTAAGAGGGATGAGATGTGCATCAGTAGCCTTCCTAATGCATTATTCATAGATACAGATCCTTAGTTTCCACATAGCCTGGGCACCCAAAACTCCTTTGCATACCTGGAGTACTGTGTCCAGTTCTGGAGCCCCTATTACAAGAAGGATCTGGATGTGCTGGAACATATCCAGAGAAGGGCCATGAGGATGGTCAGAGGGCTGGAGCACCTCTCCTATGGAGACAGACTGAGAGAGTTGGGGCTGTTCAGTCTGGAGAAGAGAAGGCTCTGAGGAGACCTTATTGTGGCCTTCCAGTATCTGAAGGGGGCCTACAAGGGAGCTGGTGAAGGAGTTTTTAGCATGTCAGGTAGTGATAGGACTAGGGAGAATGAGCAAAACTACAAGTGGAGAGAGAGCAATGAGCAAGTGGAGAGAGAGAATGAGCAAAACTACATTCAGATTGGATGTTAGGAAGAAATTCTTCCCCATGAGGGTGGTGAGACACTGGAACAGGTTGCCCAGGGAGGTGGTAGAAGCCCCATTCCTGGAGGTTTTTAAGGCCAAACTGGATGTAGCTCTGAGCAACTTGATGTAGTGTGAAGTGTCCCTGCCCAGGGCAAGGGGGTTGGAACCAGATGATCCTTGAGGTCCCTTTCAACCTTAATGATTCTATGACTATGCCTCTCTTCTGCATAAAAAGGAAAGAGTGGGTACATAATTTTCCCCCTATAAGACATTAACAATACGGACAATATCCACACCAGAGTACCATTTCATGTGAAAGTGACTATAATCTGGCTGGTTCAGTATGTTAATAAAACACATTGTAGCGCTCTGCATTAACCTTTTCATGGCCATATAAATCTTACATTAGATTGATATAATGCAAGTGAGATTGTTTGTTTGGTGGTTGTTGTTTGTTTTTTTTCCCTTTAAAAAAAAGAAAACCACAAAACTTTCAACAGACACTTCTATTTTTATTTTTTTTTTTTTTATTATTAAAGTGTAGATGAAATCATTGCATTGTGAAAAAGCTGGCTGGCATATGTTCTAAAAGCAAATGAAGAAACCGGTAGCCACAACCATAGTTTGGGTAAGGTAATGATTATCACACCAAGCATGTTACTATTTCATGCTGTTTGAAATATGTTCGTTTAATTTTACATTCATATGTCTCTAAAACTACTGCTTAACAGCCAGTTAATAAAATAATCCTTAAATATTGAATAGGAAGTATTGCTTGAGGGTCTGAGCTGTTGCAGTAACAGCTCACGTTTTTCCTGCACCTTCCCACCCTTTGAGAAAGTTTTTGTTGCTCCTTCTTTCAGGTTCTTGTTAAAAGCACTTACTTAAAGAGGAGATGATGCAGGTATGTACAGCAGTTAGAGGCAGCATTGCATGCCCCATGCTTCTAGTGCCATGGGAGGAGGTCTACCTTCTACTTGTGCTACCTGGAGGAAGAGCTGTTCTCCAGATATCACATCCACCAACTCCTTGCTTAGCTGGGAAGGAGAAGGACTGCTGTGGCTAGCACCACTGCATTTATTGTTTCTTTATCAAAGGTGGCAATCTTTACAGGTATAGAGGTGCTTTTTTCAGGGAAATCACATCTTTATGGTTTTGTAATTTGGTTTATTCTCACCACAGAAGCAGAAGGCAGCAGAAGCTCCTCTGTTAGGTGTGACTTATCCTTAATCTCCAATTAACGTCTCTCAGACTTTCTGAAACTACCTTGAAATTCATTGCAGCATAAAGGCAAGACTTCTGGAGACAGATACTCTGCTGAAGTCCATACATTACATATTTAAATTTTTCAGTCTTGCATGAAGTTTTTTGTCTGCCATGATTGATTGTTTGTAAGTGTAATTTCAATAGAAATCCACTAATACTTTAAACATGTAGACATAAGTCACTATCTCATTACTTTTAGTATGCAATCAAGTTTACAAGACCACAATTTTTTTCACTTTCTTCTCTACGTTATCAGTAACACCCTTGTTTACATTGTGAAGGTTGCACAGTATGACTAGAGATTGACAGGAAAACAAGTATGATGCCCAATGACAGAACGTGATGCCCAAAGACAGGACATGATGCCCAATGACAGGACAAGGGGCAATGGGTGGAAGTTGAGGCATAGGAAGTTCCATGGAAACATGAGGAAATTTTTTTTCACTGTGAGGGTGATGGAACAGGCTGCCCAGGGGAGTTGTGGAGTTTCCTTCTCTGGAGATATTCAAAACCTGCCTGGATACATTCCTGTGTGACCTGGTATAGGTGATCCCGCTCTGGCAGGGGGTTGGACTAGATGATCGTTTGAGGTCCCTTCTAGCCCCTAATATTCTGTGATTCTGTGTGAAGTACATGGTCATTACTTCTGCAATCTTTGCAGTCCAAGGTAGCATAGACTCCATCAGCTCACTGAATGTTCAGTCATGATGTATCACAAAGCACAGGCATATGATGACCTTCCATGCTTTACACTATTGTGCTTTAATGATCAGGATTGGTGTTTACAAAGCGCTTGTGCTGTCAGACCCTGTGTGTGTGTTACAGCTCTACATAATTTCTGCACTTATTTTGCTTCACCAGTAGCTAATGACAACATACAGAAGGATCTGTCTTTGACAAGTATCAAAAGCAATATGTGGCCCATATGCATCAAACTTGCAGGCTAAAGCAAGTGTGACTTTAGTGTGACTTTGGCTGTCATTTTTGGCAGGAAAATTTCCCAAATCATAAGGTGCCTGAAAGTTAAATATACTGATCCTGTTAGAGCGTTTCATGCCAAAGAATGTGAGGTCTTGGGAAATTTGGCACATTATGAAGCAACATATATTTTGCTGTTACTTGTTGAAATTATTGTTGCAGTCATTAAGGAAACAGAATCACAAAAGGACTCCCCCTGAGGGGGCTAAATGGAAAGTGTACTTATTCAGCCTTGACTGACAGACAACATTACTTTTGTCCACTAGTTTTAGTGAAAATTTATTTAAAAGGCATACATGAATGAAAAGGTGGAAAGGGAAAACTAAAGACCTCTGCTACCCCCTGCAGAAACACCTAGAAAGCCCTGATTGTGCTTGAATGGATTATTTCTGCATAGATATGTGTACTAGTTTTGTACACATTTATACAAGTATCATCTCTGATTTTGCTATTTTTAATTAAAAATCTGGTTGCATTTACTGTTGGCCTGACGTGACATAACATCCCATGCAGTCCTGATGGCAGCTCAGTAGGCTGCCACAGACGCTGCGGTAGAGCAAATGCCAAATCACGCCTGCAGGCAGATGGGAAAGTAAAACATGCATGTTATTTCCAAACCACTTTAAAAAAGTAACTCATTTTACACCATCAGATAAAAACATATTAAAGAAAATCTGTCTTTTTACACATTTAGATAAATATGTTCTGTAAGACCAATTACACTGGGTAATGTGTTTGAACAAATATGTAGCAATTAGGGTATTTTGTTGAGTGTGTCTGCTGTGACTACAGATCATATTAAAGCCATGTTGGTAGCAATCTTTTCTGTTGCTTAAAAAGAAATTTTGCTGTGAAAAACTGGAAGCTGAAGGAAATATGTCACAATCTTTGTTTGTTGTTTTTTTTAACCTATTGTATATATTTGGTTAAAGACTAACCAGTTGTGAGTCACTAGGTACTTTAACAATGATGGCAGTGAGAATCTGCTCTTAATATTGTCCTTGTGCCATGTTTCAGTTGTGATAGACTGAATTTTCCAGTATCATAAAAACAAAATAAACAGACACCAAAACAAAACAACAACAACAACAGAAAAAAAAAAACACTGAAAAAACCCCAAACTAAATCCACAGTTCTGGTTTTCTACCAAGTGAAGTGTTCCTTTGCTTTGCTAAAATGCAGAAGTGTCTTCTATGTAATCAGGTAACATTGTCTGTCCTTCCCATAATTTTTGTACTTTCAGTATTTTGTGCTGCTAATCGTAAACCTTCTTCTGTGTATTTTCTGAGTGTGAGTAAACATTCAACCCTGTTAGAAGTAGTGTGACATATCTAGTGATACAGAAAGAAAACCTAAATAATGGAAAATGTGTTGAATGCTGCCAAGAGTTGAATAAGGGTGTAGATAATTAAAACAGCTACTCCAAGACTGTAAACTGTGTATTCAGTGTAGGCTTCCACTACTGGGGAAAACAAAATGCATTTCTTTATAGGAACTCACTTGGCTTATAAGTCTTGCTTCATATGCTGTCAAACATATGTTGAGAAATAGAGGTGATAAAAATATAAATCTTCATGTATCTGTCATGTAAAATACAGTATTTGACTAGGTCAATGCATACAACTTGTATAAGAACAAAAATTACACAGATTAAACAATACATGAAAGTGCAAAAGTAGATTAAGGAAGTGGGGTTTGGGAACTCTCTCCATATAACATCAGGTATAGAGTGGAAACAGTTAAAACAATTTCCTATTCAACTTTCTATTCATATTTAGTATGTTTATTTCTATTAATTTAACAGTTGGGTGATTTTTGTGGGTTTTTTGTTTTGTTTTGTTGTTTTTGTTTTGTTTTGTTTTGTTTTAATTCCAAAGGATAGCACAAAGCTTGTTTCATAGTTCAGTAAGAGTGGGCTTATGATAGTCTGTATGGCACTACAGTCATTCCTCATACTTGTCTCTGGGCATTCTCTTTGGTCCACAGTCTATGTGGAGTGTTATTTCCTAAACTGGACCAATGTTATTTTCTGAAAAAACAGTAATTTCTCATTTTATGTTTATGATGGTGATTATTTCTGCCTGCAAATATAATAGCTTATCCATATTTCTATTGAATTTCTGATTTATTTTCAATCTCTTTGATCAGATTGTTGAGGTTTTGTTTATTAGTTCTAATTTTGACCTTTAATTTGCTCACAACCCATCTCTAGTGTTATCTGATGATTTAATAAGAATGCTCTTTGTTCAAAGGCTATTGAATAGTTAAAGCAACAATCCCATACTCAGACAAAGGTATAAGTGGGGCAGCAGTGGCATAAAAAGAAATCAAAATCTCCAGAAGAATCTCCATCTCCTGATGTGTCATGGCTGTGCTCAGAAATACAGCGTAGCCTCTCTGTCCCTCTGAATTAGCTTTGCCTACTGGAAAGTTTTTTTTTCTTTTTAGTTTACTGGTTCCTCTGACAGGAAAGGCAGTTCTGGAATTTGAAGCATTTAATAATGGGAACAAAAATGCCAGCAGCAAGGAACACACTGGCCCTTGGAGAAAAGTGGAAGAATGCCCTTGTGGAGTCCAGAAATTAACAAGTTCATGAGCGTTTTTAGCTTTTGATCTGTGTTCATCTAGTTCGTACAGCTTAAACCACCAAGGTTGTCTGCATTTTGACTGTCATTACCTTCCTAAAGAAAACAATGTAGTAAAGCCCAAAGAATTAGCTCAGCTCTCTGGCCAACTCTGAACACAGGGGAAATGTGATAATGGGATAAGTGTTCAAGCCCAGTAAAGCCTGTGTCCATATATGAGTGTGACACTTGAAGGTTTTGTGCTCAGAGGTGAGCAATGAGAATGATCACTAGTCCAGAAAACCTGAATCGCAAACAAAGAATGAAAGAACTGAGGTTGTTCTAGGAAGGGTGGGAGGGGGAAATGGAGACAAGCTTCAAGCACAAAGGAGGTGAGAGCCAAGACGAGAGCAGAGGCAGGATCTTTCCTTCACTGCAGTAAGAAAGATTCATCTCAGACTTCAGGAACAACATTCCAACATTATTAGTTGTCTGTCAGATTATCTAAGGAAATTGAACAGATTGTCTGCCAGAAGAGCTTAGTTCCCTTCTAGCCCACTGTAGGATTCTCTGGCTTGGCTTCTGTTACACTGTCCTCTCATACCTGACTGCAATCCCTGTCTCATTCTACCTGTTGCATGTTTAAAGGATCTTCCTCAGATTAAAAAGAATCTGTAGATGCATATGCATAACGATTTTTATTTTTTTTCATCATGAAAAAAGGTACTTTTTAAACTTCAGGCCTCATTTAACAGGAAGTCTGCAATCCCTGGCTAATGTTCTTCAGAAATTAATTTTTCTGATTATCTCCCAAGCTGTACCAAGTTCCCATTCACAGCAGTGGTATAGAAATGGATCACTCATGGCAAAACAACAGGGTCTTTATTCCATCTTTAGCCTTTGACAGCACTTATGAAATCAGCTCATATTCTCTTACACTACTTTGGTTCTTGGGGTATCATTTCATTTTTTCCTCCTGTGTCTCATTTAGTGGGTGTAGTCCTCTTCTTCCAATGGGTGGAAATGTTCTGCTTCTTCCTTGACAGATTTTTCAGCTGAGGTTATGTGTAGCTTTTATAGCAATGGTCATGACACATGCATCTCTATACGTACTTGTTTTAAGTACATTAAGTCAGAATATCTGTGGGTCTTTCTAGTCTTACCTGAGACATAAAATGTACAAATATAAGGTTAGCCTTCATTTTAGTGATGCTAGAAATGTCAGCTATTATTATTTTTTTCCCCCAAACAAGTGTTGTATTCTGTGTTCCTTCCAAACCCCTCTTTGGCACAGAAGGGCATTTCTGTGGTGAAGACTGAAATCCTCCAGTTGAACATGTACTAGTTTACATTCTGCTGAGTATTTATAAATTTACCATTTTCCTCAGTCTGCTTAATCACCACATGAAACCATGGACCTATTTTAAAATCTCACCCAGCTTCTGCAGAAATTCCTGTCACAAACCAAATAGAGAGGTAGTGGCCAAACCTCTCTCTCTGCTCTTGGCATGAGTTATACCAGGGGAGATTTAGATTTGGTGAAGATTTTTTTCCTAATGTCAAACCCTGGAAAAGTCTGCTTAGGGAAGTGATTAGTCACCACATCTAGAGGTATTTAAAAGACCTTGTAGATGTGGAGCTAAGGGATGTGGTTTAATGGTGGACTTGGCTGTGCTGGGTTACCAGTTGGACCTGATCTTTAAGATCTTAAAGGTCTTTCCAACCTAAATGATTCTGTGATTCAGTGATTCTGTAACTAAATTCTCTCAAGGCACTTAAGACATGAAACAACTTGCCACAACAATTTTATGGGATAATTTGGCGACGGGATAGTGTGTGCATCTGATATTGTATGTAGGACAGCTTTGAACCCCTAAAACAAAAACTGTAGAAGCTGAATTTTCATGGGGTCTCTGCATACAGTTGGTTGGTGTGCTGCTTCTTAAAGTTCTGCCAGCACTGACACTTCTGCTTGTACACATGCCTGAACTACTCTAATGTCAGTGGTGTTACACTTGGCTCCTGCTTAAATCTCTAGATAGCAGTGACTAGAAGTCGTGGTGTGAAAGCACCTGTACCATATCAGTGTGGTCAGACCTATTAGGAAATGCAGTGGCTTCCACAGTTTCTTCCAACATGTAACAAGAGGAGGAGACTAGGCCAAGAAAGGGAGGCATCAATGCCTTGCATGGCTTGTGATGACCTTTTGCTGTGTACTGCAAGTAGCATGCCCTTCCTTGGTGTAGCTGCTGTCTTGTTATATGTTGATACCCAGCTGGTGGGAGAGGAAGATGTGAACACCTGCAGTCAGAGAGGGGCATATATCCTGGAAATCCTGGCCTCTAGGCTTTTTACACAGAAGATAGACAGAATCTTGGCGTAAAGGCAGTTTCATAGCTGCTTTCCTGTTTGTTGTTGTCATGCAAAGGACACACGTGTTCTACACCACATACCTGCACAACAGGATTAGAAACTGCTAGTCTGAAGGCATCTCCACCTGTTATTCTTGGGTTTCCCAACACATTGCAACACTTCTGAGGACAATGCAAAGTAGGAGACGTGGTAAATTGTTCCTGACTGAGGGTCTTCCAGTTTGCTGTGATTTCCAGCTACCCTAGCAGGGTCTTGAGGATTGTTTGAATTATTTTGAAACGACAGTAACTTGTGGTTGAATCTGAAAGACCAACCAATGATTTGGGTTCCCAGGATTTGGGAAAGGTGTGAGGAAAGCAAACTTTTTTTATCTGCCAGCCCTGCAGGATTCAACCTACTGATTCAGTGAGCTTACAAATAGGTAACCATCCATGGAGGGATGTTCTTTTAATTTAATCAAGATACCTCTTTAAAATCTAGGTAACTTATTTAGGAAAATAAGGGTTAACTTGCAGTGGATTTTCGTTATTTATCCAAGGGAGAAATAGCCATGATTTTTTAAAGACTTTTTTTTTTTTTAAATTCAAACATAGAAATTAATTTTATAACTTGGTGATTGCTGGAAAGCCACAAATCCACATTCACACAAACTTGTTACTTAGGCCTTTGTTCTTAGTAAGTGATTAACAAACTTAGCTGAGTCATCACCCACAAGCTAGTCACATATCATCAGTACACAAACTCCCTCATTTTCAGCCCCAGCTTGTCAGCTGGCCCTGGAGGCATGGACTGAACAGAGCTGTCAGCCCTCAGGATTCAGTTGCAACACTTGTGATATTTGGTGTTTTACTTAACACCTCAGTTCCTGCATTGTTGTTGTTATGCAAGAATCTCCATCCTCCCTGCAAAAATAAAATCTTGTTTTCTTTTTTCTCTGTAAATGAGTAGGTAAAGCTTGAACTGAAAAGATTACAGAACAAGGTGGGGTGGGGGAATTAAAAAAGAAAGAAAAAGAGAATGCTACTGTGACTTCTTTCTAATCTTATTTTAATTGAAGAAGGGAGCAAGGGGGAGGGTGTGGGTGTTGATGGTTAATGTTGGTAATACTGTAATAATTACTGACTATTTGTTTTCTTGGTCTGTTTATCTCCATCAGCAGTCAGACAAATTGTAATTGGTTAACTGCTAAAATGGCTTATTTTAGACAATGATAAGCACCTGTTTTTGTCAGTGCCAATAAATATTCATCCCAAGTAAACCATTTGGAAGGAGCATGGCCATAATGACATTGTAATTTGTCTTCAGTAGACATTTTCTCTTTGTTTAAAAACCCTTCTGAGATGTAGTTGGAAAGTGGCAGAGTTCAGCGACATTTCACTGTGACAGTGGCATGCCCCACCTCTTATCCTCATATTCTGGAATGGGAGATGAGCTCTGTGATAGAAGTTTGTTGGTCATTTTTTGTGATAGAAGTTTGTTGGTCATTTCTGTCATCACAATTTGGGGTTTCAGGACTATTTGTACACAACTGGTTTGCCAGATCCTAGCATCCCTTACAGTGATTTTTCTCCTGTTGTGAGTAATGAAAAAAGTTATGTTGTCTCTTCTGAGGCTACCTCTCTTGAATGAGTACTTTTGAAATACTTCTGTCACTGTGATAGATCATAAAATACCAGCCATAATGCACACCTTTTGGTTTAGAAGGGCCACTGCTATGGCAATCAGTTGTTTCTCCAACTAGCAGGACCTCAGGAAAGGCCTGTAAGTTATGTGACCTTACAAGACCTCTGTGTTCTTAAACTGTAAAATTCTGGAAAACATATTTTACAAGGTGAAATATTATCTGTGGGATGCTTCTACTAGCCTTTAAACTTTATTGAATACTAATCCATTGTGTTTTTATAATGTGTAGGTCTAGAGTGCTTGTCATTATCTGGAAATGTAGTACAAGCCATTTCTTTCACTGCAGTACTCGCTATTCCATTCTGCTATGTCTGAATGTCTGCATCATTGTATTACGTGAGTGCATTTTTCACACTTAAAAATAGACTCAATAACTGTCTTCCTTCTCTGCCTTTCATTTTACAACTGCAGTAGCAGCTACATTTCCTGTCTCAATAGCACTTATGAAGCAATTAGGCAAATTTGCAACAGATCTTGCCACTGAATGCTAGACAGATTTCTCTTTACCCTCGCTAGGACCTGTGTGTGTGAAAGCTAACAGATTATACCCTAATAGCTTGGTTCTTTTCCTGTCCCTGCAAGAAGCACTCTTCTCATTTTACACATGGCCCATTTGATTTTGCCTCACAAAATGAAATTAATGGATCCTCTAATTGATCATTTGTAATTAATTTGTACAAAAAATTATTCATCTTTGTCTCTATTGTACCTTCTGTTCTCTTCAGTGACTACTATTGGTAATTATATGCTGAAGGAAATTATTACAAAGCAAATTAGATTTGTAAAGAAGAAAAAATTAATAATAATAATAATAAAAAAAAAAAACAAAAAACAAACAGAAAAAACCCCAAAACACAACAAACCCAACACATACCTCCAACGGTAAAAGAATTCAGTATTTCTGTAAAATCTCACTGTTTCAACTAAACTGACAGAAGGAATAACTGATTTTTTTTTTTCTGGTAAAATCAATAAATTTTACCTAGCACTGTGATTAAGTGCATATTAACAAAACTAAATAATCTGCACATTTCCTTATAAAAGATAAACATAAGGTAAAAGAACACACCAGTTGCACCAATCCATTGCTGTGTTTATGCCCTATATTATATAATAAAACCAGATAAAACAGAATATCCTTGAAAGAGAATATTATTTAGACGATCCCAATAAATTCTGCTTCCTTCACAACAGCAAGGCACGACAGTATGTTTTTCCAGCATTTCTTAAGGTTTTCTTTTGTTCCTCCTCCTTTCCTCTTGTGTGCAGACACACATCTTTAAATCTGTTGGGAATCATAAGCATGCTATAGGCAGATTTACTGCCTTCCTTCTTCTGAAGGTTTTTGAGCACCTGTCTATGAGTTTCTCCCAAAGATCATCTAATCCATCAGTGTGTTGGCCATTTAAAGGCTTGTCTTACTGAAGAGAACTTTCTTGCTGAATTCCATGCACTTCTGAAAGGATTATTAGAAATTATAAAAAAAGATTGAAATACATGATTTTGCACAATTAAAACTAATAACAAAAATATCAGTTGTGACTGCAAACCGGCAGTGTGATGTGTATGCAAAGGTAATTCAGTTTTTTTATGGTAAGGGGCTCTTCAAGGGAACAGAAAACAATTAGTACCATGCTACAAGACATCGGGGGTGACACCACATTGGAGCACTAGAATATTCTGAAAACATCTAGCCAAAACATTCACCAAAAGAGGTGAATAAGAGAATGGAAGATGTGTCTTGAGGGAAGATACTAGAAATATCATACCTTGTTTACTGAAATGATGATGAGAGAGCAGATGAATAAAATCCATCTGGTTTGAGGCTATACAGGGAATGCCTGCTCAGCCTTGCTACTGGCTAGACCTGGGGGCACAGAGCTGTGACATTCTCTCCTCTGTTGGGCCACTGGATTCAGCAGCTCTAACAAAGGTCAGTAAGAGTTTCACAGAATAAATTCCCTATTTCTATGTAAGTCAAGGGCATTGGCAATTTCTCATCTTTGTGTTCACATTTTGTGGCACGTCTTTGGCTGTCTCAATGGAGGTTTTACTACAGGTTTTCAGTTTAATAAAGCATGTATGAAATGTTTTGTGTTATTTGGGTTATTGTAGCACATGATCTCTAAATTCTTCTTCCCTGCAATTCCTTCTTCCCCTGGTATCCTGCAATTGTTGAAATGGGATCAAAGTCTAGTTTTATACTGCAGTAAACAGATTATATGCCACCAACTGAAAATGGTTACTTTTTAAGTAGTTGGGTCACTTTAAGCTTTTGGATTGGTCTTGTGCATTAACCTCTCATAGAAGTTAATGCACATCAGGTTGGAAGGGACCTCAAGGATCACCTAGTCCAACCTTTCTTGGCAAAAGCATGATATGAACAAGGTGTGCCAGCAACCTGCCCAGCTGGATCTTTAAATTATCCAGTGCTGGGGAATCCACTTCTTCCCTGAAGAGATCATTCCAGTGGCTGATTGTCTCACTTTCATCTTGTGTCCAAACATAATCTCCTAAAGAGTAACTTGTACCAATTACCTCTCCTCTTTTCCACGTGACTCCTTGTAAAAAAGGACCCTACATCTTCTTGGTAGCCACCCTTTAAATACAGAAATGTGGTGATAAAGCCTCCCCAAAGCCTTCTCTTCTCAAGGCTGAACAAACTAAGTTCTTTCTGCCTTTCCTCATATGGCAAGCTTCCCCATCCTTTCATCATCTTCATGGCTCTTCTCTGGACCTTCTCCAAACTGTCCACATCTCCTTGTGTAGCATGAACCAAAAGTGAACACGGTTTTCCAGGCATGGTCTAAGAAGCACTGAGTAGAGTGAAATGACTGCTTTATCTCTGCTGACAATGCCCTTGTTGATGCAACCCAGCATCCTGTTCACTTTCTTTGCTGCAGCAGCATGCTGTTCACTGATACTGAGCTTGTGGTCTACCAGGACTCGCAGGTCCTTTCCCACAGATGTGCTCTCCAGCCAGGTAGCTCCCAGCCTGTGCTGCAGTCCTAGATTGTGTTTTCCCAGGTGCAAGACCATACACTTGTCCTTGTTGAACTTCATAAGGTTCTAGGAAAGAAGCGCTGAAGAAATGGTTGACCTCTCTTCCCATTGGTACTTGTAACATTCTGTTCTCAGACTGAGCTGCTGTACTGCCATGTATCCAGCAGTAGAGGCATGTGAGTTAAGACTCCTGTTCATGCACAAGAGCACGCCCTTTTTCCTGCAGAATGCCGTCATAGACTCACATTTGCTCTTGTGAAGTATAATGTGCACAGATCTTTTTATCCCCAGACAAGACAAACGATTTAGGCTTTTTATAACTTAGTGAGTTTCATTGTTCCTAAATGCCTAAAGGCTTTTCATTTCTTCTTACTGAATCTCATCCTATTTTTTTCCAGAGTGTTTCTCTTATTTATCATTGTTCTGAATTCTACAACTGCATTTCTGTCTCTTTCATCCCCTCTGAACTGCTATCTGCAAATGTGATAGCTTACATGTTATTTCATCATTTGGTGCCATAAAATAGCAGAACTGGAATAAACTACATGAAACTGAAGTAGGCCATATGTGACATCCTATGAAATTTTCCTACCTAATTTTCTTTTGTAGTTTTCTAGCTAGTTATATACCAATAGAACAAGTAGTTCACCCTGCTTAGAGTAGTTGCTAGATTATAAAATATCATATGACAGTGTTAAAAGCCTTGTTTAAAACAAGATATGTGGCTTCCCTTTTTTCTTCAAATACAAACTTTGTTTATTATAAAAGATGATCTATCTGGTTTAGCATGATTTGCTCTCTATGTTTATGAAGGAGCCAGCAATGAAAAAGAAAGAAACCTGAAAATGGAGTCACTGTATCACAGAATTGTCAGGGTTGGAAGGGACCTCAAAGATCATCCAGTTCCAACCCCCCTGCCATGTGCAGGGACACCTCACACTAGATCAGGTTGCTCAGAGTCACATCCAGCCTGACCTTAAAAACCTCCGAGGATGGGGCCTCCACCACCTCCCTGTGCAACCTGTTCAGTGTCTCACCACACTCATGAGGAAGAACTGTTTCCTAACATCCACTCTGAATATACCCACTCCATTGCCCCCAGTCCTACCACAACCTGACATCCTAAAAAGTCCCTCACCAGCTTTCTTGTATTCCCCCTTAAGATTCTGGAAGGACAGAACAAGGTCTCCTCAGAGCCTTCTCTCCTCCAGACTGAACAACCCAACTGTCTCAGTTTGTCTCTATAGGAGGCAGACAGTAAAACTGTGTACTTCAACACATCCACAATTTAAAAAAATCAGATCACCTTTACACATCTTTTTTTAATAAGATACCTTAATGCACTAATGCATTAATGTCAATATCACATATTTAGATGTATAGTATATAAAATGCAACCCAAGCTGAACAATAGAATTGTAGAAGAAAATGTTTAAACTTTTTAAAATTAAATGAGGAAATTAAAGGCAATACACATTTTCTACCAAGAAGAGTTGAAATGAGTAATTTCACAGGTATTCTTTAAGTTCATCTTCTGCCAATTAAAAAAAAATCAAAAACTGTCCTGTGGAATTTGAAGATAGATGAAACTTGAAGTTAAGGAAGAAAGGATTTGGCAGGTTTTTTTCCATATTTGTAATAGAATAATGTTAAAATGCACTTCTATATTACAAGGTTGAACTGTAATATAGCTTTCAGATTATGTTGATTCTGAGAATTATTTCACTGTAATATTTCCTTGAACATCTTCACAGATGATGACAGTGATGTTTCAATTAAAATTTTCTACTCAGTTCTCTGCTGCATGAAACACTTATTGGTATTCAGAAGCAGATCTTCTTTCTGTGTTCTCCGCATCCTGTGTTCTCTGTGGTGTAGCTTTCAATATTTTCACATTGCTCAAAATCTGTGTGACTTTATTAGCACTGTGCTGAGCTGGAGCTAATATACCCTGCTGAGGGACATAGGTGCAGCACAGAGCTCTGGTGGAGTGTCTTCTGATATTGCAAGAATTACTTGTTAAACTCTATACATGTTGTTGACATAGCAGCAGCGTCTTGAAGCACTGACTAATGCTTCCACAGCTGTAGGTAGTATCAGGCACTTGCTTATTATTAGGAAAGTTGCCAACATATTAGCAGTGTTTGTATGCACAATTACTATGGCCAAAGGTACTCTTTGTGTTAGGCACCACTGTTAGAAATGTTCTTCAAATGTCTTGAATCTCCCATTACTGTAGCCCCAGCTGACTGTGGCAGCTAATAGCATTGACAAAACGCTCCTTAGAAATTATAAGCAACACCCATATGCCAGCATTTGTTACTAAGTGAAATAAATTGTTACTATCACTGCCAAGTTGCTGGAACTGCTTGTAAGAGCTGTGAACCCCAAAGCAGGTGATTAATGGCAGCTCGAAGCGTTGCTGGCTACCTGCTGGAGCTTGCATCACCCAGGAACTCCCAACTGCGGAACTCCTGATGGCTGCAAGTGTTGCTGGCTGCCTAGCGATGTATGTAACTGCTGCAAACCCCAGAATGCAAGATTCACAGCATCTTCTCTTTTGTTGATCTTTGCTTGGCTGTAGTGAAATCTAATCACCAAGTTAAAACCTGAGGAATTTGAGAATGTCCATGTAGTTATTTTTGTGGGTAAATTATCTGGTAAGCTTCATTATGGGAAAATATTGAATTTGTGGTTGGTTAGTTCTTTGGTTTGTCTTTTTTTTTTTTTTTTTTTTTTTTTTTTTTTGTTATTTTAAATTTACAGCTGTCTTTGCATTTTCAAGACAAAAGGGAGCTGGATTCTCATGTGGATGTACTCTGTATTTGTTGCCAGGGGGTAGGGATGGCCCTTTACGGAACTACTTATGAAGTTTTTATCCTTGGAGCAGTTCCATGTTATTTCCTCTCACGGTGTAATTGAAAGCAGCCTAAGGATTAGAGATTTAGCTTCCAACTACAAATTGCCAGAGTTCCAGTTATCTGCCAGCAACTTCCACCCCCTGATTGTTGTCTGTGTGGGAAGCTGTTGTGCATATAAGACTTAGTAATAAAACATAAGCCTTTAAAGGCGTAAATCAGTATGTACCTAAAAGGTCAGTGCATAAGCCAGTTGTCCTCCAGTGTTTAATATGCCACTTTGCTGTATAGGAGTTTTAAGGTATGCAAATAATGACAGAATCAAAGAAATCATAGAATGGTTTGGGTTGGAAGGAACCACTAAAGGTCATCTAGTCCAACGCCCCTGCAGTCAGCAGGGACATCGTCCACTAGATCAGGCTGTAGATCAAGCCCAAACCTAGTATTTACTCATTAATATCTACCTTTTTTTTTTTTTTTTTTAGTAGAAAGAACATTTCCACTGTCTCTGCCAAAATTGTTTTTACTAGTCCTTGGACTGCCAACAACTTGTATGCAGATCTCGAAATCCTGACTTTTTCATTAAAGACAAATGTTGTTTAATATGCTAATGTGCACACTGTATTACTTGGGTTATTACAATAGTGTTGGTCACGAGTTCTTCTGAACTTTTACCAAGCCAGTAGCTTATTCCCTCTCTTCTGTGCAAAAACTATGCAGTATAAAACAAAATGTGAAAGGAACAGGTTCCAAAAAAAAGTAGAAAAGATGGTTCCTCAAGTAAAATATGGTTAAGGTGTGGATCTTTTTGCTGTGGATTATTATGCAGACCAAAAATTACAACTTCAAAAAGTAGCTATGTGACATAAATTAATGAATATATAATGAATATATAAATATATATATAAATGAATATATATAAATGAATATATATATATAAATGAATATATATATATATACGGTATATATATATATGTAAACCCAAAACAACCAGGAGGAATATTAAATGTAAAGATATCAGAAAGATCCAAAAAAATCTGAGCCATGAATTTCTGGAGGTTGAGATTTTCCTTTCGGAATGTCTTTGACAGTGTCTAAGAAGTCTAGGGAAGGGCAGGTGAAGAAGTGAAGGACACATGGTGTATATCTTTGCTTTGATTTGGTGTGACCATTTCCCTGGTATGTTCTCAAGATTTATTTTTTAATCAGAGTGTCTATCTTGGGTGCAGTGAACCCCAGGATGCCCTTGCCTTCCTTTAGTGAACAACACGACTGAATAAATGTGAATGAAGAAATCTGAACATTGTGTGGATTTTCCCCATTCATGTCCTCAGACTGTCAGCTCTCAAGCTTCACAAAGAGGCCTGAAGTGATAGGAAACTTATGGCGATTATCCTAGGTGAAATCTAAAGCTACTCCCTTATCTGCAGTTCTTAGATGGATGGCAGTTCCTGAGTGCAGAAGCAACGAGATAACTGTATTTGTGGGATTTGTGAATTTGCATTTGTAAAATCATGTATTGGAATTATGTGACTCATGTAATATTTCTTTTCAGACATCTAAATAATGAGACAGCAAGCAGACTAGCTGAACCTAGAACATTGCACAGTAACTGCAAATACAGAAGCAATACAAAGGGTTGAGGCTGAGCACTGTTAGTCTGGATTTAGTAAAGATGTTTCCTGTATAACTGTGTATGAATAAGAGGGCTACAGGGCATCATTTGTCCAGAATAATGTGCTTGATCTACTATCAATTTGTTGTCAAAGAGGAAAATAGAAGGTATATACAATACATATTATTCTGCTTTAGACCTTTAACTTGCAACTGTGCCTTAGTGGTTTTTAAAAGTCATCTTTATGACTGTTTTATTTCACTGGCTTTTTTTTTTCCATTTTTATCAAGAATATTTTGAAAGGATGACAAGCATGGAATTCAAGTACTTGTGGCGGCATTTGAAAATGTGTTAGTTAGTATTTAGGCCACAGGGGTCAATACTAGGGCCCATATTGCTTAATTGTTTCAATAATCACAGAATGTTAGGGGTAGGAAGGAACCTCAAAAGATCATTGTTGGTACAATGAGGATTATTAGTACACCAGATGGTTGTGCTGCCATTCAGTGGAATGTCAAAAGGCTGGAGATCTTGGCCACACTGAATTGTGTCCTGCAGGCTCAGAACTTGAATAATGGGTGGTTTTACTGCCATTCTGAGATAGAGGCCATCAGCAGAGGAAAATTATGTGTATTGATCTTCGTGGATAGCTTATGAGTTCTCAATAACATCAATAAGTAACAGAATCAGAATTCTTTAATTATTACATATATCATGATCCAGCCTACAAAAGAAGTGTTCACAGGGGGTCCTTTTAGCGATACCCAAGAAGTAAAGTGAGGCAAACTAGCACCAAAATGGGTGGAATAACTGTAGATTTATTAACTGCTTGTTTGTGCAGATTTCTTCAATTACACGGTTGCTCTGAAGGCAGGTGAGACCTAATGCATGCCAGAGAGAGAAAGAAGTGGAGAGAGAAGTGAGAAGTCTAGGGGCAGGAGAAGAAAAGTATCATCACTGTGAATTCCAGCAGCATTCTCTGAGGTCAATGTCATCATCCTCACAGTTTGTGGTGCCACCTTTTATTTGTGAGTTCCTCCTTGTTCCCCATCTGGGGGAGTTCATCCAGTGGGAATGGATCACACCCTGCTCATGTGATGACTCAGGTGCCTTAGGGCCCCATGTTGGCTGAGTCATTCTTGGGGCCCTTGTGCATGGTGTGGTGGTTGCCAGATAGCAAGTGCCCCCAATATTCTGTGTGACTGCTGCTTCACCTTTGTTTGCACAGGCTCAGTTGTATTAGAAGAAGGAGGCCACCACCTTGAGCTGGTGGCGGTGGAGGTGTCTGAACAGTGTCTGAACCACAATGTCCTGTTCCAGGAACAGAGAACCATAGTTGCTTGCTTAGAATACAAAGAAAAGGGAGCAGAGAAGCAGTCTGAGACAAACATCTATGGCGTGGTGCAGCTTCCACACGTACTCCACTTTTATTTGATCAATAACTTGAAAGTAGACGTAATTTTAACACAAGAGGTCTTGAAACAACTACAATTTGAATGACATCCTGACACCATCAGCATATTTTATAGCCAATATAGTGAACATATTGAATACTTATATATATATATATATATATTTTTTTTTTTTTTTTTATCCACTAGTTCAAAACATTTCCAGACCATATGTTTTTGAGGCTTTACTCTGTTTTGCTTTTAGGGTTGTGATTACTGTCTCCAGGGAAACATCATGTCTGTGGTGCACCATTTTGTGCAAAGAGTGACAAAGCCTTCTACCCATCTGCCTCTCTTCCATATTTAGCTGGTTGTCACAGGGGAATAATTGTGCCTACCTCCCCAAATCAAAAAAGAGTTGGGTTTGGCTGCAGTATCTGTCCAGAATCCTCTTTCTCTCAATTTTGCCACACTGCTTCTGCAAAGTTGTGCAGTTTGGCATAGAAAGGGGTGGGTTAAAGCTAGATAGCCCCTTCTCTTTGATTTAGTAATTTAAAGTACATTTCCTGTTATATTTCTGCTGTGTTACACGTGTCTTTTGGTAAAGCAGAACATGCAGAAAAGTGACAATTGTGAGTGCTTAGCTCCATGACTGTGAGAGCTCAAGTGTCATGCAGCAGCTGGAATATTGCAGGCCCATGTAGCATTGACTTAATCCAGTAACAGGTGTTATCAGTGGAGGCTCCACAGCAGACTTGGGTTGGGCTTGTATGTATCCCAAGCCTGCTTGCAGCCCTAGCCATGTGGATATACAAATGCTTAAAAGAAGCAGATGTGAGTACATGGGCATTATTTTCTTTGGCTATTGTTTGAGGATTAAGGTAAATGGGCTTGCTGGTCATAGAGGAATGTTATATGGGTATGACATTACGTACTTGATGACACTACATACTTAATGACATTACATACTTAATGACACTACTAAAAAAAAAAAAATCACTGGCTCCAATGGCAACTCTTATTCAGCAAAGTAAACAGTTGCCCTGTGAGCTGCTTTGAGTTGTTTATGCAGAAGTGAAATTGTATGATGAAAGATATGGTAAGGACAGGGTTATGGCTGTTTTGAGATACTTGACCTGAATTTTATAGTATTTTTAAGACTGAGAGAAATTGCAGTGAAAATCCAGTTACCTTAGCATCATGGTAAGATTTTTTCCCAGACAGTGAAGATATGGATCCACTTGAACATTTTGTGACATCTGTATCTGTCTTTTAATATGTTTTTTGAAAAATTAAAGTACCATCAGTTTTACTAACCATTTAGTTTATTCAGGAGATCAAATACCTAAAAATCCTCAAGGCTTAAGAGGCTGAAGTGCTGTTGTATTGGGCTTGGCTGAGACAGCATTAGTTCTCCCCATAGCACCTGTCATAGTACTGTGCTTTGTAATGGTAACTGGAAGGGTGTTGATAACACACCAGTGTTTTGACTACTGCTGAGCAGTGCTTGCACAGCACCAAGGCTGTGCTTTTCCAACATTCCCCCCACCAACAGCAGGGTGAGGGGTAGGCAAGATTTTGGGAGGGGACGTGGTTGGGCCAGCTGACTCAAACTGACCAAAGGAGTATTCCATACCATATGATATCAGCTCAGATATAAAAGCTAAGTGAAAGAAGAAAGTGTGGTGACATTCCTTGATGGCATCTGTCCTCTAGAGCAACCACTAGGCGTATTTGAAACCCTGCTTCCTGGCAAGTGGCTGGACATTGCTTATGGGAAGAAGAGAACAATATTTTTGTTTTCTCTTGCTTCTGTGTGTGGCCCTTGCCTTCACTTTTACCTTGTTAAACTGCTGCTTTCTTGATTCATGGGCCTCTTGTATGTTTTCTCTCTCCATCTAAGAAGAGGACTCTATCTAAGAAGGGGAGCTATTGATCGAGCATCTTTGATGGTCATCTGGGCCTCAGCCATAGTCATTTAGGTGCTTCATTGCTTCTTCATATGCTTAAATATCTATATAGATCTGATAATTTTAATGTGATTTGTTTGACCAAATGCAGTGTAGGTGGCTGCATCTGATACAGTCACTATAGTCTCTTATTAGTGCCTACAGTAGTGAGAAGCAGATGCTTCTAGGGAGTGATTCATCTCACCTTAAAGTTTATCCCAGGCAAGTCGATACAAATTATGATATACTTACATAAGTTACATGAAATTTGAAGCTTTACACTGTTGTAAATATACTGGGAGGTAAAATTCCTCAAGGAGACTTAAGAAAAGTTGTAGAAAGCATATGCTATCCTCTACTTACTGGTCTTTGAGGTCCAGGTGAACTAGGTTTTTCAGTGGCTGTAGACCTCTGAAGTTCCTTCACTGAGCGCGTGGATGTGTAATTGTGCAGCTGATTAGATGCCTATGGTTGTGTATTATCAGCCCAAGTACTCACAAAGCCAGGCTTTCATCTGATTATAAACAAGGCCAAGGTTCCTCCTGTTCACTGCATCTGTCCACAGTGCCTGTCCATGCTTTGGTTTTGTTCGTTCACCTCTTTCTCCTACAGTGTGTCTTTCTTTTTCTGTGCTCTGAACAGCACTTCTTATGTACTCTTCTGTCATTTGTTCAGCTATCTTATGATCTCTTATCCAGTTCATGCAGTGTTGCTTATTTCCTGCCAGGGTTTCCTCCTTGTTTTTTATCTTCAGAGTCTTATTTTGCAGTGGGTTAAGAGGTTGTATTCAAGCTGATTGCCTTCTGATCACACCTTATCTGGACTTTGGAAGGTGATTTTCTGCTTAGAATAATCTGAATCTTTCTATGCCATGGACTGAGTTGAATCTGCTGCTGTTATTCATACCATGCTGCAGTCATGCCAGCTTCAAAAAAATGAAAATGCTAACTGGAGCAAAGTATTATGGGGCTTGAAGTTCAGATTGCAACATGGGAGACTTCCTGTTCCAGTTGCTGCTTCTGGTTCTGGATTCTTGGGTGTTGGCTCTTCTCTGTAGGCATGGTAGCAGAACAGGTGGGAGATGGGTAGTTGCTGGTTTTGTTTTTCTTCTTTACGCTGTTTCGGTTGGGTGGTTTTGGTTTTGTGTTTTGTTTTTGTTTTTGTTTTTTCCCTGTATTTTGCTGTGCTGCTTCTAGATTAACTTGATTGTTAACTAAGGTAATCATACATTGTGATTATGATATCTTGTATTATATTAAACTCTTATCTCTCCTTGTCTCAACCTTGAGTTGTCTGTGTTACTTTTCCCCTCACTTTTGTGTTGGGGGAAGCAGGCAGGTTAGCCCTTGTGCTAAGCCATTACACTCTACAATGGGAAAATCAGGAGTCCAGGAAGCTGGAGAATAAATAAACTTTTACTATGTTAAAAACAAACTATGGCAATTCCAGTAACTTATGGATAGTAAACAGAAATAATCTAATAACCAAATTAACAAAAAAAAAAAAAAAAAAAGAAAGAAAAGAGAAGAGAAGAGGAATGCCCTATTAATTTCTAGGACTCTCTGTGAATTTTCTTCAAAGACATCATGTACATATTAGGAATAGTTCTTGCATTTTTATTGCTGATCTACGTATAAAACAGGCAGTGAATATAATAAGTCTTTTTTTTCCCACACAGATGCACAGTACATTAATGTATCTTGTTAGTGCACCTCTTGATATGTATTCTTAATCAAGCTGGTATTTTAACTGTAAGACATACTTCAAAATTTATAGTGAAATCTGTTAGCATGGAATTAATTATAATTCCTCAGGAAAAGCAATCCAGATCACTAGTTTAATTGCTGAAATCTTCGTCTCAATATTAGTGATTTATGTTTTCTGATCAGGAATTTGAATTGGTCACCTTTGTCAGAGATGCATTCCATTTGCTCTGCTGTTTCTCCTATCAAGTGTTTGTCTCATCATGAGTTCATCCTGTGTAGAGGCAGTAAGAATAGTAGACATTCACATTTGGCAGGAATACGTCCAAGAGTAGTGTTTGAAAAAGACCAGGACTTAGCAGTACCCAAAACAACAGAATCCAAAGTTGGGAAACTGTTAAGATCAAGTAGACAAGGCCATAATGTATGTGGTGAAAAAGCAAAAAGGGGAAAAAACCCCTCAAAATGCAGAAATTTAGTCAGAAACATTGCATAAAAATAACTGACAATGCAGGAAACACTGTATTGCAAATGAGAGGGTTGAGAAGAGGCAAGTGACTTTAAAAATTACAACTTAATCACTACACATGAGAAGTGAGTAATAAATAATGAATTATATGAGATTGAATTAGGAATGATATTCAAGCCAGCCTTCCAAAACTAATAAGCACTACCAAATTTTAATGCATGTACTGACTGACCATATGAGTTCCTTCTCTCAAATCAATACAACTCTTGAAATATTTAAAATGAAACTATATTCTTATGCACTTTCCTGGCTCTGTGACAAAGATCAAGCATGAAGATATCCCTTACATGTGAAAAATTAAGGCTATCTCAAGTTTAGTACTACATATATGGATGTAGAGTGATTTAGTTCAGGTTTGTTTTTTTTTTTTTCTCCCCTGGGTGGCTGTAAATTGTGGAAAATACTGTAAGAAGAGCAGATTAATAAGGACTATTTTCAGGAATGGATGGGATTGTAGTGAACAATTTTATGGAGTAAGTGACAAAAAAGATAACAAGATCTAGAGAAAACATTCAGCTTTCAGCCTGCAGGAACTAGTGTGATGGCAGCAACTGAGGAAAAATGGTTGAGAGATCTAATTGAAGTGTACATAATTGTAAATGGTGTAGATAATGTTAATGCTTTCTACCCAGCATGCATTCTAAGACCAGGGGCAAGTACTGTTCTTAAAATCAAATGCAGACATAAAGAAATGCTTATTAAATTAATAGTAGCTGCTGAAGTGACCTACCAGGCATAGGTATTAAGAAAAACACATTGAGGATTACTCAGGCAACAATTAGCTGATATCCTGGAGGCACTGGCACTTGGAGGAAATGCTCATGCTTTCTTCCTCACCTTCAGTGATATTAGAGAGCTTTCTGTTTTGTAACAGTACTTGGACCAAGACTCTTTGCCATTTATTATTTTATAGAAATCGATTATAATGCCTTATAGTATTTTTTTACAGCCCCTTATAGATTAGAAACCAAAGAGTACAGCTTTAAGTTAACAAATAGTTTTATGATTTAGTTTGCCTGAACATACCTGTATGAACATTTCTTAGTTGCATATATTGCTGAAAGGTTTTGTACGTGTAGTTTTCTGTCTAGAGCATCTTGTTAAAATCTCTGTTGGTTGCAGATAAAGAAAACCATAAGGTATGTGTTATCTTGTTTATTTCTTAGAGGAGGATCAGCAACACATTTGACATTTTAATGTCAAACATATTATCATAATTGTGATTGGCATTTCTGCTGAAGATTCTTAGTGGCAATGTAAACCCAAGCTGCCCTTGCTGCTGGGCAAGCAGTACTTATTTTGCTGGCAATGTCTCGTGGCATAGAAACTTCTCTAATTTTTTTAATCAACTTTTACTACACCATTTCCCCTCCAGGAAGCCCTTGATTTCTGCAGCATAACCCCTTTTTATCCATTATTAGAGAAGGTATAACTCTACCTTCTCCAAGCAACTGACATCAGACTGCTCTCTAAACACTCCTGTAGGGGCATGACTGCATCTTGTAGTACTGAGATAGCAGAAAAGTTACAGGCCTGAAAGAAAAGGAAAAATAGCTTAGGCAGAGTGCAGAATTAGTGCTGACTTACTGCTCCCAGGACCTGATAGGGCATCTCTGAGCTGTACTGCTCCGTGTAAACAGCTTGTGTATCACTACATTGCATAGTGAGGATGTCACCTGTTTTGGCTTGAAAAAATATGGGATTTCTTGCTTGGTTTTTAAATCAGAGAATGAAGAAATAAACAATCCACTAACTCATGATTTAGGGTTGTGCAAAAAGCATTTTTGTAAAAGATTTTGGTAAATTGTAACTTAACTTTACATTTTCGGTTAACTTTACATTTCCAGTGAAAGAAATAAAAGATGGAAAGGACAGAACTGGGTCTGTGTTAGAGTGTCCACTCCACAGAAGAACTGAGGAATTCTCATCTTAAATGTCAGCAATGGCCCTCCTTCCCATTTCCAATAGAGCACAAAGTTCATTTGGTCTCAAGAACAAAACATCTCCATACTGCAAAATTAAGGTATCTGGGGAAATTCTTTTCCCCTTGTCATCGTTTAGAGGTGAAAAAGAAAGAAACAAGTATCTTATTTAAAATCCAGATGTAGATAGAACATCTGTAGCTTTAACATGTGTTAGCTGTATGAAGTGTGACAAACAAACAATATAATAGTTTGGGGCAGCCAGCCAGGAACACTGTTGTGAATAGGTCTGGAATGAGTGTTTTTTTTTTCTTTTTCTTTTTTTTTTTTAATGGCAATATATCCTGTTTTGTCAAGGGTAAAAGATTTTACAAAGCTGGTTTTCATTAGACTTTTGTGGATAATCTGTTATAGACAAAAGAGAAGCAAGCTGGGTAGTGAGAGTACTAGTGTAGGAGACTCTTCTTGATTTGGGATAAGCAATAATGCTATGACTGAAGCAGAGTAGGGATTTGAAGCTGAATTCTGGGATAATCCAGGCCAGTAGCAAAATGCTAAGCATCTGAGTGTGACAGACAGAGATATACTACCCTCTTTTGCAATGCAGTTCCGTTTATGAAAATGCTCAAATGATTTTGTCTTTTAGTCTGTTTGGAAATTAAGAAAAAAAAACAAAACAATTGGTTTTGCATCAACTTCTGTAGATGTGCTATTTAATTTCAATGCTCTGGTTGACCTCGAGCAGTACGTAGAGCACCTGTGTTAGATGTTGTAAATGATTTGTGCCCACTATAGATCTGAAAATATTTTCTGGAGAGTAGAAAAAGTTAAAGATTTTCAGATTTATTCCCTTAGTGCCATTGACATCTGCTTCAAACTGGGATAGACTTTTTCAAATGAATGATCATAAAGAATGTGCAACAAAAATGGGATAACAGTTGTTTATTTCCGTTAACAGTGAAAGTGTAATGCCGAATTTTGACTTTTGGGTGGGGTAATCTATTTGAGGTGATTCTGCTCATGTTCACCTGGCTACCTACTGAAATTGCAAATCATAAAGTCTCTAACAACTTTATTAGTTTCACTTTTAACCATTGAATTGAAGACCACTGTCCATAACTCTATGATATACTTCCTTGGCACGTCTCAGAAGTAAGCATTAGCCTGTTAGGTGGTGTTACTTACAATGGATGCCATCACTTGGGCTTGGATTTGATCTGTAACTTTATTCTGCTCTAAACACTAGTGATTATTCTATGTTCTGTTCACCTCAAAAGTTACTTGAGGGATTCTTTTTTTTTTTCTTAACAAGTACTTAAATGTAGGCTCTGGTTGGTGTGAAGACTTGAGTAGAAGTTTTAATCTTTCAGCTCAAGAGGTAGGTGAAGGAGTAATGATGTCTAGATAGTTTTCTTTTCTCTCTCTCTCTTTTTTCATTCCAGCAAGTCTACTGCAGTTTTCAGCTAGTGTTTATCCTCTCCATTACTAAAGAAAAAAAAAAGAAAAAGCCTCAGCTGAATATCAATTAAATTACTATCCTTCAATGTGATCCACAGACTTTATGGCTTTGTGAGAGCAGAAAATTTTAACATAATAACTCCAAACATTACCATCTTCTTCTTACACTAAGACATCTGCAGTTCCTACTGAGTAGTGTGGGACATAGGTCAGGCTACCCAAGTGGGAGACAAACAGGACTGAAAGCTCGGTTCCCTATAGGCACACATCTTTCAGCTGAAGTACTTCTCATATGGATTTGATTTTATTTTATCTACACCACTTTCTAGCCTCAAAATTATTGATTATTTCAGTAGTCAGAATTACTTCCTGAAATTTCTCCAGAGTGGCATGCAGCTGGATATCAGTCTTATTGTGATTGGATTAATTCACTGGAATGCCATCAGCATGGAGGAGAATGCCTTCCAACCTTGAGACCAGCTGGAAGTGCTTTTTCTGGAAACTCCCAGGTGCCAAAAGGCAGTCAGTGGAAGCAATTTCAGACACAGAATTAATGAAGGGAATGGCAGATGATATTGGGCAGCAGTATTTGGCAAAATATCTCAATTTAAGAGGAAGAGTAGTTCTAATCAAATGGGTAATGTATTATGGATGATAAAAGGGATGTTCATGCATGAGAACCATTCTTGTCCAGTGTGTTTAATATAATGTGTATCTCTATGTTGCCATTTGGATGAGGCATCCTGCCCATGTATCAGTTAGTGAGCCATCATAGATATTCTCCCAGACTTTTATTTTCTTGTTGCAACTGTCATAATGAAAGCCCATGCAGAGTTAACAGAACATCTTTTTAATGATTGTTAGTTTTGTTTGTTACAGCACTGAAGTTTGTCTAATCCCATGAAATCTTCTGAATGCAGGTATGATGGAGCCTCCAGAGCTTTCATTCAAATAAATATTTAATAGTATTTATGACAGGCAATGTAGCTAATTTACAGCTTCTGGAAAAGCATAATTTCTTATTAATATTTTCTTCTTTAGTTGTCTCTCTTTCCTTCTTTGAACCTACATTGATGTGTCACCTGTGCTATTTGGAGCTCAGAATTAGTGTACAGCTAGTAGGGAAGATTGCCGCTTTTATTCCTAGGTCTGGTTCAGCACCAGCTCCTTTATTGTCTGTATATAGACACTCATCACTAGCAGCTGTGCAGGTAAATTGTTAAGAAACATTATCTTTGTTTCTTGATCTTCATTCCTGTATGATGCTTTCACCTCCTTTGAACATCTATGCAATGCCTCCATCAGTCAAATTGCTGCATTCAACTTCTTATGTTGAAATACTTTCTAAATATACGTAGGTATTTGTAAGCATCTTTGCAAGGTTATTTCCATATAACCTTTCTCTAAACCATCCATCAAAGCTGATTGGATGTACGTTTTGTGCATTGTGGTGGGAAGGGGCAGTCAAATATCACCTTTTTTTTTTTTTCACGTTATACATTACATGCTACGATGTATTTCTTAAGGTTCATTTTAATATCCTTCTTGATGATATAACAGCTATTTCCTTATTCCAAGTATGTTGTTATATTAAAATGTATTCATAACTCAAATTGTGGCGAGATCAATTTCGGTGTTAGATTGACAGCACATCTGAGCAAGCTGGCTTGCATAGTAAGGTTACTATTAATCATTAAATAGTGAATTAACATTTAACATAAATCTTTGCATTTTGTATCTTTTAATATTTATTACCAAACATCAATTATTGTTCGGTTAAAAATGCAATTCAATTGTTACACTTCAATCTGTTCTTTGTCTCTGGGTGGAAAGTATATTGTTATGTGACCTCATCTAATGCTGTCTCAAGAGTTGCAGCAGGCAAGTCTGTTAACTCTTCATTATTCATTAGTTTCCATTCTGGTCCTTCTAGCTCTTGGGACCATCAAGTGATCACATGCCCATGCTTGTGTATGATTATTGTTGGCACAGATTGTCCAAGCGTTAGAGCTCCTGGCAAGGCACACAAAGGAATGGTGTGTGGTGTCCCAAGTACACATTGCTGCAAATTATCACCTTCCTGAGTTTCATCCTTGTTATTTTCCTATGGCAAGATTCTGTATATGCAATTCTGTGCCACTGTAGCCATATTTTCTGTGGAGATTTCTGACATTCTACCTTCTTTCTGGAAATTATTATTTACATTTTCCTTTTCTACAGAAAACATTGCTTCCTATCTGAGCATATATGACATGCAGTCTTTAGTTATGACGATAAATTATGTCACCAATCAATTGAATCAGCAGTTTGTGTCCTGTTTAGCAATGTTGATTTATCAGCATAATTTAGCTTTCTATAAAAGATATAGGAAATAGAATCATAGAATGCTTTGGGTTGGAAGGGACTTTCAAAACTCATCTAGGCCAACCTCCCTGTAGTGATCAGGGACATCTTTCACTAAGTCAGAGCCCTGTCCAACCTGATCATGAATGTTTCCAGGGATGAGGCATCCATCACCTCTCTTGGAAACCTGTTCAGGTGATTCATCACTATAAAAAATTTCTTCCTTATATCTAGTTTAAGTCTGCCCTCTTAGTTTAAAACCATTACTCCCTGTGGTATCAAAAGAGGCCTTGCTAAAAAGATTGTCCATATCTTTCTTGCAGCCCCCTTTAAGCACTGAAATGTCACAATGCAGGTCATATCTGCCCTCTATAAAAAAACCTCTTAATCCAGGCTAGTTTTGTAGCAACAGGGGCAGATTTCCTGG
Source organism: Indicator indicator (assembly GCF_027791375.1). Taxonomy (NCBI): domain Eukaryota; kingdom Metazoa; phylum Chordata; class Aves; order Piciformes; family Indicatoridae; genus Indicator; species Indicator indicator. The sequence continues at coordinate 35,708,721 of NC_072015.1, read as the reverse complement.
GATCGTCAAAGAAATACTTGTGCAAGCCACAATGCAGAAGTGTGGAAAAATTAAGCTAATCTTTCTGGTGCTCAATAAACTGATTTTCCCAATTGCAAACATGGATCAGTTGTTTTAGCAGATGACATTTCATTAAAGGGAGATTACACTGCTACCTAAAGTGCTTTTTTAATTTACTTTTTCCCCTCCAATGTATAATATTACATACACACAGCCGTAGCTTTGTTTCAGAACCTTCTCCTTTGGAGAGTCAAGTGACAGGAGTGACACTTCATTCTCAGTTTGGGATGGACAAATCTGGATGTACTGGCACCCCCTGCTAGATGTCAGGGGCCTCCTTCAAGGTGATGGGGAGTTTGTGGTGAGAAATGCATCTGGTCCTCTAGCCACTTTGCTTCAGAGGCCACTCTTTGCTTTATGAGGGGAGTGTGGTTTCCTGCCCATGCTGGTTTGATGGACATAGGATAGCTTCACTAAGGATTCCTCTTACTGGTTTACTTCAGCTAATACAGTCTTCTTCAATAAAAGTGACTCCTAAACAGACCTGTTGCCTTTCATGAGGGTGACTGTTTGCCCCAGGGATAGTTCTGCTCTTTTGTTTTTCCTAGACTTCTGTACATTATTACAGTGACAAAATTTAAACATAAATGCTTCCTAGAAATAATAAAACAAAGAACTTCCCTCTGCAGTTCTTGGGAAGGTAGAGTGGCTTCAGCCTTCCAGCTTCCAACCTCAGGTCTTCTGTGTGGAATATATACACTCTGGTTGTAGTGTTGGTTTCTTTTTAAAAAGCCACAACCCCCTTTCCCCCCCAGATTTCTAATATCCATCCACTCTTATATAATTCCTAGTTTTTCCCCATTTATTTCATTAGTGTTGTGTCTCATTTTCTTAGCTGAATGCTAGAGCTTATCATTTTGCCATTCCCACTTCTGTACAGAATTTCTTTAAAGGGAGCACACAGGTTTTCTTTTTCCTTAAAATGAAAGCCTACTTGCTTTAGCTTGAAAGCACTTGAGACCAATGTTCTTGGTTCAATACACCACACTTCTTTTCAGCTTAATGTAGGGTTATGGAGCTAACTTTTACTCCTTCATTTTGTTTTAACTTTTCTTTTTCTTTCTTTCTTTCTTTCTTTCTTTCTTTCTTTCTTTCTTTCTTTCTTTCTTTCTTTCTTTCTTTCTTTCTTTCTTTCTTTCTTTCTTTCTTTCTTTCTTTCTTTCTTTCTTTCTTTCTGTCTGTCTGTCTGTCTGTCTGTCTGTCTGTCTTTTTTTCCCTCTCCTTACTCTATAGAGTGTGGATCATGACCTTTCCATAAAGTGATAAGGTTTTTTTTCAACAAAATTAATGTTTTTCTGCTTCAAAAGAATCATCGTTCTGGAGGAAGTGTAATTTACCAAAACCCTTCTTTAATAAAATCTTATTGTATATTTTTGAGTTTTTCAGCAAAGTCCAACAATTCAAATTCCTTAACCTGACCATCTGTCATATTAGGCTAAAGCATTTCTCATGATAGTTGTACAGCATTGTTTTCTCTCCTGTGCTCTCCATTATCAAATTTAACTTTCAATATAAAACCAAAGAAATTTCCTTGACTTCTGTGGAATAATATTTGGATGGGGTTTTCTTAATCTGAAAGTAAAATCCACCTCACTGGCTTTTTCAACTTTGGATAATTGTCAAGCCACTTTTATTTCAAAGTACAAAAATGTCCTATATTTTATGGCTTCAAAGCTCTTTACCGTAAGACACACTTTTACACACATACTGTTTCATAGATTTATGGAATATCAGGTTGGAAGGGACCTCAAGGATCCAACCTTTCAGGGTAAGAGTACAGTTTAAATGAGATGGCCCAGCACCCTGTCAAGCTGGGCCTTGACACTGTAAAGTATAGGGGAAGCCACCACTTTCCTTGGGAGTTTATTCCAATGTCTAATAGTTCGAATGGTGATTTTTTTTTTTCCTAGCACCTGTCCTTTCTGCATCACCTTTACTATATTGTTGTTTTTTTCTATTTTGTACAGTTTTCTGAAATATTTTGCTTTGGACTCATTCCAGAACTGTGATTTATTTTTTCCTTTCTATTCACAGGGCATGATAAAGCTATTAGCTGTGTTTCTGCTCTGCTTCTTCACTGATAGCAACGAGGCACAGCAGTTTAGCCAGACCTGTATTTATCTTTCAAACAGAAAAATCTGCACAACTACAGAGCTTGGAGTCTAGGCATACCCCAAAATGTCAGGGTCACCTACAGAGTTAAAATCATACTGAAGTAGTTAAATTTCACTAACTGCATCCCATTTCCAGATACTCAGATCATGGGCTTGAAATCTGGGCTCTAAGGAAGTTGGTGGATTTTTTTGTCACTGACATCAGTGGGGTTGAGATTTATCTGAAATAGTGGCTTAAAGCAACAGTGGCTCTCCAGTTAGCTGTGCTTTTACTCCCCTGTGGTTTGTGTAGTGTATTACAGGGAGAAGACCATAGTAAGCCACACATTGCAGAAGTAAATTAACTTCAAGTGACCTACTTGAAAGTCCTTCTGCCCTGATTTGTTTTATGCTGACTTAGCATTCTTGTTCTTCTTTAACATGTGTAAAAACAAAATGCAATCTGATGAAACTCTACTAACTCTATTCTATTTATATAGTCACACAAGCAACAGGAATAACTGGAAAAGTCAGTAGCTGCATTTTAGCTGTTAAATATAGTCTTTCATTTTAGAATTTGATCAGACAATTGTGATATTGAGGAAGCAGGATTTTTACTAAATGAAAATGGAAATGATCATTAATTTTTGCAATACCTTGGTCTGTTTAGTCCTCATTTTGTACTGGAATCAGATCTTTACGGCTTTCAACCCCATAGAATGAAAAAAATTTGGAAAGTTTGCCTTTCACAGAATCACAGAATATCTTTGGTTGGAAGATCAAGGTCATCTAGTCCAACCTTCAACCCAGCACTGCAAGGTCAACACTAAACCATGTCCCTAAGCACCAGGTGCACACACCATTTAAACACCTCCAGGGACAGTGACTCCATCACTACCCTGGGTAGGCCATTCCAATGTTTAATAACCTTGTCAGTGAAGAACTATTTCCTAATATCCAGCCTAAATCTACCCTGGCACAGCTTGCAACCATTTCCTCTAGTCCTGTTGCTTGTCATCAAGGAGCAGAGGCTGGGCCCCCCCTCACTCCAACCTCCTTTCTGGTAGTTGTGGAGAGACTCAGCCTCCTTTTCTCCAGACTGAACAACTGCAGCTCCCTTAGCCACCCCTCACAGGCCATGTGCTCCAGGCCCTTCATGAGCCTCCTTGCCCTTCTTTGGACATGCTCCAGAGCTTCTATGTCCTTCATAGAAAGAGGGCCCCAGAACTGAGCCGAGTATTTGAGGTGCGGCCTCATCAGTGCTGAGTGCAGGGGGATGATCACCTCCCTGTTCCTGCTGGTCACAGTGTTTCTAGTACAAGGTAGGATGCCACTGGCCTTCTTGGCCACCTGGGCATGCTGCTGACTCATATTTTCTCACCCATCAACCAGACTCCCTAGGCCCCTTTCCAAGCTGCAGCTTTCCAACCACACATCCCCAAGTCTGTAGCTTATCATGAGGTTATTGTGACCCAAGAGCAGGACCTGGCGCTTGGCCTTGTTGAATGTCATACAATTAACGTTGGCCCACTGGTCTAACCTTTTAGATCTTGCTATAAAGCTTCCCTGTCCTCTAGCAGATCGACCCAGCTTGGTGTCATCTGCAAATTCATGGAGGGTGTACTCAGACCTCTCATGCAGATCATTAATAAAGATATTAAAGAGGACAGGCACCAGTACTGAACCCTGAGGGGCATCACTAGTAACTGGGTGCCAGCCAGACTTAACTCCATTCACCACCACTCTTTGGGCCCAGTTTTTTATCCAGTGCAGAGCACACTTATCCAAGCCTTGTGCCATGAGTTTCTGAAGGAGAATGCTGTGGGAGGCAGTGTCAAAGGCTTTACTAAAGTCCAAGCAGACAATGTTCATGGCCCTCCCCTCATCCACTAGGTGGGTCACCTTGTTGTAGAAGCAGATCAGGTTAGTCAGGCAGGACCTTGGCTTCCATAAACCCATAGTGACTGGGTGTGATTGACTGTCTTGTGTGTGCCTTGTGATAGCACTCAAGAGGACCTGCTTCATAACCTTCCCTGGCACTGAGGTCAGACCGACAGGACTGTAGTTCCCAGGATCATCCTTCTGGCCCTTCTCGTAGATGGGTGTCACATTTGCTAGCCTCCAGTCAACCTCCTGACCTGGGGTGCTCTCTAATGGGTGTTCCCACTTCTGTTTCAAGGAGGGCAGAACCTAACTCCACCAGTTTACAATAACTTTTTCAACAGGTTCAAGTTTCAAAGCAGCTATGAATACACAATGGTAGCCCTAAATACAAAGGATTTGTGTTTGGTTAGCAAGGCCTGTACCGTCTGTGAATGCACTCACATAGAGTCTGTTGTTTGATCACCTAGACTAAAGTTTTTATGTGTATTTTACTGATATTTCTATATAGCTGTGCTCTGTGACAAACTCTTTCAATAAGCTTGCATTGTGTCAATTAATTTATTAACATGATCTTTTTCATTACCACTTTTTCAAACATTTTTTTTTCTTCTCTCTTTTCATCGCTTTCAAAGCAGAATATTGAGTGCTGGTGATCATTAGGTTAGGTTCATTGCAAGTCCCCAAACTCTCATAAGGACAATTTCGTGAAAAGTTATTTTCAGCTTTTGTGAGAAAGAAGAAAAAAATCATGGAAACGAGTTGACAAATAAATCATTCATTAAAAATTCATTATCTATCATGAATTTCTTATTAAAACAGCAAAGTGATTCAGAATGAGACCAGCCATGGTCTGTGTGACTCTTGAAAGGGCTCTGAACATACCCTACATTCCAATAATTGATCATAAAATTTTCCCATTTTGCATTAAAAAAAAAAACTTTCTTCAAAAAGAAAATTAAGAAGAATATTCTTTTGTTATTTGGATGTCAGTAGTATTACGCATAAACTTGGGCTCATCTCTTCTCACTTTACAAGGATGAGAAATCTAAATTATGAGACTTTTTCATCTTTCTTTAATCAATGAAGAGATGTAACGCTTTGCTTCATTGCTTCCCAGGGAAATTTGGGCAAATAGTATACTAATGCAGGCACTCAAATGTCAAAGGAGGGATCTGAATTGCCTTATATCACAGATCTTTGTCCTAAAGCCCTCCACCCCCACCCCCCAGCTATAGAGATATTCCTCAACTAAGACCTTTTATTCTTCTGATCAAAAAACCCTACCATTCAGTCTTTGAACCTGAGCTAAATGAAACTTGCTGATGTTGCTTGTCACTACTGTCACTTCAGCATTGCTCTTTATTTCTTTTTCTTAAGGGTCAATCAAATTACATTCGATCCAAAGCCATAATAACTTGAAAAGCAAGTCCTTTGCAGTCCACAAGCTGCAAGAAGCCAGGATGCTGGAAGGCACTGCTCTTCATGCTGGATTTAAAATTGCTTCTCTAGGTCCCTGTTTTTGCTTTCATTGTGCACTGGCTGCACGATGTTCAGCATTACAAGGCTAGACAGAAAAGCTGGCTAGGTCTGCCTGGCAAACATTATTTTTTTTTTTCTCCCTTGAAATCAGCTCTTTGAAAACTCATTGCAAACTAGCTATGTATGCTAAAAAACATTCATGCTAAAAAACATTCATACTTAATGTTGCAAAGTTCTCGATGACCCACCAATACGGGTTTGGAAAAATCAAGATGACAATATCACACTACCTCATAGTGTACTTTTAAAATAAAATCTAATAAAAGAGCAGTTGCTATATTAAAAATGTTTTACTTTAGAATTGTAAGGCAGAAGAAGGTCTCCAAAATATTCTTCATCTTTTGACTGGTGAAGAGAAAGAATCTTCTTTTTTTGAATGATATAATGTGAACTATCCAGTTATGCACTTTCAGTTGTACAAATTTCTGGACTTTTATTCAGGAAAACAAACTATATTCAGGTGGTTATAATAATACAACATGTTCTTTGTGAGTCTAAAATCAGAGAGAGAATGAGTCCTGTCTCTGTCAGGCTATATCTAGATTTTTATAAACATGAAGAGAAGGTTAGAACTGTTGTTTCCGATTGAACTTGCCTATTCTGATTTTCAAAAAATGATATCTATCCCCAGTTTACTGAATGCTTGATTGAAGAAAGTGTAAATTTAATCCTGTGGTTTGATGTGCTTATATATGCTTGAACTGACCTATGTTTTCTGACTCTATTGAGCTTGAAAGACTTAATATAATTGTATTAGGGAAGATATTTTTTGACAGTCAAGCCAATTTGCATCAAATCAGTACTTTTAAAAAGCCCTCAACTACTATGCATGGCTGAAAGAAAACCATCTAAGCAGCACATTCCTAGCAACCTAAAGAATACTGGAACTGGAACATTTGCAAAAAGTAGCTATGCAGGCATTCCCACTGCTTGAAGATCAGTCACAAAAATATGCTGCCTTTAACTTGGGCAGAAGAATTCAGGGAAGTTTTCTGAGTGTTTTGTGTGTCTTCATGTTAAAAGGTTTCTTTTCTTGTTCATTTTCTTGTCCATTCTCAAACCATATACAATTTTTGATATTTTCAGACAGGTGTACCAAGCCAATGACTCCCCCTCGGTAACACAGATCGTAAGGGGCTGCTTCAGTGCAGGAAACTGGAGCCAGTTAAAATTTTGAGCTGCAGCCATGGCTGCCATAATTGTTTTCTCTCTTTTCTGATACCCCTTTCTGATACTAGACCTGGTTTATTACCTGAAGATAGGAAAAAATGATACTAGATGTTCACCCTCCAATTTAAATATGTATTAGAGTGTGAAAATATCCAGCTGGAGCTATTCGCAATTTTTATGAAGAGAACATAGAGGGAAGGTGATGGGGAATTCATCATAGAGATTTACTCCATTAGAGCTTCTTGCTCTGCACAACATATAAGTAAGATACATGATCTCAAACAGGATTTTGTGCCAGTGACTGAAGATTTCCTAGTTTAATTTAGATGCAGATGGTTTATAGAGCTAAGGTATTTCGAAATTCCCTTTGAAAGTAAATGAGTAAATAGTGCTTGTTGGACTTCCAAACTGTATGAGGATGAAAATTCTCTACAAGATAGCAATGCATGGATTGTGTTTTTGTACATTAAGAAAAGCTTTTCTTCTGGCTGCTAAATGACTTATGGCGACTTTCTTATCTTCTTTTTTGTTTTATTTTCAGCTTTCATTTGCAGCAACAACCCCAGAATTGGCTGATAAGAAAAAATATCCTTATTTCTTCCGGACAGTGCCATCTGATAATGCAGTGAATCCAGCAATTTTGAAGTTACTCAAACACTACAAGTGGAAGAGAGTAGGAACTTTAACCCAGGATGTACAAAGGTTCTCTGAGGTAAGATTTGCTTACTTTCTGGTACACAAAGAGAACTACTAATAACTGACCTCCAAGGAGCTAGTTCCTGCATTAAGAGCAATTAAGTGGATGTAGTGTTTCAGTATTGTTTGGCTTTGTCATACTAGGTCACATTTGCTGTATTGAATAAACTTAATTCCTTTTTGGTGTTTATTTGACTATCTACAGTAAACCCCATGGGTTCTCCTATCTGTTTTTCACACCCAAGATAGTTTCTTTAGAAAAAGTTCCATTATGCTCTTTGACTTGCCAAAGGATATGATTTTGAAGGAGGCTTGTATCCTGATACTGATTCACTTAAAAGAGAGAATAAATCTGATTTCATCATGTTCCTTTGTGCTCTGACTTATTATAAGCAGCAGTCTGAACACTGAGGGACAAAATCAGCTAAGTTTATAGCTGAAAATATTGGAGGAACTTACTGAGACAGGAATGACTGAAGCCTCCACAACAGATATAGGGTCCATATATTGCACCTTCTAAATCTTCTGAATTTCACATTTTAGTCATAGAAATTGCAGTAAAGTATGGGCCAAGTGCCTTAAGCATGGTTTTAACAATAAAGTAGTTAAAAGAAATCATCCTCTTAAGTAATCAATCAGAGAAAGACAAGAGAAAGAGATGTCCCAGTAATTGACAGAGTGGCAAAACTAGTAAGAGGTGTGCCAGTTTCATGGTTGTGGGGGTTTGTGTTTTGTTTTGTTTTGTTTTTTTTTCCTCAGCATTCATTAAAAAAGCCATTTTCTGAAGACTAGCATAATTAAAACTAGTGAAGAAGGATAACAACAGGTTAGAGTCTGCTTAGATGAATCAGATATTTTCAAGTTTTCTAGCACAATTAATTCACTATGGAGTACTTAAGAAATCTTAGAGTCTTCCCTTATAAGCTTTGAGAATTAAAGGATAAAAAGTAGGGGGAGGAAAGAAATCTTTGTGTCTCTCTTACCAAAAGCACATAAAGACCCAGGGAATTACAGACCAGTGAAGCTAAATTTGATTCCTGGAAGACATTTAGGCAGATAATCTGTTTGAAATCACACAGAAAATAAAAAGATGCTAAACAGTAGTCGAAATGGATTTGTCAAGAATAAATCAGGTAAAGCCATCTAATTTCCCTCTATGTCAAGAAAAAAAAAAAAGATCTTGAGGAGATGGAATAGGTGATAAGTATGATGTTTTATGACTTATAAAAATTTAAAGGTGTTTGTAAAGAAACATAGGAAAAATTGATCTTGAAGAAGATTCTGTAAGAGCAGTCTCTAACCAATATTCCTGCCACCAAGGTTAATTGGCATTGGGTCAGTGGAATATTTGTTTTTAAAATAAATGCTGAAGCAGAAAGTCACCAAAAAGTATGTTATGCTTTATCCTTCTCTGGCTTGGAATTATAATTTCAGTGTAGTTATCTCTAGTTCACTGTCAAACAAGAAGAATGAGATTCTGTCAAGTGTTTTTTCTCTATGAAGAGATAAGGTTTTCTCTAGATAGTGGAGCAGAGAAAATGTTTATTAGATCTGCAGTTGATGCTTACTTGGGAAAAAACTGCAAGCAGGAGGACAGGATTAGCCTTCAGAGTGATCTTGACAAGTGGAGAAAGGTTTTAATCTAAATAAAGTGTAAGTGAAAAAGTACAAAATGGCTGTCTAGGCAGCAGATCTCCACAAAAAGATATGGGAAGCACAACAATGAACCACAACCTGGGTAAGGGTCAAGAAGGTCAAACTGTAAAAGGAAGGCAAGCAAAGAGCTTTCATTTCTCCACTCCACATGTAATGCAATATTGACACTTAATACACACAGAGTGAACTTCAAGATTACTTAGTGCTCATTAGATGTAAGTTGGGACATCAGGTCTAGTATTGTCTTCAAGAAGGAAGTAGACCAGACACATCTGCGAAAAAATTTATATAATCTAAAAATGTATTTTATGGGACAGATTAAAAGTGGGAAACAGCAGCAGAATAGACTGGGTGGGTTGTTGAATCTTCATCATGTAGATGACTAAACAAATACAACATGGGGACTTTTGATCTTCCTTTGGAACAGAGAGATAAAAAGATAATGTACAAACTTCATCAGTACTGTTAGTTAACTAGGACAATTTCATACCTATTATGCTTCTGTGTCCTAGATTCTGGGGACTGCTACCCTGTTCTCATCCTCTGGGAGAAGATTCTGTTTCGAAAGTTAATAGTTCTGTGGCAAAGATTTATAAATTAAGTTACAAAACATTTTCAGAATTTCCACTTTTAAGTGTTTACTGTGGTACATAATCATAGGGTAATTTAGGTTTAAGGGACCCCTGGAGGCTGTCTGGTCCAGCCTACTGCTCAAACCAAGGCTATCTTTAATGTTGCACACAAGGCTCTTGGAAAAGTCCTGACTATATCCTGTTTCCAGTTACCAGGTGAACTTTCAACTGACTGGAGATTATGCAGCAATTGGTGCTTCCAATTTTGCTCCTGTCTAGCACTACTTGTTCAGTAACGCATTTTGAATTAGGCAAACCAAGTAATATTCCTGTGGTTTGTGTTTGTTGTGTTTCATGTTTAGATGGAAAGAATCTTAAGAACGAAGTCATACTTAACCGTCAGTAACGGAAAACTGTTGAGAGCCACCAGTATTGTGTAGGATGTGAAGGCTTCAGAATATGACTGTGAAAAAGAAAAACCCTTAATCAAGTACTGGGTTTCAGATAATGCTGTATTTACTAGTCAATAATGCTACGTACCCTCACTTCAGTATTTTACTGCCTTTCCAGCATGTTGCTCATTTTATACACACTTTTTACTTCATACTATGTTTAAAGCTGAAAGTTGGCGCTGGGACGCCAAGAGGCGTTCTGGCTTCCCTGTTTTGTGATCGGACACTTTCTTTAGACTGGCTTTAGTTGTTTCTTTTTGCTCCTGTCATGTTAAAATTCAGTGAAACTGCATTTTAGCTTCACATTTGGTGGCATGTACATGATATTTCTAGATGTTAAAAATATACATTTCCCTCCCACTGACTAGACTGTCTGGGGTTGTTTTTAAAACATGTTAAATTCTGATCGTCTCAAGTGACTCTTTGTTTTTCTCTACTTTTTAATAGTTACCTCTTTATGTGGTTTCTCTGCTTCTTCCTGGAAATACTGAGAACTCCTAATGTAATTTTATCAGTGTAGGTGGCATTTCAAAAAGCCAGAAGAAATGAGAAGTGCACAGTAAGCTAATGAAATAGATTAACAATATGACAAATAAAAGATACAATATTCTCTCTTGTGACTCTGTCACAATCTTCATTGATTTTAATAACCTAAAAATACCTTGATGACAAAAACTAAAGGGAAATAACCCTTGTAAGTGGACAGATTAACACTTTGGCTGACATGATTAACACAACATTTCTTAACATTGTGTTACATTTTGCACACTGACATCTACTTCAAAAATCAGGTTGTCAGGGTCTATTTTGCCTAATTTGAGAATATTTAACATCTATAAATTCAAATTCTAATCTCAGAAAATATAATAATGGGGGAAAAAATGTTCCAAAGAAAAACAGCTATTAAACAAGTCTATTCAACATAGTATATGTCTATGCCTGTAGAGAAAGCAAGGTAGAAATCTTATTTATCTAGAAGTTTTCTTATTGTAGCCTTACCCTCTAACTTTGGAGTCTGCAAACTATGATCTGAGTTATAAAGAGTTGGGTAAGGAGATTCAGTGAGAGAATTAGAGGTGCTGAGAGGGATCAGGCAGGGAAAAGACATTAAATATCTGGTAACTTTTCAAATTGGAGGCCAAGCTCAAGGCACCAGATTTCAATGGCTGTAGGTATACATTATGCACACTTCAGGCCATGGTTGCACTCCTTGACTTCCTAGGCTTGGCTTCTGAAGAAAAAACAAAAGAGCAGAGAGTTCCACTCTCCACCACAGCTGTCAGGAGGTTTTAGGGCAGCAAGAAAAATGTTACTTTTTCTCCATGAAGGAGCTTGGAAGCATCAAATTTACCAGATTATAGCCATGTTTAAGCTGAAAACTCTGAAAACTATCTAGTGATTTCCTCCTAGAAGGAGCCCTGTACCTTCAACTTTAAGAGCAGAAAAGTAGAAAAGAGAGTCAGGAGGTAAGAGAAGTTGGCACTGAAAGAAAAATATTGGGAAAGGCATGGAGAGAAGATAAAGAGGACAGAAAAAAGGAAACATTTTCAATGTCATTGTTTAACTGTAGAACTTTTTTCAAACTCTCTCTTCTTAATGTTATTATCTATCTATCTATCTATCTATCTATCTATCTATCTATCTATCTATCTTTTTTGTTTGTTTTCTGTGTCATGTCATTATTTCCATAAAGCCTTTCAGATTCCTTTTACTAGTTCATGCTTTTGTCTCTAAAGGAAATGAAAAGATCTTTGTCTGCCCTGTCTTTCCTTTCCTGGTTACATTTCTATGTGCTCAGATGCTTTTGGAGAAGAATTAAGCTTCTTCTAACTTAAATTGTTGTAGTCAGAATAAAATAAATAGATAAATTCTGACTGATACTGGTAAATATCCAGTAATATTTATAAAGCTAACCGTTAGGCAACATTTTGAGGCAAAGGTGGCATTTTTTTTTTATTGTTACTGGACAGCTACTGACATAGTCTGCTCTTCCTCTGTTTGGAGGATGCTTGAGATGCCTTGATATGGCTCTGAATATTTTTTATTAAAATATATACTGCATCAAACAAAGAGGGTTTTTATTTTTCTTTCACTAGTTTAAAAGAAAAGCTAAAGTAAATTTTCAACAAACGTGAATGCTTACCTGACTACTGATGTAAAAGAGCTAGCAAAACGAAGTCTGTATTTAATCCAACTGTGTACACTATGAAGGAATTAGTTTTTATTTCTTTGTTTTTTTCCTGATCTCAGGAAGTCCCAATCTTCTTTTACCAAAATCATTCCAGATGAACAGGAATATGGAGGTTCTTTCCTCATGGTTTCTAAGTTGACCTGCAAAACTGAAGTACAGAGATGTGTCTGAACTATCCCTTCGTGTTGTCTTATTCCCATTTCTTTCCTGATTTCTATAGCAAAATCTTAGAAAAAACTTACTTCAAGATGTCTAGAGCTTGTAAAGGATAATGAATTCCCTTACTCTGTCTTTTAATTTTGCTTTCCTATAATGCAAGTTGACCATTCAGATCTTCACAGGAAAGCAGTTCTCTGAAAGTGACTTCTACTAATGTGAAAGGATATTATTCATATAAATAGGAAGCTGTATCTTCACTGGTGTTTTAAAGTGGCTTAAGGGGAAAGAATCAGAGCGATAATTGAAAATGGATGAGACAGAGACTTTTCTTTCAGTAAGAAATTACAGAATCTGAAAGGAAGAAATGTAGGCATATAAAATGTAGATGGTCACTTGCTGGAACTTTCTGAAGGGCATGCATAAATCTTTCTTCTGGCCAATTGTGCAAACATCATCCACACTAGGAAACTTTTTTTTTTTCTTCTTGTGGCAGTAGTATTTTATCCAATATTTCTCACCTTTTATTCTGTTTCCTAACACTAATTTTAATTTTTTTTTTTTTAGCTTCCAAAAAACAAGGGGGAAAAAAAAGGTTAGAACACACCTGGCAGAAAATTAGAGCTATGCAGAGGTATTACATGGTTGTGTCATCTTGTACTTAAGATTTTTACTCTACTATCACCCTATGAGGCCCCAGGGTTCCCATGAACTGAGTATATGTCTTAAACAAAGCCAAATCAAACTCAAGATTTTTTTTTTTAGATAACTGCTTACCATTCCCTCATGTTTAAATCTTATATTGTGCATGTGTGATAGATTGGTACTTGAAACCTAAGATAAAGGAGTGGAATGATCAGTACCTTCCACACCTCTAATACCTTGTGGCTGAAAAACTCCATACAGTTAAGAGTTTCCTAATGGACCAGATATAAAAATCACTCCTTTATCTGAAACCAAGACTCAAACAAAACAAAACAAAACAAAAATCACATTTAGATTATATTGAAAAAATGTTCTAAGACAATGTTTGTTGTAACAGATGTTAGCAGTGCACATTGAAGTTTTATTGCTTTAAACCATAGCAGTGTCCCATATCTGTTGTGGGTTTTGCTATGCTTTGGTGCTTGTTTTTTAGAAAATCCTAATACAAGGATGAAATATTCTAAACAGTGATTTAACTTGCAAGCATTCCTCTCACACAATAGTTTTGATTGGGTATTTAATGATCTTCCATTCATCAGGAAATTGCAGGATATTTTCAAATTAAAATTGATGTTGCAGTGGTAAAATTTAAAAGTGGGCACAGTTGTGCACAGGATGTAGATGAGTAGTAGGAAAGTGTCATATTGTCCAGATCAGATGAGAATAAACTCACTTCACTGAAATAACCATTTCTGAAACAACTTATTGAAATTCTGGGTCTTGACTGCTAAGAGGTTAGAAAAAATTCCTTGAGAAGCCATGGAATGTCTTTTGGGATGATGAACTTTCCCAGAAGGGTACACAAATTTAATAGAAGCCATTCCTTGTGAAAAGTAATCTGTAAACACTGGAGTCAAGAAGACAAAGCAGCTGTTAAACTGCTGGAACTTAGCATGTGCTAGGTCAGCGTCTGGGTCCATTACTTAATTATGATTTCAAAAATATGTCCTTCTCCTATCACTTTCATTATGAATTATTAAAGCTAGAATTACCTCAGGGTATGAGAGTAATTATTAAGTGGCCTTATTTATTTTGTTCAGTGCTATTGTCTATGAATGGATACATTTATTTACTGGGATTTTTTTTTTTTAAGTTATATTTTCCTGAGAACTGTGATTATTTCTGTGTTATTCTGGTTGTGTCCAACTGAAATTTTTACCATCTTTTCTCCGTCTTCATTCTCACCTTTAGATTTTTTTTTTTTTAATGATGATTCAGAATTGAGTTTCAGCATGTTGTAGAACCTCTTGTGCCCCATGAGGAGAGTGGAACCTTTGCAGTGCCAGAGACACCTTTTCCCTTAGGAAAGGGTTTAAGAAAAGACATCACAGTCACCCCTCTTGGAGTTCAAATCTAGAGATGCAGGAGAACATATATAGTGCCACACGGTCATGGTTCTGCTTTCTTTTAATTAATTAATACCCTATAGAAAGGGAAGAAAGGCTTGAAGAGGAGGATTAATGTTGCTTGTGTAAGATTTTTTTCACGTATTCTCAATTATCCCCAAAACATCAGTCTGCCCTGTCATCAACACAATGCCATTCACCATCTGATTACATGTGCTAAAGCACTGAGCTGGGGATCTTGAGTGAACCAGTGATGTGGACTACTCTGTAGCATATGGCTCAGGCAGTCATATCTCAGGCATTTCTCCCAGAGAAATAAGAAATTAAGCTGTTAACATCTGGTCAGTCTTTGTTCATTTGTGTGGGGCAGGCAGATTGATCTGCACATAGTTTGGCTTCCAGTAGAGTTTACTCCTGTTTAACTGCAGGCTGCTGATGAAAGGGGCAGTCATCTCACCCGCCCCAATACATGGGCTAATTAGAATTCATTCTAATTCATGACACAGTCCTTCAAGGATAGCACACTTCCTGCAGGACAGAGATCTGTCTCTCCTGGCATCAGAGAGAGGCTCCAGGCACTCTGTTCAAGCCATAACTTGGAGGGTTGCATCCACCATCCAAAGGACCACATGGTTTGAAGTCTCCAACCTGCAGGGTCAGCTGCTCTGAAACCTGTTGGGAAACTACTATGTGGTGTGTCACTATCATATCTGAGATTGTTTATGCTGGTTTGTATCTCTCTGTCTTCCACCTCCCCTTTCTTCTATGCAGCCTTCTGTGCAAGCTGCTATGCTGTTGGCTGCCTGTGGGACCTGTGATCGTTATCTGGCTCTTAAACAGACCTCTCCTGAGTACCAGATGATGAAAGGGTTCTTGACCCTCCATAATTAGATAAATCACAACATAGTTTCATCAAAGGGAGATTATGTCAAAGATTATAAGATAATTGATTTCTTGGAACTACTAGAGTGGATTTTAATGCTTAGCTAAAATCTAAGTTGGTTGGTACAGTGCTCTGAAGGAGCTGGGCTGAACAGAGATGGTAGGATTGGTGCAGGGAGTTCTAAGGCAATTCAGGAGCACAGCCAGGGGGAAGACTGCAGCAAACAGTGTTATAAGGATACTTCTCAGGATAGATAAGTTGACAGTGACTTTTCTTTTTGTAAAAGAATAGCCCTGGGAGAAGTTGTTTTCAGTGTACTAATCAATATTTGGGGGATGAGAACATACACACTTGTGAAAGTTGTGGATTACACAGGGAACAAAGAATTTCCCATAAGAAGAAGAGATCATCATAAAGGATGGTCTGTATGATCTTGTTAATAAGAACCAGAAAATGAAATATGGAATCTCTCATGTGGTAGGCTTCCTAGAACTTCCAGGATTTTAATTTAACAAATTCTGCCTCTTGCAGGACCCTAAGACATGCTTTCAAATTCTCTCCCTTTAAACTCTCTTCCTGTGTAGCATTTTAATATAGCCTTTAATATTTTATTACAGACCTAACTTTTTGTTCCAGAAAGGGTTTTACAGCCTACAGCACATGAAGAGACTTTCTGTGTGTGGATTTTTTAATCTATGTATCAACTCTCAAATGCCCCATTTTTAGTCCAGATCAGAAAAGCTTCTTGGATGTTGTATTAGTATTCCCTGACTAAATGAATGCATGAGTACTTCCAGCACACACATTTCTAAACTTTGTCTGCAGTCAGTATAGTTAAATTGAATGAACCCTTTTTGTGAATGTCAAAAGCTAAAATGCATATATATCAGATAAGAGTTACATTCACAGCCAGTGTTACATTCACAGCCAATGTTATTGCAGTGGCTGTCTCAGCTCCAACTCCAGAGTTATTTGCAATTGCAACACTAGAGGAAGCTTTAAGAAGGCTCATAAAGCTGGGTCTGTGTAAGTGTTCAAGCTCCTTGTCTCTAGCTCCTGGAACTGTGGGATTTAGTTGTTCTTCTTCCTTACACAGCTGATGGAGAAGTAGATGAGTTGGTTTTGGATGCGTTCCCAAAGTCAAGGATGACAACACACAAACTTAGGAGATAGTGAAGGTAGCCAAGTGTCAGCCCTAAGATTTCTGTGTATTGTAAATCCTACCTCTTTCCAGGAAGTTAAAGACACCTTCTGGGGAGGGCTATAGAGATGTGCTTTTCTACATGCAGGATTGAGGTCCCTGAATGATGTTCTGGACACAGAGTGCTATTTTCTGTACTTCAGTGGCTGAGTGGAGGTTAATCCTTTCTTTCAGAAAGCTGCTTCTGATGATGATAATATTTTTGCCTTAGCTTCTCTTTCAAGAACACAATGAGGAAGTGGAAATTCTCTTTTCCCTTCCCCTTCAACCCTCTGAAAGGAATTTAAACTCACACCAGCTCACCACCAGGACGCAGCCCTAATCAGCAGAGCAGCAGATATCTGCATCCTTTTCTGGCACTAAATCCAAGTACTTTTGCTACCAAAACAAATGGGAGCGCAGCCCATTCCAGAAGGGTATGGTGTAGGTGGAAAACAAGGAATGTGTCCAGATACTCTTAAACAGATGCATGACAAGAATGCTTATATTTGCTCTGAACCACTCTGGGGGAGGAAGGTGGGTGGTAAATTGCTGTACTTCACTCTGCAAATACACATGTACTAAAAGGAGGAGGATAACAGAATAGAATTAGTGTTCTAGAGAATGTTTTACTTACAAAACTTTTTTCAAGGTTCAGCCTGCATATGGACATTGAGCTGGCAGTTGTTTGGATGATGAGAAATGAGCAGATGTTGATCTTTCTCCTGCAGAGACTGTTCTAGTCATCCTTAGATACACACAGTCAGTAATATAGTATGAGCAGGACTCTCTTCACTGTGCCTTTGTTTACAGCACATAGTGGAAATTTGTTCTGACATCCTTTGTGTCCCAAATCTAAACAGGGATTCTAAGAGAGACTAAAACTGCACCATGAGATGCAAGACAAGAAACAGCAATAGCAAGTCCTAGTGGGCAGATCAAAACTTCCTTAATAATACTCTGTGATTAAGTGCAACTTTCCAGACAGAACAAACAAGTATTAAGGACTGCAGGAAGCTATTAAGCCATCACATTTGCATAACCTATGATGCACTTGCCTTTCCTGATAAGTAAATAAACAAGAGTATTTAGAAAAATGCATTACATGTAAGTGTGGGAGGAAAGACATGCACTATGACATTGCACTTATCAAAACTGGTGCTTTGCATGGTGAGTGCTGAAACCATGGCTTCCTACAGAAACAAGTATCCATCTGTACAAGGAACCTTCAGTTCAGTATAGAATCCTACTCCCCTACAATTCTTCTTGCTCTCAAGCACTGGACACAGCAAACTGCTTGTTTGCAGTCACCAAGAAGGAAGCAGGAATATTTTTCCCAGAGCTTACCTGGCCTTTTGGTCATGTCATGCTCCAACTTGAAAACTTCCCATCTTTGATCTTTCTGCCTGTTGAGGTTGCATGTAGTAGAGGAATGGTCTACTGTAACCTTCATCTATCTAAAGTGATTCTGTATATGAAATACTAATTTAAAACTGAATGGAATTGCAGAATCCAGCTGCAGCAACTTTATCAGTGAAACTGTATCCTTTCATTTCCTCTATGTCATTTTCATCATCGCCCACATGGCAAGGCGTCTTCTTTCTAAGACTGTAAAACACCAATTCATATAACCATTAAGATCACCAGGTGTAAGTTATAAAGGAGGAAAATCTCTTTCCAGATGCTTAGAACAAATTACATAAATCTGCATTTTTACTGTAGGGTTTTGTATCCAGTCCTTAGTATTACAGAGTTCATAACAACACAGGGACCCTAGACAGGCACTGATCCAAATTGCCATGCTCGTCCACTGTCTTGCTTACAAGGTCTCACTCTGATATATTTTTTGGCTATACTGAAAAAAATTATACTCCTTGCAGTACTGAAGATTGTAGGGCTGTCTGCACCACACTGAAATGGTATGCCCTGGAGGAGGATAGAAGGGAAATATATGAATTATCTTTTGATTATGATATGCTGCACTGTAGCCTTCAGCTTTCATTTTGCTTTCCAGTCGTTTTCCTCACTTTAGCTTTATTTGTTTCATATCGGCCTGCATGATGTTATGGTGTACTACCAAATTAATTTGCCTACAGCCTAGGTAAAAAAAATCTCAATTTTTACCTCTGTCAGGTTTAATGATTGCAAAATTGATTGCTCTTGCACTGGCAGAACAGACAAGTGCTTTGTGTTACCTTTGTCAGCCTTCTGCAGTCGGTCCCAAGGTCTGCCCTCAGACCAGCTTTGCTTTGCTTGGCAACCTTAGTGAAATGAAAAACTGTGGTATTTGCTGTGAAGGTTTCTGTGGTAGAATCCCATCACCCATGGTTTCATGCATGCTTTTGCTTATATGAATATGAGATACTTCAGGAGAAATGCTTGTCAAAGGCAAAAAGCAAGAACTTGTCAACACTCTTTAACCTGGAAACTAGTTGTCCTTAGCTTTTATCTTGGAATTATTTCTTTTCCATTGTGTAGCTTTATAAACACAAAACTAAAGAAAACCCTTTACCTTGTTATGCTTTGTTTAGCATAAACTTCATGACCTTAAAATGTTTTGCATTTTGTTTATTATTTTCTGTATACAATACTTGCTGTCAGTTTAGAATATTTACCTCTGATTGAGCCTTTCTTTCTCAGGCAGAATTCTTGTACACTGTTGACTAATACCCTTAGGCAAATTTTTAACTACAGAACTAGGTAAAGATTAGTTCTGAATAGGCTTAGCAAAACAGATTTTTTTGCCATCATTCTCATAAAGAAGACTAGATTCAGATTTGATCTTAAATGTTCACTGTACTAAAGGTGTATGACACATGTAAACCTTCAGCTTTAATGAGAACATGCCAGATAACTGACTCCTTAAGGCCAGAATGCACCCTTTGCTCACAGGAATTGCTCTGTGATTGGGATTCATTTTGTGTAATTTTAGGCACAGTAGTGTCTTGTAATGCTAGCCAGTAGTGTCTAGCCTAAGATGGTCGCTTGAGTTACTTTTATAGCCTGTGGGCACCTGTCACACCAGGCTTCTCAATAGAAGAAAAAAAAATGAGGATTCTCTCCAGATTCCTACTACATTTCTTTGGCTAACTTAAACTAGGAACAAGAGGGGTTCCTAGTTATGGTTAAGTGTGATAATAGTAGGCACAGGTCTGAAGAATAGGGTGCAGGGTGGTGGAAACAAGACAGTCTTGAGGAACAATAAATCAGAGTGAAGGGACAGCTGCCTCAGATGTGCACAAATGCATGCAGCCTGGGAACATGCAAGAGGAACTTGATCTACTAAACACCAGGTACTAAACTCCATCACTGGAATAACAGAGAGACCGTGGGCGAATTTGCATGGGTGGTCTGCTGTGGTGGATGCTTGAATGCTCAGCAGGAAACACAGGCAAGGAATGAGAACTGAGCTGTCATCCATTGTGGAGGAGCAGCTTGGACACACATATCTCTTCTAGGGGAGGGATGACTAGATGAGGTTTTGCAGAATCAAAGGAGAGGCTGGTAGGGGTGACACTGTGCAAGTTTGCTACCACCCAGTCAGCTTGAGAAAGTGGAAAAACTTGTGAGCACAACAGGACATGAGTATCAACATTTAATCTACTTTTTTCCCAGATGCTAGCCTCTTAGCACCTCCTCTAACCTTCCTTGTCTATAGTCCCTTACTGAAAAATACAGTTGAATGTTGCTATGTTATGATATCAATTGTCATTGATCAAAATTTAGTGACAGTAATCAAAGTCAACAAATCAGTTCTGACTGGAGTACTGGTATTTCAATACTGGCTTAATATATTTGCATAAGTAGAAAACACCTAAATGCAATTTAATGGATAAATTTTTATTTTTATTTTGGAAATATCACTTCCACTGAATGAATATTCAGCAATCTGTGGTAATTTGTAATGAAATAATTTACATTTACTAAAAATCCAGGTAACTTAAAGAAGGCTCCCAGATCCTTTGATATTATAGTAGAAATTCTATGTAAATTTAAACTAAAACTGTAGACTATTATTGAATGCATGTTTGTTTTCAGTCATCAATATCAAAGATCTTTTTCCTTTAAGATTTAATGCAAGAATGAAAGATAAGCAAGGAAAAATAATGCATTTTCAGGTGTACAGGGCAGGGGTATTTGCATTTCCGTCAGAAGGAAGAGGAGGAATGGGCATAAACTTAATCACAGAAAATTCCATCTCAGTATGAGAAACAATTTTCTCTACTGTGAAGGTGACAGCAGGATACCCAGAGAGGCTGTGGAGTCTCCTCTAGAGATCTTCAAAACCCATTCCTGTATGACCTGCCCTGAGTGGTCCTGCTTTGCAGGGGGATTGGACTTGATGATTTCTGGAGGTCCCTTCCAACCCCTAGCAGTCTATGATTCTATGATTTCAGCTGTAGTTAGGCCTATCTGCAAACTTTTATCTGTGAAAAAAAAAATGCAATCATTTGATAAGCAAATGCTAAACTCTACAGGACCTGAGATTCCATATGTGATCCTAATAATATATCTGCAATAAAAAGTTCTGATCTGTCTCCAAGACTGAAAGAACTTTCAAAAGGATGTTGTCTATTAAGGCTGAGATTCTGTCAACCTCCATTACATGGTTTTGATACAATACTTTCTGAGGGAAATCAGAAAGTGCCCTCTGCGTTGTAAGAGTTCAGACTGTTTGATACATTTCCTTCTGACATTAAAATCTTGGTATTTTTCTTTAACAAGTCTGTTATAGAATCATAGAATCATAGATCTGTTATGTATCAGTAGATCATACAGCATTGTATGGGATAATGCAAAAGTCTTCCCCTGAGCTTTTATTGCCGATTATGTGATCATATAGCAAGGAATATCAGTTTGGATCAGCTATCGTAGCTGTGATCCCTCCCATACTTTTCCTATTCTCAGGTTAGAGAGTTTTAGGAGCAGAGGGCAGAAAGGAAGCCTTGACACTGTACAAACACTGTTTAGCAATAGTCAAACACTGATGGGTAATCATCATTGTTTCAGCCACAAATGAAAATCACAGCACCCTGCAGACTGCTGTGAAGAAAGCTGACTTCAACTTTGTTCCAACCAGACCCAGTACATCACATTACTGCTTTGTGCTCTAATTACTGCCAGTGAAATAGAAGTCATTAGTATTTTTCTTAATTAGTTAAGAATAACTTGATATTTTTATTGTCTATGTGGATTTATTCTAATTGCACCAACATAGACACTGAGGTGCAAATAAATGAAGTGCATATTATTAGAGGGAGAATAGAATCGATACCAGTAAGAAGCTCAAAATGTGAAAGCTTGACTATATCTCTAGCATGAAATCATTGTTTCATGCTCAAAACCCAGAGAGTTTCATATCTATATATACCATATATAATCCTGTTTCACATGTATTCAAGCTGAAGAATACCACAAGGTGGGAAAATCTACTATATTCTTTTTCACTGCCCTAATGGCTACCAGTACACATTAAAGAATATGTCTTGTTTCATCTGTAACTTACAGTCACTGTATTTTATGTATTTTTGTCAACTAGATTAAAGAGTTAGGAGTTAGAAAATCTCCTTAAGTAGGTAATTTATCATATACAGACTGTATCATCATGATTCAGTTCTGTCTTAATCCATCTTGCAGATCATTTAATCTCCTACTGTACAGTCTATGTCTAAATTGCAAATCAATCTTATGATTTTCCTCTAAAGTTTGAGTTTTTTTTTCTTGGCATTGCTTTTAGTGGAAAAAATTGATAGAATTGGCTATCTTCAGTCTTGGGAGAGAAGTGTATAGGGATTCTAGGTACTTATGCATATGTCTTTTTTATAGGCATATGTCTTGAAGTGTGTGTCTTTTTGCAGGTGGGCACAAATTGCTTTCAATCCATGCTGCAATCTAGATAGATGCTCTAGATAGAATCTCTGAACTATGCCCAGCTAATGAGTGAGTAGAGCTAAGGATCCTATAAAGCCAGTGGTCTTCAAACAGGGGTGCATGCACCCCAGAAGGAGTGAAAGGTATGCAAGATGATCTGTTAGGGTGCAGGAGAAAAGAGTTGCAATTCCATTTGTATTTATTTTCATCTAAAACAATAAGGCAGAAATTAGGCTTTACTAATCTTTGATACACAGATTGACAGTGATCCAGTTAGTCCATGTGCTGGATGGTTGTGTAAGGGTTCACGAGGTGCCCTGAGGGAAGAGTGGTTGCTTCACAATGCAGAGGGGTTGACAGTGACTTCCTCACTCATTCATTTGCTTTCAGCATGTTGCAATGTATTGTAGTTTACATATGCCCAGTTAATTGGATTTATAGATTATATTATCTAGTTTTTACTATACTACAAGATGGACAAGTGGTTGCTGCAAAGAAACTGCATATTGAAGGTGATACTCATAAATACAAGGGAACAAGAAGGAAATAGTAGAGCTGACACTCCTGCTACTGCACGAACAAGCTCCTCATCAACCACATTATGGATAAAAGCAATGACAAGCTAACCAGATCTGACAAGAAGCTGCACAAAACAAACAAACAAACAACAAACCACCACAAAAAAAACCCCAAACCGCAACATTATCACTAAACCTATTTGAAATATGGATTTATAGCTGCTACTGATGAACCTCACCCCAAGTATATATCATACCTGGAGACATTAACATTGATAGTATGTAAAGCTATTACAATTAGAAAGAAATTTATAAGAACATGAAGACAAACTTCTACAGTTTTTTTTCAGAGGTGTACAAAGTAT
Source organism: Indicator indicator (assembly GCF_027791375.1). Classification (NCBI taxonomy): domain Eukaryota; kingdom Metazoa; phylum Chordata; class Aves; order Piciformes; family Indicatoridae; genus Indicator; species Indicator indicator. Next base: position 35,685,384 of record NC_072015.1, on the reverse strand, counting down.
CATGATATTTAGTCCAGTATCACTAAACCATCACTAAACATAATGATAAATGTTTAAAAGCACATTCTGAGGTTTCTGCCTTAACAGCAAGAGACAAAAATCTCATGATATTGGGGCAATACTTGTTCTTCCTGTTGTGATAAAAAGAGCTGAAGAGTAGGAGGTTTGATGCAGCTGTGTGCAAGTACAGATGCTTCTAATGTGTCTCACCTCATGGTATTTACTGGATTCTGCTTCAGTAGTGAAAGAGATAAAGAAGTACTTTCTTGTGAGCCACTATAGGAAAAGATGTACTGCAGAAGATACATTCTCGATGGCAAATTATTTCTTTGATAAGAGTAATGTTATATGGAAAAACCACATAGTGTAACTAACCACTAATGGAGCAGCTGGAATAAAAAATGTATTCAAGGGTAAGGTTACAAAGCTATCATCACATGCCAAGTTCCTTTGCTCTGTCAATCACAGGCAACCTCTTGCAGCAAAGATGCTGGAGCCAAAAGTGCACAGAGTGCTTCAGCATGTTATTGATGTGGTTAATTATATATAAAACAAACAAAAACCTCCAACCAACCGAACAAAACCAAACAACCCCCTCCCCCCCCAACAACAGCAACTAAATAGTAGAAAATTTACAATACTCTAGAATGAAATGAGGAGCAACCACAAAAGTCTTTTGTATCCCACAGAGGTTCATTGTTTTTCTCATGGTGAAGTACTAAAAACGTTATCGACCTTGAAGTTGTTATGGGTTTTCATTTACAAAAAGACAAATGTTCCAGAATTGCTGACCTTTTCTTTGATGACAAGAAGCTGTCTGTAGCAGGTATTTTTCAAAAAGCATAAACAGACACATTTAATGTGTCCATTCGTCATGAAGGTGACACTTTAGATGAGTGAGAAAAGCCGCTGCTTTTCAGTGGAAACTTGCGCTCTGGAGGAATGCTTTGGAAACAGCAGTTTGGAAAAGTTTTGATTGTAAGGGGATGTTATTGCCCCAAATTGTGCAAGTCAGTCACCTAAGGAAACCTCTAATGTCTGTAAATTAAAAACCATGGAAAGTGGATTTTCCATCACATCACCTGGTGACCTAGGGAACTGGAGAGGGAGGAGGGGAAGAGGAAGCAATCCCCTCCTTCTTGTCTCTGTTATACATTTTTATGCCCAAATGTCACCAGTAACTTTTGTGCTCCCCTGGTTTGATGTGCTCATGTAATGTGGAGGAGAATCTGGTTCAATGTCACCTCATTGGTACTTAAAACTTATTCACACAAATTAGTGATGGTCAATAGAAAGGATTAAATGTCTCCAGTAGTGATATGGTGATTTCTTAAAAGCTCATACTACCCAAAATTCTGGCATTTTGGAGTGCCCCTAGTTTTATGGAAACAAGCTTCTCCAGGTATTATGCACCAAGATCTCCAATTAATTTTTTTAAAATAGATGAAACTTTAAAGAATTATTCATATTGCAGGCAGGATCAAAAATTCTAAATCTAAACATGCCTGTAGAGCTTTAACAGAAATATTCTGTAAAAAAAAAAAAAAAAAAAGAACAGCATGTGAACAAAAATAATTACTTTCTCCTGCCTTCCAGTCCAGTCCAGATTCTTCTTGCCAGAAGATAGTTTGCTTGTGTGGGCTATTTGGTTTTGTTCCCTGTGCTTGCAGGTACCTTTCTTGTTTAAAGGAGGAAGGTTAATGGTATAATATATGAACTTCACAGGTTTTTGAAAACAAACAAACAAGCTAAAAAGATGTTATCCTTCAGACTAATGTAACAAATAGTGTAGAATGCATTTAAAATAGAAAAATATAGAAATTTTATAGAAAAAGATAGGAGTTTTAAGGATTTTGTTCAGTTCTGGTGAAGTCAAATGCATAACCCCAAATGCATAACCCCCTAATGATGCTATGTGTATTCTCTCCTCCTTAAGAGAGCTAAAAATCAAGCATTATGTGTGCTTTTGAAGCTACAGAACAGTTTTTCATGCCAGATTGCTGTTCGTTCTGATGGGGATACAGAAGGGTAAAGTCTGATTCCAGGTTCAGTGAATTTCAGGCACAATCCATAATGTTAAAATGAAAAGGGCAGTGGCAGTAAAAAGCGTTACCTCACACGGGCTGGGTGTCAAGAGGGAAGGGACAGGCTCTTCTCCGTTGCACCCTGTGATAGGACAAGGGGTAATGGATAGAAACTCCAGCACAGGAGGTTCCACCTCAACATGAGGAGGAACTTCTTCACTGTGAGGGTCACAGAGTACTGGAACAGGCTCCCCAGAGGGCTTGTGGAGTCTCCTTTTCTGGAGACTTTCAAGAGCCATCTGGATGTGTTCCTGTGCAACCTGTGCTAGATTCTACAGTCCTGCTCTGGCAGGGGGGTTGGACTTGATGATCTTCAAAGGTCCCTTCCAACCCCTAACATCCTGTGATCTTACAATCCTATGGTCAAGGAGATATCTCCAGTCCATAACAAACAGACATAACTTTCACCACCTGAAGTTGCCAGCAAGTTGCTCGATGACTCAGAATGAAACCGCTTGCTTGACTTGTAGCATAAAATGCTTCAAGTAATTCTTGCATAACCTGGAAGATTATTGTCTTTTGGTTTCCATATATCATCACAAACAGTATTGATAAACTAATCTTTTTGTGTCATCTTCCAGTCATGGATAAAATTGACTTTACTTTCTTAAATCAAATAGCTTGTATTAATGTGAGTCTGGAGGATTCCTCTACAGGAAAAGAGAATGTGAAGCATTTGAAATGGAAAGATGCCAGCATGGTATTTTTAACTATGTTGCTGTAAGATTGAATGCAGCCATAATAAGGCTGCTTACAACAGCATTAATATGCCAAGATGCAGAATCATGGCTGTTCAGAATAACATAAAATAATGTGCAGAATTATTTATAAAGGACTTGATATAAGCTATACCAAGCATTATTGTGATTTATGACACCTTAGGAAGTGGTATTAGAAGAAAGACGTTGCAGAGCATAGAAACCTGCCAAAGGAGAAGAGAAAGAGCAAGAACAATTAATGAAATCATCAAGGGGTTCAAAAAGATATGTACAAGACCCAGGAGAAAATTTCTTTTCTAGAAGGACTTTTCACAGGTAACTGGAGTACAACTTCATCTGACAATTGAAACCTCAGCAGAGGAATTACGTGAATCAAACTGAGACTCTCAAGTACAGTAAATTATCACCACCATATGGCATCCTTCTGAGGATTCTGAAGTAAATAAAGTGTGAAATAACAGTCATACATCCTTGCAGGTACTGTTGCTGCAAGGTTTTCTTCAATATGAAAAAAATATTTTAATAAGTCTTTAAACTTGGAGAATAATTCCCAAACTCTGAAATAATATTTAATCACCTGGAAGTCCTAGAAAACAGGATGAAAATGTTCTCTAACAGAGCCACTAGTTTGTCTTGCTTTACCTGAGTTTAACTTAGATGAAAAAGTTAATGTAATTGAAAGTTGGCACAGCTTATATTAAATTGATTAGTTTAACTAGCATGGGCTAACTGAATTATTAAGTAGCTTGCTTATCTAACTTTCTGTTTTACATATGAGTGTGATTATGGCTTCTACACATTTTTTAATATGCTTGGTATTTTTAACAGAAGTGGTTACTCTCCAAAGTCTTCAGCAGAAGATAATCATGTCTGACTTGATTAATTTAGGGAAATCATCAATGTGTATGTGATAGTGCAGTTGAGATTTACATCTACAGTCCTTTCTGTAGATGAAACCACGGTTGGGCATCTGAGGAAGATCTATTTCCCCACATATCCTAGATTAGGCAGCCTTTCAGCTAGTCTAATATACTATGCATCTTATTTGAAATAGAGAGTTGTGTGAGGAGATCCAAAGGGAAGAATTTGGTTCCCACAAAAACTGGATTTCAACCTTCTTTTGGATTATAGACTTGAAAACGAGAAGGGAAGAAATTTTCTTGTAACAGTGACAGTATCTCAGTACATAGTTTTACAGCTCCTCGGTTCTTCCAGTACAGATGAGTGAGTGCAAAGTCTTGATGCCAACAATTACAGCCATATTCACACTCATGCTTCAGAAATTCTGAGCTGCTACTGACTTGCTGGGTCCTACAAACAGGGAGGATACAGCCAAAGAAAACTATGCTTCAGAAGTATTTATGAATTTTTTTCAGTTTTCTGCCTTATAAAAATGAATAAAGATGATGTTTGTCACAGAGAGCTGATGCTGAAGCGTTTTGACAGAATTATCAGATCAGCAGTGCTTGAATGTGCAGAAGGTGGGCATTTGGATTTGCAAATTGGTTGTTTCCTCGTGATCACAAGAATGGTATTAGTGAGCACCTGAGTGTATTAAACAGAATAATCAGTATGTTATAATTCTTATTTTAAAGACTTCTAAAAGTTTTTTCAATTATCTTTGATGAAACATGTAGATGACATTTCAATACATAACACTGTAAGAAATGTATTATTACTTTAGTGTCATATATCTTCAGTTTAGTTTCTTCTAACTTTAGTTTTCAAATGGATTAAAGTTAGAGCCATCAGTACAATGATCTGTGAAATTCCAGTCTTAAGAAAACAGAAAAGGATGACACAATTTAATAGACAAGTGCAAGTGAAAAAGTTCTTTGAATGTAAATGATACACAGTGAAGAGAAAAAGGAAAAAAATGTTAAACTCCCAATGAGTTGTTTCTGCTCATTAATATCACTCCAGTTGGCATCTAATTTAGTTCTCTGATGTAGCAGAACCTATTTGGGTCAGAAGAGACAGAAGGTACTTTATTTCGAATACAAAGAAACATGGAGCTGAAGCATGGTTTCCATGGTAGGATTTTCATGTCCGTGGCACCAAATGGTGCAACATTATCCTGTGATGATTGAATACCCTTGAAGTGGTGTCTGTTTTCCCCTTTATACGTGGAAGAAATTATAGACTTCAAAGTTTAAAGCGCAGGAGGTTTTTTAACAAAGTTGATCTAAACAAAACTGTTTGGAGGAGCACATTGCCCAGAGGAAATTAAGTTAATAAAATGCTTTATTAAACTGCTTTCACATTTTAAGCAAAGCTGTCTCTCCACTCCTAAGAAGCCTATTCTAAGTGTATTGCAGTGAGGACAATCACTTACAAAGTTCGTGCACAGAATAGAATTAAATCTTATCTTGATATTGCTGACCTTTCCATACTTAGGAAGTCTGAGGAGTGTGGATTGCTATTTTGGAGGATTACTGTTATATTGTAATAATTCCATGTAATCTGCATTCCCATAGATGTATTTTCTATAATCTCCCTTCCATCAGAATGTTATCTAATTTTTATATTAGCTAAAATATATATTCATAGCTTTCAGCTGATAATAAGATTTACTTCTGGATGAGAGGTTTTCATAAATATTGACATAGTCTCTTAAGTCTAATGAAACGAACCCAGTAGTAAATAAGCATAGCTGCACTACAACAGCTAAGCACATATTAAAACTTAAACTGTCCCAGGTTTCTGAAAGAAAAAAATAACAAATAAATAAAGACTTCCAAGCTTTTCACAAACCCCATGGTTTGTACAAACCTTCTTTACCAGCCAAGAAGCAGAAGAATCTGCGTGCGATCAGACTGAGGGTGCAGGGAAGTACTCCAACCCTCTGACCTTGTCCTGAGAACATTTATGAAGGTAAGGGATCTCTGTGGTTTCTAAGTTATAGTAGATGCTACTGGTACTGGAGCACTGTTTTGAGAGAGAATTAGATTTTGAGACCTGAGATTCAGCTACAGTTCAGATGTCTGTAAACTCTTGTCTGAGTGTCATCTAACCTCCATTAATAGTTAATGGAGAAAAGACAGAGGGAGTTGAAGGGTGCAATCCATCTCACCTCTTTTAGACATCTATTTATCGATGAGAGGACTCATTCTTTAGAACTACCCATTTATCTTCAGTTTGCCAATATCCGTGTAACACCTTACCTAGTTAGTGTTGGAATAAAAAATATTTCATCCATCATGGATAGAGACACATTACATAGATGTGTAAATGTTACTGTTGCTTTCATTCTACTTAATCAAGGAGGATTTAGCATAAAGATACTTCCCTTTGTAATTATAAATCATAGCTGATAAGAGTTTTTTAAACAATATTTAGTTATTGATCATACTGTTTTGTCAGAATTATCCCTCTCCATGAATTCTCCTCAGAATTCTTTTGGTAAATAAGCTCTGAGTAATAAATGTCTTTGATTCATGCACATGTAGGAATTACTAATGATTACTATATTGAGTCCCTAATTTTTGGTTCAGTAATTAGTCCATTTGCTACATGAAAACTATTATGGAAGAGTTTTTGAGAGTGCTGTAATAGTGTATGCTTTGTGATAGTTTTCTAAGCTGTGATTTTTTTTTTCTGTGATAGCATGAGACCTTCCTTCTTGTTTTATGCTTATTTCCTAGTCTAGACCAAATCCACCAATGTAAAGCAGATTTGCTATGTGTTCTAAGTAGTTTTAAAAAGACATTTTTGTCTAATCACTTACTCTAAACCTTGTGAAATTTTATTTGTCACGAAAAAAGATACAGATACATTCTCTAGTTTGCATTCTATGTTCTAGTAGCACTCCATATATAACAATATAGAGTGACTTTATTTGTCGGTCTCTACATTCTCTCCTAGATGAAGTGTTCAATATATCAACACTCCTAGTTACTTGAATGCTTGCACCAACTTCTAGTAGTCCTATTAAATTCACTTGCTTTAATAAACAAGCATTTCTAAATTTATTTAATCATTTGTGCTTCTGGTGTTGGTTTACGTACTATTAAATAATATATCCTCAATATGGTCCCTGTTTACTTTCATAATACCTGGTATGAAAATTACTATCCCATAATCTTACAACCTCCAGACCCTTTGTTTTGTTCTGCTATCATTAAGAGTCAAGTCTGATAAAGCTGTAGAAGAGTGGTTGTCCTATTTATCTGGAAGCCATCAGAACTGCATTGCCTTCAGTTTGGTAGATGGCATCTCAAACTGAAGGAACCAGAAGTATATTTTCTGTGTATTTTCTTCTTCACTTTTGTTCATCCATGCTCCTGAAATCTTCATATGAACTTCAGTTGTTTCTTACAGCATATATTATTAACTTTGAATCCTTGCCTACTGTCTACTGGGATCCTTTCTGGCTTCACACTGCATTGTCCACTTTTTCCTGTAAGGAATGTACCAGACCTTTTCCTTCCCTGTTGTAGTACAGAGTTATGTGTTTACTTGTCTTTACATCCAGTCTTACTAAAGAGTTTGTTTCTTAGGATTGCTCAAAATCCTGCTGAATCTATTGTGCAGGTCATTACAAAGCTTGTAGACTGAAGGAAACTTAATTTGCTAATACTTTGTCGTAGTGTAGATTCCTATTTCTTTCCCCTAGCTAAAGTTATATTTTACTGTAATATGCTGGCATCTTTGAATACCTGATAGCAAGTGATGCACCTCTTGATAAAATGGATTGATGTTATCTTTTTTTTTTTCTGCAATCACCTTCTAACTCAAACTGTTTGTAAATCACCTGAAAACCCCTTAATAAGCACCCCCCCCCCTTACCACAAGAACCATAAATTCCTAATAATTCTTTTTACACGTAACTATTAGGTTTAACAGTAGAGTTCATCATTTTGTTTGGCTTCTATGACCAAAAAAAAACATGAAAAAAATTTTCTAAGTTAGAAAATTCAAGGGGAAATTAGAGTATTTTGTGTGTGGCTTTATAAAGGTTTATGTTTAAACAGGTATGTGTGGTAGCAATGCATATGTAAGTTTTATGTGAATTCATATTTACTGCGTTGACAGGCAGAAAATGAGCAATTTTTCACTGGAAGCTACAGTTATATACATATACACCACCAATAAAATATCCTATTTTTGTTCTGTTATTGTTAGTATTATTATTACTGTAGTGCAAAACACTCAGTCTGAAACACTCAGGCTCTTCTTACAGGCAAGAATTATGTTGATTGCATTTTGGTTTTGGATTAAATACAAGTGCTAGAGTCTTAATTCAATAAAAGGTTATATTTTTCTTGAAACCCTGTATTGACAGTTTTACTAAGTAAAAACCCAATATCCCAGGATTCCTTCTTCCCCTCCCTGAAAACCACACACAATATATGATTTAAAAAAACAAACAAACAAACTAGACAAAAAAGGAAATCTGACACATCTCTGATTTTATTTCTCTTTTGTGCAGTAAAATATTTTTGTTTGGTTGGTTTTGTGGTCGTTTGGTTTGTTTTGTTTTCTGTAAATAGGACTATTTTCTAATAACTAGAATGATATTTTAATGTTTCATTTTGGTTATCTACACTATATATTTGGTTTGTGTTATCTTTATGGTCAAAATAAGCTTCTACTTCCTCTTTCTTTTTTTGTAATCCCAAATGATGTGAATACCAATCAAAGTATACCTTAGTTTTCTTCTTTATCTAAGGACAGTGTCATGCATCAATATTTAGTATTGCACAATTTTTCTTCCCCAGAAGACAGTATTGCTTGAAACTAAGCTTCATTCAGTGCTTTTACACTTCTAAATAAGAGTAATGTGCTTGTTTCATTGGAATTAAAACAGGGATATTTGTTTGCTTGGAATGCATTGTATAAAGTGAGATTCCAGAAACTGTAATCTGTCCTTTGCATTTACTCACAGTTTATATTTTGTCTATGTAATGAGGAAATACTGTTTTTTTTTTTTTAGTTATAACTCATGCATCTGTTTTGTACACATATCTCTGTAATGAAAGTCATACAGTACAACGTTATAAAGCACACAGTATAAATCTTGACAGCAGGAAATCTTAGTAAAATATCTGACTGTATAATCCATCTGGTCTGACCAGTTCTCATTCATTAGGAGTCTCTTATGATCAACATCTGGTAGGATTAGACTGCCCTGAACAACAAGGATTTAGCTTGCAGTACTTACATGCAGCTTTAGTAACCCAGAAGGTCATCAGAAATATCTGTTAAAAGCAAAGTAGTATGATTAATCTGAAAATTATTAAATTTATTTTGTAACTGGCAGGGTTAGTATTAAATGAGGGAACTATGCCTTTTAGATTTATAATTTGGAACCTATTTTGAAGCATCAGTTGATGGAAATTCCTGAATCCAAACTGTCATCATTAGATTGCAAAAATCCTTTTAAATTTATAATTTGGAACCTATTTTGAAGCATCAGTTGATGGAAATTCCTGAATCCAAACTGTCATCATTAGATTGCAAGAATCCTGAAAAATTCATTAGGCATATCTGATTTATTTACTGTTTTCACATGGGAAAAGGGACAGTATTGGCTTGATAAAAATGAAATACTGTGCTAGCTATTTACTGCTGATGAGCAGGTGCTTGCACTAATAATGCTACTGAAGTGGAAAGATTGCCACCCACAACTCAGGACACTGTTTCAGGTCAGCCTTGCCTCACCAATGTTGTGAGAGCACTGATCTCTATCACACCTCTGCCTGGCATAGACCCTGTTGGTTTGGACCTGTTCCCTAGCTTGACCTCTGACCTGTCTTGTCAGTACAGACCTGCCCAGGGATCACAGGACTCTGTCTGATCCTGGTTATTCTCACCAAACCCAGTTGTGTCCCAGACTTGTGGGTGGACTTCCCAGCTTTACCCTGGAACTGCCTTGTTGATGAGAACTTCCCTGAAAGTGTAGTCTCATGACTGATGCTGACTCTTTTCTCCAAACCTGTCCTGCTTCCCTCCCTGGGGGGCTGGCTGTTTCCAGGGCAGTCTTGTTGCTTTCATATCTTCTTCCTTATGGAGCATGCTGCACTCCAGCATGCACTTTCTTTCCTTGAACCTACACCCATCCTCTGGGATACAGACCGCAAGAGTGTTGCTCTCTAGTCATTCTATCTAATCTCTTAGTTTGCTGCAGATTGAAGAAATTAATTTCTTCCTTGGCAATGCAAGTTCTTGGACCATCAAAACCACCTTCCCTTACAGGTGTGGGGCCAGGAGGAATGAGGAGTAAAAGCTAACTGCCTTACATCCCATGTTTTCTTGTACTTTGAGCACAAGGGCCGTCCTTTTCTGCCTGCTACTACATCCCCTCCTCATGACACAAAGTCTTCATTTTTTGGAGTTTGCTCCTGGGTAAACATTTGCACTCCAGTAATTTTTGAAGCTGACCACACATCACAGACCTATTAAATATGTGATATGGTGAAATATTTATTTCATCTAGCTTTGTATGCAGCTCAGTGTAAAAGAAACTCTTTTTTTTTTTTTTTTTAAAACCTGTGAGCATAGAATCCTAGACTCAGACTCAATAGAATCATAGAATGGTTTCAGTTGGAAGGGGCCTCCAAAGGTCATCTGGTCTAACCCCCTCTGCAGTGAGAAGGAACATCCTTAACTAGATCAGGTTGCACAGAGCCCTGTGGAACCTCACCTTGGATGTCTCCAGGGGTGGGGCCTCAACCACCTCCCTGGGCAACCTGTTCCAGTGTTCCACCACCCTCATGGTAAAGAACCTTTTCCTAACATCCAATCTAAACCTACTCTTCTCTAGTTTGAAACCATTGCCCCTCGTCCTATCACTACAGGTCTTTGAAAATAGAAAACTAGTATCTCTAAGCAGTGGTTAGTGAAACCTTCCAGGTCTGTTGATGATCAGGTCTTCAGGACTGGTAATTCCTCTTTTGGGAAAATGAAATGTTGGTGTCTTTGAAGTGCATAAAACTTATATAAACAGACACAGAGTTATGACATCCATCAAATTATTTACAAGGAACTAAACCCACATACAATTATATTACTTCTGTATTGTCAGTGCAAGATTTACTTGGAAACTACACATTCCCACAAGAGCTTAATGCAATTTTGTTACAACTTTTTAGAGCAATTTCCTCCAGTTGAAATTATCCTATTCTACACAATAAAGAAGCAGAAGTATAGTAGTTTACAAATTTCTTTATTCAGAGTTGGTGGATGAAACAATTACTGCTGAGCAATAAAAGTGCCTGTACTGCTTTCCAGGACTGCGAGCATCTGCTGAAACTAGACATGCAGCATTTTGTTTTAAAAAACTTAATCCAAAATTGAGACATTTACTACATTTGCTACTGGAGGTAAGGTTTTGCAAATTCTGATGTTGGACCCAAATCCAAATCAGACGATTCTGGAATTAAATTTATTTGAAGGAAGTGAAAAACTTCTGTAGGGAGAAAAGCAAAAATTTTCAATTCTGTGAGATACTTAGAATATTTAGAAAGAAAGAAAGGAACCTGAGAAAGGTGGACAAAAAGTGTGGAAATGGGAAACAAAGCTTGGAAAACATAATGAAACTACCCGCAGACCTCAGATTAGAGGTCATAGCATTGAAAGAAGAAAAACCCCACATTGTCCTCTAGAAAAAAAATGTAACCCTTTGTGGTAGTTTTAAGCTATGCCTTTAAAAACTTTTCACAGATCTCGAGCAGAAAGTAGTAAAATCACAATTGGGTGTAAAAAGAAAAATAATGATTATTCTAAACAATTCCACTGGAGAGATATTTACCGTAAGATTTAATTCCCAAAACAATCTCTCTCTGTCTTCTCGCTTCTTTGCTGTGGGACAGACTAATTTGCTTTTGCTTGACCTTGGCTGCATCGTTTTGGCTAAGTCTAATATCTCTGCTTCTGTCTCTTGTTCCTTTTGTACAGGGTGTCAAAGGAGAGGCAGGGAGAGAGAAGCTCTTAGCTTCCCCTGGTCTTTGGCCAGGGGGGTCCTTGTGCTGTTCATTAATTGTAAATACTTGTACATATTGTAAATATTATATATTTGTACATATTCATTGCATTCCACTGTAGATTGTAGTTTTGCTTGTAAAATACAGCTTCCGTTTGCTTCCAGATGAGCTGGTCTGGCAAAGTTAATGTTGGGGGGCAATTTTCAACCCACCACAATCTTGTAAATTCCTGTAAAGTTCCTAGTATTTTCTTGTGCTAATGGAAAAGAATCACCTTCCTTCTGTCAAAATCTCCACAACAGATGCATCTGAAAAGCATCCAACATCTGATTGTGGCAATGAATGGAAAAGGTTTCCAACTTCTGTGGCACCATATCCCATAAGGTGTGTCTTTTGGGAACTTAATTGGTAGTTTAGTGAAAAATCTAAAGAGCTACGAAAGCTGCACAATACTGGGCTTCTAGTGGATGGGGCAGGGGGGTTATCAAGGAAATTCTTTAGGGGCTGAATTTAAATAAGTGTTCCTCAGGAAAAAAAGTTCATATTTTTTCTCAGTAAAAATGAATATGCCTTTGAATACTTCAGTTGCAGAGTTCATGAACAAGTTCTGAAAGGAAGGAATCTCTTGTTAATAATATTCTAATTTGACTGAACAGTATTTGGTGAATCAGCTCAGCTGAGTAATGTCAATCTAGTCTCTTTGAAATTAAAATAATTAGTGGAAGTGCTAAAAAAGAAAAAAAGTAAACCTGCAACTAACCCATGTCTCGTTTTATAGAAATAGGACAGTATGGGGTAGAAACATAGGAGGATTTCTATGCTTTTGGTTCTGCTAACCAAAGACAATTTTTACTTTTTCTTAGTAACATGATAGTTTTGGAGAACTTTCATGCTGGGTAGAAGGATTTTGGACATTAGCTAAACTAAGATCAAAGGCACTCTGTATTCTTTTGTTATCCCTGATGGTTTGTTACAGAAAAACAATTTTTCTTTTTACGGAGAAAGACCTATACCATAAGGAGCAGTTAATGCTGTTCCTGGAGATTAAATATCAATCATTCATGTTAGTAATCTACCAGCAGAGAATGGAGTCATTACTGATCAGATCATTTTGTGTTAGTGAATGTGCTTAAAAATCAGTTGTAACATCACAAAAGGGTGAAGGATAAAGCTCAATTGTTGGGGGACTGTAAATGTAAAAAATAATGTAAACGTATGTCTCTGTAATTTTAAAGCACGACTAAAAGGGTAAGATGATGCACAGGCCCTGAAAGAAGTAATTAAGGCAGCCAGTGTAGTAACGATCTTTAGGAAATACCTCACTGGTCAACCAAGAAACTTGGGAAAAACAGCACAAAAACATGAAATGCTGTTTGAGGATCTATTAATGCAATTTCTACATTGCAGAAGAATCTTTGTCTTGAAGAAATTTGCAAAAATACAAAAAAGTTTTAATGTTCCTTTTTTTAAATTTTATTTTTACCAAAAGCTATTGCCATCATATCAAAAGCATATCTAAAAGTAGCATATCAAATAAATGTATTAGTTGCATGATAATTATGCTCGTAAGAAATACGCCTACCAGAACCACTAACATACTCAGATTGGGAGGATGCTTTGAATCATATATTAAAGAAAGGCTGAAAGATTACTGAAGAGATGAGTTTGTCTTGAAAGTAAAGCTGCCAGAAGAATGCAGAAGTCTCACCTGTGACCTTTCGTATTTCATTGCATGTCCTTTTACTGTCTGCTTAGGCATGAGTGCAACAGACTTTCAACAGAGGAAATTTAGCAATAGCTGAGTCTTATTTTTGCGTGGATAAAATATCATCTTTTTATATAAACTTTATGGTTATTTGAACTCAAAGGAAGAAGTTCCTGCTGTTGCAGGATAGATACCACCTCCTCTTCCTTACTTTGGTCATGTCCCTGTATATCAAATATTTTCAGATTGTTTTGAATGAACTGTGCTTCTCTGCCAAAGGAGGTCAAGGAAAAGGACAGTTATAAGGGAAATTTAAACTATGTAATTCCATACATATCCCATACAGATAGCCATTGAAAAGTGTCTGCCTGTGACTATAGACGTCTAAATTTTCCTGTTTAATATCATATATGTTTTCCACATATTGTATTTTTCTGTGTTTGCGTTTGATATATCTGCTTTACACTGATTTCCTTCTCCTATTTCTAACAAATAAATAAAAAAGACAATCAGTGCAATACATGTGATCATAATGTTACTAAATTAAAACTGGATTGTCACTCTTCATTTTTGTCTGTAACTGTGTTACATATAGCTAATTTTTTTTTGCTCATCTATTAGAAAAAGTAATATGAACCTCTGATTCTGTAGTCAAACGAGTGGAGGAAAATGAGCAGTGACTAAGAGAGAAAGTAGTTATACGGAAGAAAATCCTGCATCTGTAAAATGTATTGCTTTGTATGTTTTCTGATTTCTTTGTGCTATCAGGCAGCTCAAAGAGGACAGAGTCTTGACACTGTAAGAAAAAAAAAAGGTGGAAAAAATCTGTTGGTATTGTTGCATGTGTCACCTCAGGACAAACCATGATTCTTGCTGCCCCATGATAAGATGAACGCTTTAAGAAAGTGGGAAGGGACAGAGAAGTTCATTAAGCTTTACAAGTCTCTTGACTGATGTAAGCTATGGTCTGCTGATTCATGCTAGGACCAGCTGACAGCTGTTTCAAATGTGTACTCAGCACTAAAAACACATTATTTTCCTTGATTTTTACCTTTATACAGTCTCAAACATGACTTCAGCTAAAACAAAGATTTTGGTCTTAACAGCTCTGGAAATACACAGGAATTGTCTATCCCCATAATGCAAAATGGGAGCCCACTGTGAAATTTTGTCATTTGCAGTAAATCACTTTGTGTAGTACACCCATTGACATTATGGTTGTAAAAGAATGGTGCCTTGATCAGATTTTAGGTGAAATGGGGAAAAAAAAGTGGGTTCGTATATCATTGTCATGATCATTGCTTGTCATTACAGTGATCAATGTACTCCATCTGCTTCCTCCTCACTAGTTTTTCTCAACTTCTGACAGGTGAGGAATGATCTGACTGGTGTCCTTTATGGTGAAGACATTGAGATTTCAGATACTGAGAGTTTCTCCAATGATCCTTGCACAAGTGTAAAGAAGCTGAAGGTATGTGCTGCTGTATTAGGAATAAAGAAAAAGTGTTGATTGTGTCACAGCATTTGATTTTATTTTTTTCCCCTATGAAGAAGTCTAATAAAACAAAAATTGCTTAGGAATGATGCTAGATTCCATTGCATAAAAAGGGTTTTTAAAAAAGGCATTTTGAGGGGCTAGCCCTGCTTAAGTCAATGAATATCTATACATATAGCAAATGTTTTTATAGTTCCTGATAGGAACACTAAGTAAAGCAAAACACCAGTCTTAGTGATACATCTGTGCAAGCTCTTGAGGTTTGGAACCAAAATGGTTATGATGTAAATTATTGTCTAGCAAAAGCATTGAATATCTTCCCGCTAGCTTCATTACCCATTTTATATTAACTTATTTGCTTTTATCATATGCATTATTTTATATGAATCGGGGCGGGGGGGGGGGAAGGAAAAATAAACATGATAGCAGAATAATTTATTATCCTTCCATTACTATAATGATTTATTAGGTTCCTGACAACCCATCAAATTAAAACTATATTTTAGCATTACCACGCAGTGGAACCAATAATAAAATAAACATAGGAAGTATGAATCTTAAACTATATATGCACATTTAAAAATGAGGGAACAGCAAAGAAAAGCACTTTTAGTGATAATCAAAAAATCACAGGCATCAAATGCATATGACACACAATCAAAGCCACATTCCTGGAACTACTTAAATATGTCTAAAACAGGTTTAGAAAAAAAAAGTAAATTTGCATGGCATTAAAACCCCAAAATTTAAGCAAGGTTTTCCATCTGCATAAGCCTAGACCAGTACTGAAGCTAGCTGAAAAGGTTCTGAAACATGCTAAACGAAGTGTGCTTTATTGTTCCCACAGGCTAGAGTTGTAAGCCTGAATGCTAAAAGTATAAACAGGTAAAGATTATGTTTGCAGGAAGCTGTTTGTGTCTCTAAGCCAGTTTGCATTTCCTTGGTTGAAAAGGCTCCAATTGTATTATCAGTAAAGTCCATATTTTTTTTTCAAATCAGAGAAATAATAAATTTGAAGGCAGAGCTATTTAAATCAATAAATGATGTAGTAACAGGAGAAACAAAAAATGCATATGTGAGTATTTAGGCTGAAGGCTGGAAAAAAAGCAATGAGATTCCAGCCTTCCTGCATGTCAGCAGCATTCTGTTTGTTTTATAGGGAAGATGAAAAGACTGTAACAAATAATATATGAAAGTTATCTTTTGATTTCTTCTTTAAAACAAATTACTGCAACAATAATTATGCAATTGTCTAGGCAATCTCTTATTTTGGTCAGGAATATAAAATTACTTGGACTAGATGACCTCTAGAGGTCCCTTCCAGCCAGTGCATTCTATGACTCTTCCTTAGGCACATGTGTCAGCCACAAGTTAGCTATCCAGTTCTAAAAACGTTCATTCCTTTCTTCAAGATGTAAACCTAAGATAGGTAAACTGGTATCTGCTCACTGTACTTGTGATTCAAGTAGACACAAAATACATTTAATTTTTGTAAACACAATTTAAATTAATTAATGATTATGCCATACAAAATAATAACATCTGGTATAATTTGCAGAAATATTTGTTTTCTCTTTTTCCCAGCGATGCCTTCATTTTTATTGCATTGTCTCCAGCCTCTTTGAATCACAGTTGGAAAGTAAATTTATGCTTAAAGATGTCTTTGAAACTTAATGTTTTGTTAAAGAACGGAAAGTTGGAGGATATGCATTCATACATCAACTTAAATCTTTACAAATTCTAAGCATGCACTGGCAAATTGTAGAGCAATAACATTTCTGCATCAAACTTTCTTCTGTATTGCACATAGGAAAAATAAAAACAAATAGCACAAAAATTGCAGTATATGAATTCCACTTCAATGAAAGGGTTTCCATCTCATCTATCAAAATACAATGAGTGTTTTGGATACTGACTGAACATTCTAACAGTCAATTTTAAAATGTTGGCTGATGAACAGGTTTGGAAGCAGCTTCAACCTATGTGAGTGACGTATACAGTAACACAAACATCAGCAAGTTTTGCAGCATGTTGTGATAGTGTCAGCTCACATCCTGTGGTTGACCTTTAGTGATACCATAGCTAAGGTCAGAGGCTTGTCTATAGTTCAGGTGGACATCCATGAATTTAGAAGGCAGAACATGTGGATAACTCTATCGACAAAGTACCCAGCTTTGAGTACATTTATTGATAAAATCTTGACTGTCATGTGCATGGTAGAGAATAAGACAGATTATCTGAGCTTTTCAATTTAGATATTCCATAAAGAGCCTGCCAAGACATTGACTTTTCTTGGCAGATGAGATATTGTAGCAATTCCTCTCTGGGAAGCTGTGTAATACAGCATTGTGGTGTTATTCATTAGAAACGAGGCATTAAAATCTGATCAAAGAAGGGAAGCTCTGCAGGCCAAAAAAGAAATAGCTGCCTATTCCAGCATAATGTACATCACTCCAAAACTCTGGAAAGGCTGAAGGCAGTGGAGGAAACAAGTTGTTTTTCATCCTACAGTGGAGCATCTTAGATGTCTTGATCCTCACTCTCTTCATGGTTTATACTACTCAGCTGCCAGTAGTACCAGACACTTTATTTTTAGTGGATTAATATCCTCTTCTATGTGAAAGAAATAAGGAAGCAACTCCATCATTCTTTTTGGAGCCTGTGCTATAGTTTTCATTTATAAAACATGTTTTTGTGGAGAGTCTGCTACAACTGTGGGTAAATGAAGTGTAACTGTTCTTAATTTTCTTGTTTGAACTTTAGCCCATATGGTAGCATATGCATTGCTTACTGAGGGGCAAAGCTTAAATGCTGATATAGCTACTCTGATCTCTGAGAAGAGTAAATATGACAGCTCACCATCTGGCAAATGGTCTAAACATTGGTCTTTTTATATAAGTGCAGTTTGGGGAGTTGTCTTCCCCCAGGGATGTTTTTAATCATCTCATAGATCACCTGTCTAGTTCCATGAATTAAAAACTCTTCTGTCAAATATGCTTTAGCTCCAAGCAAGCAATTTACAATTCTGTGAGAGAGTTCTTGACACTTGCTGGGACTCAGTGGGTGACTTTGTTTGATGCCTACAAGAGAGATACACCACGTGAACTTGCATCGGTCTCATGAGGGTAGATGTAAAAGAATAGTATGTCCTTGCCAGGAAATCATACTGGTTGAGATTCAGTTAACAGTGTCACTGAAGAGGGGAAAAAAATATATCCCAATAAGTGGCTGATGTATCTCTTTGCATGGGACTGTAAGGTGGACATATACCCTGGCCTGTGAATGTTGCCATGAACCCAGCCCTGATAAACAGCTTGAGTACTGGGTTCAGTTCTGGGCACCACAGTACAAGAAAGACATTGAGGTCCTGAAGTGTGTCCAGTGAAGAGCAATGAGGCTGGTGAGGGGTTTGGAGGGCATGTAGTACAAGGAGCAGCTGAGGGAGCTGCGGTCGTTTAGTCCAGAGAAGAGAAGGTTAAGATGAGATCTTACTGCTCTCTACAACTACCTGAAAGGAGGTTGTAGTGAGGCCTGTGTTGGTCTGTTCTCCCAGGTAACTGGTGACAGGGCAAGAGGAAATGGGCTTAAGTTGTGCCAGGAGAGGCTGAATATTAGGAAAAATTTCTTTACTGAAAGAATGGTGAGACATTGGAACAGATTGCCCAGGACCTCGTGGAGTCACCATCCATGGTGGAGTCTTTTCCAACTCTAATGATTTCAGGATTCTATGATTCTTTGGTTACAAAACTGCATACTAAAATTTTCACCGTCTTTAACTGCAAGCAATAAACACCCAGGTGCTATATCTCACAGCATAATATTGATATCTGTGTGATTATAAACAGGAGGAATCTTTTATGATTTCCCATACATGACTAGCCAAGTAGAACTATATATTATGTTCATGGTGCAACCTTTTGAATCTGGTCAAAGGAGAAGATACTCAGCCATATAGTCACTCTCAGCTTGACTCTGTGACCCCATACTCTCCACTTAGCCTAGCAACATGCCTGTCTCATTCTGTGTCTTCATCCCAATATGAAGTTCCTTGCTTACTCAATTCTATATTCTGCTTCTCTGATTTCTCATCTCCCTCTGAGTACTTTTGTCTTGGTTTTTGTTACATTTTCTTCTGGGCTTTCTGAGATCGCCTTGTCCTAACAGCAATTATTTCTTCAGTTTCCTATTTTCCATCCTCTTGAAAAGTCCTAATTCTCCCTCCCAAGCTTCTTATTCATTAATGATCTCAAGCCTACTGCTACCACTCCAGGGTTGTTCAACAGGCACCACTGGTGTGTCTTCCCAGTAACTACCCCACTTCTCCAGATGCTTTTGCAAAACAGACACAATGCTCTGCAAGTGGAAGTGAAAAATGACAAGGTTGATGGTTCCCCCATCTTGGAGGTGTTTCTGAGGTTTAGTCAGTCAACACTCCACATCAAACCCTTTTCAATCAAGAAAGAAAAGCTGAGTCAATGTCATGGGTAGCTCACTTTTGAGGTGAGTGGAAGGCTGTCTCAAACCAGAAGTTAGGAAAGAGATGCAGTTCCTTTAAAACATTCCTGCATGTGAAATTAAAGCACAAACAAGGCCAAATATCAAAGCAAGGCTATTTATTAAAGAATAGAGTAAACAAAGCAAAGGAAGAAAAGGGAGAGAGAAGGGGAGGGAAAATGGAGAAAGAGAGAGAGCAAGAGAGAAATTACCACCCCAAGGTGCTTTTCTGTTTTCGGCTGGGAGAAGGTGGGGAGGCATCCCTGGATCCAAGTCCTTTTTGTCTTGTGATGTCTTTGGCCAGAGGAGGGGAGAGGTCCAAGAATCCTGTTGAGTTCCAGCATGTAGTGTTTTCAGTGATGTTCTTTCTCAGAGAAGGCATATCTTGTGACTTTTTATACAGTTCATTTATCAGAGGTCCAACTGGCCCCACACCCTAGTCACATTTCAATGCATACATGACTTCAGGTGTCAGTTCCAGGGGGTCTTTCCTCTGTGCTTGCAGGGGTCTTTGGTTCTCACCTGTTCACCACACCCACCCAGGGCAGTAATGGTCTTACCAGGTGAGCCACCCAGGATGTTCTTATCTTCCTTACACATTTGAAGAGATCTTTCCACCACACCCTGTGGGCAGCTGCTGTCTCGATGGGCAGAGATGAGACACATCTTATCTTTGTTGAGACACTCATCAGTTCTTGATATAATCATCACCTCCCCAGGTGATTTTCATGTTCAGAGAAAGGCCTCTCTCAAAGGCCTGATGTGCAGATCAGACCTAGGTCTTTAGGGAGTCTGTTGCCCTCCTGGGGCCTGGGTTAGTGATGTAAGGAGACAGCTTCCTACCCTGGTACACCCCTCAGACTAATATTCACTGTTGATCTTTCAGATAAGAAGCTATGCATTAGCAACAAGAAGTCCAAGCGCAATGAAGAGAGACTTCAGGGCTTTGGGACAACTAGTTAAGGGATTAGGAGCACAAGTAGTGTTCTCCTCTATCCCTCCAGTTGGCTGGAGTCATGAGGGAATAAACAAGAAGAGCCAGCAGATCAATGTCTGGCTCCAAGCCTGGTGCCACCAGCAGAACTTTGGGTTCTTTAATCACAAGTTGATTTACAGGACATCAGGCGTGCTGGCAACAGATGGGATACGCCTGTTGCAAAGCAGGAATGGGATCCTAGCACAGGATTTTGCAGAACTATAAAACAGATTTGAAGGGAGAAGGGCACAAACCCAGGCTTGCTAGAAATAAGCAGGAGGGCAGGTGCCAACCAAGGATGGTATGCTAGCAGGGTCTTTCAATTGTATGAGATTCAATAAGGCCAAGGGCCGGGTCCTGAACTTGGGTCACAACAACCCCATGTAATGGTACAGGCTTGAGGAAGAGTGGCTGAAAAGCTGCCCAGTAGAGAAAGATCAGCGTATGCTGATCAACAGCTGGCTGAACATGAGCCAGCAGAGTGCTCAGGTGGCCAAGAAGGCAAAAGGCATTGTGGCCTGTATCAGGGATAACGGGAAGTGATTGTTCCCCTCTAGTGAGCACTGGTGAGGCCACATCTTAAGTAATGTGTTAAGTTTTAGGGCCCTCCTTACAAGAAGAACATTGAGGTGCTGGAGCAGATCCAGAGAAGGGCACAAAGCTGGTGAAGGGCCTGGAGAACACGTCTGCGGAGGAGTGGCTGAGGGAACTGAGGTGGTTTGGTCTGCGGAAGAGGAGGCTGAGGAGAAGCATTATCACTCTTTACAACTACCTGAAAGGAGATTGTAGTGAGGTGGGTGTTGGTTTCTTAGCCTGAGGGAATCCTCTCTTGAACGTGCAAATCATCTTGTGATCATGATGATTACATTAAGAACTGAGAAGAACACAGAGAAGATCATCCTGAAACAATGATGAATGATCCAAGAGCAGTGTAAAACCCCTGAGCTATACCAGCTTACTCAGGGAGGAAACATCACCTGGGACATTTAAGGCTAGAGGCAGCATCCCAGGAACACCTCTTCTTCACACACACACACCCTGCCCAAAGAAGGATCATGGGGTAGTGATTATCTTTCCTGCTCTCTCTTTTTCCATTCTCTCTTTTTCTCTCCCTTTTCTTTCTTTCTCTGCTTTGTTTGCTCCATTCTCTCTCTCTTTTAATAAATAGTCTCATCTTGATATGTGACCTCATTTGTGTCTTAATTTCACTCATGGGAATGTTTAAAAGAACAACATCTCCTTCCCAACTTCTGGATCGAGACTTAGCCCTAGTAGCAAGTGAGAGAATGAGTGGAAATGGGCTCAATTTGCACCAAGAGAGGTTTAGATTAGATATGAGAAGAAACTTCTTCACTGAAAGGGTTATCAAACACTGGAATAGGGTCCCCAGGAGGTGGTTAATTCACCATCCCTGGAAGTGTTTAAAAGACACAGATGTGGTACTAAAGGACATGGTTTAGTACCAGACTTGGCAGAGTTAGATAATGATCTTTTCCAGCTGAAGCAAATCTGTGATTCTGGTCTTCCATGGCATAATACTTGAAATGGAGGACTCATGGCCTTCTTTAATAGTCAGTAAACCCCAGTAATTTATGTGTCAACATGGAAACTTAGTAATGTAGACAAAACAACATTTAGATATTGCATCTTGACTGGATCATAAATCCCAAGGATGACAGAATATCAGGGATCATGAAATTCTAGAGCCACAGCTGATCTTTGAACTTGAACCATGAAGCTTTCTAACTGTACATCAGCAATTCTCAATAACTTGGTTTGGATGTGGTTCTCACATTGCAGATTTCCTGCTCTGGCATTGGAAGCTCAGCTCCTGCTAGGAGTGGAAATTCCTGTCTCACAGAAAAATCCTTTTACCCTGAAATCCTTAGTCAGATGTTTAGAAGGTCAGGTATTCAGAACTGAGATCTACTGTCAGCTGGACAAATCAGCAAACAGACCCATTTGCTAGAGTGCCTGAACAAGAGCAGACCATGTTTGAAAAGAGGATTGACTACCAGTATGAGAATGGGTGCTCTGCTATGCCTTATGTGACAAAACATTTTCAAGAGAAGTTTCTTCCATGCCTGTTTGCTTGCATGCCTGCACACCAAAGGAACTGTAGAGCCACATACTCATGTGACTGAATTTGGGTCTGAATGCTATTGCCAAACTAATGGTGATACTAGTATAAGACAAGGTTCTTCAAATGGGGTATTTCGGGGGGGGGGAGGGGGGGGGAAGTAGGATGGACTTGTAACTTGTAGTGCTTTACAGTAAAAGAACAGTCATTGTGGGAAATATACTCTGTTCTGTGTCTCCAAAACTATGAGGCTATGTGGTGTTTGGGGTTTTTTTAGAACTGTAAAATGGAAAGGAATTTGTTCAAATATGCATTTCATAATTAGATGCAGTGTAATTTATTTTTTTCTTTTTAAACCAAACTCAGCTACTCTTTTTTTTTTTTTTCTTCCCAAATATTAAGTCTGCATTTTTATGTTCACAGTGGTCAAGTGATTCAGTTGGAGTTACAAGAAAGATCACAGTTATTTTTAATATGTGAAAAACAGAAATAAAGGACCAGAGGTTCTTTTGCTGCATAATTCTTAGACCTATTTATTGTTCTTTTCAAAACCTGTAATACTTTTGCTATAATTTATGTAATGTGTTTGTTTAGTTTCATTGTTAGATTTGTTTAAATGCTTCAATAAGATTTACCTTACTTTATGAATCTGTGGCTAAATACAAAATTGAAGACAAGGAGGCTAAATGAAAATGCACAGGTTCGGAATGAACAAAGCCTCTTACATTCTTTCTGATTCCAAGTGTGCTAAAAGTGATATAATTTCATACATTTAATTGCAGAAGCATTCTCGTGTCTTGCACTGTCCATCATAGTATTTTCTGCTGAACAGAAAATAAACATTGAAATTATCTGAACTGGTGATCTTTGATAAAGTGATTTAATTAAAACTGAAATGTTTGTTGCCATTGAAGTTCACTCTGAATAATCTGTTTCTTTTTTCCTTGGAAATAGAAAGGGCGATTAGTGATTCTAACCAAGTGTTTTATAAAAGAAAAGAAAAATTAGATTTGCTCAAGCTTTTGAGAACTTGGCTTTTCTGTGAAATAAAAGATAAACATTAAATCATGAAGTCTATCTCTTCTGTATTTTATAGATCTTTGCAGCAATTTTTCACAGCTATCCCTGTTCCTGAAGAAGTGTTTTCCCATGTATGCTTCTTAAAACGTTTCAAAGTATGAAAGTAAAATGATCTCTTCTGACTTCAGTCATAGATTCTTACAGTGTGATGGATTTTTTTTTTTTTAGTGTGTGGAGGTGGGAGGAAGGAGGAGAGGAGGGATTGACAATGTGTTATAGTGACTGTAAAGATGATGTTGTATGAGTAAAACCTCAAAAAATTACTAAGGAGGGCATAATACCAAGACATTTTATCTCACAAAACTTCAGTCTCTCAACTTTACAGCACTGGTTCATGTAAGCAGTGAAAAGCATATATTTTCACCTGGTTTTAATATGCAAAAGTTCAAAGGGTATCATGCAACGGATAAAAAGAATATTTGATATTTTAGTGTGATTGAATAGTAACATCTTACAAGATAAACATGGCAGTTTTATTCACGTCAGTGCTGTTGCTTGATAATTTTCTTCAAACACCTCAGCTTCTCTCTCTTGCAGTATTTCAAGTTCTTAAACTTACAGAAAATTGAATAGTTCTGAATTAATTTTACTGTCTGTAGCTATAGTCTGTGCTCTACATAATTGGAATGGTCAAATGAAGTGGTTTCTGGAAAGGTTATGACTGCATTTAACTGTCACGTATTTTATTCGTTCTTCAGGGTAACGACGTTCGAATAATCCTTGGCCAGTTTGATGAGGAAATGGCTGTCAAAGTTTTCTGCTGTGTAAGTAAATATATTTAATTACCTATCAGAATAAAGAATGTGTTACATCTGAATAAAAAAAAAAACAATTTGAGCATAAACATTTCTTCATGGGGTTCAGCTCTGTCAAGGTTTTTATGCTAAAGAGAGGTTACACATGCTTAGCTTCATTTCTCGTTCAATAAAGTACTATGTACTTGACTTTAGTGGAAGTTAGGCATAGACTGCTTGGTTAGCTGCATCTTATTGCTTCCCTGTAGTGGCATTGAATGCCAAATTGAGCTTGAACATTTCTCTTCATGTCAGATGCAGGGAAACACAAAGCAGAAGATATATAGAACTGCAAGATTCGAATCTCATCTAAGGGTTGTGTTCTGGTGGTAATGTCATATGTGTATATATGTGTTTGTGTGTTTTGCTTTTAAAGAATAGGAAATTCAAGCAGTTCTGATACACACTAACTAAGCTACCCTAGTAATTTCTGCTACTCAAAACATTACTGTTTGTACAGTTCTCATTCACTTTTGGCTGTACATTGTACATATTTTACATGAAAATAAATACAATTTTTTTTAATTTTTTTTTTTAATTAAAAGAAATACATCAAGACCAGCATACATGCAGTTCCCTATCCTCACCATTCGCTTCTGTGCATATGCTGCAAAGATGCACACTGTGATTGTCACTGGAAGTAGCAGGATAGAAATGTAGATCTTTACTTGTGCCTGTTAAACAAAGTCAAATCCCCAAACAGGTAGATGTTCATGGGCTAAATTTTATAATGGTATAAACACATTAATCCTGTATAAGCCAAGAACACACTGTTTCAGAAAAACAATAATGATGTAATCTGAATTTCGGAGTTTGCTTTTTAGTGTTCACTTAGAGAGACTGTTACCTTTCCAAGCAGACAAAGAAAGGGGGCCAAGGCAGAAGTTCCAAATCTGAGTGCTACATGTGCTTTGGACACAAGTTTTCCATTACTCAGCAGCTGTCCCTGTTGCTGGCAGGTAGATTGTGGAACGTAGCTGGAAAGAAAAAACATCTGTTTGCATCCACAAGAAATTAAAAGTATTATTTTCTCATTCATTCTTCTGATGTCTGAGAGGTCTTTGCATATATAGATCTATTAGCTTTGGCATTTAAATTGGATTGACAGAAATAATCTCCTGTTTTTCCATTCCATGGCCCAGCTGCTCTTCAGATCTCTTGCAACTGGGCTCCATTTCCCCAGCTGAGAGGCTTGTTTCCTGGTCAGAAATATCTTCCAATTTGATGTTAGACAAGAGATTAGCCTCACTTATACCACTGCTCTTAGTACCTAGTTGGATTCCTCTACAATTCTTTCCCAAGTCCATGTGCATGTGTGGCCACTGAAGAAATCCTAGAAATCCTTGGAGGCACAGGGTGTCCTTTTCACTGCACTTTGGTCTGAAGAATTTCATGGGAGATGCCTCCTTCACCTGAACACCTGCACCTATCTGTGGCCATGGTTTGGTACTAACATGAGAAAGTGTGCATAACTCAGAGAGGTTTAAAGACTTGCTGGGTGTTTCTGAAGATCATTAGTGTAAAAAATAATAATTTTTATGAAGCCTGAAGAAATATGAGAGATCATGTATTTAGGCTTGTATAGATGCATTTATATATGAGAGTTTTGGTAGGAAACTGAAAGCGGGAGTGGGCAGTTCAGAGAAAGTCATTATATATTAATACACTACAATAGGTCAGTAAGCTTGTTATTAGTCATAAAATATATTGTTGACTCATGTACTCCTACACCTATTGTGTCTAAGAACACAATAATTTAGATATGTCCAATTTTTTAACCCTTTTCCCCAGGTGTATTTTCAGAGAGGTTTCACTTGTCCTTCCCTGTTATATTTTGCATAGTGGCTGATATCATCCAGGATAAGGCTTTGATTTTGTTACAGGAAGTATAAGATTTAGTGTTGTTGGGGTTTTTTTGGGTTTTTCTGTTTGTTTGGGTTTTGTTTTATTTTGTTTTGGTTTTGTTGGTGTTTTTGTGGTTGTTGCTAATGATCTACACAGATGGGAAAAATCTTTGAAGTCTGCCTCAGTTGTCTGGGTGGATTAAGCAGTCAGGAAGTAGGAAATACACTGGAGTTTGTGTAGAATCA
Source organism: Indicator indicator (assembly GCF_027791375.1). Classification (NCBI taxonomy): domain Eukaryota; kingdom Metazoa; phylum Chordata; class Aves; order Piciformes; family Indicatoridae; genus Indicator; species Indicator indicator. Next base: position 35,658,943 of record NC_072015.1, on the reverse strand, counting down.
CAGAATCATTTAGGTTGGAAAAGACCTTTAAGATCATGGAATCCAAATGTAAATGTAATATTGCCAAGTCCACCAGTAAGCCATGTGCTTGAATACATGATTTAGTGGTGGCTTGGTAGTGTTGAGTTTACAGTTGGGCTTGATGATCTTAAAGGTCTCATCTAACCAAAATTATTATATCATTCTGTGTCCTTAAGTGCCACATCTAAATACCTCCAAGGATGGTGAGCCAACAACTTCCCTGAACACTCTGTTCCAAAGCTTGACAACCTCTTCAGTAAAGAAATTTTTCTTGATATCCAATCTAAACCTCTCCTGGCACAAATTGAGGCCATTTCCTTTTGTCCTACCACTTGCTACTTGGGAAAAGAGACTGACACCCACTTCACTACAACCTCCTTTCAGGCAGTTGTAGAGAACAATAAGGTCTCCCCTCTTCCTCCTTTTCTTCAGTCTAAACAACTCCAGTTCCTGCAGCTGCTCCTCATAGGACTTGTGCTTGAGAGCCTTCACCAGCTTCACTGCCCTTCTTTGGGCATGATATGCTCATTTTCATTTTGTCTGGCTATTTCCTTCCCCTCCCCTTCAAATACTCACACACTCACACTCACACACACACATGCACACACACACACAGACACACACAAACACACTGAGGTACAGAGCCCAGAACTCAAAAAATTAAATTAGCTAAAAGATATTCTAAGTTAGTGGCAAACATTAAAAGCATGACAGGACTAATTCAAGCCAGAATGAATGCTAGCAGGTGTTTCCTACAATGATTTAAATAAACTTAGCTATTCATTTAACACTAGTGTCAAAAACAGTTAGCACTTTTAATTCTATTGGGAATCTTAGCTTTCTAATGTTGTTTTCACCTCAGTGAAGTGAATATAATATTGTTCATGCAATAAAAATTAGGGTATTTTGCTCAAAACATTTCAACAATCGAAATTGTCAGCTATGTTGGATAGATACAATCTTTTTTTTTTCCTATTTGAAATTGGATTAACATGACATTGCATCTTCTCAACAAAAACTGTAGTTCTGCAGAAAATTAAAAAAAAAAATTAGTAGGAATTTTTCCAACCTTGAAGCCATAGAAATAATGCAGTATATCCATGCACACATGAAGAGTGACACCTAGCTGATATAATTATCTGTCTGAGGACAATTAAAGATGACTATTATGCATAGGTCACTGCATGAGCTTTAGTAAACATTTAATAATGACTGAAGCCAGGCTTAATCACTACTGTTGATACAAAGGGAGTGGATTCTGTTCTTCTTGAGCTGGCAGAGTTTTATTGCCAAGTCTCTATTTTGGAATTAAAGGCATTACTGATTTTTAATGAGAAAGGGAGTTCCATTACAGTTCAGAAGTCTAAATTCCTGAATTTTTTGTAGGCATGGTATATAGGGTGTGTCCATGGTGACACGATGGAAAAATGAGGGAAATTCAATGAAGTTTTGCAAGCCCCTTTACACAAACTACAAGTAATTGTTTGCTGCACACACTAAAATCTCTTACTGGAATTTCTGTGTTGTGAATAAGCAACTCTCTGTGAGTTCAAACAAGACTGAAAAGCTTTTTTAAAAAAATTAAAAATTCAATCTCAGAAGGAATAGAGTGTTTAGGACAGTTTCCTGCCTGCTTGACTGCAACTCAGGGTTTTGCAGCCTAGTTAGGGCACGCATGAAAGATTAGGGAAGACATATGACTACTTCATGCTATTCTGATGGTACAAAGCACTTGTATACCTTCTTCACCTTTCTCTTGTGTGCCATGAAATCTTCCCCTTAGAAACTAAACCCTTTAAGAAGTGATTTGTATACATTGAAACAGCTCGAGAAAGATCCACATATTTGAAGGAAATTTATCTTTGAAGCATCAGAATAATCTCCAACTAGCAGAATCAACAGGGAGGAAGTGGCAGCAAAAAAAGCATTATGTTGAAATAAACCTTCTTGGAACCCAAACACTGAAATGCCTGAACACTACCAACCATGCTGACAGTACAAAAATCACTGTATGGTCATGGTGCTTAGCTTTGGAGGAGCTGACTCTGTTCCTTTTTTGCCTTCCCCAGAGTACCTTTCAAGCCCTACCATTCCACCAGATCTCAAATGAAGAGCAGCCAGCTCTGAAAGTGTTGTTTCTTGGGTTTTTAAAAATAAATTCTTGCAGGAATGTGAAAATGTCAGTGCTACCTTGTTGGGAATGATCCCTTGTTTCCAGGATGTAGTTTTTGGCTATTTTGAAACTTCCAGTTTCCAGCCCATATCCCAGAACATTTGCAGATTATGCAGGACACAAACTCAAGTGCTTATGCAAGCAGAACATTTCCAACAGCTCCAATTTCAGAACAGTTCACAGCCAATACCTTCTTGGAACACATGATCTGATACTTTGTATAGCACAGAGGAAGCTACAGAAGTTTGTCCTTCTCTTATTCTGTGTCAGTTTGTGTCCTCAGTGATTTGAAAACTGTCAAATGAAAGACACATATCACTGAAAGGTCTTGAATGACCTAATTGTGTAATGGAAACTTTTACATATCAGGAAGTGTTGCAGGGTGGGATTGATGTTCTCCTTGCAGGTGAACCTGTGGTGCACTGTTGCTATAGCTGTAGCTGAAATGGAGATGTGAAGGAGGGAAAAATTAGATGTGTTTCTGGAAGGATAGGAGTAAAGAGCAAGGGAAAAACAATTTATGTGGATTGTAAAATAGGTAGGATATGAAATGGCAGATACTGGGTTTCAGACAGGAGTGGTTTCAAGCAGCATTGTATGTGCATGAGATGTGATTTTGGCAGAACAAAAGCTCCCACAACCAGGGGCCAAACAAATCTGCTTTGTGCACAATACGTTTATGAGCTGATTTGGCACCGTTATAATAGCCTTCACAGAATTTAAAGCCCAATTTTAATTTGGGTATTAACATATTTAGGAGGCTGTCCCTATTGAATTTTTGCTATTCATCTTTATTTATCTGATAGGCTTTTGCTTTCATCTTTGGAATGTTTTTCAAAACTCTTATGTTATGAATGACTAATATGTCTTGTTTGCATTCTCATAATTTCCTCCTTCTGTAACATTTTCTGTGAAGATGTAGCAGTTTTCCACCTAAGAGCAGTGAGGTTACACCATGTATTTCTAAAAATCAGATTATTTTATCTTATAAGTGTGTCTTGTATCTCTAGTATTGCTTATATTAGGAGCTAAAAAGCATGAAACCTGCTGTTTTGAAATGGAGTCTGACTGAAATGTCAAAAGAAAAATATGTAGCTACAAGACTGAGAGAAAAATCTGAGATAAAATTTCCTAATTTTATCCTAGAACACACTTCACAATGGAATAGAATATCTATTGTGGATACATTAACTTCCAGGCACAACAGCATACGTGTCTAACTAATAAGGTGTTTAACTTTCTTGTTGTATGTATCTGCTATGAATCTACAGGAGATAATCATCATCTCAGTATCTTGGAATAGTGGACTATATTCAGTATTCAAACAATACAGAATTTCACCTGAAAAATTTTGTGCTGTAAAAAGAGAAGAGATTTGCTTGCTTTGTCAGTTTAGTATTGATTCATGCTGCTCAGAAGAAACTACTTCCTCTCTGCTGCAGCAGAGTCACATAATTTGTATTTGCAACATTGTGATTTGATGGTGCCTAGGATGCAAGTTTTCTTGTTTAAACTTATCCTGTTTTATGTGGCCTTTAGGGTGATATTAGGATGAAAATAACAGTTTGAACGTGATAGCATAGTGGTCCTACCACTCATGTAGTAGTTGTGTTTATGGAGAATTTTCCCCCCCTGGTTTTAGGATTAAGGTGGGTTGTTTTTTTTTTCTGTTTTTGAATAAATGATCTATTGAAAGCAAATTTAGTAAATTCTGTTCTTGTGATCTGAATTTTAAAGATGGGAATCTTCAAGAAAGAATTTTTCATTAGCAAGTAATTACTCTAAACTGTTCAAAATACTTGTGTATTACACCATAATTTCATTAATAATGGGAAAAATCATTAACTGAAAACAATTATGTTCAATATGCCTGTTACAATGTCTATTAGCTTTTCTATTTTTCTTTGTAGGCTTATGATGAAGAAATGTATGGCAGCAAATATCAGTGGATTATTCCAGGGTGGTATGAAAATCTTTGGTGGGAATCCTGGATTAATTCCTCACAGTGTCTCAGCAAAAATCTTCTTACAGCCATGGAGGGTTATATTGGAGTGGATTTTGAGCCTCTCAGTTCAAAAAAGACAAAGACCATCTCAGGAAGGGTCAGTGTTTTTCCTCCCACTATTTTATTACTCCATCAGTTGTCTCGCCAGTGTCTTGACAGAGCAGAACACCAAGGAGGGACATGAAGCTAAAGGTTTTTTTCTACAGAAAGCTGGCATTCATCATAGTTTGCAATTTTCTAATATTTAGAATTCAGTTCTAATTCTTTACATGATAAGGAAGCAGTGAAGTCCCTCACATCAAATCTATCCTCTCCCTGATGTATGAACATTACAGTTAGTAAAGACTGAATTAGAGTTTGAAGTATTGTGTGCTGTGTCATGTGAAGTTACAGAGTTGCACATAGAAACAGAAAACTTTTATATTTGAACTTAATCCAATGTCATTGGAGATTTGTGCTTCTCAGGACTAGGGGACAGGTTGTTTTAAGTATGCAAATGTGTGGTATTTCCATAAAGTACATAACATTTTATCACAAATTCATGCAAACTCTGGCCAGTGAATAAACTTGTCAGATTTTGCTGCTTTTTATCTTCTTTTTTTTCTTCTGTCTTTCATGCCTTGCTGAGTGAGCAGGAAGGCAGCTTTACAAAAAGGCAACTCATCATAAGATAGAATGCCACAAACAGCATAGTAAACATGTAAAACATAGACAAATTGCCACTCATTTAACTTCATATTAAGCAGATAGTTGAGTATGTAAAGGTTATTTGATTTTCATTATCCTATGAAGTGTAATCAGACCACTGATTTGCAGGGTTACAGTGTCATTGTATGTTGTAGTATGCTGGTAGCTTTGGTTGAACTGAAATCTTATGTACAAAAGCCAAAGCAAGTTGTCCTTCACAGAGAGGCTAAAAACCTGCCTTTTTTTCTGCATGCTAAGGTCTCTTTCCCACTCTCACCATGTTTTTAGAATTTTAGTTTCATTCTCAATTTTTATTTTGGCAGTCTTTTCTACATTCACGCCTGTTTCTACATTGGAGGGAGCAGTCTGAGGTGTAGGCTTGGACACAACTCTGTAAAATGTTAAATGGTGAAGCAAAACTGACGTTTTTCCTCCTCTGCAGACTCCACAGCAATATGAAAAGGAATACAATGACAAGCGAGGTGATGGGCAATCCAGCAAATTTCACGGTTATGCTTATGATGGAATATGGGTGATTGCCAAGACTCTGCAGCGGGCAATGAAGTATTTGAATTCCACCAACAAGCACCAAAAAATTGAAGATTTTAACTACACGAATCACAAACTGGGCAAAATTTTTCTGGATGCTATGAATGAAACCAACTTCGTTGGAGTAACGGTAAGTCCTAAACCGATACTCGTAGAGTGGGGGAGGCTTATGATTTTATGCCAGTAGCTGAATCATGCCTTAAATATTAAATACTCTTGAAAAAGAAACACAGTTGTGTATTTCTTCTATCTTCAGAGCTTCCACAGTTCTACTTTATCTTAAAAATTAATGTTGTTGCCTTGAGACTCTTGCTCATTACCTGTCTTCTGGTACCAAGCGATGACATTGTACAGTTTCTCAGTTATCAGATATCTCAGCATGGATGTCATCTGAATGAAGAACTCAGGTGGTCTCAAGGGAACCACACGTGTTGCAAGCTGCAGTGACCTTTTAAGTGACTGTTTTAGCAGTTGAGGAGTAGTTGGAATTCGATCTGAAAACACCTGCTATTTCCCTCCATCATTTATTTTTGCAATAGGATATAGTATACTGGTGTCTCCCACTCCAGTGCTGTACATCCTAAATATTCTTACAACATACTTCATTTGCCATTTAAGTTTATTTATAATTGGTGTACTTTCACAGCCAAGTACAAAACATGCTTACTATGACTGAAGAACTGGCCACGTACAGTAACAGCCTCAACCTATTTTCAGTTGCACTATTGCAAAGTCATAATGAATTTCATTTTTGTTGATGTTACTTCTGTTTTTTAACACAGTAAACCAGAATTAGAAACGTGGCTCTAAAACCTCTTAGTTGTGTTTGAGGCAAAGTTAACAGAGTCAGAAGTTAACAGTGCATATGTGTTCAGGAGTCTGCAGTGCCCTGCTCCTTCACCAAGAGGGATAAAGCAGACTATTTCAGGGAGAATGGTCTTCATGTATTCCAATAGCAACAAAGTGCCTACTGGAAAATACATCATTAGGCACTGTGCTTGAGCTGCATCATGGCTAGAGAAGGAAATTAGGTGTTTTGAACAAATCTGTTTCAGCAGTGCATGGAGGAAGTGCTTTGAGGTACTTCCTTGCAGCAAGAGCATGCAGAAAGTTGGCATAATTTCTGCAGTATCTTTGCACATTCTGTTGTCTCTTTAGTTTAAATTGTCTTGAGTATTAGTTAACCTCAGAAGTTAAATCAGGAGATCTAAGGCTGTCATATATGTCATGAATTAGTTCAGGAAAGAAATGCTTGTGTGTAAACATCAACAATGCTCAAACTATGGTGTCCTTGTCAGTTGCTAAAAATAGCCTATTTTTTATCACAGTGAAAATTAAACTAATTTAGGATTTTTTAATAAAAAACAATCATATGGCAAGACAGCACTAGAATCTAGTTGCCTGTACAATATGAATTTTGCTCTCTTTTTACACTGAATTTAACTGAAGCTTTCAGTAAAAGAAGTGGATATCCCATTGCACCTGTAGGAGGACTGGCTCTCTGGTAGAAGTGTCAATTGGTGGCATCTAAGAGCCAGACTCTGCAGGAACTTGGGCATCTCTGATCTGAATTGTTCCAAGCACAGGATATCTCAATGTGGTTGAAATTGTATATTGTTATGTAGTTCCTGGCCTTCTCTTTCCTCATCTTGGCTTTTTTTTGGCCTGCTCTTTAGTTTTGAAAACTGACTGTGGTAAAATTGTTAGATTTTATAAGTACTGCTTAATTTCCCTTCCTTGCTCCATTGTGCCCCAAACCCCAAAACCTCCAAGAGGAAAAAGAGACTTTTTTATTAGTTTCAGAGACTTCAGCAAAATGTCCCACATGAACTGCAGTCCTTTAGGGAGGAAATGAATCGAAGTTTCACCAGCCATGTTTACTTAGTTTATTCTCTCAGGTATAATGTTTTTTAATGAAATTACCACATGATTATTCACTATATTTAGTGCATGTCTGAGACACTTTGTAAAACATTTCAAGATTGATCAACCAGGTCATTGTAACAATGGATAGCCCAAATCTGGTGTTTGGATCTGGTGTCTGGATCATGCTTCTTGCTCTTATAATACATTCACAAAAATATTTTAATCAGAAAGATAGGGAGAGAAGAAAATCTATACAGCTAGGCTTTCTGAGGATGTAATTAGAGCAAGCAATACACAGGTTTATCCAGGCAATGTGAAGAAAAAGAGTTTTATAATAGATACTTAAAATTTTGCATTGAAGGTTCAGAAAATTGAAGGAACAGGTTAATTCATAAGAGAAATATTTTGAAACATTTTATTAATAAATTAATTATCAATAATAATTGAAACTTTTTACTAATAAATTAATCATTAATTTAATAAATTTCTGTAATTTGTGACATAATTTAAAACATTCACTGGAACATAAATTGTAGCTCTTGGAGTGCCCAATCTCATTTTAATATTGTAATTAATTTTAATTAAGATTATATTTTTAAAAAAATATTCTAAACAGGAAAAGGTCCTTATTCTAGAGTATTTGTGCAAATAAAAAATGAGTTTCTGGGGAAAAAAAGATCAAACAGAAAGAAGGACTAAGTCTATAAAAGATATAGTACAATATGTTGTTAATTAGGTAAGAAGAGAAGGTAGACAAGAAGCTATTGACAAGCATCTAAAATGCAAAATCTATTAAGCAGAGGCATCTTTCTTTATGCTTTCTGTGAATATAATATCAGAAACGTGTCATAAATAATAAATCCCTTTACCCAATTTGAATTTTCTTTGAAATTATTTAGAGTAAACCACAAAAAAATACAGTCCCTGTTGAGTGATAATTTTTGGGGAATATTTTATCAATTTTGAAAAACATCTTGCTTGGAGTGCACTGTGCTAGTTCCTGACTAGGCAGAATGTCATTCTTTCAGTTTTCTGTTTCTTTTCTCTGTTTTTTTTTTCTTTCTTTTTTTTTAACTTTTTTTTTTCTACTAGGAGACAACATTTAAACCAATTAAACCATTTAAACAATTAAACCATGTCCTTAAATGCTATGTCTCCACATTTTTTGAACATCTCCAGGGACGGTGACTCTACTACCTCCCTGGGCAACATCCAATGCCTGACCATTCTTTCAGTAAAGAAATTTTTCCTAACATCCAATCTAAACCTCCCCTGGCGCAATTTGAGGCTATTTGCTCAGATGCCCACCTCACTACAATCTCCTTTCAGGTAGTTGTAGAGAGAATGAGGTCTCCCCTCAACCTCATCTTCTCTGGACTAAACAATCCCAGTTCCCTCAGCCACTCCCCCTAAGACTTGGTCTCCAGGCCCTTCACCAGCTTTGTTGTCCTTCCCTGGACATGCTTCAGCAGCCCAATGTCCTTGTAGTGAGGGGCCCAAAACTGAATACAGTATTTGAGGTGCAGCCTCACCAGTGCCACCTACAGAAGGACACCATGACTTCCCTATTCCTGCTGGCCACACTATTTCTGCTTACCTTCTTGCCCATCTGAGCACATGGTTGGCTCGTGTTGATTAGCAGATATTTGGTGTTTTATCAGAAAGTAATAATATCGTTATCTGCTGTACTTCTTCAAAGATAAAATCAATACTAGTTTGCAGGCACAGAAGGAATTTGTGATGAGAAATGCAATATGAATGAACAAAAGGCTTGCAAAAGGGATGTTCCCACAGTTCTAAGTTGATTGTCCTAATTCTGCAGTCAGATCCCTTGATATTGGTGGTTTTCAAATCAAGGCAGGCACTGTGTGATTAGAATGGTCCGTCTGCAGTGACCAGCTTTCAGAACAAGAGTCCTTTTTATTTGGGACTAGCCTGGCTTTCATGGTTTATACTTTTCTAATTCCTTCCTTGTGGGAACCCAAAGGGAATGTTTAGATGTCCTTCATGTCTATGTGGGAGCCCTGGAGATAGATAAGTGATGGGACATTTTGTTATACCTCAGAACAGAGAAAGAGAAAACGCATGAGAAAGAATGGGAGGTGGAGATAACAAATGCTGTGTCTTTGAAGTGGATGGGAAAAGCAATTGGGGGGGAAAAAATCTGTTAAGATAAAACAGTGGGCTTAAGGGGGATAGGGTGTGGGACTATGAATTAAACTATGTAGGACCTTCTCAATAAATAGAAACTGGTTTGGCAGATTGGGGCCATTTGGCCCACCTGTAGCTGTGGTCAGCTCCTTGCAGACTGTCTGTCAGTTTGTATTTCAGCTCTTCACGTTGAGAGCAGCAGGCTTCAAACTCAGCATACTGCCTGATACGTGCAGAAATACCTACCCTTGCTTATCAAAGCACTTACTTATTGTGTAGTGTGAAAGTTATTGAAACAAACAAACACACAAATCTCTTAAAGCATTTTTGGCAAATTTTTCCCACTTTCCTTAATCCAGATAAAGCTAGTTCTGTCAGCCCTAATGCCTGTTTTCTTTCTGATAAACTGAGTATCAGAAGATGAAAGGTAAGAAATAAAGTCATCACACAATTAGTTTTGATACAGTTTAGGTATACACAGAGTCCCCTAACGCAGTTGGTAGAGCCTCTGGAGGTAATTTGTAGTTGGAGAATCTAATGGTGTCACTATTGAAGTGTTGCTGCTTTGAATCAGTAGAGAGTGATAATGTAACAGGAAACAAAATATGTGTGTGGGAAATCTATATGTCTGCATTTCAATCATACAAAACTCTATAGCATCCTACCTGTAACATGCCATTTGTTTGTGTGTGAACACCAAAGACAATTTTCCCCAGAACTAGAATAGTTCTTCTCAAGGAAGATTGTTTGCCTAAAGGATAAAAAAAACACTCAAGAAAAGCAGAAATTTTGTTTTGTGTAGTACTATCATGGTTTAAACTGTAGGCTCAATAATTAGTGAAAAGGGAATGCTCTCTTGTCAGTATACTGAAGTCATATTTAGTGCATAGTGAATAAAAAAAAAAACAACTACAGAAGAGAAGGATTTTGGTTTAGTGAACTTTTTTTCTTTTTTTCCTCCCTTGTTATAAAGACTATGCATAGTACCTTGCAACCACGGCAATGTTTATGTTTGCAGTTAAAAAAAATGTTTGAATATGCTTTGAAAGATACTAAACAGTGTGTTTGCTCTCTGTATGATAAAAGTTTGTGTAGCCAGGTGATAGGGAAACTACAATGTGCATTGGAGATTATTTTTAATTTTTCTTTTATTTTTTAATGCAAAACATAGTGTTAATTATAAAACTGCTTTCCCTTAATTTTCTTAGCACTTCACCTTTGTGAAGCAACCACTGATGTTACCCTTCTCCCTGGTTTATGCCTGAAGTCCTGTGACTGTAGCAATAGGGTATTCCACTGCTTGAATTTATTGTTACTGTGGTTATAAATCAGGCTTCAGAATTGTTAATTTATTTCTCATCCTTATGGCCTCCTATTATTTGTGTGTAGTGAAAAAAGAATTACAGTGGAGGAGAGAGAAAATTAAATACAGTGTTGTCTTTCCTTTTATGTAAGTCAGAGACTCTAAGAGAGTAGGGTAAAATTCCATCACAGTAGCTGCTGCACAATTGAAACCACAGCCATGAAATAGCTTTCAAGTCTGTCCCTGGCATCCTGCATTTGAATGGATTCAGTCATGTTTTATAACTGAAAAGATACTTATTGATGTGAAGTTCATTTTGTGTTTTAATGCTGATTATTTCTGAAGACTGATTTTAGCAGCTTGCCTCCACCTTCCAGGCTTCAGTAGCCACTGTGCTGTACAGGAATCTCAGAAACACAGGAGGTGTGGCATCAGAACAGGGAGAAAGAATTTATTTCATGCCATCCAGGGAAAATAACATACCCTAAGATTGTTGAAGTAAGGAATACATTGGTTTTTAGCAGAGAACCAGATGGAACTAGCGTGGATTTGAGGAGAGCGAAGTTATGCTTAATGTGGAGGACCAACAAAGATTTCTGTAGTGGCATTGATCAGCATGGTTAATTTTGTGTGAACAGCTCTGAATTAAGCCTCAAGACAGACATATACCTGGAGTCAAATTTTCTGGGTTGGCACATCTGAGGTAGGGCAGATAATAAAAGTATTGTGGGAAGAGCAGAAATTTTAGTTAAGTAACTTCTTGATAATCTAGAACAGTGCTTTAAAGTACATTGATTTTATAAAGGGGTGTGGGGTTGTTGGGGGGATGGAGCCTTAGTATGAAAGGGAATACCTAATACTACAAAAATATCTGTTCTTTAGAAATGCATTTGAGTGTTCCATCAGATTTAACTTGGTCTTAATTTAGAACATTTGAAATTTTGCATTTGGTCATTATCCATAACTGGGTGATTTGAGGAAGTTCAATAAGCTCACAGAAAGCATAATCAGGAAGCTGTATATATGTACATGGGCATGCACAAATGTACGTGTGCTCACAAGCCTGCCCAGCTGTTGGCAGGTCTTAATCTTTCCACACCTGACCCCATGGATTATGAATGTGAACTACTCAGAGCTTAATGACTTGTATTTCCTTTTGATTTTTCACAACTTGCTTATAGGGTTTCTTGTGTAGCACAAGAAGGAAAAATAGGTAGAATCTGGCTGTGTGCAGGACCTTCTTACATCTCTTTTTGGTTTTCCTGAACCTTGAATCTGAGCTCCCCCAGGGGAGATAAATATGGTGAATCTACTTCCTTACTCCCTTGTGACTTCTAGTGCATTACCCAACTGAGATGAGCAACTAAGTGACTTGGTGAAATAATTTGCTCTCTCTATGACCAGTTCATTTTGGAGACTCCTTAAAACAGAGAGCTGCTAAAGTAAGCCATCAGCAAGTCTGCATAGGGTCATAAACAATGTTTGCTCATTAGGAAAATTCAGTGCAAATGTTTTCATCTGCCAACAATGTAAAACTGCATACAGAAGGAAATCCTAACTCTCTGAAGTGAGAACAGATTAGCCGTGACATTTCATGATTAGGCCTCAAGCTAATCAGCAGTTGATGATTTAATAGATATAGTAGGTGGCAAATAAATAAGGCTTTAGTCTGAATTGTAGAGCACTTATTACTGTATCTGTCATTCTAATACATGGATATTTGATGCAAATAAACAAACAACATACATTTACAGAAAAACTAGTGAAACATTTTCTAAGACCTGGCTAACATGTCTTTGTTTCCTCTGCTTTACATTTATTTTTTTTTATGTATCTAGAAAGTGTTTAACATAATACATAACATGCTGTAGAAGCTCCTTTGTTGTTACTTTGGGTACAAAGAGCAGAAGTTCCTGAAAGGAATAAAGAAAAAAGCTCTAGTGGATGTGACCACAGGATCACAGGTTGTTAGGGGTTGGAAGGGACTTCCAGAGATCATCGAATCCAACTCCCCTGCCAGAGCAGGACCATAGAATCTAGTCCAGGTTGCATAGGAATATATCCAGATTGGTATTGAAAGTCTCCAGAAAAGGAGTCTCCACAACCCCTCTGGGGAGCCTGTTCCAGTGCTCTGTGACCCTCACAATAAAGAAATTCCTCCTCATGTTGAGGTGGAACCTCCTGTGCTGTAGTTTATATCCATTGCCCCTTGTCTTATCACAGGGTGCAGCTGAGAAGAGCCTGTCCCCTCCCTTTTGACACCCAGCCCTCAGATATTTATGAACATTTATTAAATCCCCTCTTAGTCTTCTCCAGTCTAAACAGTCCCACATCTCTCAGCCTCTCCTCATAGGGCATGTGCTCCACAGAATCACAGAATCAACCAGGTTGGAAGAGACCTCCAAGATCATCAAGTCCAACCGATCACCCAACCCTAACTAATCAACTACACCATGGCACTAAGTGCCTCATCTAGTCTTTTCTTAAACACCTCCAGGGACATCAACCTCACCACCTCCCTGGGCAGCCCATTCCAATGGGCAATCTCTACTTTTGTGAAGAACAGCAGGTCAAGAGAGGTGATTCTGCCATTCTGCTCTGCTCTGGTGAGACCTCATCTGGAGTACTGTGTCCAGCTCTGGGGCCCCCAAACCAAGAGAGACATGGACCTGCTGGAGTGGGTCCAGAGGAGGGTAACACAAATAATCAGAGGAATGGAGCACCTCTCATATAAAGACAAGCTGAAAGATTTGGGGCAATTCATTCAGGAGAAGAGAAGGCTCCAGGGAAACCTTATAGCTACATTTCAATATCTGAAGGGGACCTACAGGGAGGCTGGAAAATGACTGTTTAGAAGGGCTTGTAGTGATAGAATGAGGGCAATTGTTTTAAAGTGGAGCAGAGTAGATTTAGATTGGACATAAGGAGAAAGTTCTTTACAATGACAATGGTAAAATACTGAAACAGGTTGCCCAGGAATGTGGTTGATGCTCAGTCCCTGAAGCCATTCAATATCAGACTTGATGTCACCTTGGGCAGCCTAGTTGGAGGTGCCTGTGCTTACTGGAAGGGGGCTGGACAAGATAATATTTGAGGGTTTCTTCCAGCCTGACTCAATCTGTGAATCTGTGAATTAAATCCATAGATAAGCCCCTACCCTCAAAACACCTTTTTTTAAGGACAATGATACTGAAAAGGAAGACTTCAAGTAAAAGGAGAATATAATGGAAAAGGAAAAGATTTCCTGGAAGGCTTTCATATAATCTACATTACTGGAAGTTCTGAGTTTTTAGTGTCCAGTACCTCTTGTTCTGGTTTGTTGAATAGCACAGAGTTTAATCAACATCTTCTCATCTGACTGCACTTTGCTTAGAACCGATTTTACTGTCCTTGTTTAAGAGCAGATCACTAACATTATATTAATTTCATGGAAATATATCCAGATACAGTCATATGTGCGTGGGCTGTGTGTTTACTAGGTGAGCTACATAAGTGTTTACTAAATGGAGTATGATGGTCCTGAGGAGCCAGCTAGGCTCTTTTACAGTTACCTGCCAGATGGTGTGTGACCCAAACAAGCACAAGTTGGTACAGGCACAGCTGAACCGTGCTTCCAGTGTGGTTTTGCAGATAATGGAAAGATGTTAGGAAAAATCTATGAATGACAATGATTCCAGCATAATAATGTTTTTCACTGGTATGGTTATTTCTGTATTTAGTGTCACTAGGGCAAGGGAAAAAGCATCTATGACAAATTTAAGGATGTTACTGCTTCTATCTACTACATCTCCATTTGAAATGACATGCAAAGACATCTTCCAATACTTCCAAGCTCTCAGCTGCTTTGGAGCTTTGTGGTAACGTTCACCAAACGTAATACAAGCCTTCAGTTGCAGCACATTCTCTCAGTATGCACAGTGGTCAGAACACAAAGGTTAGTTCTCCTCTATCATCCTTAGTCTGCAAACTCTTTCCTCAGACTTACTTCTAATTTATCTCCCTTCCCCCCTAGAAGAGATCAGGGCAGAAGTACCCGAGTTAGACATTCACATCTCAAACTTTAAGCTTTCAGTCATGAATTTAGAGTTAAAAGCCACTATGATTTTAGAGATAATTTGTTTTAAAAGTGTTATAAACCCAAATTTCCAGTGCTTGAGAGTGTTAGAGTTCTTGTTTAATTTTCCATGGGTACAGATGTTAGCCCTTCTGCCTTGGGATTGTTCCAGCTCTGGTAATTTTGTTTTGTGTACCTAAAACTCTCATTGAGATTTCGGATGGATAAGGAAATTATTGTTGACCAGCTTTACATCAGGACTCTTCTGAGAGAATAAATGCTGGAATTTTAATATAATTTTTCTCACTTCTTTTATTACCCATCACATTTTATTATTATTCCACTGTATGGGTAAAATATAGTAAGATTTTACTATTTGATCCTGTTCTTGTTTCAATCAGTGGTAAATCTCTTAATTTAATTGTGAACAGGAGGAGGACCTTTACTTGCAAAGTGCTTTGACAAATGATTTGTGGATACAACTTAAAATGTGATTCTAAAATCCTTTTTGCTCACAGAAAATTTAGAACACACTCCTCCTAAAATGCTTTCTAACATTAATGTATTTTAAGAGTACTGATCAGTTGTAGTGCTGTAAGTTAGTAATGAATCATTAGACACAAGAGCTTGTTCAAGCACATTTGAAGATTACTTCTAGATACTGTACTGTGTGGAATTACATGACTCAGATGTCAAATAACTGAGAATGATTAAACTAATGTGGTGGAGTATAGCAATTTAAAAAGTAACATCCAGTGATGCCTATAAAAGCTGCACCTTCTAATGCAGATCATGTAAATCAAAGAAATGCTGAATATTTCAGTGATTGGTTGTGCTCATTATGTATATTCTTTTGGCACAACAGTGTCATTCTTAACTGGGTATCAAATATTTGCTCATACGAAATATGTGAAAAAAAAGATAAAGGAAGAAGTCTCAAAGAGTATATAGATAGTGTGATGAAGGTTGAAGCAATAGGAATACTGTTCATAAACCAGTTTGTGAAAATCTTAAGAATGTGTTTTCTTCTGTTCCTTGAAGAGCAGTTATTATACTACTCTCAAATCTTCTCGACATCTGTTTTGCTTTATGTTAAGTGTTGAGAGTTTAGGGAATGATTAAAGCCCATAAATTATAAATATATTTCTAAATGTGACAAAATCTTACAGCAGGTTCGTTTAGGAAATAATTTGTGAAGTATAAAATTAGCTCTAACTTTCTTATTTTTATCTTCTGCATCATTGATTTGGATAATCCTAGAAAAGAAACAAAAATAAATGCATTTTTATGATAATTTCTGTACCACGTTTACAAAGCACTGTTGATTTAGGTTAATTGGGCTACTTCTTTTCATTGCTGAATAGTGGCATGGCAAATTTTAATTTATCTTCAGTTTTCATCTAGGTTACACCACCAGCAGGCAATTTCTAAAAGCTTCTAAAAGGAGTCTTTTGTCTTCAGTGAAAGTGACCCACATTGATGTTACAAGAATTAGAATTTAGCCTGATGGGAATTTTTGTATGCACCTAAGAGCAAAATTTTCCTTGGAGAATATTTAGCAATGTGACATTTTTACTTTCTGGCCAGCAAAAAAGAAAGTTAAACTTTTAAAAATGTGTTTTAATTCTGTGCACATTGCAGTATCTCTGAGATTTTAGCTTCAACAATTAACATACTCTCTGCTGCTGTTAATCTTTATGACAGCTCAAGGCAAAAATATTTCTTAACTTGAATATAGTATTTTGCTTAGCCTGGAAGTGCTCTGAGGTTGTCAGGTCTGATGTTCAATGGATTATATTTTCATACATCACTGCTCCTCTTTTCTGGCAGTCATGATTTCTATGATGAACTAGTTTTCTTCCTTGGAGAGGTGCTCCAGTTGCAAATAGGATTATTTGAGCCTTCAAGCATTTTAGAGAAACGTGGGGAAATTAAAGCATTTTAGTGACATTTATTGTAGACAAATGAACAGCACGTTTTCAAACAGCTTTCTAGTAATTTTGGAATTGGTTTTCAGAACTTCTGTACTTGTTACTTTCTTGGTTTTCTCCCCAACATCTTCTTGTAGCAGTTTGTTGTCTCAGCTGTTGCTGATAATGAGGATGTTTTTTTAATTCCCTAGCCTCTGCTAGAGCAATGATAAGAGAATGTACTTTTTTTAGGATATCAAAACACCAATAAAGGTCTTGCATTTCATTAGTGCATATCTACATATATATAAAATCAAAGAATATCTGAATTGTTTCAGTTAGAAAGGACCTCTTAGATCATCAAGTCCAATCATTGACCTAACACCACTATGGCAATTAAACTATGTTCTGAAATGTTATGTTTATGTGGGCTTTGAACACCTCCAGGGACAGGGACTTCACTGCCTCCCTGTGCAGTCTATTCCAATGCTTGACCACTCTTTCAGTAAGTAAATTTTTCCTAATATCCACGCTAAACCTGCCCTGGAACAATTTGAGGCCATTTCCTCTTATTCTATCACTTGATACATGGGAGAAGAGAGTCACCCTCACCTCACTACAATGTCCTTTCAGGTGTAGAGAGCAACGAGGTCTCCCCTCAACCTCATCTTCTCCAGAATAAACAATCCCAGTTCCCTCAGCCACTCCTCCTAAGACTTGGTCTCCAGGCCCTTCACCAGTTTTTTGTTGTCCTTCTCTGGACACGCTTCAGCACCTCAATGTCCTTGTAGTGAGGGGCCCAAAACTGAATACAGTATTTGAGGTGTAGCCTCACCAATGCCAAGTACAGAGGGCACAATGACTTCCCTATTCCTGCTGACCACACTACTGCTGATACAGGTCAGAATGCTGTTTGCCTTCTTGACCACCTGAACACACTGCTGGCTCATGTTGATTACCATATAATTTTCTTCTGTATTTTGAATGTAGAGCAAGGAAACATTCTTGGTGTTTTATCAGAAAACAGTAATATAGTTATCTGCTCTACTTTTTTCAAGCATCAAGTCAACAATGATTTGCAGGTACAAAAGGACTTTGTGATGAGAAATGCAATATGATTGAACAAAAGGCCTGCAAAAGGGATGTTCCCACGGTTTTGTTAGGTTGAATGTCCTAATTCTGCAGTCAGATCCCTTGGTGTTGGTGCTTTTCAAATCAAGACAGGCATTGTTTGATTAGAATGGTCCATCTGCAGCTACCACCTTTCAGAACAAGAGTCCTTTTGATTTGAGACTAGTCCAGTACTGTCTGGTGAAAGACAAGTTCCTGATCCACACAGTGGAGAAAATAGCTTGTTGAATCATTTGTGGAGGATCTGAAAGTCTTGCCTCATCTGGCTTTCTAGTCCTGTGTGCCACTGCTTGACTAGCCTTCTGATGAACTGTGGTGGTGGTGGTGCATCTGCCTGGTGACTGGGGCTGCAGCTCATGTTGAGCTACTTCAGTTAAATGTTCTTCAACAGTTAAAATATTCTTCAGAAATTAAAGTATTTCTCAGGAGTTGCAAAGGGGAGAAGTAACAGTGATTAGAAGTGTGTGCCTCAGCTGAATGTGAATTCTGAGACAGAGGTAAATTCTGTAGCCTGGAGGCTCTTGTTCTGCTGAACTCAGATGTTTGGAGCATACCAGAGAACGGGAGCTTATTGGTAGTTTTGTTATGAATGACCCTGAAGCTTTAGCATTTGGGACCCAAAATATCTGTATTGTCAGTTAATTTTTTTCCCTTTCCCTTCGCTTTCCCTTTCCCTTTCCCTTTCCCTTTCCCTTTCCCTTTCCCTTTCCCTTTCCCTTTCCCTTTCCCTTTCCCTTTCCCTTTCCCTTTCCCTTTCCCTTTCCCTTTCCTTTCCCTTTCCCTTCCTTCCCTTTCCCTTTCCCTTTCCCTTTCCCTTTCCTTTCCCTTTCCCTTTCCCTTCCCTTTCCCTTTCCCTTTCCCTTTCCCTTTCCCTTTCCCTTTCCCTTTTCCCCCTTTTACCTTCCCCCTTTCCCCTTTCTTTTTTTCTTTTCCCTTTTCCCCTCTTTTCCTTTTTTCCCTTTATGTAAATATTTTACCGTACTTTGGCTACACAATTTATTCTCCATTGTGACAGCTTCATTGATGTAGAAGCAAGGCAAAAGTTTAAAAAAGCAATAATGACACCACAAAATTTGATAGGGGATTAAAAAATATAAATTGACTCAGGTAAGAACACATAGATCAGTTAAATTGCATCTAGAAATAGATCAGTCAAGCTACACCTACAGATGAGGAATCATTGTTTGCTGGTCTCTTTTGATGAATGCAAAACAAACCAACACATCATTAAACACTGGGTAACACAATGATCATTGTGAGTTGTGTGTAGACCACAGCAGCATCACAAAAACATTGTAACAACCTTTCTTTTGCAAACTCTGAAGCTGTCTATTGATTTGTATTTTTTTTGGGTGTGATTTCAAGGCTACTCTTTTAATGGGATTTACCCTATAGTCTATTCTTTGAATGCAAAGAATAGACTCTTGGCTCTGTGAAAATTTGTGTCTCCTTGTATCTAGATGATGTTTTCTGTTAGTTTCCACATGGAAGATGAAGATCATTTTATGGCTGTGTTGTAGTTCAAATCTGGACCTCGTTGGAAGGCCACAATTAGTATTCTAGAAATGATTCAGTGCTCAGTTTTCAGCATAATGTTTCAGACCTCCCTGTTTCCACACTAGTTTTTCCCTCTTGCAGAAAGTAAGGTGAAAGTTCATGTGAAGAAAAACATCCCTTAGAGGCAATTTCCTAACAATGCAGTAGATCAAATCAAGCTTTTTCCTCTGCTTTAGGTCTGTTTTCCATAACACAGCTATTCAGTCCCAAGGAACACAGCAGGGGCTGTTTCCCCAATTTGAGGCAACCTCTGACCTATTGAGGGAAGGGAGGGAACCAAGTCTAGAGCATTTCTAACATGCATCCCAGCTGCTCTTGGGCTATGGGAGAAGCAGTGGCAGAGGAAACAGAAATCCCTGTAGATGTGGTTCAGAAAACATTTAGATAAGTAAGTGTTATGGATCATGAATATTAAGCATACTTTCCCTTAAAACCTAAGTGGTGGCATCTGAGTCACTGCACTCAAATTTCTGTAGCTGTTACTGCAGATAGCAAATACATGGAAGGGAAATGTTATAACTACCTCACCAATTATTTCTTTTCAGATCTGTTTTTCATATTTGGTCACTTGGGGGTTTTAAGATCTGGGAATTGTGGATCTCTGTGTTCGTATGGTGCATCAGTGAGTAAATGTCAGGTGTTAAAATGTTTTGGCAAGTAAAGATGCAGCTAAGCACCTGAATCTTATTATTTGTTATGTATTTAAATATAAGCATACTGTGTGGTATGCCTGATTGAAATAAATCTATAGAGTATCTCCCCTTTAAGTATCCTGATAATCATATTACCTGCCTTATACATTCATTGTTTTTTAGATAAGTGTTTTGATGAATTTGTAAATTGGTCAAAAGCTCATCCAATGATGAGTGATAAAAAAGAGCCATATTAGAAAGAACTCCATACAAATTATAAATAAATATGGAAGATCCTAACTATTGCCCACTGAAAATGTCAAACTGCATATTTCTCCACCATAAACCAAGAGAATGTGTAATGTGTAACCAGATGTTTTAAAAATATAGAATATTCTTTCTCTGTTTCTTAATACAGAACAGCTGAATTTCATATTTTATTTCTGAAAAATCCTTTCCCTAAGGCTTTCAGACTGTTTATACTAGCTTTCTCTTAGGTTCTGATTAAGTGAAGTGCTTAAGAGCACACTGAATATTAAGCATGCATATTCCAGATGGACTGGTGAAGGGCTGTACAGAATCTACTCTTAAAAGAGTACATTCCTTGTGTTGCAAGGTAGGTTGTCATCCAGTAAAAAAAAAAATGTGGGTTGTATTGAATCTACTCTTAAAAGAGTACATTCTTTGTTTTGCAAGGTAGGTTGTAACTCAGTAAAAAAAATGTTTTCCATACAGAGTTAACATTTCATAACCTGTCTGTGGAACTCTTCTACAATATCCCAAATGCTAGCAGTAAGAGAAAATAAACTTGCTGTACAAAACATGAGTATGATACAACTTTTAATGCTCATTTCAGTGAAATTAAAGGCATGTCAGAGTTAGGTTTTTCAATAAGGGCATGCCACAGCCTGGGGGCTTGTCATGGCTGAAAATCTATTTTGTGACATGCTTTTGACTTCTCTGAGCGACGTGTGAGGCAGTGCTGCAATCCGAACTACAGAGCTAGCAGAGATGCAATGCGTTAGTCTTTTCCAGACTGCATATATTTTATGATGCTAAGTTATAAATTGGAGTATCAAATGGAGATGGTAAGATTAAAATAATTAATTCAGTGTTAGGTTGAGTTTATTCTTTGAAGTATGCAAATGCTTTTTAAAATACATACACCATAAACTCCTCTAAGTAACAAAGCACAGCTGTGTGTGGTGCAATTTCAATACAATATAGCAGTGTTATTTTCTCTTGTGTCTTTCATACCAACTACATATCGGACTGCTTTCCACAATGTTCAGTAATGCCTGGCCATACATAAGAAGAAGCAGCCAGGAAAGAACCTGCTCCAAACACCCCATGAGTCACTAATGTCATCTCATTCAGCACTGGCTCTCGTACAGGAAGGGAACAAGTGAAAATTCTGAAACACAGCAATTCCCTCATACTTTAATGAGATTTTAGGAAGGGAGAAGAGGGGTGGCTATCTTTCTCTGCCAAAGTAAAATTACTTTCTCCATTTTTGTAAAAAGAATTAACTCATCATAGTAAAATACTTAAGTTCTGCAACAGTCAAGATTCTGCAATTGTTGTTTCAACTATCTTAGAATTATAACAAGTTTCTTGTGATAACCACAGCCTTTTAACTAAATGCAACTTTAAGTTCATATCCCTTTAACCTTTGTTAATTAGCCAAAATAATTCACCATTCAGACTACTTTATTTGACTTAAACACTGATTATAATTAATAAAGGTACATGGTTTGCTTTGTAGAGCAGCAATGCAGATGCTGTTGTGCACAGCCTTGAAGCAATTTGCTCTTTACCACCATCTCTCTTCCACTCCAAGATGGCACAATCTCTTTTTCTTATTTCTATACTACCAACAGAATCCTGCTGTCATGGCCAGAGCTTGAAGTCTTTATTAAAGACATATTTCTCTCTCCTAGCTGCCTTTTTTTTTTTTTTTTTTATGTAGATCTAATCTGCTTCTGCTCCTATAGTCCTTCTTTAATTATTTTTGGAGTAACTAAATGAAAAGCTTTTTTCTTTGCTGATTGCCTCCTTCAAATATTTGTGTCAGTATCTCTTTTCACTTGATATTCAGCCTTCTGTATAGATGGAAAGATCTAAATCCTCCCCAGGAAATTAATCCCTATGTACTTAATTTGATTTAAATTCCTCTACCAATGCATACATTAGGAAGTTATGTGGCAGCAAGGAGGCTCTTGATTTAAATGCTGTGTTCTGAGACAGGAAACAGTATTTGACATGCATGATGTTAGCAAAAGCTGCTCTTGTGTTGTGGGTTTCTGAATTTGCCTTCATTAATTCACCTCTTTTTGCAGTTGTGATGTTTGTGAGAAGAGTTTTCTTGATGTAAGTTGTTCCAAAGCTTGCTCCAGACAGACACAGGCACTTTTGGTTCCCCTCTTCATTATTTTCCCTCGTTGCCTCTAGTTAGTTCATTAGCTTGTTTAGATCTACCTTATTTTATTGTAAACACTGGCTGTTTTGCTGCCTGGATTCCTAAAGCCCATATGTTTTGTGAGCTTAATCTTAACTGCAGAAGGGCAGTACTGATACAGGTGGGAACAGCTGGAATCTTCCCCAACCTTCCTTTGTGCAGTCTTTTCACAGACAGGGTAACAAAAATGCTTTGACTGACAGAGTATGTCCAGTTTGTCTCCCTGTAATGCTAACAAAGGCAAGGCAAGATCTTTGAGTGATTATGATATTTGCTATATAGTACTTCTAAAATGTGCAATAATTAGCAAGCCTCAGTACTTACAGATTGACAACATTTAACATTAAAAATGCTAAATATTTCTTCAAAACTTAAGTGTGTCAAATTTGTCCCTAAAACCCCTGACAATGCCATTATTGACATTTCTGTGTTCTATTGTGTCAGCAACAATTAAATGATAAGGGTTGTTTTTTTCTGACATCTGTGTGAAGTGAAAAACACTTCTAAAACTCTTCAAATCCAAAAAAAGGTTTTCAAGACTTACCATAAATTAAGAGGAGAAAGGCTTGTTCATACTAGTTATGTAGGAAAACTATGTATTGAATGCTGCTTCTTGGAAGTTGTGGACAAATATTGTTTTTGCAATCTATTTGGAAAACAAAACCTGACCTGACCTGATTTCACTGTAGAACAAAGGTTAAGTATAAGTTTAAAGATGATGCAGCTTGCATACCATCAGTGTTTCAAAGGCCATATGTCCTCATACTGCTAAAAAAAAGGTGAAAATAAGAAAAAATAAAACCTGCTCGGAATCCAGATGGTACTGTTTGCTTCAGCATAAGGGGTCATAATTCTCTTCAGATTAGCCATCCAGGATGTGAAAGAAATATGATTCATCTTAAAAAAAACAGTGTATTGTGTTCTTATTTCAAGCCTGCTCTTTAGCTCTCCCCCCATTTTATCTTACTGTTTCATTTTCACTTTTGTGGTATCAGCAAACCCACTATGCTGGAGAGTAAATTGAGCACTGATGGGAATGGAGAGTCTGAAAATAGCTGCTCCCTAGCTACTCACAAAGCTGTTTCTCAATGTAAAAGCAGAGTAACCCAGCAGCTGCAGTCTTGGGCTGGCATATGTGAAATATGATAGTGCACCCTGCGGAGGCAGCTCTAGAGTCAAGCCTGCTGTGGGTTAGGCATCATTTCCAGCTTTATCTGAAGAGATATTCTGTGATAGGCTCTGACAATTTACTTGTGGCACGGTGGCTTGATTTCGAAGGTCAGGCACAGGAATCAGCTCAAAGCGTTGTGGAGTGTGTTAGAAGTGTAGCCAGCAGCCAATCTGAATTCATATTCTTATAACAAATATCTGCATGGCCTTTCTTCTTAATGGATGGTGTTTCACGGAGTGTGTCTGCCTGAAAAACTTTCCTTGTATTTCTGGCACACAGAAATGAACAGCCAGATTTGACAAAACATGAAAGTCTCTGCTGGATCTGATGCTAGGAATTACACAGTAGCTGTGAGTGAAATAGGAAAGGGAGGGAAGGAATTAACTCAGAATTTCAGCTCTGTTGTATGTACCTTGTCTTAGGGAAAACTGCTGTTTATCTCAAACACTGATTTATGGTATTTTTTCTCAGCTGATTTTCTGTTTATATTATTGGATAAAAGAGATAAGTAACAGGAAATAGCAAAATGCATGAGGAGTCATGATGGACTTACTATGACAGCATCCTTAATTCATTACAAGATGGACTAAAGTTGTGGAATGATAATGTGTCTCCCTGGTTAGCACCATTGTAGAAAGGGCCCCGGGGGTACTGGTTAACAGTAGGCTGAGCATGAGCCAGTAGTGTGCCCAGGTGGCCAAGAAGGCCAATGCCATCCTGGCCTGTATCAGGAATAGTATAGCCAGCAGGAGCAGGGAAATCATTCTGCCCTGTACTCAGCACTGGTTAGACCACACCTTGAGTACTGTGTCAAGCTCTGGGCTCCTCAGTTTAAGAAAGATGCTGAGTTGCTCGAACGTGTCCAGAGAAGGGCAACAAAGCTGGCGAGGGGTCTGGAGTACAAACCCTCTGAGGAGAGGCTGAGGGACCTGGGGGTGTTTAGCCTGGAGAAGAGGAGGCTCAGGGGAGACCTTATTTCTCTCTACAACTACCTGAAGGGAGGTTGTAGCCAGGTGGGGGTTGGTCTCTTCTTCCAGGCAACCAGTGACAGAATGAGAAGACACAGTCTCAAGCTGCTCCAGGGGAGATTTAGGCTGGATATTAGGAAGAAATTCTTCACAAAAAGAGAGATTGGCCATTGGAATGGGCTGCCCAGGGAGGTGGTGGAGTTACCATCCCTGGAAGTGTTTAAAATAAGACTGGATGAGGGACTTAGTGCCATGGTTTAGTTAATTAGGTGGTGTTTGGTGATAGGCTGGACTTGATGATCTCGAAGGTCTTTTCCAACTTGGTTAATTCTGTGATTGTGAGATACACCAAATTTGATTGACCGGATACAATAATCATTCAATCTTGATTTGACTTAATCCACATAGAAACAAAAAAGTGCAATTTTGTTATAACTAATATCTGTTGGGAAGAAGAGAATCAAGAGCAAGCAATGCCTAGCACCTGACAAACAGAAAAAATTAAAATAAAATAAACCAAGTTTTCTAAAACTTGAAGCATAGTTGCTTTTCCTAGCATAGTTTCCTTAGATAAATTTGGAGCTAAAGATAGTTCATTTTGAGTTTTCACTATAGGAATTCTTTTAGAAAACTGTTTCTGATTTAAAAAATAAAAAGAATGATGACTCTGCAATACTAAAATGGCACAAAAGATTCTAGATTTTTTTTATATATGCTGGGCTACTAGACTAGCACAAGATAGGATTTACAGTTATTTCATTAATTACAAACAAACAAAGATGGAGATTACTTTGTTGCTTCCCTTTTCCTTATCTGTAAGTAATATTCAGGACGTGTAATGTGTGTCATACTGACTTTTGTATACACTTCAGTTGTGTTTGTATCCTGGAGTCTCCTCTGGAGATAGCCAAAACCCACCTGTGCAATCTGATCTAGATGAACCTTCTTTAATAGTGGAGTTGGACTAGATGATTTCCAGAGGTCTCTTCCAGCCACTATCTTTCTGTGGCTCTGTGATCTTACATGTTTTAAAAGTTGGAATATTTTATATCCACCTGACCATCATTTTCACTCAAGAGGAACTATCATAGTGCTCTACTGCATGTGTAAATCATATAAATTAGGCACTGTGGAGTAAAGACAGCAGCTGGCTTCATCCTTAACTTCAGTGGGAATATGTGACCCCACACAAGATGTGTTTTGTTTCATCAAAAACCTTACAATGGCCTATAGTAGTCCATGCACAGACACAAAAGTCTTTTTCCTGCTGAAAGCTATTAGTAAGACAGTTTCTCTTCCTTGGATGTGATCTAGAATATTTAGTCCATGAATAAAATCTCAGTGAAATGATTAGTGCCTTGACTTCTAGGACTAAGTCCAAGTTATGGTCTTTATTAATAAAGTAGTGCATGTTCCAGGTAAAAGTAGTAATCATTTGGACACATTTTGACATAAAAAGAAAAGATGAATGCTGCCCTGAGACAGAAATTTGTGTTAATTAGACTTCACTGGTGTCAGTAGAAGACTTCAGATATTTTCTATGATGTTGTTGATCAAATAAGGATTAGAATGTTTGGAGACATTAATTTTCTCCCCAGACATGGCCTTTAAATAGGATATTGATAATCTCTTGTAAGGGTAAGATATAAAAAGGTTTTCAACTAGGAGCAACTTAATAACTGGGTCCCTATGTGCATACCACTATATAAGGAGCAAAATAAAGTTGAGTCTTTAAAATGTCAGAGTATGAACATTGTGTCTTCATCTGCAGGACAGACTGTGTCCACCCTGGGAAATAAATCAGACAGCATTGGAAATTGTTCCTGGCTTCAAGCCATAGAAATTATTGTCAGGGTTTAGTAAGTAAAATTCCTTGTCCTGAATACCTTGAGTCAAAAAAAGTCACATCCATATCAGCAAATGTCTCACCTCTTCTATTCTCATATAGGCCCCCTACCACCTTGCCAAATGAAGATTTCTGATGGCAGAAAAGGAAAAGCCTGATAGATAAAGCTTCCTCTGTCTTTAGGGGTTGCCAGTGTGCATTATAGAAGAGAGAGAAATGGTTGGAAAGCAGTGCTGCATAAATTCCTTTATCTAACTTCGACAGTAACATAGCCCAGCAGTACCACCTCTTACCCAGATCTGCACTGAAACTTCCTCATCATTTCCTATGAATTCTTGTCCAGAGGATAAAGATTTTTTTCTTTTACAGTGAGACACAACAATATGGCCCTTCCAGGAAGTTAACTCGGTTTGATGTCTTCAGAAAAACAATCTGATATGAGTGGTATTTTCCTTATATGAGTATTCTAAGCTGTTGAAAACAAAACAATTTATATGCTAATAAGATTTCCATTATTGCAGCAATTGCTTTCTTGTGCATTAATTATGTTCAGTTTGATCAGTCAGCATTAACACTGTGCACAAAACAGCTTTACAAATATTTAATAAATGAGTTCAGGTTATTAGTGTTTTTAAAGATAGTCATTCCTACAAATTAAGAGATTATTTTTCCAATTTAGCATATAAAGATAAAATATGATCTAATTTGGGAGGCAGCTGTTTGTTAGTTGTTTTGCAATTATTAATTCCTTTTATGAGTGATAGAAAGAAAGTAGCATCTCCTCTTAAGTGCTGCATCCTCATTCTAGCTAGAATTCAACACTGTCATACCACTGCAATATACTGAAAAACATCATAAATATTTATTGAATGCCAGTGGCAGAGAAGGAAATACTTTCTTATTCTAATACCACTTTCATTCGAGACAGATGAAATAAAAGGCCTCTCATTGGTTATTTCGGAGGCATTTAGTACACTATGCAAATGCCATGTACTTGGCCAATTAGCATAGATGACTGATGACAAGGATTAAAAAAACAGAAGTAACTGATTTTTAAGGGCAGCTGTGAATAGAAGGTTTGCTGCTATTGTGCAGCACAGTGCAGTTTGTCAAAGTATTAAAAAGAAATTTAGTCCCATTCAATTCAGTGTGAGCGTGTTGACCGAGATAAGGAAAAGGTTATGATACTGGAGATAGCCAGAGAAAATAATGGAATTTGTCATTTGTCTTCCCTCAGGCTGTTTAGCTAATACTGCTGTCTTTTTTCATGTACTCCTTTCCAAGAGGGCAAGCGCCTGATGCCGGAATGCTTTAATTATGGAGGTGTCAGCATGAGATTCAACTCATTGTGCTTATTTAGAACTTGTAGTGTTGCATCTTCTGTAGGAAAATGAAGAATATTGCATCTCTGAACAATGGTTCATTTGTTTTCCAGTGAGGTCTCTTCCTAGAACTTGAAGGGCTAATCTCTAAAACAAGGCTGAAAAGCCAAACTGATAAGATAACCATTTCTATACAGCCAACAACCACAGAGGCTTTGGAGTGCAAGGCAACCTTCTCTTTCCTTGAGAACAGAAAAAAAAGACAAAGCATGGACTGGGCTGCTGGACTTGGCTTCAAAGATCCTATCTTAAAATCAGGTCAGCATCCTTTGCAGAACAGTTTGATGACTTCCTTCAGCATGGGCTGCAGTGCTGCCAGCAGTGGTTCCTGTGGATCTGCACTGGAATTGGCTGGGTCAGTTGCTAGAGCATGCTGCTGGGGCTCTAACAGCTCTTCAGCCCAGCATAGCAGGATTCAGGGGTATGGGGCCAGGGTACTGCTGTTGAGACATTCCTTTAGGGGAAAGAAAGTCTTTCTGAATGCAAGTTAGGGAAATTAGTGTATGTTAGCATATATTATTCTATAAAGAGTGCAGTTATAAGTCAGTCAAAATTTGTCTGTTTTTTTCAGTGATATTGCACCATCATCAGCCTTCTGATACACATACAAATATTTTTTCCAAAATTTAAATATGTGAATATTTTCAATACTTCAGAAAACAGGTTTTACATTTTCAAAAGAAAACATTTAACATTTTCCTTTGAAATAAAAGGCTTTTAAAATAATGAAAAGTACTTAAGTTGTCTTTCCATGTGACAACAACTAGGCATAAGTAAGGGCTATATCAATTTCAAAGTCTCTTAAGCATTAAACAGCTGAATTGTGTTATTCTACCAGATTATCAGAGGACAGCCTTAATCATTTGATGAGCGAGTAATAAGATACAAATTTTTGCTGCACAATTTAATTCTTAATGCCCACATGCAGACATCATTTAAACTACAGGTTAGTAAAACATATTAAATCAAACCCAAATCTAGCTGTTCCTTCAACTATTCCCAGTACACTGTTACCTCTACCTTGTAGGAAGCCTGTTTGAGTGCGTGGAAAATGTGGCAGAGTATATATGACTGGATTTCATGTAGTCATTTGAAACAGGGTCACAAGGAACATGAGTTTAAAAGGCAGGTAGAATATAGCTGTAGTATGAGTGACCCCAGGCTGGAGTGAAAGGGCTAGGAGAGGAGACTCTTCTTAATAGAGTTTTTTCAAGACACCAGTATCAGCTCTTGAACTTATTGAATATGTTTATTTTATGCCTTACCCTAAAACATGGAGTGTTATAGATACAACCCGTTGATAATATGAGTTTGAAAGGCAGTCTTAAGATAGAGGACAGGTGAAGTAGCATGTAGGAAGAGCTAAAGGATCTTGAGGATTTCAGTAAGACACACTGGAGAAAATAAAGTAAAAAATTCAAGGGAATGCACTGAGGCAACTGTCTGCTTTAGACATACCACAGACATTGACAGAGATTGTAAGTGTCCAGGGTTTAGATACCAGCAGCCCAGAGTGGTTCCTCCCCAGTTTCACTTTCAAGACACTGAAGTTCAGTTCCAGGTTCCATTCTTGAACATGTTGTTCCCTTTATGCACAAGAGAAGCAGTGTAGACTGGGCAGGTAAAAGCCTACCTCCTATATAATACCAGGTTTTGTGGAAGGAAAATAACTCAGCTAGTTTGGGTTTTTTTTCTCCTTGCAGTGGCTCAGAGAATGCCTAGTATGCTGAGAGGAGAACTACTTATTCTCTTGTCAAAAAACATAGAGGGGAAAGCTGTTTAGTCCATACCATACTATGAGCCTGAAAGTAAATATATGGCCAGAACTAAGAGGCACATGAAAGCTAGACAAACGTGTTAAATGACTGAAAGATTCAAGTTGAGAAGCAGTCTTCTGATGGGAGTGATGGAAGTGAAAAATTCCATGTGTGGAGTTTATAACTCCAAGTTCTTAAATATGAAAACAGCCCTTTGCAAATGCATTGGTGGGTAGTAATTCCTTTTCAGTTCCAAATTTTCTGACTTTGATTCTGGTCCTCTTGAAGCTAGGACTGGGAGCACTACCTTAAAAAAAAAAAAATATTTATTTATTTCTCTCCAGAAGTGGTTTCATTATGTCTGAGCTGAACAAGGGGATTCCCTACACAAAGCTTGGTAGCCTGTGAATCTGATTGTACTTCCAGACTCAAGCTGTCTATGTTTTCCTGTGTAGGTTTACCAGTTCAATTGCCTGGGTGCATCTGAATTAGTCTGAATGATGTGGTTGTAGATGCTGTGTTGGAGATGAGAATCTTGAGGGGAAGAGAGCTGTATTGCCCTTAGCTACTTCATGTCATTAATTGAAATTTGCACACTGCCTTGAGTTAAAAGAAAAGCAAAAAGAGGGCTCATTTTACTAATAACTTGTGCTTCTTTTCTTTTAGCTAGTATGACTTAAGGAGTTGCAATGAAATATTGCAATGAAATATTTTCTGTTGCCTTTTTTTTCATCTCCATCATTGTGTCCATAGGGAATCTCAGCAACTTTACAAATAATATCTTTCTTCTACAAATCCACTGTTTCTTTGTTAAGTGAGTGCATGTTCCAGATATGTCTCAAATTTTTAGTATTACATTGATTCTAAATTAATTTTAGGCAGAGAATGTATTTGAAACAGCAAAGTATTTCACAAATTATTTAAAAGTATCCATCGCCGTTGGAAGATGTTTGAATATCGGTATCCCTTTACATCAGCGTTCTGAAAAGGTAGGAGAAGTGAACCCAGAGTGTGACACCATTACTCTAAGCATTGCTTTATGGTGCCTGAAGAGAGCTAAGCCTTTGAGAGCTCTCATACAGGCCAGCTGGAAAGCTGTTACACTGTGTAGGATCTAAAGGTACATGACGCTGATCATTCACAACTCAGAAACTGAAGTGAGCCTCATCCCATGATTTTGGATGTGTCTCCACATCGCGGTAGGCTGTAACTGTTTTCAGGAGAAAATGGAGACTGCTGCCTTTCCTCAGTAAAATCTGCTACAAGGATATAAATAGAGAAGCTCGAAAGTTTCAAACCTGTGCCTGTTATATCTCACTGATTCTCTGCAGGCTGTTGGCACAGGTTAGAAGTGTCTGAAGGATTAAAATGGACAATCAAAAGGGCTGAATTTGATTTTATGAGGAATATTTTGGTTAGATCTTCTTCCTGCCACTGCCAAGCTCGTTCAAATCACTGTGCCTGGCAACGCTAATGCTCTTCTCTGCAGCTTTTGGTCAGAATATGATGATGATGAAAATATCACCTGTAGGGATGTAGCACTAAAGAAGTGGAAGATGAATCACAGAATTACAGAATCAACCAGGTTGGAAAAGACCTCAGAGATCATCAAGTCCAACCTATTACCTAATACCTAAGACCTCATAATAACCAAACCATGGCTCCAAGTGCCGCATGCAATCTTTTTTTGAACACCTCGAGGAGTGGTGCCTCCACCACCTCCCTGGGCAGACCATTCCACTGTCCAATTACTCTTTCAATACATGAAACATGTATTTTGTTATCATCAAACACAACTGTCTTCAAGAATGCTTTCTGATATGGAAAGCAATATAGACAAAATATGAAATTTTAAAGAAAAGTAATTCTATGAGTCCTAGGATTAGAAATAATTTAGTCTAAGCTAACAGTTGTTTCAGCTTTGTTTGACAAGTGTCAGAATTACTTTGACATTTAAGATGGATTTCTTAAATATCATAGCAAGTCGGATAGTTGCCAAGTAGAGCCAAAACTACAACTGGGCTAAAAGAAAAGGCTGTTGAAAGCTTGCTGTAAATTTGGATGAACAAAGATTATTGTTGCTCTGTTGTGAAATGGAAAACTGGCCCGTCTCAGTCACTGTTGCATTAGAAAGTCAGAGTCCTGGACAGTTCCTTTGTGCCTTGAGATGCCTTAATTGATTCGCCTAAGAAAGGTTTCAAATCCTTTAGTAACTAGAAACGTTTCATGAACACAGAATAAAAGGGTTTGAGTTCCTGTGTAAAAATTTGTACTGAATAAGGAGGGAAAATCAGTGTTTGTGTTCTAGGTATGGATGGCTGTTCACTAAAAAGTCAGCCTTTGAGCTGATTCCAGTTGTTCTTTCCTGACTCACATCAGCTCAGACTTCTGCCTGCAGGGGAATTTTCAGGTGCAGAGTTGCCATGTAGTACTTGGAATGAGTGTCTTATCATAGCCTTTTCTCTAGCCAGTAGCAATTATCATCCAAGATTGACAGGTATTCATACTTAAAAAGGGATTTGCAATGCTGTCTGGTCTTTGAGCCTTTTTTTTTTTTAATTTTCCTTTCTCATTAAGGCAATTTTAAGTTGCTCACTTAGAAAGGTAACAGTCTGAAGATACTATGGTCAGCACTTGCACGTGGTTAAAGCCAATGTGCTGTACTTTGGATGCAAAAAACTTGCTAACTACATAGGCTGACTGCTCATTAGAAAGAACCTGGTAAATAAAGTAATCCTTTGTGTCCAGCCAATGTGTCAGAGCCTAGACTGGAAGATGTGCATGGAAAGGAGGTAGTGGCTACTGTAGTCTTTTGAGTCATCACCAGAACAAATGAAATATAGCCTGCAAAATTGTGCTTTCTGATGGGATTAATGTAGTTTAAAGAAAATGGAATAAATTACTTCAGAGCATCATCTGAAATTGCACTGTTGAAGAGATAGCACTGCTGTTTAATGCAGTGTCCTTAAAAGGCTTTATGCCATCTCTTCAGATTCATTCTTACCAAAGCAAAGGAAAAAAGCTGTGGCAGTGAAATACAATGTGCTATTGGACTGTTTCTACAGATACACAGAGCTAGAAACATAAATCACCAAGGACTCAACCTCAAAAGAACAATTCTGAACACCATCTCACTGGTTGATATTTACTTTTTAATACAGACTGAAAAGTATTTGAGTTCCTAGTCCCAGTGCTTCAGACTATTTCCTTTCTCTGAAAGGGCAGGTTGTTTATGTCAGTGTGTAAGTGTGAGCTGATGTCAGTCCACACTTACACACATCTGAAAGAGATTGAGTCAAGAGTTATTCTCTTTGTGCTTCAGAGGCCAACCCTGGATCAGTAAACTCCTCAATGTTGGTAGTCAGCACTTGGTTACATATGTCAACAGCATTTGTTGTGGACAGTTCCTGTGCCTGTCATTTTGTTTTCAAAGGATTCAGAAAAACTTTCAAAACAGTTTGTCAAGTATATATGTTTCATTTCCATGTCTTTCCTGTCATTCTTTTAAATCTAAGAGTACTAATGATGACTGTATTTCCAGCAGCTGGTGCAGAGCTGTCATGGGTTTAACCAACTGAACCTGCTGCTGAGTATTCAATACAACACTGATGTCATGCCAGCTTTAAAACAAAACTGCTGGCTGAAGGGAAGTATCTTGTGGGCTTGTAGTTCGGATTGTAACACCGGAGGTTTCCTTTTTCCAGTTGGTAATTCTGGTTTTGGGGTGTTGGTCTTTTCTGCTGAGCTGGCTGTGGGTTTGGGGAGTGCAGGAGTCATTTTATATCTGGCTTCTGCTGCTGCTTCTGCATTTGCTTTTCTGCAAAATAGGCTACAGTTTGTATTGTCTCATCAAACCCTCCTTATCTCAACCCTGGACTTTTTTGTGTTACTTTCCCTCCGAATTCCTTGGGGGGAGCTTGATTGTGAGAGCAGGCTGTCTCGAGCCTGGACAAGAGCTTATGCGAGCACTGGAAGATGTAGTTCACATAGCAGAAGCTCGATCACTGCATAGAAATGAGATGGCAGGAAAGAACGGCAAAGCCAAGAGCATCTAACTGTTTTGCCTTGTGCTAACCATAAGCCTAGTGCTGTAATACTGTTTGGTGCCTGATTTCCTGGCTAGTATCCATTTTCCCCCACTTTCACCTTCTTACGTGTTGTTGGTATGTTGTCAGGATCATTGTTCTTTTAGACTTGCTTCTGTGTGTAAAACAGAGTGCTTAGACGTTCACAAATCATACTTTTGCTTGCTGTGCTTAAAGAAAATGCTATTATCGTGCTGCTCTGTTTCAGCAGAGGTGTGTAAAATTGTGTATGCAACTAAATGCTAATCTAATGGAACAGCTTAGTCTGGATTTATGCCCTTGTGCTAGTAACAGCACACTTTTAAGCAAAAACAATTGATGACAGGATGCTGCTGAGATGGAGGGAAGACTTAAGGTAGTGGTCTTCATTGGCCGTTTTTTCCAGCTCGACTCTGGAATACAAGTCTCTCATTCTTTTTGCTGGATAATTTTGCCTGGAACAATGTTTGCCCTTTATTTCCAGATGGCCTCTGGTATGAACTTGTACATCTGCTTAACCTGTGCTTCAGTCGTGTTGAAGCAGTTTCTGTAACCTATTTAAAAAATCTTGAATGTTTCCTGAACTCTGAGATAAAGCTGATTTTCCATTTACCTTTCTGTCTACCAAGAGTTCACAGAAGCAACACAAAAATGTATGAAGTATCCCATGAGGTTAGTAGACTGATTCACCTCCTAGTCCTCTTTTTCTAAATGAAACAAATAAATAAGCAATCCCCACTCAATGCAAATTTCAGAAGTTTGCTACCTGCTGTGCAAAGGAACAAGGTGAACATCACTGGTTTTCCTACTTCAGAGCAATGTTCTAATTGTTTTGCTGAGTTCCTTCTACTTCTAGTATTATGGGATTTGATGAATGCTGGTTCTTCTTTCTTCTTTTCTATCGACAAGAATTTAAAAAAAAAAAAAAAATCCGTGCACATAAGCTACATATTTTTTTTTCCTTATTCCCCACTCTCTTTCTCCAAACCCCATGTTTTTGTGCGTAGGAAACTATTTTTCAAGCATCATCCCTGTGGTGCAGGCATATCTTTAATGCTTAGGAGTAAGCATGTTATTTTTTTTTCCTGCTGTTTTGTGCCTTCTCTCTCACAACTAGAACACTAGAACTGTTTAGAAGAGAATTGTGATATTGTTTCATTTAGAAAACGTTAGACAAGAACAGGTTTTAAGCTGTTTCACACCAGCTCTTTGAGCTCTGCTGCTGCTCTCCAGACACCAGTGTTCAGTTACCCAAACCTTTTAGAAAATGCCATGAGAGAAAACATGCAAGGAAAAGAAATCCCTCTGGGTCAGAAAATATTTCAAATTTAAATCTTCAATCTTCTGACAGAAACACCTTTTCTGGAAATAATCTCAAAGCTTGAAAAGGAGCACTCACTGGCTCTGCTTTGATCAGATGTTCTAGAATCATCCACAGCAATCTAAGGATATAAAATTATGGGTTCAAGAGCATTCTCGATTTTATGGAACATTTTAATTTTCATGATCCCATGCCTTCTGCTCTCCTCACTGTTCCAAAGGTGACAATTACCTCTATATCCTACAGAGGCTGACACTTTTATTGCTGTCTCCCTTGTATCCTCTGTTGCATCTCCTGGCCTTAGCGATTTGTCTCCAACTGAGTGAGTGATGTAATGAATTTGAAACCAGAAGCTTTGTGTACAAGCTGCCCTCAGATGGAAGTTTTCCTTTTTGTTTCAAAAGCCAAGTTGAACTGGCAGAGCTAAAATCTCCAGCAAAGGGAGTTGATAAAAATACCCATCCTATCTCACTTGTGTCCTGTGATAGGACAAGGGGTAATGGATATAAACTACAGCACAGGAAGTTCCACCTCAACATGATGAGGAACTTCTTTACTGTGAAGGTCAGAGCACTGGAACAGGCTCACCAGAGAGGTTGTAGAGTCTCCTTCTCTGGAGACTTTCAAGAGCCATCTGGATGCATTCCTGTGTGACCTGTGCCCTGCTGTGGCAGGGGGTTAGACTCAATGATTTCTGGAGGTCCCTTCCAACCCCTAACATCCTGTGATCCTGTGGACTTCAAAATCTATAATTCTGGGTTTGGTTTTTGTGGTTTTTTTTTTTTTCCATTTGTTTGTTTTGTTTTTTTTGTTTGGTTTTGTTTTTCTGGTGGTGGTTTGGGTGTTTTGTTTGGTTTGTGGTATGTTGGTTGGTTGATTGGTTTGCCTTTTTCTTTTTTACGTTTTACATGTATTCAGAACATTTGGACATGATTCATGTTTTGTTTGTAGTTACAGGAGATGTCAGTGAGGATGTATGTATTTATCTCTAGTCATTACATGCA
Organism: Indicator indicator; assembly: GCF_027791375.1. Lineage (NCBI taxonomy): Eukaryota > Metazoa > Chordata > Aves > Piciformes > Indicatoridae > Indicator > Indicator indicator. The sequence goes on along the minus strand of NC_072015.1, from coordinate 35,622,933 downwards.
TATGGTATATGTCTGTCCTGCTGAATGATGAAAATGTGGGAGATTTTGCAAGAAGCAATTCTAATACTGCAAAGCACTTGGAATTTAGAAAATTTTGTGGTATTATACTGTCAATAGTAGATGACAATCATAATGACTGTCATTATAGATGACAGCAATGATGCTTCCTGTATATTTATCTATAAATAGCATCTTAGTAGACTAGAACTTACAGACCTATTAACTTGTAATAAAATGAATAAGAGGAGACAGAGTTAAAGGCAGTAAATTTATAAATCAAATGGAAAAGCAATTTTTCCACAGTCAAAATTTAATTACAGAATTCTCTGATGCATGTTACAGAGCCAAAAATTTAACAAGGTTAAGTCTGGATTGTCCGTTGATGTATGTCTGCAATATGTGACACTTGAACAGCATCTTTACAAGTGTTTCCATTAGTATTTTCTGCTATTATTTACTTAAACCAAATAGCATTTGGCATTTATAGATTCAGGGATCGCACTGGATTGGAAGGGACCCTCAAAGGTCATCTTGACCAATCCCACAGCAGTGAGCAGGGACACATCAAGTCTGATCCTGAATGTGTCCAGGACCTCAACCACATCCCTGAGCAGCCTGGGGAAATCCAGTATTTTACCACTCTCGTTGTAAAGAACTTCCTCCTTATGTCCGACCTAAATCTGCCCTGCTCCGGTTTAAAGCCATTGCCCTTCATCCTATCGCTACAAGTCCTTCTAAACAGTCCTTTCTCAGCTTTCCTGTAGGTCCCCTAGTTATTGAAATGTAGCTCTAAGGTCTCACCAGAACTTCCTCTTCTGCAGGCTGAACAGCCCCAATTCTTTCAGCCTGTCTTCATAGAAGAGGTGCTTCATTCCTCTAATTGTTTTTGTGGCCCTCCTCTGGACCCACTCCAGCAGATCCATGTCTCTCTTGTGTTGGGAGCCCCAGGGCTGAACACAGTACTTCAGGTGATGTCTCACCAGAGTAGTGTTGAGTGGCAGAATCACTCCTCTCAACCTGCTGGTCGTGCTTCTTTTGATGCAATCCAGGATGCATTTGGCCTTCTGGGCTGTAGGTGCGCCCTGTTGGCTCATGTCCACCTTTTTGGTCACCGGTACCCCCATGTCATTTTCTGCTGGGCTGCTCTCGATTTTATCATCCCCCAGCCTGTGTGCATTATGATTATGTTCTAACAAATTAACAGATGTTAAAAACTACTCCAAGCTAAAGGAGATCTGGATGAAGGCTGCTAAGGTGCACACATAAATATGCCTGCTAATCTTTTATGTTCTCTCCTGGAGCGGTGTTAGCAGCCGCTGGATGAGACTTATCTCAACAGGTGCTCAGTAGTAGCAGCTCCTATGCCATTCTACAGCTGTCACCTGAATCTCATCTCTCCCATTACTAGCATTCATTCCTCTTGCTCCTTTTCTTTTTTTTTTTTTTTTTTGTCACAGATTGAGGATTTTGGTTTTTAAGGTTTAGCACGATGTAGCTTACACTTGTTGAAGGGTGTCATCTTCAATTTATCAAAAGGGAATGATGTCCTGTGGCTTGCATGAAATGTGGGGTAAATGTGCTGGGCTGCATCTGGTGTACAGCTCCTGCAAGGAGCTGATTTCAGTAATTCAGATGGTTATCTGCTGTGCATCGCCTTAGTGACCAGAAAGGGTCATCTAAAAAGAGGCTGGCTTACACAGAGAAATGTGTTCTAGCCCTACATGCTTATTATTTTGTTTCTCTTACCCTGTCTGCTAAAACAAAGATTATTTAATAGAGATGATCCTAATAAACCAAACTGGGGATGTAGTAGAATAGCAATCTATATTGACAGCATTCAGCACTCCACTTGCAAGTTTTAAATATTGACAAAAATTAGCATAAATGAATGAAAATCTCTTCTTTCATACTTATGAAATAGCTGAAGTAAGGAAGAAATTTTACAAGATCTTTTCTTAATTTAAGTCAGAAAGATGGGATGAAAGATGGGAGCAATTTGCTAGGGATGTGTGAGGAGGTTTCAGCATTACGTAGCACAACAAAGAGTAGTACTGATTTAAAAACACTATCTTAAAAAAAAGCACTAGGATGTGTGTTGGTGCATTGCAAAACCAAGCCACAAGAGCTACTGGTATCCAATCAAGCAGGATAAGTATATAAGATAAAAGTAGGTTATAGAGACATTTGGAGACCTGTATGATGAATGAAATGGAGAATGATTTTCTTGTATGAACTTTGATAGCTCTTACATGTCCTTGAAAAAAACAGTGACATAGTGAACATCAGCTGTTTGTATATCTTTTATCATCTGAGACTCAGTAAATTGCTGTCTTTATTGTACCTTTGTTTCCATCCATATAAAGTGGATAACACCACTGGTCAACTTTCTAAGTCCATTTGAAAGCTGCGGAAGAAATCTTTCTGGACGTGTTACTGAGGATTCTTAACCTTGTTGAATCTGCTGTCTTCAAAGTTGAAACCTTGCTTGGGGAATGTTAACAACTAATAGAAAATAATTGCATTGCTAATGAAATTGTATCATGAGAGATTTACAGAAAAGTTTTAAGGTGTTTATTTGTTTTATTTAGGGTCAAGTTGTTTTCAGAAATGGAGAGAGGATGGGAACCATCAAATTCACGCAATTCCAAGGTAGGTTGGAAACAATTTCTTTTCAATTATAATTAGATAAGCAGTTTCAAAGTTGGGTGTCAGTTGCATTTGTTTTGGGGTGTTTTGAATGCATACAGTTACTTTGAAAATTAATTGCTTGGAAGATGCAGCAAGGTACCTAGAAAGATTTGTTGGCCATTTAAAATATTGTGGTTTTGAACCCAGAGTGCTCTGAGGTATTCCAGATATTCCCCAGAATTTGTCTAGAAGAAAATCCACATACTTTTATAAGCTACTAATATATAAGAGCCAACAGCAGATGAACAAAATCTACTGGTCAGCGAAGCATGCACTTCTTAATACAGTTGTTTCTGAAAACCAAATCTGAAGAGGAATTTACAGAGGATTTTTGCTCTTAAGCTTTTCAAGTTAGTGTTTGTGCTCTTTGAAGGCTCACTTTTGACATTCTGGAACTGCTTGCTAAAAGTTGCTTCAGGAGTCAGTCCCTCAGCACGCTGAGGACACAAGCTGCTGATCCCATAGCTTTGAGGCAATACACTGCACAATGCAACTTGCCAAGCCTGCTGCATCCTCTCATCCTGAGCTGCTCCTGCAGGGAATTGTGTCAGAAGCAGAGACCACAAATGCAGCTATGGGGATTTGCCAAGGGTCATTTGCAGCTGTGGATGAGATGCTTGCTTGGGAGAGTTTTCTGCAGTAATGGTGATTCATAAAAGGCTTGCTATATTTGTTTCTGCAGTTGATAGAATGCAATTCATGTTTTGGTTCCTACGCTAAGGTTGAGATAAAACTTGAGGTGATTGCATTGGCGTGGTCTCATGAGAGTAGTAGTGAGAGCTGGCAAATCCCTTTCAAACAATGCATGGGAAAGATGCTTGCACCCCTTTTGGCTTCAGGAGATCACTTTAGGCATAATTGTGCTGACCAAGTTACAAAGGCTCATGCTTTAAACAGAAATCATCTGCTGTATGGGCATTATTATTAATGAACAGCAATGCACTTGAGGGAATCTCTTACTCATTCTAATTTACTGAAGCAATCTTTGGGATTGCTCTTGCCTTTACAGCTATAACTGATGCTATTAACTCATGTTCCCTGAAGCATTTCTGCCCACTAAAACTTTGCAGACATCATCTTGCAATAACATAATTTAGAAGTATTGCTTAACACTAATGATAAATATTGATTACTTCCTCTGCTTCCTCCTGCTGCCCCCACCCTGCCGTGTTTTCATAAAAGCAGTGTTTACAGCCACATGAAAGAATCATGAGGAAATGTTGTAAGGAGATTTTATAAGAGGTGTTTATTCTTCAGAAGTCTGCAAGAACCCTTATGCATTATGCCTAAGGCAGCCATAGACCATTTGAGCAAGGAAGAAATTTGGCACTTTCCCTCTGCACCTTAAGGCTGTGGTTGAGGATCATGGGAAGTTGCAACATGTATCTTCTGAACTAATCAGAAGGAACAATAGAAGTCCAGGATAGCTGACCTTAAACAGATTTTAATTTCCAGCCATTCAAATTCAGTTTCTTCATGATGTTTTCAGTTTCATATCACATGATATTTAACACCAATGGTTTTACCATGGGTTGAAGTACAGTCTGGTCAGTAAGAACAGAGGAGGCAGCCACTCCGCTTATAATTCCTTGCAATTTCAAAGTTACTATTTCAAAACTAGTTCAGGCAGATATTTGTGATTTTGATCTTGAACCAAAGGTCTCCAGTTGATCTACTGGGAAAAAATAACCTAGGCATCCTATGGACAAATGCCAGAGATGGACTGGGTTCTCTCTCAGGCAAGCAATGGCTGATCAACATATCTGAAGCTTGGGCTCATATCTTGTGTAGTTCTTATTAATTTTGGAAATGAAAGAAACATACAAAAATTTATGAGAAACTGAAATAAGGGATAGTATAACAACATAGGTGAAAGTAATCTTTTTTTTTTTTTTAATTGCTAATTCTATTAACAGGTTTTTGCCTCTTTCTCTGGTATTGTTTTTTTATAGAAAGCTTTTTATAGTCAATACTGGTGGTATAATTGGAGAAATTATTCATTTGTTCAAAATATTTCTTCATTAGTTAGGAAGCTTTCTGAACCATTCACATTAACGTTTAATAAACCTTGGACTATTGGGAAAGTTCCCAATAATGGAAAGAAGTTAATTAACTCCAGTACTTAACATGATAAATGGGCTTTTCCATTGTAGTTACAGCTTCTGGGTGCTACCAAGCTTGAGACAGCTACAACTTCTTCATTAAACTTTGCTTTTTTTATTATTATTTTTTAATATAATGCAAATCGTGATGATTTCTAGGAAAATAAGACCACATCAAAGATGCCTTCTAAGTGCTTGTATGAAATCAACTGTAATTATGACTATAGCCTATATTAAATGTTTTATTAGCTAATTATTCAAACCAAATAATTGTGAAGCATAAGTTTTAGTGTTCTATAGCTCCAAAATAATTTCTTCATCTACGGTGGTTTATAGTTTTGTTAGCAATTTGAATGGCAATACACAAAGAATTCAATGCAGAAAAAAATGAAACAGGTGAAGAGGTAATCATGTATCAGTAGGAGGATTCCTTGAATACCACTGCTGTTCCTCATTTGCCAGGGTAGAAAATCAGCTGGGTAGACTCAAGAGCTTCATTTTCTCTCCTTTGCTGGAAACTTTTGTGTTAATGAGACTATCTGCAAATATTTTGGCTGTGGAAAAAGCAGACGGTCATGTCTGCCAGAGGCAAAGGGAAAGCAGCCTGTGAGGGATCAGAGGGCTGCTGCAGTACGCCTGACAAACAGTGACGAAATTTTGAATAGCTGGTGTAATTTTGAATCTAGATATATTTTTTCTCAAACTCATGCTAGTCATGTCTCTTTTTTAAGCTTCTCTACAGCCTGTTAGTTTTGCAAGTGGTCAAACAGATGGTGCCAGAGATAGCTGTGACTGAACTACTTACTGCTTTATAGATCATAAATACCACCCAGGAGTGATTTAGTATGCAGCAGAGGATACAAAGGACATGTAATAGCATTTTCTTCCGTTACCTTACTGGCAAATAAAGAGCAGTCTGTCGGTCTAGCTCAAATACCCAAGTGATGTTTGAAGCTGGCATCCTTCCAAAGGAAGGGCAGTTTTTTCCACGAGTGCAATTGAATGGCTGTTGTCATTGAGGAAGATGTACTTGACGTAGGTGGCCAAAATCTTTTGGCTAGAGGGAGTTGAAAAAGGGTCCTGGCAAGTCTTGTGTACATACTGAGGAGCAGGGAGGGCAGCAACAAAACTGAGACTGTAGATTGCTGTGATACAGGAGGCTGCAGGAACAGATACATACCTGTCCTCCAGAGTGCTTCATTTTGGCAGATCTTGTCTGATTAATCTGACTGGAGCCTAAAAGGCACCTTGCTTTCAGTCATATTCCTATTCCTGTCACGCATGACAGAAAACCTAAGAGACTTCTGTGCTGGAATAAATTTAAAAAAGGAAAATAAAGCTGAATTGTAAATAAATACCATTGAAATTTACATAAATCATGCTTCTTGGAACAGCAGTCTGTTGTACTATATCTTGAGAAAGCTTGAAGAAAGTGGGTGGTCATCTGCTCTGTCTTCCTGGGAAGAATTTAAGAGTTTTAGTTTATTTAGCCAGGTACTATGATATTGCATTTGGTAGTGTTTAAGGCTTATCTGGGTATCAAACAAGAGTGAGAATGTCAAGTGTAATACTGTTGGTCTCAGAAAAGGCCTTACTCAATTTCTACCTTAAAAGCCCCAAATATTATTCTCTGAGTTTAATCCACAGAAATAAACAAATTATGTCTATTCTACAATCAGTAGCAAGGTATGTGAGAGTTGAGGATTGTTTCTTGGAGCCTCAGGTTCACCTACTTAGTTCTCCAAGTTGTTTGCTGTCCACAGCTTCTTAGGTGAAGGAGACATTAGCAATTCTCCAGAATCACCTACAAATAGAACAGCTTGTCTCCAGGGTCATCAATCCAACACTGGAAAAGCTTTCTTCTATTATTCTAAACACAATCCAGCAGAGTCTTACCTGCTTTTTGGTTCTCACTTTCATAATGGTTCATCTAAATAATAAGCCTTTGAATTTTTTTTAATGTATTGAATGTTTGCTCAGTATATGCATCACAGAACCAGTCTGAGGATTTTCATTCTGTGATAGTATCGAAGCAATAAAATCCAATAAACAGAAAATAAGTAGTGAAAACTCTGAAAATTCAAATTTGAAATATTTCATTGCATATATCCAGCATCAGTGGATTCAGAACTCTCTGCTTCATCATATATACAAAGTGAGAATAAAATCTTCTTATAAATAGTAATCCTTTTCAGAGAGTAAGAGGTACCTTTGAATGGCTGGATATTGCAAGATTGTAGTCACAAAAAAAGTGTGTAGGATAGACTTCTAGGTGTACCACTTTGTCTATGAGTAGTGTAGTTGGATTGTAGCTGTTCATATCTTAGTGCCACTGTTTTTTAGCTTTGTGATCAATTCATCCCATGAAATTAAGTGTGGTAAACAGTACCCGTGGTGGTTTGTATCAATTTTTGAGCACGCCACACATGTGAATCCCTTGTCTGTATACCACGTGGTGGGATCTGGAGCCCAGAGATTTCAGTGCCTAGTGATGTAAGTAAGACCTGATAACCTGTTTGAAACTGAACATAATTATTTTTATGTCTAGTGCATGAAAAAAAAAAAATCAGTATTAGATCACTTAACAAATTCTGTCCAGTTTGATATCTGCTTTTTAGTGGATACTGAGGGAAGCATATGCCGTATGCCCATTACGAGTATCACATCAAAACAGGGGCATACCAAATTGGGTTTTCTTTGGTTTACATTCTGAGAGCCCAAACAAGTTCTTTCATTCTGCTAGAGTGTCTTTGGACCATGAGGATTAACAGTTGCATGTGAATTTTTCCTCTATCAACTTGTCATATTTTTCATGGATCCATTTATACTTTTGGCCTTCGACACATTCAACGGTAACGAGTTTCACAAAATAATTGTGTGCAATAATGAAAGCCCTTCCATCTGTTTGCTTTTTTGTTTTAAACCAGCCATATCACAATTTCATTGGGTATACTCTGCTTCTTGTAATTTGAGAAGCAATGAATAGTTGTGCCTTACTCACTTTCTTCGTCTCATTCCTGTTTTACACATCTCTTGTCAATGACTCTGAGTCTTTGTCATCTACTCAGCATTTTTGTCATGTAAAAGCTGCTCTAAAATTCTGGAAATCCCCTACCTCTCCTGATACTCATATTCCTTTTTTGTGATAGCCACACATAGCATTGAAATATCCACCTCCATACTTCACACTGCTGAATGACCTTTCCATGTTATTTTAACCACTTTCCCAATATTCTGCTCTACCATATTTATTTTTTCTTTGGCTCAGTGAGCACAATACTGATGTTTTCAAAGAACCAGCCACAATAAATCCAAGGGCTCATCCTGAATGCTATTAATTAATTAGCACCTCCCATATTGTATGTATACTTAATATTATTTTTCTCTTGTAAAGGAGATTGAATTTTTATATATGTTTAGAGTTGTTTTTCCTTTTTATTGTCTGATGTTTTGGACAAATTTTCTATTCAATTTCTCTTTTTGTTCCATACCTACTAGCAGCAGTGTTTTCCCTTGAACCAGTGATTCCTCTTGCAATCCATTCTACTGGTATCTCGTACTAGTAGTCAGGAGGTTGGTTTGTTTGTTTTGGTTTTATAAATAAGCAGGAAATAATGTATTGAGAATCAGATACCTCAACCGTGAGCCATGCACATGTACTGTCAAACTGGAGAAAAGGCATATAAGAGCTACAGAAATTGTTTGGGGTCTTAGGGCATTACTTATAAAGAAAGATTAATGGGATTAAGCATGTGGAGTTGTTAAGAGTTTCCTCATCTGAACAAAACATAATGTATGGATATAATTTGCAGGGCTGGAGAGGATGCGTGGAATGGATACATTGATACTACAGCTGCTGGTTGTCACAGCAGATTATTTTGTTTCACCTGAGCTGGCTTTAAACTGGCCAACTGTGAGGTGGTGTAGCAGTGTAGCAACAGGAACATGGAACAGACTAGAAGCCGGAAATTTGCCCAGGAGTAAAATAAGTGTTTTGGAAGCTCCTTTCTTTTGGGGGCATGGCTATAGGAGACAATAGCTTTGTGGCTGTCGGTGTTCAAGATAGCTCATTTGAGGCTAGCTGCATACTCCTGTGCTTCTCAAAGTTGCAGTAAGCATGACAGAGTTGTTGGGAAGAGCTGGCTTCATTATTTTCCCCTAAGCATGAGAGGCAGACACATGTGAGGAGCAGGGGAGACTTATTTATCACTGTGTGCATGTGCCCATTTTATAGAGCAGTTCATCCCTTGAGAGGTAGGTTGAACTGTACAAATAATTACTGGGACAAGCACACACATTATAGAAATAGCTGTAGTTTTTAGAGGATTCCACTTCAGTTCATCCAGCATACTCTGAGGCACAAAGTGTTTCATAGGAACTGGTAAGTGTCATTGTTTTGTGCAAAAATGTCTTAGGAACTGACTTAAATACTAAGGAAGTGATCTGAGTTTCAAAACTACCAACAAAGAAAAAAGGCTAGAAAGCAACAGAAAGTAATTTTGCAATAATTAATCTCTACAAGAGTTTGAGGTGTCCAGCTCCAGAAGGTTAACAGAAATTGATAACCCACTAAAGCATCAGTGTCTAAGAATGACCTGAAAGAACTGTCAGCTGTCTTCTTCAGAGCTCTCCTACTTTTACTGAAATTTAAAACAATATGTGGTGGGGTTTTTTTGGTGGTGGTGGTGTTTTTTTTCCAATCAATGTTCAGAATCCTAGCTCTACTAGAATGAACTCCTTCAGATGTGTCATTGCAGGTGGTGTTGAATGCTGTCCTTTTTACCACCCAATCTTCCCTGTCATTTAAAGAGAGACAGATCCTCTCTCGAGAGCTGCCCCACTGCTCTTTGCAGAGCCATGTGCTGGCAAGTCTCTCCCCTTAGCATCTGAGAGAGAGAATTTTCTCTCTGGAAGGTGTTTTAATACCATTTCTACAGGGGCATAAAGAGAGCTGGAACACTTGAAATAAATTAATCAGATTCTGGCATATATTAAGGGAAAATACTTAATTTGACATAACTAATAAAGAATTCAGTTTACTGCAGTGGCATTGTCTTTGGCCTGTAGTTCAGATACTTCCTCAAGACATATAAGCCTATGAAACTGAACACTTCAGTTTTTAATACATGGAAAAGAAGAAAACATTTATCTGAGTTGTAGATGAATTACTTGATATTACAGCATTTGAATGGGCAAACCAGAATATTGTTTAGCAATACACCACGCCAGAATGTCAAAGTTTGTGTAGTTGTAGTTAGAGATACCAAGAGAAGTTTATAATATGTTTGAGAGACCTCTTAGTTGATGAATTTTACAGCAAAGATTATTTGACAAAATTTTCCTTTAGACAGCTACTTGTGGGATGGTAGGCACTATTATCACAGGGTTAGGAGAAAAATGATATGACAAATAGAGCCATCATTGACAAGGGAGACAAGCAAGGAGCACTAAAAAACAGTGAAGATGGGTTTTTCACTGTGTAGGTGACCAAAGGCACTTCTGAATTGTATGCTGCAGAATTTATATATGTGTTGGCACTAACCTTTTGAGAGCACAGGAACAGTATTAATCCAGATATTATTTCCTTATTAAGAAGCTGTGAACCAGTACCTACTAGAGCCTTACATGTATGTGATTCTGATGTGCCAGGCCATTGGATCCACACAGTCCAGTAAAAAGGACCAAATTGCTTCTCAAATCTACTAGCCCCCTTTATGCATCCTAATCATAATTACATTTTGTTCTATCACTACAAGTGCTGATTTAATTTCAAGACATAGCTGATAATACATTGTATTGGCACCTGGTTCTCTAAGCTGACCTTTTAGTTTCTGCAAAAACACTATTTCAATACATCATCACTGGAATCTAGGTCAGAAAGGAAGGAATTCTGATTCTGTAACATGGTGATAGAAAATGAGAATATGTATGTAGCAGTTAAGTCAGGAAGAATTTTTAACCCACCACAATGTAATTCATAGATTTAGGAGGTCAAAAACTTTTGAATTCTGTTTTTACGTGTCTAAGCTTAAGTAACACTCTGCAACAGCACAGGTGTCATTGTCTGGCTTGAATCTCATTATTTAAAATCACTTCATTGAATTTGTCATAATTCTGTGACAAAAATCTCTCTGTTTACTTTCACTGAATCTTTCTGACTTGCTTGAACAGGAATTTCAAAAATAATTAAGTAGGGGTGTCAGTTCAGGACAGTTCTTTACTCCAAATACTAGTATAGACTGTAGTCACATAAGAGGACTGAGAACAATCTCAGTTTTCAGAGTTCCTTCTTTCAGTCTGTGGGAGAAAAAAAACTTAGCAGATATTTAGAATTTTTGGCAAAGCATCTTTAAAAAAGGTTGCTTACATTTTCTTGCCCCCAGAACAAAACAAAAATATGTAATGTTTTTCTTACTCTTGAGTTATCAATTCAGAAGTTGAAGCCAAAGGAAGAACATGAATGGGGACTGAGCAGAAAAATCAAGAATCAAGAATCAAGAAGGTTGGAAGAGACCTCAAGGATCATCGAGTCCAACCTGTCACCCTACACCTCATGCCTATCTAAACCATGGCACCAAGTGCCACGTCCAATCCCCTCTTGAACACCTCCAGGGATGGTGACTCCACCACCTCCCTGGGCAGCACATTCCAATGGCCAACCACTCTCTCTGTGAAGAACTTTCTCCTCACCTCCAGCCTAAACCTCCCCTGGCACAGCTTGAGACTGTGTCCTCTTGTTCTGGTGCTGGTTGCCTGGGAGAAGAGACCAAACCCCTCCTGGCTACAACCTCCCTTCAGGTAGTTGTAGACAGCAATGAGGTCTCCTCTGAGCCTTCTCTTCTCCAGGCTAAACAGTCCCAGCTCCCTCAGCCTCTCCTCATAGGGCTTGTGCTCAAGGCCTCTCACCAGCCTCGTTGCCCTTCTCTGGACATGCTCCAGCAATTCAACATCTTTCCTAAACTGAGGGGCCCAGAACTGGACACAGTACTCAAGGTGTGGCCTAACCAGTGCTGTGTACAGGGGTACAATGACCTCCCTGCTCCTGCTGGCCACACTATGCCTGATACAGGCCAGGATGCCATTGGCTCTCTTGGCCACCTGGGCACACTGCTGGCTCATGTTCAGGCACCTGTCGACCAGTACCCCCAGGTCCCTTTCCACCTGGCTGCTCTCCAGCCACTCTGACCCCAGCCTGTAGCTCTGCATGGGGTTGTTGTGGCCGAAGTGCAGCACCCAGCACTTGGACTTGTTGAATGCCATCCTGTTGGACTCTGCCCATCTGTCCAGCCTGTCAAGGTCCCTCTGCAGAGCCCTTCTACCTTCTAACAGATCAACACCTGCTCCCAGCTTGGTGTCATCTGCAAATTTACTGATGATACTGAAAATGTCTGCTTACAGCCCCATCCATCTTGGTATTTGTTACCTTCAACTGAAGTACATCTATAATTTTTTCCATAAATTATTATGGAGGGCAAGGGATAAATTCTTCATAAGTAAATTATTTCATTATATTGATCTACTACATCTACCTGTATAGAAGTGATTTCCCCACAGAAGATTTGGCAGCAATTTAGTCCACACTACTGCCAGAATGAAAAACACATCGAATTAATAATGTACATATAAGAAGCAGAGTCAGGAAGAGGAATAGAGAACTGCTATTCGTACATAAAACTGAATGCAGTTTTATGTGATCCCTAGCCACTGACACAAAGCTGTTTGATACCTTGCTGTGTTCTCACTATATTCCTCCCAGCTTTTTTTAACCTGTGCCATGGATGTATTTTTCCTCCTTGAGCTACATTCTGCATATCCAATTCAGAGCTATCGAGGCTGTGCTTGACCTTGACAGACTGTGTACAGTCTTTGCCAGTTAATCCCATGTGTAGGAGTATATATGTATAACAATCAATTTCCTTTTGTTTTACTAGATTTGGGACTTGACTGGTCTGACTGGGTGGGCTCAGAAGTCCCCCTTGGAATGGGAAGCATTGGCACAGCTTCCCTGTCAGTTGCTGGGACACTGCAAGTTATCTTGGGGCTAGTGACAAGAGCTACTTTGAAGAAGGAGGAAAAGAGCAATACCCCACTGAATGAGTATCCCATGAAGTCCCTCTCCATGGCTGCATACTTGTGCACTAAGCAGGCTGGATAGCTCTTCCCTGGGAAACATACATTCCCATCTATCATAAAGCCATGGTAGATCCTTGCCTCAATTAAAAGTATGCAAGAGGTCCCAGATTAGAAATACAGATTCTCTGTTCTGCCCATTTTGAAAGGTCAGGTTATTTATAAGCCTGGTAAGGCAAAGAGTTCCACATTCTGGCCAGAACAGTATTAAAATGGAAAGCTGAGTATGTTAGGGGAAGCAGATTCCTGTCCTCCTCAATCTGTATATTGGAAAGATCAGGGTGCCTAACATACAGAGAGACTCAAACCCTTTAGCAATCAGTTCTACTCTTTTGCCATACTGCTTGTACCACATAGGCAGTGTGCCCATGTGGCCAAGAAGGCCAATGGCATCCTGGCCTGTATCAGAAATAGTGTGGCCAGCAGGAGCAGGGAAGTCATTCTGCCCCTGTACTCAGCACTGGTTAGACCACATCTTGAGTACTGTGTCAGTTCTGGGCTCCTCAGTTTAAGAAGGATATTGAGATACTTGAACGTGTCCAGAGAAGGGCAACAAACCTGGTGAGGGGTCTGGAGCACAAACCCTGTGAGGAGAGGCTGAGGGAGCTGGGGGTGTTTAGCCTGGAGAAGAGGAGGCTCAGGGGAGACCTCATTGATGTCTACAACTACCTGAAGGGAGGTTGTAGCCAGGTGGGGGTTGGTCTCTTCTCCCAGGTAACCAGCACCAGAACAAGAGGACACAGTCTCAAGCTGTGCCAGGGGAAGTTTAGGCTCAAGGGGAGGAGAAAGTTCTTCACAGAACCATTGGAATGTGCTGCCCAGGGAGGTGGTGGAGTCACCATCCCTGGAGGTGTTAAAAAAAAAAAGATTGGATGTGGCACTTGGAGCCATGGTTTAGCTGTCAGGAGGTGTTAGGTATTAGGTAATAGGTTGGACTTGATGATCTCTGAGGTCTTTTCCAACCTGGTTGATTCTGTGATTCTGTTATGGTGTGGAAGCACAAGAGAGTTTGGTGGATGGCAGGGATGCTGCACTTTCATAAAAGCTGGCAACTCGGGCAGGATCTTGAATATGAAACTTGTGCTTCTTGCATCTAGGAGAGAAAATAAGGAGAGGCTCTCTGTGCAGAGCAAGGGAAACCTAGCTTCCTCTCGGTGCATCCCTTCAAAAGGTCAGTGCAGAAAGTGCTATAACACAAAGTGATTTTAACCTGACTTCAAAAATGTGACATTTGGAACACGGTTGTGGCAGCCTGATCTGACGACAGGCGAATGTTGGTTTGGTTTAGTAAATGGCAGAGGGCCTGATAAAAAAGAGGAAGTTGTCCATACACATAAGTGCTTCCCCCCATCAAAAGGGAAAGAGTATGTAAAGCCCCTGAAATGTGACTGACAAAGGTCAGAAAATACATGAAGGGCTTGTGCAAGTCAGAGAAAATAGCAATGTTTTTGAAAATTCATTCATGAATTTTCACACTCATAAAATGCTAAATTGGATTTAAGGTTGCAGTTGTATATTGAACCTATAGATCATCAAAAGCTTTTTAACTCCTCATATCCAGGTCTGATAATTTCAGCTGACAATCTAAGTGATAACCTTCAGGCAAATACTAGATTATTGCCTGTGTTCACATTCATTTTTCAGCACTATAGGGCTTATTTCAACCACAGAAAGGCCCCCAAGACTCAGCCTACTTTAGGGTAGCTGATGATGTACTGTGTTAGCTCGAATCAGTATTGCACATAACTCAAACTGTGGGCTGGCTCTGGAATTAGTGGAGTTTAGAGAAGCCTGAGTTCTGGAAAGGACTCTGAGCTTGTAAGTCATAAATACTTACACATAAATACATGTGCCTGATGGATATAGAGCACCCTACTGATGCCAGGGACCAGTGGGTGAATATACTATTCCATTCCCACTTTGGGCTTGAGTTGGATTTATGCTTCTGTTTCCTTTATTGATTCATATTTCATTTTTAATTTTTTTTAAACCAAAATATTTTTTTAAGCCTAGTGTGATTTATCTACATGTATGGAAGATTCTGATTAAATGTAAAAAAGATAAAAGATACAGTGTTGGGGGGAAAGACAACTGAGTCATAAGACTTTTTAGATTTAGAAATCTAAATCACTCAGGCATTTTGAAAATGCTGCCCAAAATGGATTTTCCTCAAATGGAGCAAATATGAAACCTGACTGTTTTGCAAGATGAAGTAGTCAAATAAATGTGTCTCCCACAGCTTCATAACTGAAGACCTAAGCATATAAGCAATATTCCAAACTTTTCTCTCCTTGGACATTTGTTGTCATTGACAAAGAAGATCTTGCAAAAAGAATGGTAATGTTTTCTTGCTCTTTTACTGAATTATAAAAGAAAAATGGTCTAGGTGGGGACAGTACAGAGTTCTTCAGCTCTGCCTGGTGGAATTTTATTTTGAGACTTTCTTGGCATGCAATCCTGAAGGGAATAAAAAAAAAAATGATCTTAAATTATCTGTCAGGTTCAATTTATTTGTGCTAATTGGCCTGGGGCTCTCCCATTTAGCAAAGCCTAGCTGCTCTTCCATGGGCAGAGAAGCTGGAAAAAAAGGCTCATCATTTTGCTGCCTGCATATCCACCCATACAAAGCTGACACCCTGGCAGGACTTCATATCCCATAGACCCATGGACAGGTGTACTGATGGAATAACCCTGAGCCTTCACAATCTGCATACCTACTTCCTTAGGCTGGCAGCAGATACTAGCAGAAACACACACTGCCCCATTCATGGCAGATAGGAGGAATTACAGGCATTCCTCCCTCAAGCAGCCAGGTGTGGCAACACAGGGAAGGTGTACCCTCCCTAAGGGCTGCCACCAACTATGGAGTGTTGGCATGGATCAAAACTATGCTTGCCTGAACCCCAGAATTTGTAGCGCTTTTCCTGAACCCTGAGTAACTTAAAAGCTGCGGATCCAAAGGATGGTGAAAGAAAAGTTGATTTCCAGGCCCTAACAGTATCTGTTGCTTTCTGCTTTCACCAGCTCACAGGTGTAAAAGGCTAAAAGAACAGGTGTAAAAGTGGTTTGTCAGTATTTTTCATTATAAAATACTTGATTTCATGACTGTCAGTAATTTGTATTCATTCAAGCACTATTCGTTCTAGGTAGCGTTTATATTCCCATAATTTTGGATACTTTTAGGGTGAACTATTATAATAGAATCATGTCATGGAATCACAGAACAGTTTGGATTGGAAGGGACCTTAAAGAGCATCTAGAGCATCCCCTGCAATGGGCAGTGACACCTCCCACTAGATCAGGTTACTCAGGTCCCTGTCCAACCTGTCACTTTCAGGTGCTTTCATTATGAAGTGCTCTGTTTGAAACTAGGTATATTTCATTTGGTTGCTTTCCTTTCATCTTCTTGGGTTTGCAACTGCTATTAAAAACAAGGAAAGAAGGGGATGATAGGAGTAAAGGAGAGAGATGTGACATTTGCATACCATAAACTGAGAATTTGAAAGTTAGCAATTACAGGATCAAAGGTAAAAGCTCACAAGTATTTTTTTTCCTTCTATTTTTAAGTATAAAATTACTAATGCTGACAATCTCTGGCAACTGAAAAGTTGCAAGCAGCTCAGGTAAGCTCATTCAATGTCCAGATAAAGAAACTGGAATATTCTATGGTGACAGACTGAATTTTAACTAGGTGAAAGATTAGGTCATAGAGTGTTGTTTAGTCACTTTGCATTAAGAAAGTGAAATTCTGTCCCTGTTTTACATTGCTCACGATGGAGATGAAAACACAGAATTGAAATGTTTCATAATGTTGCTCTAATTCAGCCAAGTGTTTTGGCACTCAGCATTTACAAATAGTTTCTTAACTAGCATAGAAACAGGAAGGCTGCACAAAGATGAGCAGAAAGCAAATACAAGTTGCAGGATTCTCTGACCAGTGCTTTTGTATTTGTTGGTATCCTCTCAGAGCAGAGAACTGCCAGAAAGGTTGTCCATGAAAAATAGGTTCAATTCTTCTTTTGGTAGAAATGCTAAGAACTTTGCAATTGGTTAAATCTTGTATAAAAAGTCCTGATGTATGCATACTGTTCTCTCAGATCCAGCATAAACAATACACGTGGTGCCCTCTGTAACTATCATGTGTGCATTTTCCAGTATTTGTAGAGGGCCAGTAACAATCAGTCCCTGAAATATTCATAAATCCCTTTGTGCTTTGACTAGAACATTCTCCTGTGTCTTCCCTTTTCTCAGATGAAATGAGTTTGCTGAGAATCATCCTCATATGAGATTTGTAAACTGCAGTTCAGGAAATTGCCACTGATTACCCAAAGAAAAATATGTGGGTGCCTCATAAAGGTCTAAAATGGGAGGAAAGCTTTCTGGCCCTGTACGTGTGGTGGGTTTCCCTTCCTATACTACAATTTAGTTGTTCTTCTCAAGGACAGGAATTTTTCCTGTAGTCTATTATTGTGAGGCTAAAGATGTAAGAGAATATTCAGAAATTCAGATTAAATGCCAGCCAAATCATCAGGTATCTCTGCATCATAGTCAAGCAGTGGAGCAAGCTGCCAGGAAGGTTATGCCATCTACATTTCATTTTTCAGAATAGGCTACTCTTCTACTAAAGATGGTCTTAGGTAATTTATCCTGATTAATTGGCCAAGAACAAACAAAACTGAACAATATATGATTCTGCTTTTCATCTGAAATGATTCTATAAACTGTGCTGCTTGGTAGAAATCAATGGTTGATCTGTTAGGTGAATGAAACTCAATCAACAGATAAAATATAAATGAAGCTACATCACACTAAATTGGGTCAAATTGCAT
Organism: Indicator indicator; assembly: GCF_027791375.1. Taxonomy (NCBI): domain Eukaryota; kingdom Metazoa; phylum Chordata; class Aves; order Piciformes; family Indicatoridae; genus Indicator; species Indicator indicator. The sequence goes on along the minus strand of NC_072015.1, from coordinate 35,605,184 downwards.
CGGAAGTGGGTCAAGCCTTTAGGAATCCTTCCCTGCTGTTGATTATAATGAGTGCACAAGGTTTTAAAACCAGCTTACTGGTTTAATCAGCAATAGCTTGTGGTATGATGAATTACTGCTGGGTATATAAATACTTTAATTAAGTGATGCCTTATGATGATGATGTAGTTGTACTATTGTAAACTCAGAGCCTGATCCAGGAAAGTTCTGAGTAGATCCTGAAACATTAAATTGATTAGGCATTCAGGACTTCTGGCATCTAGCACAATCAAATTTATAATCTGATAGACAATGTGACAGACCTCATGCTTCACATGGATGAAATATTCATCTGGGGCTATATCTGATTTTAATTTTAAGGTGTTATTCCACAGCCTACTTTGATCTCATTGTATATAACAAAGAAATTAAACCAATAATAGGAAGTACCCAATTGTAGAATATATGTTTTTGAGGCATATGAACTGCAAATCCTTATTTTCCTTGAAGGAATGCAGAGATATGCCAGGCATGTGAAAGTATGCTGCAGTGTCTTCTCACAGGAGTAGACATGCAAATGTGTACATTGAATTTGGTGTTTGTAGAAGTTCCTGTACATCACTAGTTATTTTGGATTTTATTTGGTTTTGGTTTGGTTTTGATACAGAGACAAGCTAACTCTGTTTGCCAGAAGAAAACAATCTTGTAAGTTTGGATGGCAAATTCATTTCATTCAGTAACTGTATGAACAGTAACAGTATAGAGCTCATTTAAAGAGATTTTGAGTGGTTTCCCTATTATATAGAACTAAGGATTTAGATCCTCAGAGCTGTTCTTGAACTCCTTGCCTACCCATATTTACACCAGCGTTTGTCTGCTCTGGACTCACAGTAAAACATGGCACATCTAAGCCCTAATACTTAGAAAACTAGATGTTTTCTTACAGTTTTGGCTGGTTTGCAGTTCCCCAAAAGCACCCTGTTGAGCACGTCTTTGCTCAAGACATCCCCATGCACATCTGGCAGAGCATCAACATGAAAAGGGTGTAGTTCAGATTTGGTTCTGTCCTCTGCTTGATGTAAAGCAGGGGTTTGCATCAAAACCTCTCTTTGTTACTGAACTGCTCCTGATATGTATCTGGGGTGAATGTCTAAGTCTAAGAGATATTTGCCTTGTTAATTATTCCTGTATTTATGTTTGCCCTGATGCCTAGTGTTTTTATAACCCTGTCACTGAACCTCCTGGCCAACAAAACTGGAAACAGAGGTGGAAATTCCTTAACTTGTATTTTGTCACAGGCTTTTGAAGTGCAGGAAAAACTGAATAAATAGCTTAACTGGTTAAAACAGTAGGAAATTTCAAGAAACAACCTATGCCCAAACATAGATCTTTGGCTGAATTCGGTTTCTGTTGTTTGTGTGCTCAGCTCTGTTTGTACAGGCTTAACTGACAACAGTATTTTATTTTTTTTTTTGTGAGTAGGCATTGGGTTTTTGTGAGCAGATACTGTTTTCTTTAATGGCCTTTTTACAAACATTTGTTTCAAAGATTTGCTCTTTTCCTTTGAAAGCTGTGCTACTACAACCTGCATGTCAGAAAATCTTTATTTAGATCTATGTTTGTTTTCATTCATCTTTTTTTTTGTAAGATGGTTATTTCAGAACATGAAAACTATCTCACCTCTGATATCTATGGAAAGTCAAATATTTTACCCAGATATTTGCACACAGGTAAGTTGTCTTGTTTCATCTTAAAAAAGGTACAGGCAATTCCAGAATGAAACTCAATCTTATCCTTAGATACGTGTCTAGAATAGACCAAGTAAGTCATGCTCTGTAAGAGGTGCCTAATTTCCTCAACAGCTAGACATGGAGCCTGGACAAGTTAGTTGACATATAGAAGTCTACTTATTGAAGTAAGACAGATGAATCTCACCAAGTCTTCTAACTAATAACCAGTGTACTAGCTATGAAGGGGAGGAACTAACTAATATTATAACTAGCTAAATCAAGCTCAGCTCACTGCTATTCTGTGGATTTTAAATCTTCAATCACTTCTTGTATAATAAAGCTTAAATAACCACCTCCAGACACCTATTGTTTGCTGGATTTAAATACTACAAAAATACGTTGCTGAAGAGTAAATCAAACAAAATTAAATATGTAAATTTGAGAGCTCAGCATCCTTGCTGAGAGAGCCCAGGCTACATTTTTTCTGTAGTGTCAATTATGATTAAATTAATTTTAGATCCCCCTTTACACAGTAATTTGGAGAATGAAGCAAATGCAAAGACAAGCTCCTCAGAGCAGGACTGGTGGCATGACTTATTCTAGCAGAGCAAGGGAAAAAAAGGAGGCCTTAATATCCTAACTTATACTGCTACACAAGGTTCTCTTGTACATGCAGATCATGGTAAACTCCAAACAGTTACATCATCCATAAACCAGGAAGCTTTCAGCATGATTTTTAATGCTAGGCTCTGTTGCACTTCTTGCCATCTCCATGGTGAACTCTGATTGGGAAGATCCACCCACAGGTGAAAAGGACTTTTGTTAATATAAAGTTTCAGCCGTTAGACTGATTTAAAGGTGCTTCGGAATAAGAATTTGTTTTGAAAAATTGACCAAATTAGTTTTAGTAGTAGATAATGGACTGATAAATTATTTTGAAAGTATTTATGATGTCACAGCTCACTTGTACCTGGACAATGCAGTTGGGTTAGAGACTCAACAGCCTGTGAAAAAGGGAGACTTTCTTGTGTGTGGTAGCTAATGTGTCTTCAGCAGAAGGCTCTTTTCTAAGCAGTCATGTGGGATGTGTCACCTCAGGCTAACAAGATCAGTGAAGAAGGAACTTTAAGAGCACAAAAATAGTTAATGTCATATCTGGGTTTTGGAAACTTTGTGGGCTCCCTGAAGCAGCTCTCTGATTGCTTGTTGACTTGGACAGCTGTGGCTGACTTTCCCCTTGTCGTGCCTGGTGTTCAGTGCAGTAAGGAAGTTTGGTATCTGAGTAACTGGTACAGACAGAACTGAGTACAGATGGAGCTAACTGCTGTGTCACTCTTATCAAATTTCTAGTCAACACAATATATTGATGATCACAGCTCTACAACCACATGAAATTACACTATATTTTACTATAAATACATAATTTTCAATATTTATTTTCTGCAATATCATTCTTTAATTTTTGTTAAGATTTATTAAAAGTTATTTTGATATCCTGGAAAGAGATCTAAATATTTTTTAAATTATATTTTACATTTGTTGGCTTTGTTTGGAAATCGAAGTTGCAAGGAGTGAGAACTAGAAGTTGATTTCATTAATTCACAATTTATTTCCACCAAAGCCAAAGTATTGAGATACATTGCTATTTGATTTATAGTTAGTCTTTCAAATCTGGCTTTAGAACTCTTTATTTTATTTGTGATAGCTATAAAAAAATATAGTACTATAATTTTAGCTGGCAGAGTCTTAGCAAAAATTAGTTGTGATAATTCTGTACAACTTGGTCTTCAAGAGGCTTATGTTCTTTCCAGTATAGAGCTAAATTAGTCATACAGAGATTCCTCTAAGAAAATAACCTCATGCAAGAAGCAGAGAAATCCAAGATTCTTCAAATGAATTTTTACCAAATTATGTGTACAGTGCTCTCTTGATTATTAAATTACACTCTATACTAGGTCAAGGTATAGAATAAATGATTATCATTTGTTTTAAGTGAATGGGAATTAGATAATTAAGAAGCATATTATTGGGTTTCAGATAGCAGATAATTTTGTGTTTAAGCTCAATGAAAGGTTTGGATGGGGTGTAAAGAAGGAGGCTTTTATTAAGAAAATGTGAGCAGGAAATTGGACCACTTCGAAACAGACTTACTCAATTTCTGGTTTAAAAAAAAACAACAACCCAGTATTAACTATTGAAGGAAACAGACATTGTACAATCCGGATCATAGGGTTTAGGGTTTGCTTTCAGCTGAATGTAGTTATCCTTCAGCAGTACAGGTTTTACAGCATTTCCTGTAAAAACCTTATAAGACATGGAAAACTTTACTGAAAAAAATAATACATGCCCTGAGTTAAACAAAACCATAACTATTTTATACACTATCAAAAAAGCAGTGTCAGTTTATATCCTCTCTCTGTTTCTTCATTTTATAGGCAAAATCAGGAAACTTAATAGCACATATTTATGAACAAAAATCAAACTGAGCAGGTGCACTGTTACGATTGGTGAATTGTTGCTTTGGAATTGGGCATGGTTGAATGAGGCTTGTAATTCTTTGGAATTTTTTGGAAACCTTCAAAATGCAAGTGATATGCCCCAAACAGCTGACTAGTTTTGAGGAATTTAAACTTTCCAGGTATGAGAAGATTAAGGACTTCATGGCAGGTTGGAAGACCTGTAAATAGTATTTCTTTGGGGGGTATGCAAGGATTATGAATCTATGTGTGTGTTTCCCAGGGCTCTGATCTCTCCACGATTAGCTGCTATGACTTTCAATAATGAAGCACAGTGAGGCAGTGTCCTTATGCTTCTGCCATCTCTGCACCTCCCACCACTTGTGCCTTTTGGTCACTGTGCTCAGCATGGTTGCTTTACCTGACCACTGAGCTTTGTGTGTCCTGCACTTGTAAGTTTGTCTGCCTCCTCTCTGGTCTCTCTTTGCTCTCTCTGTCAGTCCTCCTGGTCTTGCAAAATACTTTTCAGCTGTATAACCCTGCTGAAATTCAAAGACAAACCAGGAAAATCAATGACATTTTCTCACTGACTAAGTTTTTTTGTTGGCTTTATTAGGGATAGTTGAGGTATGATGCCATATAAATATGATATTTGGGGTGTATTGGTGAGAGGGTGTGTCAAAGCCATGAAGAGATTGAGGATAGGAGCATGAGCTGGAAATGACTGTGTTATTGATGGCTAGTACATAAAATTTTCATAGTAATTCCACAGTAATTCCACCTGCATGCACAAGAAATAACAGAAATCCTATGATATGCTGATCTTTGAATAACACAGCAGCTTCAAAGTGTGCCAGAAAAACTAGAAACACTCTACACAGGAGAGAAGCAAACCAAGTGATGCAGCAGGTTAACAAGGTCTCAATAAGTGTTTCGGAAGTGAGAATCTCTTTGACCCTGGTTGAGTGAATTGCAGCACTGTTATCCTCTACAGCTCAGGTACCAAAAACATCGGCAGAAACAGTTTGTCTCCTGGAGCTGGCTATGGGAGTTATAGAGTGTATTCCATTTAAGTTAGAAACTTCCATTTCTAGGAATATATCTGCTGCTGTGTGCCAGAAATTACAGAATCACAGAATTGTCAGGGTTGGAAGGGACCTCAAGGATCATCTAGTTCCAACCCTGTTGCCATGGGGATGCTTTCCACTAGATCAGGTTGCCCAGAGCCACATCCAGCCTGGCCTTAAAAGCTTCCAGGGATGGGGCTTCCACCACCTCTTTGGGCGACCTGTTCCAGTGTCTCACCACCCTCATGGTGAAGAAGTTCTTTCTAATGTCTAGTCTAAATCTCCCCTCCTCTAGTTTGGATTCGTTCCTCCTAGTCCTATCACTACCTGACAACCTAAAAAATCCCTCCCCAGCTTTCTTGTAGGCCCCCTTCAGATACTGGAAGGCCTCAATAAGGTCTCCTTGGAGCCTTCTCTTCTCCAAACTGAATAACCCAAACTCCCTCAGTCTGTCTTTATAAGAGAGGTACTCCAGCCATCTGATCATCCTCATGGCCCTTCTCTGGACACATTCCAGCAAATCCATATCTTTCTTGTAATAGGGGCTCCAGAACTGGATACAGTATTTAGCAGAACAAGGCAAAGCAAGCTAGAGTTGAGTGTTTGTGCTGTTCACAGGAAACAGAGCCTCTGCCAAACAGCAGTGCTCTTACGTGAATGGTGTGGTTGAAAAGGAGCCAGTGACAACTCCTGCAGCAAGACCAAAGCAGCAGAGGATGCCACACAAACACTCCTCTTCAGCAGCTGTGTTTCCCCCCAAGTTTACACATGCTACTGATGCAATGAGGAGTAATATGGTCTAGTTGAGTGAAAAAAGTTATTTAAGTAGGGTGGGCTTCTGGCACAGGCAAACCCTGTTACCCATTCTCTTTTCCTGGTCCTAGTTCTACCAGAACAGGACGTCTCCAATCCTCAGAGAATATCAGGAGGTGCTAGATGCTGAGACAGTAGCATTGTTGTGGTGAGGAGGGAATCAGGAATAAGGAAAGAACTGTAACTGGAATTTGAGGGGCCCAGGTTTCCAAATGTGCAAGTGATGATAGAGGCATTGGCGTCACACAAGAAGTGTGACTGCTTTCTAGGTTATGTTTCATATGTTTCTAGCTTCTGCATGCTGAGGGGTTGTGACCTTTATTGTCTTATAACCCATTGTCCTTGCTCAAATCAAAGCTACTTAAATCTAGGAACGAGATTTGTGCTGGATTTCTCTGTATCTACCCAAAACACAAGAAAGTGAAACATTTTTACACCTTATACTGAAAGCAGTTATTAAGAGTATTTCACTTGCATTACAGGCTCCCACTAACCTGTAAAGGTTGTTGCAGAAGCAACTGTGTATAAGAAGATGAAGAGACATAAACTGTATCTAAATTTAATTATATTTTTCCAATATAATTTTGCACTGAGGTTAAAAGGGTTAAAAACATATGGTCAAATAGGCAAAGTACTTCCTCTTCATAATTCTGCTGTGTGAAACACCTGACATAGATTATGATTCTGCTCTGTTCATTCTTTTTTCCTTCTTCTTCCTGAAATATTTTATAATTTAAATTTCCATTGAGAGCTGTATCTAGTGAGAGACTGGTAGCAGTTGCTTAGATACACATGCACTGTGATACAGACTCACTTCAAGGAAGAACTTAATCCCCTTCTCGCAGCTTAATCACTGTAGCTTTGACTTCCCAACTTGTAACAACTGAAGTTCATGGGACAACTGACTTTTGTAGATAGCTTTTTTTGGTTTTAAACTGGTTTTGGCAATTTCCACTTTCAGAATTCCTCTTGCTTTCATACACCAAGCAACCACAGCTTTCTTTACTTATCATTCATCTACAATTTTAATGTTATCTGAGGCAAAAGGCACCACTTTATGCTAGAACAGGGAGGCAAATATTCTCCATGTTTGAAACACTACATTTTGTCAAGACTTTATTCCAATTGAAATGAAAAGCTGATGACACGAGTTTTGTACATCAGTTTTCCAGCTTTGTGCATCTAGGCTTTTATGACCAGCCAATTGTAAAGTCTCTACAGTTCTTCACTGTCATACTGCAATACAGAGATATATGAAAAAACAAACAAAACCAACCAAAGAAAAACACACCACCCAAACAAAAAACCACAACAACAACAAAAAAACCCACACACCAAAAAAACTCTTCTGCTTTTCTAATTTTATCATGTTTTCAAGGATTTTTGCCTTATATTATATTTTCATTCCTACAGGCATAAATCCTGGCATCTTCTAACAACTAAATGTTCAAACTAAAATTGTCATTGCTGTATGCTGTCAATTTTCTAGACAGAATAGATTGGTTTGAGTTATCAGTGTTTTGTCAAACTGTTTTCCCTCCATTCCTAGGAGATCAGTTTTGATTCTGGAAACTCCTAGATGAGCGCATTTAATGTTATTCACAAAATCAAAGCTATGCTTATGCATAAATGTTTGTGTGCTCTGGCTGTGCTTTGCCAGGCAACTTTATTCCAGAGATGCCTGTCAAGTGTATTATATAACTGCTCTATATTAATTATTAAATCCTTTATTATTTAGAGTAATTATAATTTAATGGCTGTAGCTTTCCATGGGAGGTTTTTTCTCTTAATTCAAGTCTGCTCTCTGTAGCTATTCATACTCCAGATGAACAAATAAAAGGAAAAATAAACCAGGGTTAAAAATTAACTAATACAATATTGAAGTGTAATATATTTTAGGAAACTTTTGAAGCAATCATTAAAGATAAAATCAGAGACTATAACTTCAAAACTCTTCTTGTGATTTAATCAGTCTTCCACACCATTTTCTTTGCTCTTAGTAAAATATGTAGTGTTCCTAATTGGCATTGAAAGGTGATTACCATTGGGTCTTTTTCCTCCTTTCTGTTTTTTTTTTTTCCAGTGGGATAGAAATATGAAGAGATTGTTCAAATCAGGTTAAAGAAAGTGAAGGCTCACTGGATTCACAGAAAAATGGAGTTATTTCTTTGTAGCTTTGACTTTTAATAAGTTCCAGTTGGAGTGTTTATTTCAACTTGACTACAAGATCAGGCTAAAAATATTAACCTGAATTATCTTTCTTTTGCAATATTTTTCCATGTAGGTTTTAACACTATTAGAATGTAAAAGGAGAAATAAAGAATTAGTAGGCGTTATAAAATGCTGAAGTTCAAGACTAGAATGCATCCTACCAAAATGTACCTGTAGTAACTGAAGAAAGCCAAAAAGCTCTATCAACATTAAAAGTGTGTATCAGGGTGGATTACATTCTGAAGTGATTGTTACTGTCATCTTACATGTCAAAATAGGCCTTTTCCTGGCATACAATTTACAAACACAAGGGCATCAAATAGAAATTCACAAAGTGAGAAAGATGATTGGAGGGTCCTAGTGGGCTGGGCTGATACACAGAACAATTCAAATGCTATGAGAACTGAGTAGGGCAGTCATTTTTTTCTAGCTACCAACATTTAATTTATTTTCTTACAGTGCCCTAGAGCATGGGGCTGGTACACAGCCTCACCTCCTGCACACCTTGGCCAGTACCCCAGGCTTTAGGTTCCTCACACATATGCTTATGTTGTCACAGCACCATTCCTCCTGCTGGGTACCATAAGCTTTCCAAACTTCTCAGATATCCTCTTGGGGGTCAAAAAAGACAGGCAAGGAACACTGACTTTGAAGAGGAATTTCTCAGCATCCACTTCTGCCTGTAAAAACACGGAAAGCAGCACTCTCAAGCATACTTTTCTCACCTTGTGAATCATGCAGTTTTGGGGTTAGATGGGCATCCTGGAGATGTGTAGCATTTCTTGCTTTCTCACTCCCTGGTGTGCCATCCTTAAACGTAGCAGCGTCAAGCCTGTCCCTAGTGGGGAGCATACCTCCCTGAGGACAGGGATATACAATCTGTGATCCCAAGTGGCTCTAAGCCCTGAGCCAGTCTTCTGTAGGGGGGGCTGATTGTCAGGGGAGGGCTGGAGCTTGAAAGGCTCTGTCTGTGGCCTTCAATGGCTGTGAGTGATGGCTCTCTTCATCTCAGCAGTGGAAACTGGAAGAGTGTTCTAGGGGAATATCACTACTTGGTTGCCTTTAAATTCTCCCCTATAGCTCAACAATGCAGATGCAGGTTCTTAGACAAGTGGGCTCTTCGTTGCTCTAAATTTTTTTCCTGGAATTCTTCCCCTTCTCTTTCTGAATAAACTACCTGGAATAAACAAGATTGGGTGAGTCAAAACTGGCTTTTTATACAAGGAAAAAAAAAACCTGGCAGTTGCCATACTTCATACATTATGAGACAGAAAAGAGCACAAAGTTTGCAGCTTTGTATAAATGGGCTCAGCTCTGCCTCAGCAGTCTTATTTTGTATCTTAGGATGAGGACAGTGGGAATTCTGCCTCTGGGTTTGACCCTGAATCATAAAGAAGATATTCAAAGCTCTTCATGTGCTACAGTGTTTTCACAAGCCACCTGGTGTAATGGCAAGAGTGGATATTCAAGGACATAGTGAGTAGTGCAGATCCAACACTCATAATATGCACAACAGCTGTTGCTCTCTTGCCATCTTCAGGCACAGCAATTGTGAAACTACAACCTTTAAATAACACACTCTTAATTCTGAAAATGTTTAAGGATACAGTAGATAAGGAAGAAGACAGAGCATCTCATTTTCTGACCTTTCCACTGGAGCAAGCGAGGTGCACACAGCCTGCTGTGAGGCTGCTCAGCATGTGCTGAGCCTTCCCCTCCCAGGGCAGGGGAAGCACAACCCTGACAGATGGTGAGGGAAGGCCCTAATCATATAATCGTAGGTACCTATCCAAACGTGCAATAAGGGAGCTTTTGTGTGGTCCTTGTGTTGTAGGAGATTACCAGAAGTAGGCATATCTTGCTAAGGTGAGGGAAAGCAACCACGTTGTGAGCCACTCATTTACTTCATCGTGTCTATGCAGTAGCTGGAATGCTGTTCTGGCCCTCTTCTCTGGCTAAGCATGTGTCTTCTGTGATGGGGGACATTTCTGTTTCTGTCATGTTATTCATTTAATTTTGGTTATCATATCAGTTAGAAAGGGTGACCCAACCCTCAGAAGGAGGACTTCATCGTGCAGCTTTTTCTGTATGACTGAGCATCCCCCAAATACATGATGGCAGACTTGGCAGCACTGTTCAGGTCAGCTGAAGCTGTCCACAGAATGGAGCTCCTGCCAGTGGTTGTGCTGTGCATCACCACCCTGAGAAGAAAAGCCTCTCTGGGGAAAGAGGTAGCTACCCAAGGTTTTCTAAGTAACTTCTTTGCTTGTTTTTTTTTTTGTCTTTTGTTTGATTGGTTGGTTTGGTTTTTGCCTTTTGTTTGGTTCGTTGGTTTGGGGTTTGTTTGTTGGTTGTTTGCTTTGTTTTGTTTTTATTTTATTAGTATTCTCCAGATAATCCATATCAAATTGATTTAAAATTTCAGTTAGAAAAGTAATGATTTAGGTAAATGTGGTGAAATATTTCTTTCGGGCATCAGCAAGAAAATAAAACTAAATGTTAGAATATTAAACATACTGGAGGAGGAAAAGGTCACTCTAATCTTGTCTGGTTCAACTAGAGCATGCAGCTGGGCTAGAGTCAAGGAAATACAGGCCCCCAAGGCTGTCTTTCTTATGAGGGCATCCCTTGGTAGTGGCCAGACACATCTTCTGTCAGGTTTGTATGGAAAGCTTAGTGGCTGAGCCAGCAGATGGAAGCCAGAATTAGGCTACTGTCTTTGGTATCTTAATTTTTTCAGCTATAGATGAACTTTAACCTGATGAGTCAGAAAAGACTGACAGTAATGCCATTCCAAGGTGGCATTATTCCCTAAATGGCACTGCTTGGTGAATTTGACTTAAGGTCATGAGTAACTGAAAAACAAAACAAAACAACTATTCTCTGGCAATTTGATAATGGTTCAAATCTTTCTTTTGATGGACTTTCCTGACAGTGCACACTGTGCCTACTCAGACTCAGTTTCCAGAGACTCAGACTCAGAGATAATAACTGCATTTACTGCCCTGGGACAAGAGGTCTGAAAACACTACTGTTCTGTTATCTTGAATTTCTTTGGAAGTCTGTCTCAGACTGTCAAAATGCGAATGCTGCCATCCTATGGTTTTCTGTCCCTTATCTTTGAATTAGTACAGTATCATGGTATAGCTAGAATTGTGCCTCACCCTCTTTCACATTTCAGTGCTCTGAAATCAAACTCCATAGGCAACCAATGAGGATCACATTCTCTCTCACTGGCACCTCCATCTCCCTCACAGTCCTGGTTTTCAGTTGTCCCTCTCCCAGAGAGGCTCTGACAGATGGAGCTGCTGCTGGGCCCTGGGCTGCTGCCAGAGGGACTTCTCTGCACATCAGTTGGCAGCCTTGTCCAAACCTGTCATTACCTTGATGGCCTTTTAAACCTGGGAAGCTGGAAGGTGTCCTGGGAAGACAGCCCAAGTCTGTGTGTCTGCACAGGTCAATTTCCTAGCACACCTACTGTAGAAAATGAACTAGTGTAGGAGAGTAAAGGTACTTAAAGGCACGCAACCAATAATGAAGTTGTGTTATTATTTAGTAACTGAGAAAATTCCTTCTTGTGGTAGCTGCCTGTAGTTTTACTTAGGCAGTCCTGTTTCTCACTGTAAATATTGAACCAAGAAAAATACACTGGTTTTCAATTCTGATAGGAACAGATGATGCCAAGTGAAATGAGTATGTATTTTTGTTTGTAGACCATGTTACATATAGATAAATATTTATACTTAAAAACCCCACATATATGCTTGCACTCTGAGGTACTGTTTGAATTCAAAGAATAATTTACTTTGGCAAATAAACTGTTATAATGATGAGGATTTTTATTCTCTGCAAAGTTAACCAAATCATAAAAGAGGACAAGCAACAAAATAGGAAAACTCTTAACTGGGTTGAGATGTTGCAGTTATTGAACATGTGTAAATCCTAAAACATTATCATACCGTACCTTATCGAATATTTCTTTGTGTCTCTTATCTTCCTTAATGGAGCTAAAAGGAATTCAAATTACTGACATAGGATTCAGTGGTTGTGCAGTTTGATTATGATTCTCAGAATTTTATGATAGAAGTATTAAAACTGAAAGTTTGATCTCATAAACAGCCTTATTTCAGCAGACCAAGTAATTTATTAAGCATCCTAAGAATTAGGAACTTCTTTCTGGAAGAATTAACATAACCTCTGTACCCTTGCTTCATCACAATAGTCATTATACTTCATGAATAACCTGCCTTCATTATTTTGTATATGTTTATATCTTTCTCAGTTTCATGAATGAAAAGTATAATGAGGGTGTTCTCAATTCAAATTTTAAAGAGTAATTGTTTTAAATTGTTCAGAGTCATTATTTTTTATTTCATTGTACAGCTCTTTGATACATGATAAATAAATATCTGAGATATTCAGATATTAAATTCACATGAATTGTACTACTATATTTCTGTGCAGAGCTAGAAGCCAATCTAACAAGGAAAATAGGAGACAGTACTAAAATCAGGGAGGTAAGAACAAAGGTGAAAAACAATCAGTAAAATTAATTTTTATAGGCTTTAAAAAATGTATATGCTTGAACTCTTAATGGAAAAGTCTTTTGGGGCTATAAAGCAACTAGATTTATTTTATGAGTTCAGGATATTTAATGGCCTTTTATGTGCTGCTTGCTATGTCCTGTTTGCTAATCTAGTGAAATAAGCCCAGGGTTAAGACTTCTTATCTGACATACACTGTTTGGCCTTTGTCTGGTTTAACCTTTCTGTCTGGTTTGCTTTATGGATGCATGCAAGATAGGAGTTGAGGAATTGGCCACTTTCTGTATACACTGCTTTCATAACTCAGGATTTCCTAGATGTTTTGTGCACTGGAATCCAGGATTTCAGAAATAAAACACTAAATAAGAATTTCAAATGAAGGATATAGTTATGCAAGTGTTAAAGATGATGGTATGCTCCTTTGGGCAAACCAGATTTTTAACTTTAATACAAGGGTGAGAGCTATGGTAATTCAAGTCCTTGCAAAGGTAACATATTTTTCTTCATTAATTCTTTCTTTTTTGGCAGCTTCTGCTGAGGAATAATCTTCTGTGTGACCTGACATTTTCTTCCTTATTTGAACTGTGATTCTTAACTTCACCATTTCTGTCTTTAAACAAAGAAATGGTTGCCTACAAGTGGATAGAAAGTAATGAAAAAAGCTTTGCTCATTCATTATTTATAAGCTTCTCTTGTGATTTTTTTTTAAATTAATTGGAATCTTTCAACTTGTATTGGGTATTGCTGATGTGTGATAAGGATAACTGAAAAGGTTCTTGGTCCTGTTTGACAAGGATATATTACAGAAGTTAAGATTACATTAATTTGCTAAGAGTTTCTGCAAGATCCACAGCATGAAATATTTCTGTATTTATTCTGAAGAAAATTAGCTTTCATGATGCTTGATTTAATTCGGCAATGTAAAGGCATTTGTGGTAGATTGCTATTTTGTGAAGCAGCTTTCCAAATGAGTGAGACTAAGGTAAAACAGGTTAGAAGAGATTTTGCAGGCAATTTGCAGTGGGTTTACTGAAATATGGAAAGTGTTCTCATACTTGCCATCACTTTGCAGTCTGCAGCTTAGATTTTTCAATACTTTGTGTCTGGTCCGTCTTCTTTCCTGGGACTTGTTCTCTGAATAACCTTGATCACAGGGTTGCTGTTGCTCCCAGCAGCACATGAGCTCTTCAGGAGGTTTTGCAGTAGGCAATAGAGGGAACGAGAAAGAAGAGCTAATCCCTGACACAGATGAATGATTGCTAGGTGACTGACAGTTTAAAGTGCTAAAGTAAAACATTCATTGTTTAGAAGGGAATGTGACCAGAAGCCAAATTGGAAAAAGTCAAGCCTCAGGACACCATAATGTAAAGTGTCCATGCACCCTTCATTCTGCCTCTGGACTGAACCTGTCAATGAGTTGCCAGTATCTTGTGATTTGTGAACCTTCAGACAGGTTAGATGTGTCTTTGAAAGTGTGACTGCAGTGGCATGATTTTTTATTAACATATAGGAGATTTATTTGAAATTAAAATATTTCCAAATTGAAGTGTAATTCTCTTCCTAGGGATCTTCAGGCATTGCAGTTGTGTATGGTCAATACTCAGTTTCTCCCCTTAGTAGCCTCTTGGGCATTTTCTGATGAGTAAATATTCCTCAGCGGTCCTGTTGGTCTGCAATGCATGGGTGAGGTGAGGAACAATGTGCAAGAGCAAAATGTTTCTCTTGTAGAACAAGGTTTAGTAATACTGAATCCTGAGATAGGCTGCTGAGTGCTGAATATGCAGCAAGATTTTCTAATGTCCTAAGCATCTGATTACTCCCACTGAATTAGAATGGGTTAAGCAAGAGGGGCAGCTGGCAAAGAGAGGGAGAAGAGATTGTTAAAGTGATGTCAGGGGAAGGTTTTCAGGGAGTACAGTGATAATTTCCTCACTGGAGAAGGAGGAGCTGTAAAAAAACTGTGAAAAGCTTTTCAAGAAGGAACCATGGTGGCAGCACCTTATCCATGGATGATTTTCAGGATGAACTAAGACCTAGGTATGCTTTCAGCTATAGGTTATATCTTTTTTTCTACTGCTTCTAAATTGAGAATAGCCTAAGTGTCATTTAGATGAGAGCCATTAGTGTTCCTTATCTAGAGAATAGTCCATAGTAAAATTATTAAATTTACTTTAAAGTTTACTTTGTATTTGTTGGAAAGTGAATATTCATCATTTGCATGTTTGTTGTTGTAGTTAGCATGGAGTTCCAACTTTATAATGAGCTGCAGTGACATAACAAAACAGTAGTAGTGCCAAGGTATGGTAAGCTATTTAAAGCTTTGCTGTCCTTTATTTTCTTTTACAGGCACGTGGTTTGGCCAGCATGGTAATGTTAGGGCAGACCTGTTAATTTATTTTTGTTTTGGTGTTCTAGACAGTTTTTTTACATTGGTATAACCAGCTAGATATGAATGCATTCAGATATCAATATACATCTTTTTGTAACTTTGTAACACATTGTTGTTTCAGAGTACCCTTATTATTATCAGCCTAAATGACACTGGTCGTTGCACTAGTATAAACATTTTTATATTGACTTAATTTCATCACCACCAGGGTTGTTTCTTGAAGGTGCTTCAGATATAGACAGTTCTATTGTCATTAGGAGCTAGCCATTTGGGAGAGTTGAGGCATTGATAATGTCATACCTAGGTACTAAAGACTTTCCCCACACACACACTCACTCTTGGGTTTTTAAGTCTCAAAAAGTCTCGCTTTTCACCTTATTCTGCCATCAAATTTATATGTCCCATCTCTTATGCACTGCAAGTGCTTTCGCAGCCTTAAACATCTCTCAATAGAAAATATCTTCATGAGGTGGAAATAAGTACACATATAAAAATGTAGTGGACATACAGTGAAAAAGCCTGAAAGTAAACATAGTCTCATCTGGAAATTCTCAGTGTCAGTGGATAACCACTATACAGCTATTCATAATACTGTTGTGCTTTTTGGTAAGTTTGCTTTACTCAAACTCGTGTCCATTGCAGGATTATTTTTGCTTACAATCAACAAGAATGTGTAGCTACCTGATGTGCAGTTAAAAATCTGTTCTATTAATTTTTTTAACTGTGACTCAATTAATTAAGTGGCAGCGTTCCTCAAAGTGGGCTCTAAAATTCTCTAATAAATCATGTAGAAGAAAGCATTTTAATTCACCTTTAAGAGTTCTTTGTTGGCAGAAGACTTTCATCTTGGCATATAAGTAATCTGTCTGTGGCAATTAATTAGCAACGAGGATTAATTGTTTATAATTTTGCTCAATAGGCATAATTTTCTGTCACGTATTTTTGGACCAGTTTTCTCTGGATCAGTTAGTGTTCATTCTTTACTATTCCTGTCTGAAAGAACAGCTGCAGATTCAAGTTATAAAATCTTGCCACTCCTGTAATGGTGCAGACAAGCCTTATCTCATAAAACAACTATGTTATTTCTCACATTTTATTCTTCATTTTAACCTGAGCGTCTCTTTATCATGACTATGGAAAGACAAAGTTAAAAATAGTGGAAGCACTGCAGAAAGAAGTCAACATCATATTCAGAATACGGGTCAGCAATGTGCCCTTGTGGCCAAGAAGGCCACTGGGATCCTGGGGTATATTAAGAAGAGCGTGTCCAGCAGATTGAGGGAGGTTCTCCTTCCCTTCTACTCTGCCCTGGTGAGACCTCATCTTGAGTACTGTGTTCAGTTTTTGAGCTCCCCAGGTCAGGAGGGACAGGAACCTGCTGGAGAAGGGTCCAGTGAAGGGCTAAGAGGATGATTAGGGGACTGGAGCACTTCCTGATGAGGAGAGTCTGAGGGACCTGGGACTTTTTAGTCTGGAAAAGAGAAGACTTAGAGGGGATTTAATAAATGTTTATAAATATCTGAGGGCTGGGTGTCAGGAGGGAGGGACAGGCTCTGCTCACTTGCTCCCTGTGAGAGGACAAGGAGCAATGGATGTAAGCTGCAGCACAGGAGGTTCCACCTCAACACAAGGGGGAACTTCTTTACTGTAAGGGTCACAGAGCACTGGAACAGGCTGCCCAGAGAGGTTGTGGAGTCTCCTTCTCTGGAGACTTTTGAGGCCTGTCTGGGTGCATTCCTCTGTGACCTGAGCTAGACTGTATGGTCCTGCTCTGGCAGGGGGGTTGGACTCTATGATCTCTTTGGTTCCCTTCCAACGCCTGACATCCTCTGATCCTGTCATCTGTGATTGTGCAAAGCCCTTTGTTGGTGTGTTTATTTGAAGGAGTTCTACCACCTCCTGTTCTTTTATTATTGAGCACACAAAGATTTTGACAGATATAAACTAAATTATACAAACAGTATACTGATAAATAATTCAGAATATCCAAAGGGAATTCAAGGGCATGACATATAGGAAAGTAGAGCCTGCAGTCCCACACTTAGCCATGTTGGCCTATGCAAGAGAGCAGAGAGCCATAGTGCTGCTTCCTTGATTCCTTTAACTAATATTTGGAGGTGACTGTCACTGATGTTTGGGGAACTGGAAAAACAGCAGCTGTAGCTGTACTCCTTGCTGGATGTACAAAAGAGCACAAAGACTATTTGTATCTTCCCTCAGCATCCCTGTAATCATACCATGAAATGGATAGTATATCCTTGTCATGGGTTGAATTCAAATTTGCTGTTGTTATTCAAAACCATCCTGCCTCATGCCATCTTCAAAATGAAAGTGCTGCCTGCACCAAAGTATTATGGGGCTTCAAGTTCAGATTGCAACATGAGACACATCCTGTTCCAGTTGCTGCTTTTGGGTTCCAGGAGTTTGGGTGTTGGCTCTCCTGCTGAGATGGCAGTGGGACAGGGAGGGATGCAGGATTAGCTCCCTGCCGTGGGTTTTTACCTCACTTGCTTCTGCATGCTGCTGCTTTCTGTTGGGCTTTTTCTGCACTTAGGCTAGGGTAATTGTGCATATTATTACTATTATCTCATTTATTCAGTAAACTCTTATCCTATCTCAACTCTTTATCTGAACCCAGAGTTTTATGTATTACTTTTCCCTCACTTCTGTGTTGGGGGAGAGGGGGCAACAGGCAGATTAACCCGTTCTCAGGCTTTAACCTATAGCAATCCTTCCTCTCAATAAAAATATGTTTTATTTCCACTACTTTAAGATATCAAGTATCTTTATTGTTTTTCTTGACATCACTAAACCTTGGCATGTGCTCTATGAACTGTCCCTTCCCATTTGTAAGGGTCAAGGCATTGATAATATCATTCCTAGGAACTAAACACTTCTTTCCCCCCCGCACTTTGGTTTGTAAATCCCAAAAGGTTTCACTCTTCAGCCCCATCTGCAATGGAAGTTTGTTTCCCCAATCAGCTCTGCTGAGTTGGACTCCTACAAGGGTTAGCTCCTGGTACCCAGGGTAGCTAATTGTAGGCTACCTCATCTATATTGCACTAAATTGTATTTACCATCATAGACACATTCTCAGTGTTACTTCACCTGTACAGGAAACCTTGTAAGAATTTATAAATGTTGGAAAGGAATGGCTTTGTATGTCAGATGGAGCAGCCACAGGAAGTTTCTCAGTTGCAGTATCTTAATCAGACCACAGATTTACATTGTCCTTTGGATATGCTTCCCTACCTATGATGTGCTTCTCACATTTAATCTAGTCCCAGTAAACATTCCATACCGAAATTTTTGTGGAGCAAACTCGATTTTCTTCACTATCAGAGCTATTAGGTTGTAGCCTGTTGCTATAAAGTTGTAGCTAGACCAAAACCGAGGTGTGTGTCCTTTCTATTTGATATAGGTAGGTGATGTAGACTATCTGGCATCTAATGTGCATGTGGTATGTTGTACACATTCTGGTGCTTGTCTCCTTTCTAGATTCTGTTTTGATGTTTTAGATCTGCAGGTAATAGCTGTCATGCTGCAAATACATATGGAAGTGATTGGTTCAGCTTTCAGCAGTAAACATTTTATCTGCTAAGTGACTACTGGGAAGATTTTACTGTTTAAGACTGTCAAATATTTATGTGTAAATCTATTTCACACAGAATTTTCAGCCAGTGACAGAAAGTATAAACTTATATTTACTCCTAAGAACATGTCATGTTCTGTAGATGGGCTTTGCGAAACTGCTGCTGGTGACCAGCAGAGTGCATTTTTATTCCAAACTGGTTTTAGGACCCCATAAGAGGATCATTCTCATTCTCATCTCAGAACTGCGAACTCTAGCTTTTTATAAGGGTATAGAAAATGCCTAGATTATCTCTGGCAGGTTTGCAACCCAGCCTACAATTCTTCATAAACAGGTTCAACAATAAAATGTGGAGCTCATGTAAGGAAAACTTTTGCCTCCTGTGAGCTCTCAGATTAGTATTAGTTAGTGTTGATTTTAATCCTTCTCTAGAGACTTTCAAAACCCACTTGGATGCATTCCTGTGCAGACTACCCTAAGTGATCCTGCTTTGGCAGGGGGGTTGGACTCGATCTCTTGAGATCCTTTCCAACCTCTAATGTACTGTGACACTAAAATGGACCTAGCTGCTCCACTCAGCAGAGCTGAACAGACAGAATCATTTTGAGTGAGGAATGAGAAAAGGTTAATGTGGAGCTGTTGGGTGAAATATAGCCTTTTCAAATTTGTCATCTAGTTCAAGATCATAAGCTCCCAAAATCAGTGTCACAAATAGGGAGATGAGCTCAAAATTTAAACGTAAATTGGTTTGTGCATTACCAGATATAGAGGGCTGAAAGGAAATTTTTGGCTCTGCTAAGCCAACTCAAAATTGTAGCAAATGTGCGTGTGTTTTATGTATCTCTTATCAAAATTACAGAATCACAGAATATTAGGGGTTGGAAGGGACCTCAAAAGATCATCTAGTCCAACACCCCTGCTGGGTCAGGGTTACCAAAAGTAGGTCACACAGGAACTCATACAGGTGGGTTTTGAATGTCTTTGGAGAAGGCGAATCCACAACCTCTTTGGGCAGCCTGTTCCAGTGTTTTGTCACCCTCACAGTGAAAAAGCTTTTCCTTTCATTCACGTGGAACCTTCTGTACTCCAGCTTGCATCCATTGGCCTTTTTCCTATTATTATTATTGCATCTCTGAGAAGAGCCTGACACTCACCCTTCACACATTTACAAACATTAGGAAGATGTTACCAGATGGGCAGGACAGATGTGTGCTGGAGTTCCAGTAACAGTGGTCAAGGCAAGAACCAAAGAAAATAAGTTCCTGTATCTGTGTTGCTCTCCTCTGTTAATGTACAAGAAGGCCATGTGTGTGATAATAGTCCTAAAATAACAGAAGAGAGTAACAGTAAAATTTTAGCTCCAGTCAGTGTTGGCTTTAATTATATAGTAGTGTGTGGTTTGCAGTCAAGGTACTAATGATTTGCTAATTCCTAGTCAGAATAGGAGATTAGATTTCCAGCATATCTATTGACTACTCAATCTACTCCATACTGGCTGAAGCCTGCCATGGTGACTCCCTTGGGAAGTACTTCACTAGGCAAGCTGTCCTGGTTGTTAAATAAGAGTAGAATGTGTGAATGAGCCATGCCTGTTCTCACAGGAATATATCCTGCATAGTGCAAACCAATACGATTAAACTGGACACGCATGTGCCCAGTAACAACAATTCTCTGATTATGTAAATGGGTTTTAAAAAATATTGTGTGTTTCTTTAAGGAATTAGAAATATTTCTTTTAATGATGTTAGCTGCCTGGCATTCTGCTTTAATAATTCATGCACTTCAGGCATATTTCTTTTCCTTTTGATTTACTGTCAAAAGAAAAAAAAGAAGGCAAAATCAGTTAAATAATTGAGAACATGTGAACTGCCATAAACAATCACTCTTCTTTGTTTCTCTGCAGAAAGAAAGGAAGTGAAGGTGGGAGAGTACAATGCTGTGGCTGATGAACTGGAAATTATGAACAACAGCATTAGGTTCCAAGGTAGGACTGAAAAATGGAAAGAGGAACAGGAATGATATGGATAGCTGTCTGTGATTTGTAAGACTGAATGCTGTTAAAGGACTGGTTTGGGATTCTTAATATTAAAAAGCTATGACATTATATAAAGAGAAAGGGAACTGAGTTGTTCTTAAAAGAAATAGCAGGGGACTTCCAATGGTCTCATATTGTGTACTTGTGTTGATTCCTATGAGCAAGAAAAAATCTAATTTATATGTGTGCATAAACATTCTTTGATATTTCGACAAGCTACAGATATGTCTTCTATTTCATCTCCTCTGATCAATGATGTTCTAATTTCATTCCCATTTCCGACTCCCCCAGTTCATATCATCTAAGGGATTCACTTCTGAATGATATTTGCACACACAAGGAGGAGAAGGTTGTTTTCCTTTGGGAGCTGTCTGTTAGACAGTTAGAAAACAGGGTTTCAAAATACCAAGGTTAGCTTTGAGACAGCCCTTGTGAAACAGGGACAGAGGAGGTGTTCAGCCCAGCAGTAATGCAAGATCCACAGCTGGCAGGTAGCCTGTGTTGCTGTATTTTCTGCCCTTTTTGATCCCTTGGTGCTCCAAAGTTAACATGGAGTCTTCCTCTGCCCTCAAAGCAGTGGGAGTGCAGGCACAACTTTCTAAGCATATGATCAAGGCAGCCAGATGTGAGCTGAAATTAGTTTTAAGGATCTCTCTGGTTGAATATAGGGCTATGCATTATTTTTAAAGCTAATAATTAAGACTTAATCTCAAGATCTGCTATAGTGCAATTCAGTAATGGAAAGTAAGGTCAGCTTCATGACATCTGTGTGGTTTCCTCTGGGAGCAGTGGATGAGTATCAAGCTGCTGTATCCCATGCTCTGCTACTCCTGCCTCCAGTGTCCCAACACTCAAATTTTACGTGAGCATGACTGGAGTTTCACTGCAGTGATCTAAATCATCTAATCCTTTGCTGGGCTTCAAAGAGCACAGCTACATGAACCTCTCACATCTGTCTAAGAATGAGGATTTGGAAATGAAGAACACAGAATCTGTCCCAGTTGTAAAAGTATGACACCCAGTGATTATCTTTGCTGCAAGGATGATGTAGTTAAATACTGATTCAATAAGATTAATTTCCAGAGAATATATCTAGGATGAATCAAGTAATATGAGGTATCTTTTGTTCATAACTCCATGCCTTTATGGATGTTAAGTGTTGGGGAAAATTCTCTGTTCAGAGTTTTTTTCCAGGATCTTGTTCTGACCATATTTAGTGTTCCTTCCCCCCATCGCCTGTCTTATACTTGTCTACAGATTCATTATGTGACTCACAGAAACCCTTTCCATTTATCCACCTTAACTTTGCATGGAGACAGTCATGTATTTGATATGCAGGATACTTCCAGGCAGTATAAAAATCTTAGTAACTTTAAGTATTTGAATTTAAGAGTGGTAAATATAGCCCTGTTTAAACCTTTGCATAAAATTGCACACAAGAGAACAAGAATTCATTATCTTAGGTAGAATTGAATGGCCACTGAACAAATAAGAAAATGCATTTTATAGAATAACTGAGCATTTACATTTAATAAATACAAATCATCAGTGTATTCTGTATATTTCAGTTAAAGGAGGGCTTTGTTTTTGCCTGTAATCTGTTTCAAGTTAGTTAAAGCTTGTGCTCTACTGTGTTTTTGGCTTGTAACTTGCCTAATTTAGTGAAGCATCATGCTCTGTAAATGCATGGTCTGATGTAGGAAAGGGAAAAGGGGGAAATCTCAGGTACTTTTCTCCAGTATCAGATCAGCAAAAGATTTGATGATGGCAGTTCCTTGACTGCCACTTCATCAGGATCAATTGAAAGTAATTTTTGGTTTTTTTCAGAAATATTGGACATAAATTTTAAAGGATAGCAAGTTTCCATTGCCTGAATTGTTTCAGGTTAGCTGGTATGGATATTTTACTGTAGAAACATTTGAATATTCTTCTAGGCAAAGGAGATGAGTGTATATTAAATTTTGCTACAGCATCTTCTAGGCAGTTACATACAGCTCTGTGATCTGCAGTTGCATAAAACTCGGCCTCCACAGCCGTTTTCTGAAATGAAGCTGCTCAGTCCTGTGTTGTCTCCCTTGCAGCCCCGTGAGAGATGATGTGCAAGGACAGGATCAGGCACTGTAGAACACACAAATCCCTTTCTGAAGGAAGATAGTGATGCAAAAAGGTTTTGTAATGTGGTGGGTTGAAAGTT
Source organism: Indicator indicator (assembly GCF_027791375.1). NCBI lineage: Eukaryota > Metazoa > Chordata > Aves > Piciformes > Indicatoridae > Indicator > Indicator indicator. The sequence continues at coordinate 35,582,174 of NC_072015.1, read as the reverse complement.
CCCCCCCAGTATTAACTTTGCCAGAGTAGCTCAGGTGGAAGCAAATGGAAGCTGTATTTACAAGCAAAGCTGCCATCTACAATAGAATGCAATGAATATATACAAAATATACAGTATTTACAATATTTACAGACATTTACATTTAACAAACAGCACAAGGATCCCCTTGCTCAAAGACCAGGGGAAGCTAATAGCTTCTCCCTCCCTGCCTTCCCCTTTCCCCCTGTACAAAAGGGACAAGAGAGGGAAGCAGAGATACTAGACTTAGCCAAAATAATGCAGCCAAGGTCAATAAAGTCAGTTAGTATCTCCCAGAGTGAAGCAAGAAGAAAGAGAGATATTGTTTTGGGAACCAAATCTTATGGTAGATATCTCTCCAATGGGATTGTTTAGAATAGTCATTATTTTCCTTTTTACACCCAATAGTGATTTATTTACATTTTACTACTTTCTGCTCAAGATCTGTGAAAAAAATATAGAAGCATAGCCTAAAACTACCACAAAAGGCCTTTTGGCAATCCTGTGCATTAATAAAAAGAAATAGGTACAGTAAAATGGAGTATGGGAAGTAGGGGATACAGAGCATTGGAAAGCAATTACTCTCATTAAACTGAGACACCATTAATGAGTAGGATCTGACTGCTTCTGAAGCACATTACTTTCAACATAGTTTTTAACTTCAGACATTCAAGTTTACATCTGCAGAGATTTGCAAAGTAGGTCTCTTCCTATAAAACCTCTACTACCAGTTTTCCACGTTCCATCCTGTAGAGTCCTGAAGACACCACAGTCCTGCTTCTCCCCCTTCCAGGGCTTTCCCAGACCTGCCCACAGCCCAGTGCCCCATTTCAGCCCCCCAGGGCCATCAGTTCATGTGCCAGTGGTGCCACACCAAGGCTTGTCTTCAGCTGTAGAAAGTGTCTAGGCAGGCTTTTTGAATTTGCCATGGTAATGATGAGAGTATGCAGAGAAACAACGCTCTCCACTTTCTGCTCACTGCTCTGTCTCTTGTTTCAGAAAAACATAATCTATAATGATAAAATTTACCGTCTCAGTACACATTTTAGTGTTTATTTACACTTTAAAATAGGGATAGTTAGCATATATTTTATGGGGTTCTACATTAGAGTTTTGGTGTAATTTTTTTATCCAAAAATGCTTACATGCTTCAGAAATAGAAGCTTTCTTGTCAGTCTGGGACTGGCAGATGTCTGTCTAAGTCAAGGATTTCATTATCTACTGATGTGATTCAAGGTTGCTAACACCATTAAATGAAGAGGCAAATTTTCTTACAGAAATTCTACATCTGGCTGAGCTTTAGCCTTTTTTTTCCTCTTGTACTTCTAGGACTTGAACCTCCAAAGGACAAAACAATTATACAAGAGGAGCTACGCAAGATCTCTCTGCCACTCTACAGCATCCTCTCTGCCCTCACCATCCTAGGAATGATTATGGCCAGTGCTTTCTTGTTCTTTAACATCAAAAACAGAAATCAGAAGTAAGACACTCATGTTGCTTCTATCACTACTTCTTTCATATTTAAATGCCATGTTTGTAGAGTCTGTCGTGTGTGTGTATATATATATATATATATTTTTTTTTTTTTTAAGGAACATGTTAAAAGTGTGGAAAGATGATATTTAAAACTATTTAAATGAAATCACTGTGTAATATATTCACACTGAAGAAGATTGTCTGTTTGTTAAGACAAGTTCTTTTGCACTGTCTGGAAAGTGTAGGGTTTTTTTTTAATTTATGTTTGACTGTCTGCTGTTAACATTAACCCTAGATAATTAATCCATGAGTAGAACAGGAGGTCTTTTTAATAAACATTTAAAAACCTGAAACAGTGCTAGACTTTATAAAACAGAAAACAGTGTGCATGCCTGTAGATTTCATGGAGTTCTACAAGAAGGGTTATCCGTTTGCTCGGTTGCAAAAAATACCTCTTTATTGCTCTAATAGCCTAACAGTACTCTTTTCTTCTTTAATGCACTATCACTTTTTGTCCACAGACTAATAAAGATGTCCAGTCCGTATATGAACAATCTTATTATCCTTGGAGGGATGCTTTCTTACGCATCAATTTTTCTTTTTGGTCTTGATGGATCCTTTGTCTCCGAAAAGACCTTTGAGACACTTTGCACAGTAAGTAATTCCATATATTCTAGATGAAGATAATCTTGCAGGAAGCTCTGCATTAAATGAAAACAGGAAAGTTTGATAGTTGGGTGTATCGTTCCTTTTAATCCACTTAAACTACTGCTCTTAGTTCTTTCCTGGAACCAAATCCTGAAACATGCACAAAGCAATATAACAATAATAATATAATAATAATAATTTAATAATAATAATTTAATATTAATAAGAAGAAGAAGAAGTAGTAGAATAATAATAAGAATACCAATAATAATAACAACAATAATAATAAATATATTTACATGTAGAAATATAAATATAATAATAGAATGATAATAAAATAACAGCTATTATTTATTATAATAAATATATGTAATATATTTAAATTTATTATTATTGTTGTTGTTATTATTGCTATCATTATTTTCAAGTGCATTGGGATTTAGCCTCACACTAAATAAGTAGATGTACTTTCTTACTTTGAAATTATATGTATGAAGTGGATTTTTTAAAGTTCATGTTTGTAACATGACATCTAGTATATATATATTTTATATATGTGTGTGTATTTTTTTTTCTTTATAGATTCCATATTATTTTAGACTTTGTGACTGCTGCTTGTCCCAGTCTTTTTACTCACTCTTTTTGGCTTAATCTCCAAAGACTTCTACTACTATATCCAGGCTACACAAGGCTAGATGCATATGTTCTAGTTTAATCCAAACAAGCAACTCTGAATCCGAATTAAATGTATCCACCTAGAAGTTTGCAGTGTCTTAATAGCTCACTGTAATATGCAGCCTGATAAAGGCCATTTAAATGAAAAGGAAAGAACTTTACTTCAAAGATATTCCTTCCAAAACCAATACAAACATTTAAATTTATAAAATATATTCTCCTAAAAAAAAAAAATCCTAAAAGTATTCTTGGCTTGTTGCCAAAGAATGTCAGACTTGCTCAGGAGTGATCCTCATGATGCTTTTGATCCTTCTTCAGGTCTCTATAAAAATGCAATTCACAGCACTGAAGCTTTACTTCTAAGCAACAATTCAAAGCAAGGAAGTTGTATGCCTAAAGCTAGTTGGTGCACATGCATCCCAATATTTCAGCTGAAATCCTCCCTAATGACTAGAACCATTACAGGAGTAAAACATCAAGTGTCAGTTATGCCATTTTTAAACACAGGAGACCTCTTCAGTATGTCCCATAATGCACTGGAAGAAATAGTGTGTGTGAACATACAGGATTTTCTGTGCAAAGTCTTAGCTTCCTTAATTGGGTCTGGACAGAGCTGTATTTTAGACACCTAAACATTAGCAGCAAAAGAAAAGAGAAGAATACCCTGTCTTCCTGCAAGTAGAATGTATATCCTCTATACAGCTTTTAAAAAGAGGTGCCTCAAAGAATTCAAAAGGACGTGTCTGTGCAGCTCTCCTGAACTACTTTACAACTCTCTGAATGCACAGGGGAAGTGGAAGATGCCAGCATCTATTTTTTATCCAGCAATTATGCCTTTATTTGTGAAACAGCTTCTAATGGAGCAGAAGTGTGATTAGGAAGCCAGTTGTTGATATCAATCCCCATTCTTTTCTCAACCTCTCTTGCAGAAGAATCTAATGGCAGGAGGTGCACTATTTAGGTCCTGCTGTCTGCTCAACCTTGAGGGGCTTGTAATCAGAGTCCCTGACTTCAGTGCCAGGCTGTAAACCATTGTATGACTAGGCTCTGATCCTCCTCTTGAAGGAGACAAGCACTGCTGAACAGAAGGAAAGAAAGTGGAGAGGTACTTACCACCCTGGAGATGTTCTAGGGAACAGGTTTCCATCCAGATTTAGCTATATAAAATAAAATTTAAGACCTTTTTAAAATGTGAAACAGCTCAGTCTTATCTCTGAAAAGAAGAATCAACATCCAAATTCCTGTGCCTCTTTCTGAGCTAGAACATTTCTGCTGTCTGATTTTTCTCGTACTTGCATCTCAAAATTTAAACCCTTCTCTCATATTCTAAAAGCAACAAAATGTGAGGGCCATTTTCATAGAATCATAGAATGGTTCAGGTCAGAAGGGACGTCCAAAGGTCATCCAGTCTGACCTCCAGTGTCCCCAGAGCCTTCTCTTCAGGCTGAACACCCCCAGCTCCCTCAGCCTTTCTTCGTAGCCGAGGTGCTCCAACTCCTCGATCATTTTCGTGGTCCTCCTCTGGGCCCTCTCCATCAGGTCCATGTCCTTCCTATACTGAGGGCTCCAGACCTGCACACAGTACTCCAGGTACTCTTGATCTGCTGGCAACACATCTTTGATGCAGCCCAGTATGTGATTTGCCTTCTGGGCTGCAAGCTCACACTGCCTGCTCATGTCCAGCTTCTCATCCATCAGCACCCCCAAATCCTTTTCCACAGGGCTGCTTTCTATCACCTCATCCCCCAGTCTGTATTGACTGTAGGGATTGCTCTGGCCCAGATGCAGAACCCTGCACTTGCTCTTGTGGAACTTCATATTGTTCACCTGGGCCCACCTCTCCAGCTTGTCCATGTCCCTCTGGATGACATCTTGTCCCTCTGGTATATTGAGAATCAGCTTGGTGTCATCTGCAAACTTGCTGATGGTGCACTCGATCCAACTGAGTATGTCATTGGTAAAAATATTAAACAGCGCAGGTCCCAGTACAGAACCCTGAGGGACACCACTTGTCACTGCTCTCCATCTGGACTTTGAGCCATTGAGCACTACCCTCTGGATGCAACCATCCAGCCAATTCCTTATCCACTGACCAATCCACCTATCAAATTCATATCTCTCCAACTTGGCAAGCAGGATATTGTGGGGGACCGTCAAAGGCCTTGCATAAGTCTAGATAGATCACATCCATGGGATGTCCCTTATCTTCTGACATAGTCACTTTGCCATAGAAAGCCATATTACCTTTTTTTTCCCCGATAGAGGGAAAGATCTGGACAGGCACTTGAGTAAGACAACTGATTTACTCAACTGGCCAATAAAAGAAAGGTGTGAGGGAGAATACTGTGCTCTTAAAGCCAAACTTAACAAGAATTGGCACATGCCTTAAGTACTGATTATTTTTGTTTGTTTATTTTTTTAACATAGCTAAATGTTACTTTACCAGTGCAGATATTCTGAGATTTCTCCCCAAGTTTTCAATCCAGTGCAGAAGCATTTCTGATTGTGCTTTCTGGTGTGTGGCTACTCATATAGCTTATGAATGCCAGCTCTGTCAATGGCTACTATTAGACCCTTAGATGAAAGAAACCTTTCTGAAGCAATGCACCAGGAATTTTCTTTCTTATTTCCTGCTTATTAAGACAAGTTTTGTAAAATATCTTACTCCAATTATAACTTTTTCATATTCCATGCTTCTCTTTGAAATACTCATTATTCATTACATGGCCACCACTGACTGTGGCAATGGACATTCCTTGTACCTAGAAAACTCTGAGTTAATGTTGGGAGATTAATAAACATGGGAGACAAATATTTTTCTGTTTAGTAACTCTTCTCCTTTCTCCCAAAACCATGTGCTGGGTATAGCATGTTAGATTTGTCTCCGTGTCTTGTACATGTACATGCACATTTGGCTCCATGTCATGAATATCCATATTTCCATGTGGATAATATGCTTAGTACTTTTATAAGGATGACTTACATATACTGGTTCTTACAGGATCAGGCCAGTGCAAATCTCTCTTGATCATCTGTTTCCCTGGAAATGCACAGGTTTGATTACCCATTCTAGCCATATTAGAGATTAGTATAAAATTCCCATTTTATGCATGACTGTGGCTTAGTCTTTAAAGCAACCAGCTACAATGGAGACTGATCATGAAAGCCATTCAGCCAAAACCATGGGTGTAACAAGTACATCTCAGGCACAGAGAAGAGCCATGTCAGTGAAGAGAAATAATTTTTTGTAGGCAAGTAAAAATTTTGATTTGGCCTTTATAAATCACATGAAAAACTAAAAATCTGTCATTAGTGTTATCCCCTGTCTAAGCCAAGTAATCACCCTCTGTCCTTTGTATTTCAAAAGTGATTATCTCTCAGCAGAGCAGTGGTATATATGCAGTAGCAAGTTTTTTTTTTAAATTAGATACATTATATATGGTCCCCGTTTAATTTTCTGATAATTCTTTTACAACACTTATATGAGGTCACTACATACTCCTGAGTCTACCCAAGAGGGGTAATATGTTTTCCAAACTGTGGATATGACAATGCCAAATCTAGTGTGTGTGCTTCCTTTATAGCACAGTGTTTGTAGCATTGTTTGGAGAGTGATGTGCTTTCCAATCTTTGGTCTTTTACACTTTTCTAAAACCTACATCTGTATATGACATATGTTTTATGCTGTAGTATTACAAGGATACCAAAACATGATCCCAAATTACATCAATAATACCTGCAAATTTTGAAGACCTTGCTTGATAAGTTGTACAATGATTTTCCACTCTATGAGGATGGGTGTCAAGTGGAGGAGGCCAGGCTCTTTTCAGTGGTTCACAGTGATAAGGAGCAATGGGTTCAAACATGAACATAGAAGATTTCACCTCAAAATGAGGAGGAACTTATTTACAGTGAGGGTGACAGAGCACTGCAACAGACTGCCCAGGGGGGTTGTGGAATCTCCTTCTCTGAAAACTTTCCAAACCCACCTGCATGCATTCCTCTGCGACCTACCCCAAGTGATCCTGCTCTGGCAGGGGGGTTGGACCTGATGATCTGTGGAGGTCCCTTCCAACCTCTGATACACTGTGATACCATGATGCTGTGAGGCACTGGTTGTAGGAGGATGTGGTATATAAGTCAATATGCTGAAACACAGAACCAAACATAGAACCAAGAACTAACTCGTTTTTACCTTTACCTAGCCATTTTCTATGGACAAGTAATCAAGTATATAAAAATAGATAATAATTTGTGTTCTTATGATAAGAATTCATTAAATGTAGCATTATTTGGTTCCATGTCAGATTTAGAGATTAGGTGTCGTGTTGTAAAATTCCAATTACATGGAATTAAAATTATCCTGAGTGAATTCTAAGAAAGTTGTCAGTGCATTACAGAACTGTTAAATCCTGTCTTAGTTAATAGCAACTCCATTGGTTATAAAGAAAAAGGAAAAGCAATACAATATTTTGTTAAATGCTTATGTGTGCCAAAGTAGAAAGTGCCTCAGATAAGAAAGAGAGAAGAATTATCTTTGGTTTTAATCTCAGAATTACCATGGTGTCATTGTGAGAAAGAACTTAAGAGTAAGGATGTGAAACAAGAAGTGATACCAGCTGGAAAAATGCAAGGAAGTGTAAAAAACAATTGAAAGCATTCATTATATGGAAGAGAGAGGCTTGAAATTAGCAATGCCAGTGACATATCCTGTGGACAGAGTTTAAGCTGACAGACTAAATAGAGATACTTAAAAATAGAGAGAATCTTAGATAGGACCATAAGATTTAGACTTAGAATCATAGAATTAGTCAGGGTTGGAAGGGACCACAAGGATCATCCAGTTCCAATCCCCCTGCCATGGGCAGGGATACCTCACACTAGATCAGGCTGGCCAGAGCCTCATCCAGCCTGGCCTTATACACCTCCAGGGATGGGACCTCAACCACCTTCCTGGGCAACCCATTCCAGGCTCTCAACGCTCTCATGGTGAAGAACTTCCTCACGTCCAGTCTGAATCTACCCACTTGTCCTGTCACTCCCTGATATCCAAAAAAGTCCCTCCCCAGCTTTCTTGTAGGCCCCCTTCAGATACTGGAAGGCCACAAGAAGGTCACCTCGGAGCCTTCATTTCTCCACACTGAACAGCCCCAACTCTCTCAGCCTCTCCTCACAGGAGAGGTGCTCCAGCCCTCTGATCATCCTGGTGGCCTTTCTCTGGACATGTTCCAGCATGTCCATATCCCTCTTGTAATAGGGGCTCCAGAACTGGACACAGTACTCCAGGGGGGGTCTCACCAGAGCTGAGCAGAGGGGGAGAATCACCTCCCTCAACCTGCTGGCCACACTCCTCCTGATGCAGCCCAGGATCTGGTTGGCTTTTCTGGGCTGCGAGTGCACAATGACAGCTCATGTTGAGCTTCTCGTCCACCAGCATTTCATGCCTTACCTTTAAGACTAGTACTGTCTTTGCAAGTTGCAACAGCTATGGTAGGAAAGGAAACTATGACCCTGAGGAGGGGCAGAGTGTCCTCCTTTCTTGTATGCATCTCCCTCAAGTAGATAAATAAAAATATACTCACACTGACTGGATATATGTGATTAGCTTTGGTCTGATAAGAAGATTGTTTTAAATACTCCAGTTGCAGTAAAATGCCCATAGTTTCTACCCGGAAATGTCTGGTGTATCAGGTAGCAGTAGACTGAACAACTCTGCTTCTCTTCAGTCCTGGTGTGTGGCAACATTTTCTTCTGGAGACAGTGCTGTACTGTGTGAGTGGAGTGACAAGGAAGGGGCAAATAATCTGTTTGAAGTAGTTCAGTATAAGATTCACCCTGTTCTGTGAGATATCTTTTCTGGAGACACGGTTGTCTTCCAGTCTCCTTTACAGTCCAGAGTTCTGCAAAGGTATTACATCAAAGATAAACAGATCTAAGTCTTTCCATTTACACAGTCACTAAAATTAAGCATACTTTATCTTGTTTACCTCATTAATTAACATAATTTTAGATGAATTGCTAAAACCAAACAATTTTGGTAATTCCTAGTGACCTCACTGAACCCTATCATTAACTTTGCCTTAGATAAAGTAAAAAGAGCACATGAAGGTTTTTGCATACCTGAGGTGTTCAACAGTGCCCTCATCCATCCCAGGGTGCTCATAGACTTTCAAATTTAGTCAGTTGCTCTCAGCCATGATGCAAGCATTTGGAAACAGGCTTTGTACTGAAAGAAGGAACCAAACAGTGGGATGGAATGGAGAGAGAGAAAGAGAAAAGGAAAGAATAGAGGTACCACTGACAAAGTCCAGCTACTTACTGCAGTGTGTCTTACTATATAGGCTTTGTGTTCTTCTCAGTCAGATATCCTGAGAGCATGTACATTCATTGCAACAGTAGATGTTATGAACCTTATCTTCTCAATGGTATACTTTAAAATGTGACCTTTAAAAGTATCCCTTTCTTCAGAAGCACTCAGAGTTTTTCAGCTAATTTATTCTTAATTATGGATTGTGAACACTTCTGACTCTCTGTGTTGTAACAATGTGAAAGACAGGTGTTGTCCTTTTTTACTGATTTTTTCAGTGTTATGTCTGCCCTTCTGAGTGAACAGCTAGGCAAGGTGGAACTCCATGGTCCATATTGCACCTTTCATCCACCCAAGAGTACTGAAGGAGCTGGTGGAGGAGCTTGCCAAGCCACTCTCCAGCATCTGTCAGCAGTCCAGGTTAACAAGGGAGGTCCCAGATGACTGGAGGCTTGCCAATGTGATGCCCATCTACAAGAAGGGCCAGAAGGAGTATCTAGGGAACTAGAGACCTATGAGCCTGAGTTCAGTACCAGGGAAGATTATGGAGCAATTTATCATAGGCATGCTCACAAAGCATGTGCAGGACAGCCAGGTGATCAGGCCCAGTTCAGAATGGGTTCATGAAAGGCAGGTCCTCTTTGACCAATCTGAGCCCCTTCTATGACTAGGTGACCTGCCTAGTGCATGAGGGAAAGGCTGTGGATATTGTCTACCCTATTGACTGTAGAGGAGCCTTTGACACTGTCTCCCAAAGTATTCTCCTAGAGAAGCTGGTGGCTCTTGGCCTTGATAAGTGTACTCTTTGCTGGGTAAAAATCAGGCTGCACAACCGAGCACAGAGAGTTGTGGGGAATGGAGTTAAATCCAGCTGGCAGTCAGTCACAAGCAGTGTTCCCCAGGGCTCAGGCTTTGGGCCAGTCTTGTTTAATATATTTGTTAATGATCTTGATGATAATATATTTGTTAATGATATTAATTGAGTGCTCCCTTGATAAGTTTGCGGAGAACACCAAATTGCACAGGAGTGTTGATCTCCTTGAAGGTAGAGAGGCTTTGCAGAGGTATCTGGACAGGCTGGATCAGTGAGCAAAGGTCAGTTGGGTGGAGGGTCTGGAAAACATCTTTATGAGGAATGGCTGAAGGAGCTGGGTTGTTCAGCCTGGAGAAGAGGAGGCTGAGGGGAGACCATATTGCTCTGTAAAGTACCTGAAAGCAGGTTTCAGTGAGGTGGGGGTAGGCCTCTTATTCCAAGTAACTAGAGATAGGACAAGAGGAAATGGCCTTGAACTGTGCCAGGGGAGGCTTAGATTGGGTATTAGGAAAAATGTCATTATTGAAAGAGTGGTCAGGCATTGAAATAAGCTACCCAGGGAAGTGGTGGAGTCATCTTCAAAGTTGGAGGTGTTCAAAAAGCATGTAAACATGGAACTTTGGGGCATGGTATAGTGGGCATGGCGATGTTTAGTGGTTTGGGTTGATGGCTGGACCTGGTGAACTTAGAGGCCTTTTCCAACTTTATTCATTCTGTGATTCTATGATTCTCTTGGGAAACCCTGAACCTGTACAAGGTGAGGATTGCAAGGTGCTATAAAAGTGGGGACACATCCTGAATGCCACATCAGAGAAACAAAGGCTGCAGTGAAGAGCAGGGAGAAAAGGCAGGTGTGAGAGGTTATGGAATGGGTTCCTAGGTATTGGGACCAGGATGCAGAGCAACAGTGAGCAATTAGCTAAAACTATGAAAGTTGTGGAGCTGGCTGAGAGCAACTTTGGAAGCAGGGACTTGCCTGTGAAGGTAAAGCAGGGTGAGGGAGAAGATGTGTAATCCTATTGTCTATTTATTTATTTCTACTTCATCTCCCCTTGTCACTTCAAGTTTTCTCTATTTAACCATTCAAGGGAGAACTGACTAAAAGAAAAATGTCTAGGCAGTGCCATCTCAAAGGTGTAGATGTCTTGGTGTACTATGGGCAAGAGCCACTTCGACTAGGTCCTGTGCTACCAAATAGCATCTAGACTTGATAATTGGTTAGTGGATGTGAGGTGTACCCTATACGCTCCTCAGGCATCGCCATAGGTCATGGGGACTTTTCCCCTCATTTGGACTTTGTATCTGCCAATTCTTTTCCTCAAATTACTTAATTTAAATCAGGATTTAAAAAGGCAAGAGATAGAGGCTCAGCTCCTACTGAACTGCAAGAGGATTTGGAGCTCTAATCCACTACTTTGTCTCTGGAAACCACAGCCATTGTTTGTATTTTTAGTCTGGCCTTTTTCATTTTGCATGTATTCTTTAGGTTATTTCCTACTTAATTGTTTAGCTGTTAATTTTAATCTTCCTTACTGTGTAATCAGTTCCATAATTGTTCTCACTGTCGTTCAGTCTGAGACTGATCTCACTGCTATTTAATTCAGAGGCAGTTCTGTTACTGAGTTTAACAGGAGACTGATCAGCTTCTATTTTAGTCAGTGACGTTTCTTGGAGAAAAAAAAAAAAGGAAGTAGAGGCAGAAGTTACAAGGCTGGCTGCATAGATGTTTGAAAGAAAAATATTTCATATACTGAAGGAAATATACCACAACCTTGCAAGAGATTTATTAAGGTAGTGTTTTTAGAATATTTTGCCTCTTCTTCAGTAAGACAACAGACATATTTTAAATCCTCATTACAGGATCAGGAGCACTTGTAATATCTTTTACACTACCCATGAAAAAATGGTCTGAAATTTATTAAGAAATCACTACAGGAGATCTCGCAGCATGTGAAGAACCACTGTATGTAATTTATGTGGAAACAGCAGGATTCAATTCTCTAATGTTATTGCCACATTTTACAAGAACTGTGCCAGTGCCACACAAATTCTAAAGACTGAGTTAAAAGTTATAAACGTGTCAAAAATATTTTAGATAAATGATAAAAGAATAATTCAGATGAACAGAATAAACAGATGAACTCATTCTTTGTGGCCTGCCTGTGCTCACACTGGGGATTTTGCCATGGTTAATAGAAGCAGGATCAAGCCCCAAGTTGTGGTGACATGTTTTTGTTCGTGGTAATTATCCTTTATATCTCCAGTTTGCCATGAAAAATAGAAGGTGCTTAATTTTCATCTCATGAGTAGTCCACAGAAATCAACAGAACTGTCTGCTTAGAGATAATTGTGCTCTCCAGGGCCAAACTCACAGTGTGGTTTATTCTCACGTTTGCTGCTCTTAAGTGCCTGAGTCTAATACTAAGATGCAACCAAGCTGCCCAGCACTAATGCTCAGCTGCAGCCTAACAGTTGTGGGTGCTGCAGCGTCCAACTTGGGACATGTGCAAAACTAGCTAATTATTAATATCCCCCAAATGAATTAGTCTGACTCTCATAAACTAAGCTGGAGAGTGTCTGGAGTGTTAAGTCCTTGTGAAAGAAAGATTTGAAAGTTTTTATTTCAAAGAGGTAGTATCTTGAGATAGTATAAATGAAGCTTGCAGGAATCTCAAAACTGAGTGATTCTTCTGCAGAAACGTAACCTAAATGTTTTGCTAACTGTAGAAGAAATTGTTAAAGAACCAAGCTGTTTCATTATTCCATTCAAATAGCTGTTACAAAAAAACCCAAATAAACAAACAAACAAAAAACAAAAAAACCAACAAAAAAACCAAACCAAAACAAATGAAAAAAAGAAGTCACTTGGCTAGTTGATAAGAAGTTTGTAGTTTTTTATGCAACATGTGGAAGTTCTTCATGCTGGTATTTGGGTTTCTTTATTCTTCTTTCCAAGTCTTTAATCTCATCTTGTTTGCTTGATACTGGCAAACTGGATTAGTGTAGCAGATTTAAAGCTGCAACACGCACATAAAAAAAGAGAATGTGTATTGTATTAACTTCAGAAGACTTTTAAAATTATTTTTTAATTTAAGAGGAGTGGAATTGCACCACTTCCTTATTTGAAATTTTTGTCACTGTTTTCCTGAGCTCGATACTTTCCCAGTCAGTCTTCATCAGTTCATGACTATGTGGTCTTCTGTATGCATATGCAGTGGTGGTCAAATACAGGGAAGTGATGAAATTTCCTCTAAAGTGAAACTTTGTACCTTTCATAAATTCAGCCCATTTTCTAAAATAACCTTACTCTATAGTTTTTAATAGAATTGCAACTGTATTAAAATAAATTATTTGAAGTCAATTCAAATATTATTGTTTAGCTGAAAGTTAACAGCACCTAAAATAGTGAGGGGCTTCTAAGTTTCATTCTTAGAGCAAGTAAACAAGAAGAGACTTTTCCTTTTTTTTGTTCAGGATGTTGCTGATGCTTTCACCATTTACTGATTTCCTTGTACTAAGTCATTCACAATTACATGGCTTCTTTTATTAATAATGAGTTGTAAAATCAAATGACTTGATAGAGCTGTCACAGAGATATCAATAGTGGCGACTTTCCCATTCATGTAACAAGATGATGGGAAAGGTGCAGATAGATTTGTGTGAAGAGATTAAATAGCCCCTAGCCAGCTAAAGCTTGAGATTTAGAGGAAACATAATGCAAATGGAAGTAACTTTCTATCAGTTAAAATATAAATGCTTATTATATGATGGAAGAACGGTCTGTCTTAAAAAAAAAAAAAAAAAAACGATCTCTAGCAGCTTATTGGATGGGTTTAAAACAGACACATTTTGCTGCAAAGGGAAGTTGAAAAGAAATACTTCTACAAGATCTTGTTCATAAGCGCAGTGACTCTTGTGTTTTTTTATTGGTTTTAAAGAAATGTCTGGAAAATGACCCAGAACGGTCTGTTACTTTGTGGAGACATTTTCAGTGTTTAGTGGTTGTCAGCTGAGTTGCCTGCTAAAGAAATATTTTTGTGTTTTTCAGTTTTTACAAGTAATGTGAAGAGCTTATGACAAGCAATTCCTAAAAAGCACAAATTCCAATCATGGGTGCATACAGAGTATTTTCAAAAATAGACCCTAACCCAAAATAGTGTAGGAAGTATAAAGAAAAAAGAACTAGGAAACCACATTTTAACATCTGCATAGACATACTTGATTGTTGTGTACCAAACAATATTCTCTCCTTTGACATGAGTTGTCTTTGAATGACAGTAAGCAAGCAAACAAACAAAATATTAGGATTAATGCATTAAGTCAAAACACCTTATTCAGAAAAAAAGGAAGAAATAACAAAAAAAAATATAAGCAGATAATTGGATGGTGTAGCCTAAAATTCTGTGAAGGAATGGGAAATTTTGTAATGACCTAAGATAAGCAACAACTATTTTTACAAATTAATCTTCTGTAGAAGCATAGGAAGGTTTACTGGTTTTGCATGGGGAGGATGATCTTTCTCAGCTTCTTCTGTTGAAACACATCATTGAAAACTTCTAGCATGAGAGAATTACTGATCCTGGTCATGGTATAATGTGATCATGGTATAACATCGTGGTCATGCTCTCCAGTTGTTGCTGTTATTTTTATCATGTTCTTTCAAATGAGTGGCATTTGGAGGCATAATGCACTTAAGACTATAAATGGGCAGATTATATGAATCCAAGAAGCCTTTGCTGTTTTCTAAGTTTTTCACTTCACTGGCTGCCTTAATGAATTATAGCAGACAAATTCGAGGTAATTTTCTTCAAAATTAAAAATTAACTTTCATGTGAAACTTACCATCTCATTCCCAGCAACAACAATCTCATTTTGGGAAAGTCTTCTGATATATGTAAGATAGAATATTTCCAATATAGCCAACGGTTATGTTATTCTAATTTGCACAATCCAGATCAGGAATGCATAAAACTTTTTGAACCAAACATGCTAGAAATAACATTTTCTGAATATTGGGTTAGAAACATATTATCAGCATAATTGAATTTATTATGTTCCAAAGAAGCAATTACTGTTTCAGTGAGAACAAAACACAGACTCTTACTAAAGACACGAAAAAAACATGTATCTGTTTGACAAATATATCACTAAATGGTACATAAAAGAACTGAAGACTTATTAATAGCAGCAAAAAACACTGAACTGGTTATCACAGATCAGTTAATGTGAAGTCAAAGATTTAACTGGCTAATATGCCCATGTTGATATGAAATGTATTTTTAAATCACTCAGAGTTGGTCTACTAGGGTATTGCTGAAGTTATTATCATGATGCATGATAATGAGTTACAAGGAAAAGCTTTAAAAATTATTTAAGTTAAAATAATACTTTACTGACCTTAATATCTATTCCTTTCTTGTTGAGGGGGGGTTATGTTTTCTGTTTCAATGCTGCATTCAAGAATGTCACAAAGTGGCAAAACTCTCATGGTGGTTGTATTGGTGAACTGCACATTCAGGGTCAGTATCAGCAGTGCTAAAGAGTAAGCCACAACATTAGATGGTAGTTAGATGTTAGTATATACAAAGAGATTTCTAAACAGTCTTCTAGACACAAGCCCAACATTCCCTAATAAAAGCAGGTGCTGAGTTACGTGCAGGCACTTCCTGCTTGCAGGGCATGGGTTTACCATCACACCCTTTCCTCTAGGGGTGCAGGTTCTCATACACACACCTGTCCTGTAGAATATCTGAACTCTTTGCCTTGGTGCACATCTCTCCAAACTAGTAGTTCTCGTTTCAGTGAGAGAGCATCCCCCAAGTTCTCACTTGCACATCAAAGGTGTATGTCCCTCCATGGTGCACAGTGGTATCAGTTTGGGGCAGTTTTGGCTGTCCATTTCTATACATTCTCCTTTTCCAAGACTCAAGGTTCTATGTGTACTTTTCTGTCACTAATTCTCCATTATTGACCATACATATTTATTTATTTGTTTGTTTGTGTTAAGGAACCATAGAGTCATTTTCTGTCTCTTACTGTTTTAGCAATGCATTTCGAGTGGGTTATCTTTAACATTTTTTTCCTGCTTTGATACTTTTATGCCTGCTTAAAAATCACAATTCTCTTCCACAACAAAATTATGCTCTGGATACAACAAAAATGGATACAAACCTGGAAATTCTGAAAATGTCTGGAAAAGCACCACCACACAAATACTAGATAATGTATTTAGAAGTGAAATACTTAGATTATCCCTAATATATATAATAGATCCCAAGTTTTGCATCTTACTACAACACCTAGTTTCTCATGGGTTTGCATGCCTTAAAGTTACAAATTAAAAGTTTCAAACTCTCCAGAGATCAGATGTGAAACTAGGCTGGTTTCCAGTGGAAAAGAGTGCTTTTAGGTCATCCATAAATCAGATTGGTTTTTTTATTATAACCCAGCTATTTTGGCCCAGCATACATGGTCAAAATGGCCAGAAGAAGGCTGGCTTTCCTTTTTTCTTGCTTTGCCTTCCCTGTCTTTAGCCATTGTCTCTCCCCCAGTTTTTGCATCTCAATATAAGGTACATTTTATTTTGACTTCTTTGTTTGCTTTTGTGCAGTTTCCCTTCTTGGCAGCTGGCCTGTGTGGAGCCTCTAGAGGGAGGAGATTGTTCCGCCTCCTGGTGATTTCTCAGGCTCTCAGGTTTGGCTGTAGGCTTCCAACTCCCTGCTGTGCCTCTCACATGGTCTTCCACTTGCTATGTTCTTTGGTCTCTGGTCCCTTTTTTGGGAAGAAAATAGTCTGTTCAGAGCATAAGAATTTTCGAACAGCCAAACCTCCAAGCTAACGAAAAGAGAAACTTCCCACAAAGTAGAAAAGGGCTATGCAGATCTGTCTACAACTCTGAAAGGCACTGGCTTAGCCAAAACCAAGTCTGAAAGTAAGGACCTTACTACAGGGATGCTATGGGCAGGTGGGAAATTGCACAAAAAGCCTTTGCAACTTTTGTTCTGTCCTTCCTGTTCAATTGGAGGCTTTTTCTATACAAGAAAAGAAAAGAAAAAAAAAAAAGACCCAAAAAATAAAACCCAAAACCAAACCAAACCAACCAAAAATGAAGAAAAAAAAAAAAGCCAAAAAACCAAAACCCTCTGTGAAGCTCACTATGGGGAAAATATTTAGATAGGTCTCAGTCAAAGCTGTGGCCAGCTCAGGGTTCCATTCATTCTGTGTGGGCTCACCATCTCCTCTTCCTTGGGCCAGTATTATATAATCTTTGATTCAGATGTCGTCCCTGAAGTCTGCTTACCCAGACGGTGTTCCTGTCTGCCATTTTCCCCTAGATGATCAGTGAAGATCTGCTTTTCTTATCTTTCCAGAATGCTCAGGCTCTACATTAAGCAATGTGTACCTCACATAGTGTGTGTACCTCTTGTTTGATCTGAATAAACTCTCTACCTCTCTATTTCTGTTCAAAATATTGCCGTTAATGTTAGAGTTCAGTGTACTTTTCATACTCTAAGTCTCTTGATTTCGTCCACTAGTTGCTTACTCTGCATAGAATACAAGTGACAAACATGCATAATATTGTAACAGAGTTGTGTTTTTGCATATGAAAGTGATTGTTGATTCAGCATCAAGAGGGTTTTATACTTGGAGAGGGGATGGAGGGAGGTGGAAAAAAAGCAAGAAAATAATGAGTGAGACAATTTCTAAATATCAACATTTTTGTGAAGTTTCTTGATTTTTTTTTTTCTCAACACCTTGAGAAAAAAGTTAAACTGAAATTATGATATCCACATTGGCTACTGAAAATTAAATGGTTTTGTCTTTTTTTATATATATTTCTATTTTTAGGTCCGAACATGGATTCTTACAGTGGGATACACAACTGCATTTGGAGCAATGTTTGCGAAAACGTGGAGAGTTCATGCAATTTTCAAAAATGTGAAAATGAAGAAAAAGGTGAGGGGAAGCATGCTATTTTCTCATTGCCCTGTTAATATAATTTTCTAGCTGGTTTGCTGCCTTTCCTGGATGGCCATGCTTGCTCTGACTCCATTAAAGTGTCTGTTACACTTTGTGAAGGATAAATTTGGCAAGAGATGGATCCTCTTGTGTTCTAGCCGGTCCTCAGAGGTTAGAGGGAACAGGGGCAGCTGAACTTCTCTCTTAATAAATATTCCAATTGTTGCCATGACTGTAGGCCAAATACCAGCTGCATAAACAGCCTGCCTTTTGTAGGTCTGGCCACATTCAAAAGAAGCCATTGGGTATCTGAATAATTCAGTTTATTTACATGCAACATTGTGGCCCTTTGAGGCTATGGGTGGCTTTAGGAGGGCCACATAGTCTGACTTCCAGTGTGCAAAGTGTCCAGCCCAGTGGGTAGACACAGAAAATAGCATATTTCTTCCCATGAATCCTGCATCCCTATAAATCTGGCTGCAAAGTTATTTTCTTTCTTTTTCTTCCCTTTCTGCTCCCGTGGGAGGCACCTCTTATCTGCTGGTATTTTTACTGTGTAGTTATGGCCCAGGCATGGGGAGTGTAGTATGACCTTGATGGGTCTCAGGAGAGAGAAACAAAGGGGGGCAGTTTGTGCCTGGCCAGCCTGAAACCAACCTAGCAATGGGAGGAAAGAGCGAGCCCTGGGGCTTAGGGTAAACCCCAGGTCAGGGAAGAAAAAGAGTACTGGGTTTTTGGCCCGGTGTAAAGGGAGTTGTGTGTGAAGCTTTGGCTTGCTATGGATTTCTTTGTGTTTTATATGCCTTGCTATGCTCACCTGTAGCATTGTAGTTTGTAGATAGCTTTTCCATTTAAACTTTCCATTGCTGTCCAATCCAATTGCATGAGGATTATTCTTTTGCACCTTTTGGAGCAATAGAGCAATCTGTCCGCTCATTAAACCACGACAAACATATACAGATCTTTGAGATGGCTGATGATAATTGCACTAAACTGCAGAATAGCTCTGTAGCTCCAAAATGTGCTTGCAATCACAAGCATAATATCTCCCAGGGACACACTTGGCTTAGTCAAGGTCACAAATCTTACCAAAAGGCATCTTTTCTGGAAGGGGTGCAAGGAAGGCAAACCCATGCAGCAGCATCTAGCCTTCTGGCAGTGTCACATTCAAAGATTCTGAATGGCTTGATATTGGGGCTTTCCTGGTCTCTTTAGTCTCAGAGTTGGAGTTAAGCATCAGGCCTTCAGACTTTGTAATGAGAGGTGGACAGTGCAGATTGTTGTAAGCTATCAAAGTGAATTTGGGTTCTCACTCTTTTTAGTATGTTGTTTCAGCATCCAGAGGTCTCCTTCTGGTAGATCCATAGCTGATATGAAATGTTTGCTGTATATGGCTGTTTGGGATACAGGTATGTCATGGAGGCACCCACAAAACAGACAGCAACAAGTACCCAAACATGCAGATCTATTGTAACCAAAATTGCTCTGCACTTCGGAAGTCAGTTGGGAATATACTACTACAAAACCAGTTAAACCTTAAGCTTTAAGGAATGTTCTTTCTAGAAAGATGAACCAAAATGTGTGTGCGCTCACTCATAAAGGGGGAAAAACCAAAATGTGTGTGTGCTCACTCATAAAGGGGGAAAAACCAAAATGTGTGTGCGCTCACTCATAAAGGGGGAAAAACCAAAATGTGTGTGCGCTCACTCATAAAGGGGGAAACCTCCCACTCAAGGGTACCCCAGATATACCTATGCCAGTGGTGGGGTGAGGACACACTCAGTCTGCAGAAATATCCTTAGATGGCATCCCATTCTGAGGGCAGAGGATGCAACTGCCAGGCTGCCTGCTTCAAGGAGACCAACTCAAAATGGCTCTGTGGTTGGACACTATTTATAGCCTAAGTCAAAGCTGCACTGTGGTCAGTTCTAATTAGCTGGAAAACAGAGCCCACAGAACCACCCAGAAATAAGGTGAGAGCCTGGGCATGGAGGTGCTGGTTAATGTCAGGGAGGTGCTGAGCTGATATTTATCAGCCTCTAGCAAGCCGTGGGCCTTTGTCAGGTGTCTGTCAGGCTTTTGTCAGGGTGCTTGTACCTGCTACAAAGTGTTACCCAAAAGTTTCTCACGGATTGGTAGCAGGAGGCAAGAGAAAGCGCAGTTCATAAAGCTTTCTATTTCTAAATTTACTTGAAATTGCATTAGCTTACCCTAAGAATGATTGGAATTAAACTACAGTAGTTGTTGACAGCGTTCTTAGTACAGCAAATTTCTGTAAATAATAGCCTCAGCTTAGGAGTAGTACAACACTTCATGTAGGTATTGTTCCTTTGATGTTTTTCCCATGGAGCTTCTTTTTTCATAGTAAGTGCTTTTAATCAGATGGTTTTATATAAAAATGAGAAAATTGGTGAATAGGAATATTTTTATGGAAAAAACATAAAGAGAAATGTGCATGAAATGGAGAAACGTAATTATTACAGTTTAAGTAGTGCTGTTTGCAGTTCCTATACCAGCTAAATAGATTTATTATAATAAGTGGTAAAGAGTCAATTCCACCCAAAATAAGTAGAATTATATTCCAAAACTTTGTCAGATTTTTTTTTCTTTCTTTCTTTTTTTTCCCCCTAGTGCTATGTTATTTTCTCTGCAGTTGCAGCATACAGGGAGTTGCTGTCACCACAAGGTAGACCTTCCTCTAAAAAGATTTGAACTTTAGGTAGAGAGGGAGTTAACTCAGTTCCTAAGAGGATTTATGTCTCAGGTTATTAAGGAAATACATTCCATGGCTCGAACTAGAGCTAGCACTCTGGCACCTTAGCAACAAAACCATCTAGTATTTCCCTCTGCTATACAATTATGTCAGATTTGCTTCAATGTTTGTTAATTGAAACCCATATATAATTCAGTGTAAAAAATAATGAAGATTACATAACAAATATATAAAAACTGACTAAAATAAGAAATTTCTTTTCCATAGGGGTAGAGACCACTCTTTCTGCACCTGTGCAAAGAGCCTACCATAATCTATCAGTTAATCCTACCTATTTTTCAAAGATCTTACACTTTCTGTATTAAAGATTTTTAACCAAAGTTGAAGCAGTATTTTGCCTTCTGGCAAAATGAAATTTCATATTGCAAAAATGTTTTTAACTACATTGGTAGAAACCTTTGTAAATTTGTGATGTTACACAGGTTACTGCCAGTGTAACACATAAAAGCACTTACTTAGTAACCTTTATTATCCTGAGGATTTGGTATTTTCTGCAGTACATACTAATCCAAATAGCACTGAACAGGTACTTCAGTGGACTGTCACTTAAGTATTTGCTTATTTGTTTTTGTTTTTTTTTTAATTGGTTTACAGATTCAAGATGCTACTCAATATTAAATTTGTCTGTTAATTAAACATAATCATCAAATTCTAGATAGTGCCTGTTCTTAAAGACGTCCACTGGCAGCTGCAGATTGCAATTGTTTATTCACAGATGGATGTGAAAAATGATTTAAGATCAGTTAGAAGGACACTAACCAGTATTAGGGAGATAAACTTTCAGACATCTGGAGGAGCTGACCAAGGAGATGCTTTGCTTGGCCAGAAACATCAAGGCTGTTAGGGTACTTTATTCAATATTCTGGAATTAAGTAAATAACCTATTTTATTCTGTAAACTTTAAAAAATGGGTTTCAATATAATCATCTTGGTTTACTTTATTTGGATATCCCATTAAAAAACACAAGCATGAACCACAAAACACAACAGTTTTCTTAATGCAAAATAAATTACCTATCCACTAGATATGATTGCTAGTTACAAATTTTCTGTCTTTTATTTGTCAGGATAGAAAAAACTGTTTTGAAGAGTTGATTGAGAAAAATGTCATTCTGATGCCTTATAAGAATGACATTTTTGTTTCCAGTAGGTGTACTTTACAAAGTATTTTTTTATCTGTGGAAGCATAGACAATAGAATTTTTCACAAACAGGATTTAAGCTGATAAATAAACAAAGGTAGCCCTGCATGAAAAATTCCATGACAGAGCAGACTGGTGTTTCAACGTGAGGAACACAAAGTTCCAAAATTATTTAAGTACTGTAGATACTGTTCATTTGTGATCGCTTCAGTTTCCACCTGTATATGATATTTAGCTCCACCACCTTTGCCTGTCATCCTGAATATTTTCATCAGAAAAAAAAATCCATATTGGCATTTCTTCACACAGTGGAAGAATCTCTGTGTGGCATTTGAAAATATTGGTTCATTCACTTCATGAAAGTGGGTATTAAGCAAGGGAGAAAAGAATGTGATGAATGAATCTCTTTATCCTCATCAAGGAAGGCAAGCTTGCTTCCAAACTTTTACTGGACACTCAAGTGTTCAGTGTGACTTTGTGAGGAGATGAGTGGATTTCTGTTACGTTGTGAGACTGAATATAATGTTCAATAATAATACAATATAGCTTAATTTTAGTGAAGTGAAAAGTGGAACTAAATGATTTATGTCTTGATTTTTGTTAATTTCTGTTTATGAAGCTCTCAAAATCTTTTATTTTCACCCATTTACACATCCACTCCTTTGTTATTGGAAAAAAAAAATCATAATATACTTCTTCTGCTATCAGGTTGCTAACTGTCAAATTTTGCAAGATTCCTAGAACTCTGTTACCGCCTTTGATCTTGCTGGGGCTCAAAGGAAGCAAATTCAAAATGTAGTGATTTTAGCTGGATCTGAAACAGAAAGGCATGAGAGAATTAATTTTTGTCAAATGAAGATTACAAAATCAGTAAGGGGAAACAAACTATTTTTAAATTTTAAAAAGGTTAGTAGAAATAATGGAGATAGAATTAAAAACTAACTGCAACACTTATAACTGAGGTACAATTCTGGTTTCAATAAATCTCCTTTCTGTTAGCTTGTGCAACAGAATATCTTCTGTTCAATGAGAGGTGGAGACTGCTTTTGTGTTTTCCTCACCAGCAGGAGGACTGACAGTGGATGAGAGAGAGAGGAGGATATCAGTGGCAGAAGAGCATGTGGTGTCCCCGGGAAAGCTTTAGCTAGATGAACCTTTTGAAGGAGCCAGCCCTTCTTGTAAAGATTAGAAGGTTGTAAAGCTGTCTTGTTTTGATGGGAACTGTACTGTCTTAGGTTTTAGCAGACATTAAAGCAGTCCTGCATAGTGATTTCTCCTTCACAACTGCAATATGCCAAATAAAGACCATTCACTTCTGACAGTAAATAGTAGTGAGTTTAAAGCAGTGGTATATAAAGTCTCCATGACAAGTATTTGACCATTTGTAGGAGAATACAATAAAGCATGATAATCTGAGTCACACTGTTGCTTATTGCAGTTCATATTTGAAAGCAGAATATTTCTCAGTTGACATTGCCGTGGTAAGATTGTCTTACCCTTAACATTGTACATTCTTAATCTGTCTATTTGTAACTTAATCTTTTAACTGTGAGGGATGTCAGCATCAGGGAGGGATGTTGTCAAGGTATTCAGTTATTACTACCACTATAGACTTCTGGTGGCATATGGTTTTATGTTGACAGTGTTGTTACAAAGTAAACACAGAATATAATTGCACAAAGGATGTATAACAGCATCGTTTCTTAAGACTTGTGCTGCTATAATTCTACCCATTTATGACACTTCATAAGCTTTTCTCTGTTCTTAAATTTACTGTGTGAGGGTAGAATTCTCACAGATGAGAAGGAATTGAAGAGTTTAACAAGCATTGAGAAAAGACATTGGCACTGTCAGAGTTAGAAAGCAACAACAAACCATAACAGAGAAAAATTACTTACCAGTCCAACCTGACTTAGCTATGCCTGGCAGGCTGCAGTCTGGTAAACTTTTTATTATATTCAGCCTACTAAGTCCTAGAAAGACTTCTGAAGAGAGCTTCATGCATGGTCTTCATGCATGGCAAAGATGAATAGGAGATTGTACAGCCTACTTTGTTAACAGTAGCACAAGGATAGGAGGCTGACACTGTGAAGGAACCACAAGGCCAAGAGTTCAAGAGCAAGGGAAGAGGCTGAGAATGAGAAATAAGATTAGCTTCTGCAGGCTTTAGAGGGAACAGAGGCATCTCTGGATAAAAATGATAGAGAAAATCTTAGAATTATAGACTGGGAATAGGGGTTGAGAGGGGATGTTGAATTTAGATAAGAATTCCCAGAGAATTAAAATAGGATTGAAAACCAGCAAAGAGTTTAACGGGACAGGGAGGGCTGTAAAGAAGTGGTCAAGAAAGCTGAGTAAGGTGGACCATAAGCAATCTCCAGTTGAGGGATTAGGTCTGGTTAAAAATTAGTTTAAGACTGAAATTTAGAGGCAGGATTGCAGGCCTGAAAGGTAGGGACATAGACTGGAAAAGGAACTTAGGAGTGTAAAAGGAGTAGGAGGAAAGGAAAAGTTTAAATTAGGATTGGCTGGAATAGTTGCACATTAAGTGTGGGCAAAGCATAAAAATTTAGCAGAGAGTTTTTGAGTTTCGCTGTTATTTTTTCTACTACTAGGTATCTGTAAAACCTAGAGGCAAAATATGTGTCTTGTCTTCCTCTTAATGCTGTTGCACAGCTCACAATAGCTAATAGTTGCTCTTTTAGCTCAAGCTGATGAGCTGTGCAAAGATCTAAAGGTTCTTTTTGCTGATGTGTGCAGTGCTCTCTGTAATTGAATTCTCTTTCTTTTCCTTTTATTTAAAAAGAATGGGCTCATGAAAATGTTAAAAGGCTTATGTTGTGGCTAAGAAGTCAGTCACTGGAAACCTACAGCTTGCTAGGATCTTTGGAATGTATATTTGTTACCCCATTATTAGGACACTAGTGCAGCCTTCGTTTTCTCCAGGATGCCCATGTCCTGGCACAGTGAGTCTACTCCATGCGTGCAATAGGACTCTGTAATAAAAGTGGCAGCTTTCTGTTGCAGTCTTTTTCACCTAAACCAGAAAAATAACACATAATGGAAAAGGCAGTAGGAGTTTTGGAAAAGGTAGTCTCAGGTATAAGACACCTAAGTGCCAACATGAGTAAAAATAATTAATTGCCAGAATTATTTGTTATGCTTTAGAAATCACTCTGAGCAGAGCTTTCAGAAAAGGATAGCACTTGATTTTAATAATCAAATGTATTACCTGAGTAAAACAAAGCAAGAATTCTCAAACTTTTTAGATCATTGCCTTCCCACTCCATTTTTTAATATGAATTTGGCCACCCCATCTCTGTAGTTTGTATACTTAATGATCCATAAACTGAGACACATGGAAAACTGGAAGGAGTGAGACCATCCATGCTCTTTCTGGGGAACAGGGTATGTGGGTTGCTCTGAGCAGCCCCTATTGGGCTGGGCAGCAGCTGGCTGTGTGCTTTCACTCCTTGGTACCAGCTGCAGGAAAGCTATCAGTACCTGTGACTGCACAGAATGTCCCTGAGGAAAAGAACAGAGAGAAGAAAGCAGCTGGAGGCCACATGGTTACAAGCTTATGTGCTGCTTGCCTTCTCACAACTTGTCTTTGCCCATTGCTATTCCAATCCTTCATTTCCAGACCTCTCTGAGAGAGGTCTAGTTATAACCTTTTCTACATTTTTTTCAAGCCACCAATGGAATGTAGAATTTATTACAATCTGTAATCTCTCTCACAAATGTCCGAAAAAGGTTCTAGAAAAGATACTCATTATCTTAGTCATTGAAAAATAGATAAAACAAAGTTCTCCAGATTATACTAACAGGAGTTTTAGGTCAGAACCTCATAGGCCACATCTTACTTACTTGCTCAAATGACTTTGTAGATGTAATTATTTATTAGCATAACTGTAGTTCATATTACCCAATCAATTCTTTTTGAAATATTTTTCCAGGTCAGTTTTCAAACTGTAAACATTTATACTTTTTCCAGGACCCTTTTCTTTTTTTTTTTTTTTTTAAATCTAGCTAGAGCTTTTTGTGTGTATAACAAAAAGCTCTGTGCTGGATTTCCCCTAGGATACACATATATTTTAGTAAGTATATGCAAGAGATCATAAGTCTGAAAAGGAGATCTGTCAGGATCCAAAGATTAGCTTTGGGTAACCATACCAACAGTACAACAATCTATTAGGGACCATCTGCTGCAAATGAGCCAGCATATGGATATCTAAACAAATGCTCAGCATTATTATTCAGTCTTTGAGAGTAAGAAAGAAGACAGCAATTTGAAGTTTGCTTATGACTCGAATTATTATTATTTCATTATGAATATTTACCACTGCACCAAGTAATCCATAATGCTTACAGTGCAGTGTAAATTATTCAGGTACAGCTTCATGCTTTATTAACATAGTACTTCAAAAGCGATGTAAGTGGGAACCCTTTTTTCTTTTTTCCCCCAAATAGGTATAACTACAAATTTTAAGTCTAAAGCTAAAAATATAAAATAGTGAAATCCCAGAATCCATGTTTAGATATAAAATAAGCATCCTGTTTTTCATAAGAGCTGATCAGCCACAATGCCAGCCAGGGAACAATAGGAATCACGTTTCTAAAATTTACCTTTCATATAAATATGGATTTGGGAGCTAAATCTCAAGATCCTGTCACAGAAGGAAGTTGAGCTAATGAACTGTATCTATGGGATGCACAGTTCATTCTAGGAGTAATTTATGTATGTAAATTTCTACGTGGTGCTATTTGATAAGGCTAAACCTCAGTGGTAACAAAAAGAATGAAAACTGGGTGAAATGTAACTGCTCATAGATGGTACTACAACTATAATTTCTATGTATCATAAGACTAATGGATGACAGAAATGAAGAACATGTTGCTATACAGCATGAGGCAATTTCTTCCTGAATAGCTTGAAATTGGATTGTAAATGTAATCAAGTGCATTGATGTCCCCAGCTATTTGGTAACGATGTAGTGTGCTTTCCCACAGACTTGTTCATTAAAGGAAATATTAAAGTCTAGGTGTTTTAGTGTTATCTCAAACAAAACCAGAACATTTCTTCCAGACAATTTAAATGCTTTGTGCACTATTTTCCTGAAGATTTGGAACACCTTCAGCACTAAAGATGAGAATTCATAGCCTTGGTAGAAATTTCCCCACGCTCATGTCCCATGCAATCTTGGGCTCAGCAGACGCATTTCTCTCAGAGGTGAATTGGACCTGCTGTGTTGGTGGGATATGCAGTTCACAGAATCACAGAAACATTCAGGTTGGAAGACCCTCAGGATCACCAAGTCCAACTGATAACCCTACTCTGCAAAGTTCACCCCTAAACTATATCCCCAAGCACCACATCCAAAGGACCCTTAAACACACCCAGATTGGTGACTCAACCACCTCCCTGGACAGCCTGTTCTCTCAAGGCAGCACATCTAGCTTTACTTATGGTAGTGAGCAGAACTC
This sequence comes from Indicator indicator, assembly GCF_027791375.1. Classification (NCBI taxonomy): domain Eukaryota; kingdom Metazoa; phylum Chordata; class Aves; order Piciformes; family Indicatoridae; genus Indicator; species Indicator indicator. Next base: position 35,554,879 of record NC_072015.1, on the reverse strand, counting down.
AACCACAATGCTGAGATTAGTTTCTAAGGTTTTTCTGCAAAACAGTGTATGCCATCAATAGTTGGTGCTAATGCTGTCAAGTTGGATTTCTTTAGTACCATTTTGGGTTTTAAGACTACAATGTTTTTCAGTTTTGACCTTTCAAGGGAAGCTAGCCATGTTATATCAATCAGTGTGTTCCCTATTGCTGGATTAGCAGTATTAGCGACCCAATCATCTCTGCATTATAGCCACAACTGAGGCTCAAACTTTCAAAGATGGGGACTTTTATGATTTTTTAAGCTATCATTGAATTCCTCTCCTTCTCTTGACTCTATAAAGCTTCAGTCTTCTGCTCCCACTTAGGAGCATTGCCCTAATGTGTTCCTATTTTCTTTGGGACTGGGGAAAGATCAATCGAATAGCTTTTCCTGAGAGCAAGGCATAGAGTCAACACATCCATATTTGCAATGCAGTTATTGAGAAGGTATGTCTGCCCAAAGATGCTCTACAATTATCCTGAGCATGAGTCAGCAAAGAAGACACATACCAGAAATATGAGCTTTAGCAGGCTTGTTCCTGTAGCTGCTCAATTCTCAAAACCAAGCTCTTTGATTTTATCCAATTGTCCACTATTATCAGTACTACCACACACTCCAGTACCCTGAAAAGCAGTAAAAATCATCAGATTCTCAGATGGCAGGTGTTATGGTAGATTCTCACTCCTTTTTTTTGGTGTATATTTCATCAAAACAACCTTTTAGAGAGTAAAGTGTCTTAAGCTTAGCTTTTCACTGCCAGTGACTTCCTAGTCGAAAAAACCTTTGTACTAAAAGATGTTTAAAATGCTTGCATTCACTCCTTATAACTAATGTAACTGCAGTTTGAAAGGCATTCCTAATAATAATCATAGAACCTATTATAGGAAATACTCATAAGAGCTGTTGCAAAAAACATATTGGGGTTACTGGGAACAATGTATAATGTGTTTTCAACAGCCCTTTTTCTCATTCCATTACACAATGGAAATTAGGAATGTATTACAGAATACTTCTCTGAAATATTAATGGTTTTAATAACTCAAATATAGATATCTCCTTCAGTCTGCACATGGTAAAGTTGACCTGTCTACCACTATCACCAACCCTGTGGCGCCATCCCACTTGTGCTGATCCAGTAAATGTAGGGGAGCAATCCTAAGGTGTCTATTAATCACTCTGGGAGAAATGAAAGGGTGGTTTATATAGTGGAGATAATATTCTGAAGACAAGTTTAGGACTACTTATATGTTTTTCGTTCTCCAGCCTTGCAGACTGTACATTTTTATTTCCCAAAAAATGTTATTTTTCTGTTTCCTCTCCAGATCAGAGGGAGGGCTCCTATCAGCATTATTTCTGTGTGTATCAGGGAGAGGAACTTTTGGTTTCAGATTTCTGAAAGCTTCAATAACTGCTGTCAGTGCTATTCATTTAATGGAATAAGGTGTAGAAAGCTTCATAGAGGTATCCTCTAATGAGGGTTTCTCTCTACAGATTCCATTCCAGGAGTCTGCAAAAGAGATAACTGGGGGAAAAAAAAAAAAAAGGTTACTGAATAGCATTAAGTGTTTATCTACCTAGTGCCAGAAGGCAAGGGATAAATCTGTCAGCTAGAATGGAAATAGTTGATCTATATAAGAGATCTATTTCTGTTTAAGAGATCTATTTCTTCCTAAATAGAAAAAAAACCTAAATTTTCAAGGAAAATGAAAGTATGTATTTCTTTCAAAACTGGTAAGTAGATGCAAAAATTCTCCCAAACTTCCTGTGTTTCTGTGAATTTAATTAGGAAATAAACAACAAACAAACACACACACAAAAAAAAAACACCCAACCAAAAATGCCCCAAACTAACCACTGAGATTTAGCTAATAGTACTTCTTTTAATCTTAAAGTTTTTGTTTGGGCTTTTTTTTATTCTGACAAAGTGAAGTGAAGTTCCTGGTACAAAGAAACTCTGAAAAACAAAAGTTAGGAAGAAATTAACTATTTAGTCCATATTGGAAAGCTATTTGTGGAACTCAGAACAAAGCATATGTTGGATCCTGGAGTAAATCTTCATCTATGGGGCCTGATGAGATGCATCCAGAGCTCTAAAGGAATTGGCTCATGTAGTTGCAAGGCCACTCTCCATAATATTGAAGAGTCCTGGCAGTCAGGTGAAGTCTCTGGAGTTTGGAAGAGGGGAAACCTTACATGTATGTATAAAAAGGATAAAAAAATTACCCTGGAAACTGTTGACCTGTCAGCCTCACCTCTGTGCCTGGGATGATCATGGAACAGATGCTCCTGAAAGCTATACTGCAACACATGGAGGACTGGGAGGTGATTTGACACAGCCAGTATGGCTTCACCAAGGACAAGCCCATCCTGGACAAGTCCAGCCTGACCAACCTTGTGGCTTTCTACAATGGTGTAACTACCTCCGTGAACAAGGGAATACAAACAGATGTCACCTAGCTGGACTTTTGTAATGCCTTTGACACAGTGTCCCACGACATCCTTCTGGATGAGCTGGAGAGATATGGATTTGATGGGTGGACTGTTCAGTGGATAAGGAATTGGTTGGATGATCTCATCCAAAGGGTGGTGCTTAACAGCTCAATATCCAGATGGAGACAGGTGACAAGTGGTGTCACTCAAGGGTCTATATTGGGACCAGTGCTGTTCAGTATCTTCATAAATGACATAGACAGTGAGACTGAGTGCACCCTCAGCAAGTTTGCAGATGATACTAAGCTGAATGGTGGAGCTGATAAGTCTGAAGAACAGGATGCTATCCAGAGGAATCTGGACAAGCTGGAGAGGTGAGCTGAGGAGAACCTCAGCTCTCATGAGGTTCAACGAAGTAAAGTATAAGGTCCTGCACCTAGGTCAGGGCAATCCTCAATATCACTACAGGCTGGGGAATGATGAAATTGAGAGCAACCCTGCAAGAAAGGACTTGGGGGTGCTGGTGGATGAGAAGCTGGACATGAGCCAACAGTGTGCACTCTCAGCCCAGAAGGTCAATCACATCTTGGGCTGCATCAGAGAAACATGGCCAGCAGATTGAAAGAGATGATTCTACCACTTTGCTCTGCTAAGACCTCACCTGGAGTATTGTGTTCAGCTCTGAAGCCCTCAACACAGGAAGGACATGGACCCGATGGAGTGGGTCCAGAGGAGGACCAGGAAAATTATCAGGGGGCTGAAACACCTCTTGTATGAGGACAGGCTGAGGGAGCCAGGGTTGTTCAGCCTGGAGAAGGCTCTGAGGGAGACCTAGTACCTGAAAGGACCTTACAAGAAGGGTGAAGAGGAATTGTAGTGATAGGATAAGGGGCAATGGTTTGAAATTAGAGAAGAGTAGATTTAGATTGGATATTAGGAACAAGCTTTTTATCATTAGGGTGATGGAACACTGGAACAGGTGGCCCAGGGAGGTAGTTGATGTCCCTGAAGATACTCAAGGTCAGGCTTGGCAAAGCTCTGAGCAATCTGATCTAGTGGAGGATGTCCCTGCTCACTGCAGGGGAGGTTGGACTAGATGGCCTTTGGAAGTCCTTTCCAACGCAAACCATTCTGTGATACTATGACTCATAGGTAAGACTTTTTCTTCTTGATTTAGAATGGAGTTCAGCTTTAAGGTCCATGTCATATTCCTGTGCAGATTTAGTTTCTATTAAGTTAAGAAATAATGAAAAGTTTTCCTTTAATTCCTGTCGTTTGCCAAATTTCTAGGTGATCCTATAAACTAGTGGAGGATAGGGTCCTGCAGGGCACAAACAAATGAAAAAAAAGAAAGCCCCACAAAAGGTCTGTGAAATAATAAACCAATGGATAACTGAAATTGCCATGGCACATCAACAGACTGTGATTGTTCTACAAAAATCCCAAAACTTTCATGAGCAGAACCTTCTTTCCAAAGCTTTAGACCGATTTTGTATTTGCTATGGTCCATGGAAGATAAGAACTTTGACTCTTGAACTTCATGGTCACAAGTTTGTGGAAGAAGAATTGATTTGCTCACACAGAGATGTTGCTGAGACGAAAGTGGCCTACCCATTTCTGTTCTGAGTGATTTTGTTTTGAGGACAGATAGCTTCATATCCAGATAGATAGTCCAGAGTGGTAGCAATGGCATTTATGACAGTGGGCAGATCTGCCAGGATGAGACAGATTCACCTATCCAGTCACAGATGGTAGAAAATATTACTCACAGATGCTGCTGTATGTGAGCTTGGCTTCAGCAAGGAGCCAGGAACACTTGCAAAAATGGATTTTATAAGCTTCTATGCATTTCTCCCAAGGCTAATTTACTGTGTGCTAAAAGGAAGATGAGAAGGGAAAAAATAAGAATTGTCTTCTGAAAGAATTATATCTTTGGTTGTAAATGAACCTAAGTGGCTGCATGACTTTCTTTTGTCAGACAGAGAAATGGTTGGATTCACAAAATCTGAGTCAAGACTCCTTCAGTGCATCTGGTGCTTCCCAAGGAGTGAATGTACTGAACTTCAGGAGTGCTGGTGGGTGGGAGTGATGGCGGGTGAGGGAAAGCTGGGCTTCCTGAAGGTGGAGGTAGGAGATCAGCAAGCCTTTTAGAAATGCTGCTAAGTGATATACCAACAGAGTTTCTCAGAGCAAATTTTACATTAGGATAAACTGCTAATAACTGGCAAAAGTAAAAAATAGTTGAATCTCCATGTCTCGTTCTGCAAGGCTAGTGTTTTGGTGAGGCATTCTGCTTCAGAGTTGCATTACTGCAATAGTTTTGCCAAGGACAAGCCAGGGTTGTGATGGGTGTCTGAGATAGCTTCAGGAGCCCTGCTTTCAGCTTGTGCTCCCTGCGTGCAGCACTGGTAGCGCTCTTTACAGACCTCATTACGGTAGCACAGATCATTTCTTCAGGTTCTCTGATGAGCTTTTTTTTTTTCCTGTGCCTTCCTCCTGGCTGTCTGGCAGGACTAAGGGATAAATAATACCTGCTGCCACTGACAGCTGCTGTTGTGCACCTCTCCCCTTCTGTCCAGAAAAGGGCCATTCTCAATGCAATGCCGGAAAACAATGTGCCAAAAAAGGTATCCAAGGAAAAGCTCCACTGCTTTCTGGATTTCTGCTTTTGTTTATTCTAATAATTACCTGCCAAAAAACCCAAAAGGTTACCAAATTGAACTGTAAACTAAAATATGAATACTCACTTGTATTACTGTACAAGGTCAGTTACAAATGACAAATGGCCAAGAGGAAGGATGGGCAGTTAGTGACATAATTCTGAATAGAAAATGTTAGTATGAGATTTCTTTGGACCTTTTTACTGAGTGGGTTATCAGGATTACTTCTCTTAACAGTATCTTTTCCCTCTTGCTGTGTTGCTGTACCAGTTGGATTAATACTGTCAGGTGCTGATAAATCTGCATCCAATGCAACATTAGTTTCAATATCAATTTAGTCCATATAAAGTTGTGTCATGTTTTACTTGTCCTGGTTAAAATGTTCTCTATTTTCATTAGAAAGATCAGGCTTTGGAGTTTCTTACAGAGGGTTTCTGTGGTTCAGCAGAGCAGAGGGAAACATTTTGGGCACAATCTCTCCACATATCATGAAGTTTCTCAAATGCTTATTTTCAGCTGAATTTACTTGTCTTCACACTCTCAGGGCAGGGATGGTGGGAAGGAAGAGACATATTTCAGAACATTAACTTCTCTCATTCTAAACTGTACTCAAGATTGGTGGGATGAATTGTCCTTTGAAGGATTATGTCTCTACACACTGGCTACTGAGAGAGGCTAGACAAATAACAGTTAAACAGCTAGCTTCAGTAAATTAAACCAACCAAAATACCCCATCAAAACAAATTACCTAGTCGTTTAAGAGGGAGAAAATAAAATTTGGCTTGAGGCATCCAAATTGCTTCTAAATCCAAATTTCATCTAAATCCAAATTGTGCTTGGACTTAACTCTCCATGGTTTTCTTTTCTATGTCTACACTCATACAAGGAGCATCACTAGGTATGTTTCACCCAGTCCTACTTGGAGGCATTAGATAAGAGATTAAAAAGCAAACAGCACTTTTTTTTTTCTACAGAGGGCAACCTCAGTGATTAACAGTCATTTTCCAGCCTTGACTGTAGGTTGGTAAACAACTAAAAGGTTAGGCATAGTTGTTTTCCCAAAGAAGACATGGGACTAAGCTGTGTCAGAATCTTTGCTTAATATCTGCCTTTTTTTTTTTTAAACTTGATGAGAAAATTATTCACAATAATCTTCCTGGGTCCACATCCCCAGCGAGACACATTTTTCTTGCAAAGTTTTCCTTGCCAAATTCTTCAGCAGTAAGCCATACCCCCATGAAAGCTGTCCCTTTCCCCTTCACCTTGCCTTTCCAGATGTATCTGTGCTCTCTCTGATAAGATGGACATACTACTTCATTACTTGTACACATATTTTAAAAGCGTTGTTTTCTGATCCTTTGTGATGATGGGAGCTGGGTCCATTTAAATAACTTCTCTCAGGAGACTAAAATAATACATGTGGTCTGGATGATGAGGTAGTGAGGTAGATTGAGAACTGGTTGAAGGGACTGAGAACTGGTTGAAGGGAAGAAGTCAGAGAGTTGTAGTCAATGGGACAGAGTCTAGTTAGAGGCCTGTATCTAGCAGAGTCCCTCAGGGGTCAGTACTGGGACCAGTGCTGTTGAATATATTCATCAGTGACCTGGATGAGGGCACAGAGTGCACTGTCAGCAGGTTTGCTGATGACACCAAGCTGGGTGGAGTGGCTGACACACCAAAGGGTTGCGCTGCTGTTCAGCGAGACTTGGACAGGCTGAGAGCTGGGCAGGGAGAAATTTAATGAACCTCAACAAGGACAAGTGTAGAGTCTTGCACCTGGGGAAGAATAATCCCAGGTATCAGTACAGTTTGGGGACTGACCTGCTGGAGAGCAGTGAAGGGGTAAAGGACCTGGGGGTCTTAGTGGATGGGAGGTTGACCATGAGCCAGCAATGTGCTCTTGTGGCCAAGAGGGCCAATGCCATTCTGGGTTGTATTAGAATGGGTGTGGTTAGAAGGTCAAGAGAGGTTCTCCTCCCTCTCTATTCTGCCCGGGTGAGGCTGCATCTGGAATATTGTGTCCAGTTCTGGGTCCCCCAGTTCAAGAAGGACCTCAGGGAACTGCCTGAAGGAGTCTAACACAGAGCCACAAAAATGATTAAAGGAGTGGAACATCTTCCTTATGAGGAGAAACTGAGGGAGCTGAGAGCTCTTCAGCTTGGAGGAGGCTAAGGGGTGGCCTCACTAATGTTTATAAATATGTACAGAGTGAGTGCCAAGAGGATGGAGCCAGGCTCTTCTCAGTGATGCCCAATGTGTGGAACTTGAGGCATAGGAAGTTTCATGGAAACAGGAGGAAGAACTATTTTGCTGTGAGGGTCACAGAACACTGGAACAGGCTGCCCAGGAGGGTTGTGGAGTCTCCCTCTCTGGAGATATTCAAGACCTGTGTGACCTGGTATAGGTGATCCTGCTCTGGCAGGGGGGATGGACTAGATGTTCTCTCAAGGTCCCTTTCAGCCCCTAAGATTCTTTGATTCTGTGATTCTGTGATCAAGTCTTATAAGTCATTCTGATCACTTGCCTTTGCTTTATAGTTAGTTTACTCCAAACGATGTATAAAATAAACCAGCAGATTATCGGAACGGTGCCTTTCAAAATAACAAATGTATCTCACCAAATAATATTAAACCCAGAGGTTTTTAAGATCCTCTGGCATTATTTCAAATTATATTCATTTTCATAATTTTCTTAAGCTTTGTAGGGACTCAATGCAAGTACAGTTTATTCTAGGCAGGAATGCCAGCTTCATCTTTATTAAGACTAGCTGACACTTCTGGTTTTGTAACGTGTTTTCAAAATCCCAGCAATTTTATCAAATTAAACTGAAATAATCACAATTTTATTAAGCTGCTCAGGCTTAATATCTATTAATATTTTGTTTGGATTAAACCAACTGTTTCCAAGAACCAAAAGTAGGGGGAAATACGTGATTTTATCCATGTTAAAACAATTTGGCAAGATCATTCAAATATTGCATGAACGTTCATTAGTAATAGAAGTACATATTAATTTTTAAAATGTGAACAAAGGCACAAGAGGATTGTCATAAAATAAATTTAAGCCTGGTACTTAAACATAGTACAACTTTGCAACTGAAATAATGTACTTGCACTGTGTTGCTATCTGTATAGCAGTAGAAATAACACAGGGATTGCATGCAGCTATACAACACTGTAATACATGGGTTTGCTTGTTATTTTTATTAACAACTCTGTTTTATTTCTTTGAATCTAAAATCCATCCAAAATAGAAAACATTTACATGTACATAAAAGCCTCTAACCTTTGTAATATAGAAAAAGTAAATTAATCTCTTTTTGCACCCTGGGTAAAACACAATGCTCAACACACACACATGCACACACAGCCTCAAAAATGAGCTTTCAAGGCTTTGAAAGTGTGTATTCCACATCTGAGAAGGCTATGAAGAAGTGAACACTGTAAATCTTTGTGAAAATTATCTCAACTCCTGCTACTCTGATAGAACACTTTCCCACATTTGCATACATAAACACAATACTGGATCTCTGGAATAGATTTTTTTCAGTTTCCAAGACTGGAACCTAGACTTCACTATTGCTGTTGAAGAGTCCTCCCAATTCCTTTTCAGAAATCAGAATGCACTATAGATAGTTGTAATATCCATGAAATGCACTAGCAAAAATTGTGTCTTCTTGCTTTCATCATTTGATATTTTGAAACTTTTCCTCATTCATTGTTAAAATCCCTTTTTTATTAGCAACCTGTCTTTTTCTCCCTGTATAGGACTAAAGCTGTACAGTGGTCTATCTATGGCTCATGGGAATCTTCCCATTTTTCCCCTTTTTTTTTTTTTCTGTTTTGTCTCTCCAGATCATTAAAGACCAGAAGCTACTGGTGATAGTTGGAGGGATGCTACTGATTGATCTTTGTATCCTGATTTGCTGGCAGGTTGTGGATCCTTTGAGAAGGACAGTGGAAAAGTATAACATGGAGGTATGTCCTCAAACACAAATAGTACTTATGGTTGCATATCGCTATCCGCAGCTTTCTATAGGACCAAGCTAAAGATGCATTGTTGTATGAAAGCAGGTCAAGCTGTGTGTTTGGGGGGCAAGCAGGGTTCTGTTTTTCAAAAGCAAATAGAAATGAAATAACTGCAACCCAAAGAAATTGTATCTGCAGTTGAAGGTGCAGCGCTTCTGTCACTTGTGAAAGATTTTAGGTGAAAGAGTTGTAAACACAGGAGAGTCCTCTGCTAAGACTCTCTATTAGAGTTGCAATGAATAATAGATTATCAGAACCCATTAGCAGATTTCAGTAAGAGATCATTCAAGATAAGTGCAGGAGAGGTCACTGCTTAGACTGCATTTTTGCAGAGATGTTCAGGAATTACGTTGCCTCTTTCTGTTGCTGTATTTATTTTCAGTAATAGCGTGTACATACACACATACTGATTGTTCCTCTTTTAATGTCATTCCCAGAAAGGTCATGCTAGAGGTTTTGATAGGGGGGAGGTAATAGCTTAATGCCATCTGTATTTTCCAGCATTCTGGTAAGTTTCTAGAAGCAGTACTTTCTGGACAAACTGATAGCGAGAAATACAGCAGCAACAAAATAGGACAAGGGAAAAAAGAAATCTATCTGTACACAGGATAGCAGTGTTTGAGCGTTTATTGCCTCCAATGTGTAAACTGGTTGTATTTGAAAACTAGATTACATTAGGACAATCTGGAAGTGTTATTCTATTCTCTTGACAATAAGCAAGAAAAAGAATGGCAGTTTTCTGACTTCAACATTTGCAAGAAAAGATAGGATATTTTATTCCATTCTTTTTACTTCAGTCTTAATTTGCAGTATAGCTGCAAAGGAGAACATTTTACTTTTTATTTGGGTATCATTTGTAGAAGATTCCCTCTAAACTACAAGTGATGCCTTTCAAGAAATCATTTTAGCATCTGAAAAGACACCTCTCAGTCATTCCTTAGAGTTTGAACAGTTTTTGGAAGACTTCCCAGTTACTACAGTTGTCAGTAAAAAATGGAAATCAAAGCTGAAATTTGTCTTGTGGAGACACTTCTACTCTATATTTGTAGAGCCTGAAACAATAGGAACTTGTTGATAGCCTTATTCACTTAATTCCAACTGGATTGCAACTGCTATTTCAGTTTGCAGTGTTGTTAAAGGTTTCACAGCACATATAAAACCAAACATTATGATGAGTAGTCACAAAATGCAATGAGGTATAATGCTCATTTCAGTGTTGTGGGTGAATGATTTAGAAAGACTTTTGCTTCTTTCCCTGATCAGAGGGAAGCTATAACTAAATCTCCTGATATCTGATCCTTTCAGAATCACTTGAGTGAAATTTCTATAGAGAGTAGCTGTAACTGTAAAGTTATCACACCATAAATACCATATGTTTAAAAGGTAATGTTTATTGCATTTGCAAAATGTTGCAATTTCCATCAGAATTTGGTGCATAGTCTTTGGTTGTGTAATATACATTCTGTGCCATCTAGATCACAGGGGGCTAAACATTGATTGTGTGAACTTTGTATCAGAACTGAAATTCTCTGGGAACTCTGTAAGCCAGAGCAAATTCACATTGACTGAAGGCACAGGCAAGAGCATAAAATATTTTGAATACTCAGCACATAATTTACTTAAACTTACACTTAGAGCTCTCAGCTATTACTATAAGTTGTGCAGAATGGTTTTTTAAGCTAATGGATTTGGAGTGGGAAGGAAATAAAAGCACTATGCAAGCAAATTTGCTCATTAAAATATGCATGTATGTTATCTCATATAAGCAGTTAGATGAACTGTAATTGTGAAGCACACTAGGTCTCAGAAAATCCTTAGTAAAAGCAATGGCAATTGCATTTACCTTTATTTTTTAATTATTTTAATTTTTTTTAGGGGATTTAAGTCCATTCTACACTGGTAAATTCTTCATGTAATTGAAAGATACTTATTACATAGTAAAAACTACTGAAGGCAGGTTTCTGTTTTGTTTCAGGAGTATTGTGTTACATATATTCCTTGTCTCACTTCCTTCTCTGAAATAATTTTAGAGGGATATTTTCTCTCAGTTAAAGTTGATCCAAGTGGCAGAGACTGAATTAAATGTAGATTCCAAAGTTATGAACACAATCAGTCACCCTAGCTAATGAATTATTTGAGTGCTGTTTTAACTACAAATACTGATCAGCTTCCTACATGAAAGTTCTGATTTTGGCTGCTATTGAGTGGTCCTCTGTTAACTGTGTCTTCATAAACAGATCAATCAAAGACGACGAGCCCAAAAACCGACAGCGTCCTTTGCTGTTTGGCATTATTCACACAATAGATCCATTTCAATACCAACACCAGCAAATTAAAAATCCAGACTTCTTTTCCAGAGTAGCTTTTAAGACAAGCTCTCCATGCCTTAAAAGCTGAGAATGGGCAGTCTACATCTAAAAATACAAAGGGAAAGGAAAGTGCTTGTGGTGACTCTCTGTCCCTGACAGAAGGAAGAAATTAGATGGGGCGTTGGGTCTGTCAATTTTTAGACTGATCTCTGCCATCCTGATCCTACATGTCTTAGTGCCAGTTGCATCCTAGATGTCAGGTATCCTTATGAAAGGCACATCTATAGCTGCCATAAGATACCATGCTAAAAATTCTAATGACTGAGTCATAAGGCATCCAGATCCTAGAAGCGTCAGTAGGGCAGTCATTTGGTATATGACAGACAGACAACAAAATCATTGGATAAAAGCAGACAGGTTACAGATAAAGGCAGGGACCAGTTTAAAGTATGTTGATCTCCTGTAGAACTGTAAGGATCCTCCTGCATGCACTTCACAGAGTGCTTGTAGGCTTGATTCTTACATAAAACAAAAGCATTTTCTGATGTAAAATGCTCCTCAACTTCAAGCAGCAGTGTAAAAAAAAATGGAAGTTAATCCATAATTACCTCTATTTGTCTGGTTTGCTTGTTGCACTGGCTGTAACATTCCTCCTTTTGCTGATGTTTCTTTCAGACCAGTGATCAGTCCCTTTTTTCCTCATTAGCTTCTTCCTAGGATGAACTTTGGATTTGCTTTTTTTTTTTTCCTATTCTAATTCACCTTTTATGTTATAATCAAATTCCTCTGCAGATATGATTACAATTTGACTAGATTCCTGTCAAACTAAGTTTCTCCTGGTCAAGTAAACTGGAATGCATCCTCCCTCACCATCCCACCACCCAGGTTCTTGGGCTTATCAGGCTGTGAGGAATTACATGTCTTCTATCGGTGCAGCTGTGGAAGAGCTTTGCCCTGGTGGTAAGACTCTACCAGCTTTTACCAACCATCTGGATTTTGTCCTGGTTTCTCAAACAGGCAATGCTTATGTTCAAGGGTGCTCTCTGTGTTTTTCCAACTGCCTAACAAACTTTGCCAGTTTCAGTCGTACCTTAGAGCATATACAGTCCTTGAGAAAACACTGCTACAGATTTGATAGTAACAGCCAGCAGTGTGGAGAAGTTCTGGTAGTGTCTCCCCTAAGAGGAGGGTTACAGAGTGAATTTATCCCTCTGTCTAAAACATTATACTTGACCTGCTATGGGGGAGCTTCATACTTAATTAGACACAGAGAATTCAACCACGAGACAAAACATAAACAGGAAACCAGCTTGCTCTAGTTTCAGATGCTCACTGATACACCTGCATTGGAATGAAACCACAGCCTCAAACAGCAAAAGCCTTTATAAAATGGAATCTGTTCTCTGTGTGCAATAACCGTATCATAATTTATTAGGTACTTACTACAGTTCAGTAAATCTGTGCATAGACATACAGTCACACTCACCTCTTACAGAGGTGAGTAATTCCTTTGCTCTAGGGTTTAGTCTGAAACCTCTGACTGGCTTGTCTTCTCCCAGCATAAACATCTATGAGTATGATCCATTCACTGTGGATTTGGAAGGTAACCAGTGATAATGATTAGTAAACAAGAACTTGTATACTAAGGAAGCTGGATAGGTTTTGTAATTCCCAAGGTAAAAAGATTTTGTATTAGTGTTAGAATCAATAAAAGAAATATTTTGCATATTGGATGCCAATATGTCCGGTAGAATTTAAAACCTGTTTATCCAGGACAGCAACCTTTGCATTCCTTGATGTCTTAGTGCCAGCTTCATCGTTATCCTCTGCAACGGTTCCACTTATGTAGCCTTTTGATAACATTATCAATATTAAAACCACAAGCAAACAATCAAACTTTATTCTGGCGTCTGGAATACCAACATTTAAAGTTTCACACTGAATTGTCCCGGAATGGTAATAAACTTGAAATGGAGAAGAAAACAAAACAGCAGAACAAAATGCCATTTTAGAAGACACAAAAGAGAAAAACAGACCAATGAGACACATACTATTTGGGCATCTAGCATTGATATAGAAATAAAAAGTGGAAACTAAGAGTGCACAACATTAAATGAGGATGTTGCTGTAACAAAAATATCAATATGCAGGAAAGATTGAGTAGGTCATGCCAGAGGCAGACTGGTGCAGTCTGATAAAATTTGGAGTAATTTTAGATTAACAAGTTAATCATTTCAGCGAGCAAGGTGGAATTCCTATGCATTCCAAGTGTACAACTATACAATCAGACATACATTGCTAACCATCAAGTCAGAACATCAGCTTTGGACTCATGAACACTGCAAATGCAAAAATGGCTGTGTAAACTGGACAAATGTGCTGCTCAGACTAACTAATTTAGAAGTGGGGAGTGCTTTGTAATTCAACCTGCTAAGAGATAATTAATCCTTGATTTCATTCTGCATAGGATACAGAGTCTGTTCCAAAATTTTGATGTCTAAAGAACTTTTCTGTATCTGCAAATACCTTTTTATGAGCTTTGATAGCTTTGAAGAAGCAACAACCATAAAACATCAGTAGAGTGGTACTCAACTTCAGAAGGGGGAACAACATAAAACTAAGGCACACTTGTAAAGAGATGATAAAGAGGACACTGTAGAAATTGAAACCTTAGCAGATGGCCTACAGAGTATAAAGAATATCATATTGGAGACATGGAGTAAATGCATGCCACACATCAAGTAAAACTTGAAAAAGAGACTCAGCATGACAAGACAGCAGGAGGACATCCTTCAAAAAACCCAAAAATTGTATCCAAATGAGGAAAATAGAAAGTGATACAAAGAAATAGAAAAACTCAACAGTCAAGACTGTTAAGTAGGTATTCTTTCATAATTTATGTACACAGCAGTGTACACATAATTTATAGACACAGCAGTGGACCCATGGGAAGTTTCCCCTCCAAAAGTGTGTGTCTGAAGGCAAGTTTTACAGAGTCAATATACAGTTAGCTACTACATATTCATGCTGTTTCCTATTCATTTACATTTGGCTCCTCCCATCTGTACATGGCAGTGTGCCCTAACAGTAGGCCTGGGAGGTCTTCCTCTTAGTTGCATTTCCCTCTCTCTGATTTTTCCCATTCTTCTGCTCATGCCTGCAGGAACAAGCTGGTCTGTCCTTGGTGTGTTTCCTGTTATCTATACATTGTCTTAGATAAGCCTTCCACAAATTTACTTTTATCTAAACATGTTGTTGTGTACAAGCTTTCTTCCTGCATGGTCAGCAGGCCTTGAGCTTCTAAATACAAAGTCCAAGACTCATGTTTTCCTTTCTTTCGATTCACAAATTAGAAGCACTTTGTGATATATGGTCATCCTGTCCCTCAAACTTCCTGGTTTCTATACATTCATTTAGTTCCTGTTATTCTGGCTTCCATACATTGGTTTAGTTCCTGCTATTCTGGCTTCCATACATTGATTTACAATAGGTAAATGTACAAGGATTCTAAACAGATCAATGCAAAATAAATTAATATAAAACTCTTCTTCAAAAGGATCATAAGGTCTGGTAGGTTGAATGTAGAACACAAGAAAGCAGTCTAAAAAAAAACCTCTTGCAGAAGACAAAAATAATAATAATTTAAAAAAGAGTAATAAATCTTTCTCTAAATATTGGTAGCAGGAAGTTTGCCAGGGAATCTTTGGGGACAATATTTGACCAGAGTACAAGAGCATTACTTGCAGAAAACAAGGCATGCAAAATGAATAAATGATTGGATTGCTGCATTATTCAGCAAAATTCTTTGTGGAAGATTGCTATGCTAGAACCTTTCTGATGAAGTGAAAAGTGACTGCAATTGCTGGTAGAAATAGAGAAGCTGATCAGAAAGAAATCACTGGAAACAGATTATATTCTCCCAGGCTTGCTAAGGCAATTCAAAGGAGTAATAGTCAAATTACTGACAGCAATATGTAATCATTAGCTCAGAACTGCTTTGATAGCTGAGCAAAAAGTTGCAAATGTCTTACCATGTTTTCAAGGCAGGGTGGAAATCTTAGATTTGTAAGTTAATGTCTGTAGCAGACCAATTTGCAAAAATTATAATCAGGAGTGAAATTAGGGGGGAAAAAATGTGCTACATTGACATGGCACTTGTGAAGGAACAGATCATACAAAAACTTAGTGAAGTCCTTTGAAGCAAGAAGGAGTATGAACAGAAGCTGACACAGCCTGCTAGGTGTCCAAAAAGGACTCAGCAATTTCTTTCATCAAAGGCTCTCATGGAAATTAAATAGTCATGGAGAAGGACAGAAGCCCTTAAATGGATATAAAATTCTTTAGAACAAGGAAACAGAATTAAGCAAAAATAAAAGTTCATTTTCCAGGAAGGAAGGAAGGATGTTGTCTGTAGTGTCCTTCAGGACACGTTCTAGTCTCTGTGCTAGGACTTGCATGGTTCAGTGGAAGAGGAATTGAATGATGGGATAGCAAAATTTTAGTGATTATAGTAAGTTATTTGAGAAAGTAAAAATGAGGGCTAATTGTGAAGAATTCAGAAGGGAGGTTGCAAAGCTCGACATAAAATGAGACAGTCTTTCCTGATTGCAGCTGCAGAAGCAAACCTAAAGATTATTATCTCATTAGCTATGCAAAGTCTTACTGATACAGGGGGAAATGTGATTTTAGATTTTGATTTTTAAATTCAAAGGGAGGAAACCCATAAATAGATTAGGTAAATCCAGCACATTTTTAATATCTTTGTATAAAACATAATAAGCCTGACTTAATTACAACTGCCCTAGTTTTTAATTCCAGTAACTAACCCCCCCCCCAAAAAAAAAAATCACAGTGTTAGCTGACTTGACACAACTACGTGAGCACCCAGAGATGCTGAATATATTGTCATGCAAGTCTAACAAGAATCAGTAGAAGGATGCAAGTGCAACAAGACTGGAAGAATAAATGTTGTTCTGGGGTATCTAATTGTCTATGAGACTACTCCAAGTGCAGTACCTGTAGAAATGAATTTTCCAGAGATATTATTTGAACTGTATGTGAATTCAACTAAATATACAATTCTAGAAGTTACTTATGGTAGTAAAGATGGGCCACTGGTAAGTGAGTGTTGTGTGAACATAAGATGTGATATAAAAACTAGACAGGAAAGAGTTAGTATAATAGGCATGAAAGAAAAAGAAGAATAAAAGCATGTCCAAGGTGAACATGGTGTTGCACCCTAATAATTAGACTAATTAACTAAGAGCAGAGGCCAGCAAATACAGAATTTTCTTTAGTACATCCTTTCATCTTGTGAAGTTGATCTACATTTTTAAATGAAAGATATATGAAAACCAGGGTTCATTTTCATTCAGACTTCTACTTACCTCATAGATCAGTTGCCTGCATGCTTCTTTCACATTCTTTGAATTTTTTTTCCTTTTTATTTTTTTCCTTTTCTTTAATTTTTGTCTTTAATCATGGCACTGCTGCTGTAAGAACTGGAAAATACTCTGGCCAAAAATTATATATAGAGGAGGGGATGTATGTGTGTTTGTATACACATCATATAAATGTGGGAGTAACAAAAATCTAGAATGGTAGAGATGTCTGCTTCAAATTCATGTGCTCAAGTAGATTTATGCAGATTCTTTGCCATTTTGGAGCAATCAGATCATGTTCTTTTCTTTTTCTCCATATGTATATATGCATAAACAGATGTGTTTAGGGGTTGTTGTTTACTTTATGCTATTGGGCTATTCAGTCAGCTAACAGCTGGATTGATTAGAGAGAACTTTGTCAAATGTGCATTGTGAAATGAAGAATATAATTGGCTGAAGTAGTTTCTGGGGGTGTTCAGCCTAATGCAGGTCAGAGCTTGTTAGTCAGTTTGTTCTCTAAATATCATTACTCCCATCTGTTTCCCCTACTATTTTTTAAATAAATTTAATTTCTTTCCTTCCAATCTGAAATATTACAGACTGCAGGAGCCAAATGTCTCCTGAAATCTGTAGCCTGCTTTCAAACCCTGCCATTGTAGCTCACGGCAGGCGGCCCACCAGCAGTAGGTGAAACTGAGAACTCTTACTTGCATCTGCTGGGACCCACCAGTGACTGGCAGCCATTCCAGAGAGAAGAAAAATGAATGGCCATTAGAGTCATCTGTAAACCTTCCTCCAGCCCAGAGGATCCAGACCAGGTCCAAAGAAAGAGTAAATATTAAAGAGCAAATCTATTTTACTTCTCTTCCTTGTTTGACATCGGTTTCCAAGGAAACAGAAGAAAACATGAGAACTGGGAGCCAGCAGCTGAGATTGACTCAGCTGGTGGCTAGTCCTGCTTCTGTTCCCATGGAAACACGTATCAAATTGGCAAAAAATAAAGAACTAGGACAGGGTCAGTTCCAAAATGGCAGGATGAGTGGCTGTTGCTTTAGCTACTTAGTAAGATGAAGCTTGCTGGTATTTATTCCTCTTCAGTAATTCCAGTTTTAGTTCTGGATTTATTTTTTGGTTCCCAATAAACACTTCATCCCAGCCTCAGGAATGTAGAAACCACTATCACTGACAACTCGTCTTGTTGAGTGGCTTCTTTGCAACATTGACCAGCACAAAGACTTTCAGAGGAGGATGATAGAAATGTGTAGTGCATATCAGAGACGTCATCTGTCACACTTGACTTTTCAGCCATGGTTCATAACGAGTAGTGACTTCAAAGTGGGCATTTGTTGTATATCTCGTAACTGTTTTGTGTTCACTATTTAAATACTTTTGTTATGCCCATAAACATCAGTTGGTTTTAACTCTTGCTATCTTTGCACCGTTAATATAGTTGCTAACCAAGCACTGTGTGAGGAATTTTCCATTTTCAGTTTTGGAAAGGTTGGGTTTCAGTCCCATTGTACATATATTATTTTTCTTTTAGGGAAAAAATAAGAATTGAATCTTCCACATCTACTTTTGCAGTACTATTTGTTACTGTATATCTGTGTGTTTACTACACAATTTCATTTTCCTCTTCTCTCCGTGGTAGACAGTCCCAATCTTATTAAGCTATTTTTCCTATGACACAGAGACTCTGAAGTATCCTTTTTAGTTAGGATGGTTTTATGCTGCATATTTGAAAAGCTCTGTGTAATGGTTTTATCTATTATTCAATCTGTTCCTTAACATTTAGTGTATTCTTTTCAGTGTTGTGTACCATTAAACAAAATTTTGGACTTTACTCTTAAACTGATTCCCAGATTGCTTCCATGCACTAATTAAGACCTCAAGAAAACTACAAGTAGTAGTTCTACTGAGTTTAAGTGAAAACAGCTCTATAGTTACTGAAAACATATTCTATTTGTCATCATGTGGTCCACTTATTTACTTTCCTCAAACGTCTAAAGATTCAAGGTACCTCAGCATTTTTTTTCTACTTATTTTCCTGTTAATGCTCTTGAGCAACACTGAATTTAGTATGGAATTACAGTTCCTAGAGTGGAAGTATCACTCTGGAATACGTAAGCAATGCACTCATGGTTTTTATGTACAGTTACTGTTACTTTTGCTGCTGCTATGTAGTGACACTTCTGGCTTGTCTCTGCTGTTTTGTGAACACGCTGCTGTAGCTACTCTGGTTCTGAAATCCACACAATGGCACACAATGGGATCCATCCTTTCCACTGTATTGGCAATGCAGACTATTGTACTTCCTTTGGGATTTCAAGGTGTAATCCCAGTCCTAGGAGGAATAGGGTATTGGAGGAAAGGAATTTAGATGGCAGTTATCTAACACCATCCATGGTAAAGTCATTACGTACACGTGGATTAAAATCAGTCCTTTGCCACTTTTGGTATCAACACTACTGAGATTCCTGTGTGCGCTGTGAAAATACCAGTAAATGATTCACAGCCTAATTAACATTAAAAGCAACAGACATATAATCTATCAGTGATACCTGGCTGCTTCATGCAGAAGGCACTGTGACAGTTTTGTTCATTAACTAAGGAGGCTTAGTACATGATAGACTCAGTGGGACTTACTCAATTGAAACTTCAAATACGTTGGATACATTAATTCATATTTATTTCTCTGAAGGCTGATGCCAGAGCTAATTTTAACATTGATTTTAGGCTCTTTTTATAGGGCTGTAATCAGCAGTAAAGTTAGTAGAGGACAACGCTGAGACTTTTTGGAAGTCAGGAGCTGACTACATGGGTTTAGGCTATTCCAGCATTCAATTCAGTAGTGGCATGCTTGCAAGGGTTTAGAAGCCCATCTCCTCACATATTTCCTTGTTCTTTTAGAGATAAATATTTAGGGGTCTCTAGACACATGTTTGTTAAACTGCATATTAAGTGTCAAGATTGAGAGGTATTATAATCCACACAGGAATATTTTTCACTCTTTTGTTAGTGATTTGAATTGTTTTCAATATAGGAAGAAAAAAAAAAAAAGACAAGAAAACTTTGCCTCCACCAAATGCCAAAGTCCGATTAAGAAAATATTGCAGAAAACAGACTCTGGGAATTGACAAATATTCCTTGTTGCATTCTATCCTGGCCATTCAGTGTTCAGCCCTTTCTAGCTTTGTAACATCTCTTTGTTGTTTCCTGGAAGCAAGCAGTACTGCATAGAGAAAGACAGACTTTAATGCTTATGTCAGGAAGCAGATGCTGGTGCAGATGAAATGAAGCATAATGAATTACTCCAAGAATATGCTGAGGCTACAATAGAGACCAATAAAATCCTTCAACCAGACTTCTCTGAAGATAGCAAATTCTGTGTTAAAATAGCTATTTAGGCTAGCAAATTGTCTACTGTAATTAATGCTTCTTTGGGGAAGAATATTCCCTTAGTCCTTCAAATACTTAATAGGCTAACACTGAAAACATCCTGGTACTCCTGGGTGTTATCTCTAGGCATGCATGATATAAGGTAAACTTAAAGTATCATTTTATTTACTATCTTCTGAATCCTGGTGGAGTAATTGATTTCTGTTACCTGAAAAGAATGATCCAGTCTAGAAATTTTGTCAAGTCTTTTCACAAGAAGATGATGAGACTTCATTCTTCTGTCATCCTTACTTCATCCCTTAATTCCAGCAATGTCAGGAATCCACTGTTTTGATTTTCAGGTACATTTAAGGAAACTCTGTGCTGTCTCTTAGCTACTTGCTCTTGAAAACTCATACTATCCATCCTTATTTTTCTCATATTATTTCCTCTCTAATACATATATATTTTTTGTATACACTTCCCTGTTATTATTATATGATGAGGGGCTCCTGATAATCTCAAATAACATTTGGATTTAAGTGCCTTGGTGTACTTATTTCTTTAATATTACCATTTTAACCAACAGGTTTGATTCATTCTGAGATAGTTTTATTGCTTTCTCATGCAGTGTCTGTGACCCAAGTAAGAACTTCAGAAACTGGACAATCTTTCTAAGCAGTTGATAATCCCTTTATAATATTTCTATATCAGATGAGTGTTTATGAGGCAAGAATCCTCATTTTATGAAAATGCCCTGCTTACATTTTAAAATCATTATACTTGTTTTTTTTTATTAAAAAAATAGAATATTGTGTAATTCTTACTAACGTAGAAGAATCTCTCCCAGTATGTGCTACAGAATTAGATACTCCGAAGTGCTTCTCTAAATATTTAATTTCAGTGTGTTGACTATAGAGGTACATATATATGTAGGAATGAGTGTTAATATGTACATATATACATGTATAATTAATATTTTGACCATTCACTTCTGGTCAGGGGCCATGTCCAGTTAAAATTGTTTCCTTTTCCTAAAGCTTTACATGCAGGGTCTAGTTGGACTTCTGCGGCTAGTGGTGTTCCCCAGTGCTGGGCCCAGTCTTGTCCAACATATCCCTCAATGACCTGCATGAAGGACCAGAGTGTACTCTCAGGAAGTTTGCTGATGATGCAAAACTGAGAAGATTGGCTGACACACCAGAAGGCTGTGTTGCCATTTAGTGAGGTCTGGACAGGCTGAAGAGTTGGGCAGAAGTGATCCTCCTGAAGTTCAACAAGGGCAAGTGTAGAGTCCTGCACCTGGGGAGGAGTGAGCCTGTGCACCAGTAGACTTTAGGGGTTGACCTTCTAGAAAGTATTTCAATGGAGAGGGACCTAGGAGTGCTCATGGACAAGTTAACCATGAGCCAGCAATATGCTGTCATGGCCAAGATGACCAACAGTATTCTGGAGTGCATTTAAGAAGATGGTGGCCAGCAGGTTGAGGGAGGTTCTCCTCCCTCCTACTCTGCCCTGGTGAGGCATCATCTGGAGTCTTGTGCCCAGTTCTGGGCTCCCCAACTCAAGAAAAACAGGGAACTACTGGAGAGAGTCCAAATGAGGGCTACAAAGATGATTAGGGAACGGGAGCATCTCTGTTACAAGGAAAGGATGAGAGACCTGGGGCTCTGTAGCCTGGAAAAAAAGAAAACTGAGAGGGGATCTTATCAATGCTGATCAATATCTAACAGGTGAAGGAGGTGGCTGGGCTGTTTTCAGTGGTGGCCAGTGATAGGACAAGGGGCAACAGGTACAAACCAGAACAAAGGAGATTTTGCTTGAACCTAAGTAGAAACTACTTTGAGAGTGACAGGGCACTGGACCAGGCTGCCCAGAGAGGTTGTGCAGTCTCCTTCTGTGGAGACTTTCAAAAACCCTCCTGGCCATGTTCCTGTGCAACTTGATCTAGATGAACCTGTGTTAGTAGGGGAACTGGTCTAGGCAACCCCCAGAGGTCCCTTCAAACCCCCACCATTCTATGACTCTATGCACACGTGTTTTTCCATGAGGCAGAGCAGGGAGTCTCCCATGCTTTCTGACACTCTTGATTGTGTGAGATGATAGCTCATGTGAATTTCAAGAATCTATCATGAAATTGTATAGGGCCCAAACAGAAATTAAATAGCCCATGGTTCTGATTTTGGTATGGAAAAGCTGGTTATCTCCCCCATTGTATATTTCTGTGTGCTGGTTACATCTTAGCAGAAGAGGGATTTTGATCTAACAGCTTTTATTAGTCCCCTTTCATTTTGTGGGACTCTTGCAAAATAAAAGTGGAACAGATCACCAACATCATAAATTCAGAGAGCTAATCACAGAAAGTAATTTACTGCCGAATTTTCTATTTGCAATAACACCTTTGAGCCAGCACATAACTTATTGCAGCAGATGAAAGCAAAATGACAATTTCTTACTGCCAACGTGGAGGTGTTCTTCAGCTTTGTTATATAGGTTGAAGGCACACGTTGTTAATGGTTTCGTTGAAGTCTAATCTTACAATAATGCCATGAGCAAGGTTTTAAAGCAGGTTTTTTCATATTCTTCATTTGCATGTACTAAAATAGAAGAAAGAACAGCCAGTTGAAGTACTGTGGAGACACATTCAGGATGGAAATGTGTGTGTGATGGCAGATCATCAAACAACATTAGAAGAAATGGCGTTACAAAGGAATTAGGCTGGAGCAAGATAGGAAACATCACTGTGGGGACAAGAGTGTGATATTTTTTTTTTGTTATTGTTGGTTTGGGGTTTTTTATCCTATTTTGCCAGTCTTTAGTTTGTTTTTTTTTCCAAAACAAATTCATAAAATGTTAATTTTAGCCTGCTGAAGAGGAGGCTCAGGGGTGACCTCATTGCTGCCTACAACAACTTGAAGGGAGCTTGTAGCCAGGTGGGGGTTAGTCTCTTCTCCCAGGCAACCAGCAGCAGAACGAGAGGACACAGTCTCAAGTTGTGCCAGGGGAGGTATAGGATGGATATTAGGAGGAAGTTCCTCACAGAGAGAGTGATTGCCCATTGGAATGGGCTGCCCAGGGAGGTGGTGGAGTCGCCATCACTGGAGACATTCAAGAGAAGCCTGGATGAGGCACTTAGTGCCATGGTCTAGTTGATTGGACAGGGTTGGGTGGTCGGTTTGACTGGATGATCTTGGAGGTCTCTTCCAACCTGGTTGATTCTATGATTCTATGAATCTGAAATCAGAGTCATACCTGAAATTTAAGCTCTTAAAATGATGAACTTCAAGTAATTTGCAGGAGTCACTATGAAGCTCATTTCATAAACTGAAATCCCAAGAAAGAGTTCTGTTTTCAGTGAAAATTAAATGATAGATGAAACTGAAGGTAAAAAAATGCCATGTGATCATGAGTTCTTGATATATAGTTACAAGAAAATGTCATCTTTGGTGCTCCTTAGAGTCAAAGGGATAAGTCTAAGTGTAAGGAATTATAAGAAAAGAAGTAGGGAACAGAACATAAAGCAGTATAATGCCAGTACATAAGTCAGCAGTGGAATTACACTTAAGCTGTAATGTGTATCTATTTTTATTCATACAAAATTATGACTCCTGAAAAGGAAACTCAGTTAAGGATTGAAATACAAAATTATAGAATAATTGAGAGCGAGGAGGCCTCCAAATGTTTTCTAGTCCAACACCGCTTCTCAAAGCAGAGTCACCTAGAGTAGCTTGTTCAAGACCATGTCCAGTCATGTTTTGAATATTTTCAATGACAGACTCTACAACATGTCTGGCCAAGGTATTTCAATGTACAACAATGTCTTCTGTGGTTTCCTGTGTTGGCTTTCCAGCATGTATGAGGGTGGTTAAATCCCTCATGAGAACCAGGATCTGCAAACATGAAGCTTTTTCCCATTGTCTGAATATAGCCTCTTCAACCTCTTCCAGAATCAGGTGGTCAGTAGCAAACACAAACCACAGCATACACCATTTTATTCTCCCCTCTAATCTTAACCTATAATCTCAGAACTGGCTCATCATCCATCCCAAGGCAGAGCCCAATGTATTCCTACTGCTATCTCTACTACTACCTCTTGGTATTGTAATGGGCAATTTGCCTTTCTTGCCTTCCAGCCCATTCCTTCTTATTTACCTGTTGCAGCACTCCAGTCATGGGAGCTTCCCCACCACATCTCTGTGACCCTAATGAGGATGCAGCCCCACAACTAGGCAAATATTTCTGATTCCACCTGTTTGTTCTCCATGCTGCACTTGTGCATTGGTGTGCAGGCACTTTGATGAGATTCTCCATCATGTCAACTTCCTAAAAAAAAGTGTGAATGCCTCCCCCACTGTTCTTTTCATCCCTGTCCTCCTGGCATTTGCATGCATACACTTCATTTCGACTTCTTCCATCCTGTTTTGTTGTTTTAAAGCTGTTTCTTGTATTGCTCACCCTGCCTAGTCTTTTGCCATTCAAGAAAAAAACAGTGAGCTGTTGCCTATATCTGGTGAAACTGTCATGTACCTGTATTTCTACAAAATGTTCCATGCATCACTGAAGTTCACTGTGCTTCACTGCCTTATAGAAACAGAAGTGCTGTGTGAAAGCAAAAAGCTTTGAAAAATTGGAATAAATGAATACAATCACTAGACAGGAAATGTAATTTCTGCAAACCATGTTAATCAATTCTAAACTAATAATGAATAATCTGGTCACATCTGATTAAAAAAAATCAACCCATAAAGGGACAAAAAAAAAAGGAAAGAAAAAAAAGAAAGAAAAAACCTCTTTTATTAAAGAAGTCAAAAACCTGTGGCTTGCTTAACTTTGCAGAATTGATGCTAGGAGGGGAGATGAACTATTCAAACTGTATACCAGTGCTGACACATGAGAAAAATGGTTAAAAAAATTATCATGAGTAAAATAGCAGCTGGGAGTGAGAAGATGTTTCTAAGGCACTAGATTAGTTGAAGATCTAGAATTGTCTTCATTTAATGGCATAATGGTTTAATATTTGACATTCAGAGTTTAATGAGTATATGGAAGAAATTATATGGTGTGGAGACTGGACCTATGCTTCTGTGTTCATGAACTGGGTCCCACATTTTTAGAAAGACCTTGTGAAAACTGCTTGCATTCCTGTTATTTTCCAGTTAAAGGCTGGCTAGCTTCATCTGGATTTTGTGATATTTTTTTGGCCATAAATGGCTAACACAAGAGACAGAGTACCACAGCTATCACTGAATCTCCTTTAAAATGGTTCATTTGCCTCAGGCTTTAGGATTTAGCTGTAATGAAGATGAAAGATTGATGGCTGACTGCTGACCTACTTTGAGGAAATGAAAGAGCAGGTGGCATGCTGCTGACTCTGAAAGTAAAAGGCGGTACTAAATGCAGAGAAATAAAAGCACGGCTAAATAAAGTCTCTTTTATATCACAGCTATGTTTCACTAGTCCAAAACATAATAATATACATCTGGGAACCTCAAAAGCTCTTTTATATATTTGTGTGTGTAAATATATTTAACCTATTTGAAATAGTTATTTTCATTTTACATAAGAAGGCTCTATGAATTATTGCCAGGGCTTTGAATCCATCCAACTGTCACAGTGCATTGCAAAAACTAATAGGAACAACTAGATGAGGCAAATTACAAAAAAAAAAAATATTCAGCTTAAAGTGTGACAGGCTTCTGTCAATGCTTGCAACAAACTCTTCACCAACTTCTGTTTAACCTTTGGTCAAAGAGAGGCATGTTCGTCATAACACAGAGTTAAGGTGTTTCCAACTGAGTGACAGAAGTGTTTAATAGTGACTACCATTTCTCCAGCAAACAGCTGCCACCTTTTAACTATGAGCAGTGTGCTGTAGTTTGTCAGGGACCTCAAACATGAATCATGAGAAGAGGCTAAAGGAAGACATTTTCAGTTTCTTGTTATCAGTCTTGGGTTGGAAGCAAACTACTGAGTACATTGGCAAATGAATCTCATGTTGACCTCCATATATGGCTTTGAGCTCGCATGACTGTCAAGTTAATAGAAAATGGCATCATTTTTAAGCTAATTGCTTTCATTACAAAGCAATTATCTTCCATGTTTTGGAGCAGGTAGAGAAGAAAAGAACCATATTGCCTACCTTGAGATCTAATGGGAAATGGACTGAGCTGCAAGCCAAGAGACTTGTGTTGTAAGTGAACATTCTCCCCTTACTTCTTGCATTTGTACACTTCCAACAACCTTCATTGTTAACCACAGTGTCATGCTGACATCTTGAAATGAAAGGAAATTTTGCAATTTAAGTACATCCCTCTTTATTCAGCTTCAGATAGCAACAGGACCCTCGTATGTCATTTAAGGCACCCAATTCTCATTCATTTGGAGAAGAGTCAAAGGTGTGTGCTATTTAAAGATCAAGTCTGTCTCTGACTTTCCTTTCAGTAAATTATTGTAAAAGTTTGAGATTGTGATGAAAGGCAACTTTGTAGATCTTTTGACTCTCCTTCTTTTACATGGAGCGCTTTTCGTTTAGTCTCTGGGTGTGATTCAGACATGAGAGATACCAATCTATTAGGCTGTCCAGTCTGTAGCTATTCCCAAGACCTTTCCTTCTTTTAAGTCTGGCTATAAAATCTTATTTTAGCATCTGACATTCAGCCCATCTTCTAAAATAGCTTAGTAACTCATTAGTCATTTATCTTTCTTTACTTTCCAGTTTTGAAAGAGAGACAGCTAGAGGAAGTGGCCACTTGTTATTTTGGTGTCATTCAAAGTCTGACAGTGATTTAGAGGGATGAAGGGGAAAAATATGTGTATGTGTATCAGGGAAAGTGCCAAGTGTAGGTGCTTAACTGCTTTTTCTCATCCTCTGGAACATTCTAGTTAGAAGAAAATGTGCATTTGACTTTTTTATGTGGTGGGTGCAGGAGAGTTGGAGGAAATTTTGCCTTTGTATCCAAGTAGCATTACACGTGTGCATCTGGAAAAGGACAAAATATTATTTCAGCATTTTTTTCCTCAAAAGAATTGCATTTTCTAAGTTGTTGTATTAATAATGATAGTGTGTCTGCCTTAGGGTGTAGGAACTGTGCTATTAAGACTTCTTTTTCTCTGTTTTTGATGTACCTCACCATGTGCCTGGTAGGTGTTCATACAAAGCAAACTTGTTTGGCTGCAGTTCTACATCCCATGTCATAGTCTCTCTCCATCACACATTTGCACCATAGTCAGCTCACTAAGAATACATCCTTATTGAAGCTCTGCATAAAAGCTCTAGAAACAAAATCATGTAGTTATAACAGTTGAGTTAACCCATAAAACAGAGTAGAAACTACATGTTTATTTTAAAAAAGAATAGCATAAGGATGATTCGGAAGCTTTTAAACATTTCTGAATGATAAAGCTGCCTATATACACTAACATGATGGGAAAATGACCCTTTTCTATTGACCCAAACCATGAGAAACAGGAGTGAAGACGAGTGAAGGAAAAAAGAGGAGCAGAAAACTAGGCTTATGGATCAGAGCCCCAGAAGCCAGCAAAGGAAACAAAGC
Source organism: Indicator indicator (assembly GCF_027791375.1). NCBI lineage: Eukaryota > Metazoa > Chordata > Aves > Piciformes > Indicatoridae > Indicator > Indicator indicator. The sequence goes on along the minus strand of NC_072015.1, from coordinate 35,527,120 downwards.
AAAAATGTATAGCTTCCAGGGAAAATGACTGTGCTTGAACGTACCTAAGACACATCATAAAAAAAATAGAAATATTTTTTCTATTGTTTTTAACACAGACTGCAAAGCAGTAACTGAATAGATTCTGTTTGAAAGGTTAATGAAGTCTAGCTATTAAAATTATGGGGTTTGGAGTGTGTCTTTGAAGTAGGACTATTTTAGTAGAGTTAGTAAACATTAATTACATTCTTGCCTTAAGATATATATTCAGAAAATTACATGATGAAGTGATGCCAATGTTGTTGTTCTGTGTAAGAAAGACCCTGCACCTATGTGAAATAGATACTGCTTTCCTTTTGTACAAGATTAGAATCCATGAAAATTTATTCTCATTGGTACCACAATGTCTCTATATCCCTGGACATGATCTACATGTGAAGTTGGGAGGGGTTAAGTAAAGGCATATTCTAAAATGGGTGTATTTTGTGACATCTCTAAATTGATTTTGACCTGGTTTATACCCATTTAATTCACATCAGAATTATTGCCAGTGTACAGTTATTAGTACAAAATCTTTTTTCTAATTCTGCAATTTTTATCACCACTTTAACTGAAATAGTTTTAACTGATATAAATTAAGCCAGTGATGCTTGTTTTGTAGGGAAGCCATGAATTTCCAAGCTAGCAAGCTACCTGTCACAAAGACATACTCACTCTGGGTGGAATAATTTGAAGGATTGGAATCTTGTTCTCTTATCCAGCTCTGCATCTGGAAATGCTAGGTATTTGAATGCTTGAATTAGGGTCTATTACTAGTTTGTGTACAAAGGGCTAAATAGTATGACTTATGGAAATCAAGTGAAAATTCGGTTTGCTTTGGGATTCAGGTTTTTTTATTATTGTCAACTAAATTATTCATCATAAACAATTTGTGAGATTTAAGATAGGAGTGGTCTGTAAAAAAATATTCAGTGGTGATTTCATTTTTTTTTTCCCCACACATTTTTGGTCACTACCTTCCTTTTTCATTTTTTCCATGTTTGCCAAAGTCTTTCAATGAACAGAATTGTAGCTTTTTATCTTTGATGTGTATCCCTTTTGATTAGGAGATCATCAATTATTTAGATTGTTCCAAACCTTGCAGACTAATACTTTGAACATAAGACCGTAAGTAGAGCATTTTGAAGATCAGTGTTTAAAAATAGGTCATGTTTTTCAAGAGACTAGCCAGTTCAGTGCTTGAAAATATGGAAAATATCCTGATTAACATTTAGTATTTATTAACCTAATATAGGCTTGTTTTTAAATGTTAGACATAATATTTCCTCTATTCAGAAAACATAAATATTCCTATGAAGAATATTTCATGCCATTTGTGTTGTTAACAGAATCTATTAAAAACCAAGAACAACAATATTTACGTGGTTCTGTTGAAGAAAAAGAAGGTATTTTCCTAACTTCCCTTTAACATCCATTTCATATGGTTTGGGAACTTCATAAAATTATCAGTGTTGGGTTTTTTCTATGATAATTATTTGCTGTGTGTTCTTTATTATTATCATTAATAGCAATAATAATATTTTACATTTCTGAAGCACTTTTCATCTGCCGACCTCAATTCTTTTAGCAAACAGCTAATTAGACTTCAAAACACAGTAAGTGGTGTTATACCCACTTTTCTGCAGGGCAGTGCTGGAGGACAAACCATGCTGCCTCTCAGTAGGCAGTCCAGGATGCTTGAGAGGATGAGTAGGTACCCCCATGAATATGCATTGTGCATTAATATGCCATGAGGGAAGTTTTCTTACTTATTCCAACTAATTAGATCCTGGCCTGCTAAATGAAAAGGACAGAAATTTCAACTGAATGCTTAAAAGTTTTCATCTTATCCTGTCATATGGCACTGACAGTCATGGCAACAGCAAAGCTTTTCACAGTGGCTTCATATGCCAGGGAGAAGTTCAAACAAAACTAGCTGCTTACAGATATTTTTGGATTAAAACATATTTTTTATCTTGGCCTTTTAAAACTGTGACAATTCCATTTCCGATTCGATTTCTTCCAGCTTTGCTTTTTTTTTTTTTTTTTTTTTAAAGTTTTGTTTTTCACATGACTGCTGGCCAAATGCTTTCAACAATTACTGGCCTCAAACTGTAGCTCCTGATACTCTAGTTTCAGTGGCCTTCCAAGTGCTGTGGTGTTTTAAGGCCTCTTCACATAGAGGTATATTAGCAATTTTCCCTCCACATCAATCCTGATACAGAACTAGTTATCTCATCAAACTTCACATTCAGTCTAACAGCCCTCTTTTTTAAATAAGGAGGATAAACTTCTATCATTAAATGCCTGGCCTGGAAAATGAGTGGATTGCAGTGGATATTGTCTATTTAGATATCAGCAAGGCTTTTGACATGGTCTGCTATAAGGTCCTCATAGATGGGCTGTTGAAGTAGGGGCTAGATGAAAACAGTGAGCTGAAAACTCACATCAGTTGTAGTTGGAGGCTACCAGGGGTCTAGGCTGGGTGCTGTCCTATTCAACATCTTCATTAATGATCTGGAGGATGAGGGAGAGTGTATCCCTAGCAAGCTTCCTGGTGACACAGAACTGGAAGGGGTGGCTGATATACCAGAGGGTCAAGCTAGCATCCAGACAGACCTTGCCAGGCTGGAGAAATGACTGACAGGAACCTCATGGAGTTTAACAAGTGCAAACTCCTGCACCTAAGCAGAAAGAACTGCTGGAAAGCAGCTTGGCATAAAAAGGACCTGGCGTTCCTGGTGGACACCAAGCTGACTATGAGCAAGTAATGATCCCCTACAGAAAAGGAGGCTAAGGGGCTGCATTAGGCAAAACATTGTTAGCAAGTCAAGGGATGTGGTCCTTCCCCTCTGCTCAGTACTGATGAGGGCACACCTAGAGTGCTGGATTCAGTCCTGGGCTCCTCAGGATGAAAGAGACATGAACATGCTGGAGGGAGTCCAGCAAAGAGCCATAAAAATGAATAAGAGTCTGGACATCTCTCCTGTGAGGAGAGGCTGAGAAAGCTGGCATTGAGAGGGATCTCATCAAAGTATATAAATACCTGAAGGATGGGGGCAAAGACTACAGAGCTGGACTCTTTTCAGTGGTGCCCAGTGATGGAACCAGAGGTAATGGACATGAACTGAAACACAGGATGTTCTCTCTATATGTCAGGAAACATTTTTTCTTTGTGACTGAGCACAGGTTGCCCAGGGAAGTGGAGGAGTCTCTATCCTTGGAGGCTGTCTGGATGGAGTCCTGGGAAGCCTGTACGTGGCCATGCTTGAGCATTATAGTTGCACTATATGACCTTAGGAGATCCCTTTCCACATCAAACTCTTCTGTGATTGACTCTGTGAAATGAAAAGGTGAATTTCCTAAGCTCAAGTCTGCTTGGGATTTCCTCTCAGCTACTAATTTTACCTTGGTTGCCATGGAGCCAAAGGTAGAGAAGCAGAAGAAATCAAGTAATGAAACCTACAAGTAGTTTCTCAAGGGAACAAGGAACCACGTAAGGTAAATTGATAATAAACAAAAACTATTGCTCACTTCACTGAGTGCTTGAGAAAATAACAGAAGTGTGTCTTTGAATGCAAAACTATCTGGATTCATATTTTGCATCTTTTTTGAAGAGGTGTAACTTCTCCCTATTATCCTAGATTTATTACTAGTGTAATTTTTACCCAGTGACACAGGTTCATGTTTTCTGAAATGTGTTGTGTGTGCAGAGGATGTTAATAAGACCAATTAAAATATCCACCATTTAGCTCTTGCTTTAAGAGCAAATTGAGGTGTAGATGCATATCCAACACACAGGTGAATTTCACTTTCCTTTTTTGCTGATGCTTTAAAAAGGAAGTATTCACTCTTCACAAATATTTTTCCTGGAGATTAGGCAGAAGACCATTGTGGAAGGAAAAACATCAGCACAGACTCTGAAGTTGATTGTACCTAATTCTTTAGTACTTGAACAAGATAATAAGCTAAAACTACTGGTAGAAATTCCTGTTCTTAACGTGGTGGTTTCTTGTCATCTGCCTCTCATGAAGCAGCTTCTCATAACATACATTTTGTCTCTGTGTTTTTTTTTTCTTAATGGTTGAACTGCTGATTCAGTTCCCTGACTCTGCAAGCTGCTCTGCACAGCCACCAGCATGTGCTCAGTGGTTGAACTGTACTTTTTTATAAACACATGCAGCATTCCTTTTACCACCAGATTCTAAGATATTGAATATTATTCAGGGAAAGAGAGAGAAGCTTTTAAAATACTGTTTTTAAAAAATTATAAATCAATTATTTATATTTCTTCTGTTCAAAGGAAATAAATATTCATTTGAGACAAAACATGTAAAAGAATGCTATTTAGGGCTCCAAGGGTGAAGCACAATTACAGAGGGGAAAACATGAAGGTGGCATGTTGTAAAGTCACTAACTACTGGGAAAACTCTAATGAGAGGCTGTTTACCAAAACTGTAATGTGTTACAAGGAAAAGCATTAGGAAACTGGTAAGCAGTCTGAAGTATTTTGTATTACTTATCTTTTTTTTTTCTAATTTCTAATAAGCAGAAAATCTCAGTTACTCAGAAAGCACTAAGAACCACAGTCATTGTAAATTACATGGATCATCAAATACAGGTTATAGACTCTGTGAAAACCAGCCTTCTGCTGATTTGTTATAGACCTACATGGAATTTGCATGAAAATAATTCACTGTGTATCCCAAGAGAATGTCTCCAAGATCTTTAAGCTACAGCATAGCTGTAGCCACTTACATGACCTATTTGCTGTTTTGGCTATTACAGCCCTCTGATTGTTCTCCTCAGTTTTGCTGAGTAAAGCTGTTTGGTGTGTAGGTATTGCCCTTTATCCGACTATCCGTAGGCTGCCATATTTGCCCCAGGGCCAATTCTGACAGAATAATGGCTACAGCAGCAAGTGATATCACCTGCTGAAAGAACCAGCTGTGAGTAATAGAAATGATCGGAGAGTTTTGTTTTGGCAAAGTGCAGATTTATCTTTTTATTTTCATGTTTGTCTTTTTAATGTAACAGATGTCTGTAATCAGAACTTCTTCCTAATATTGAAAACGTGAGAATACGTTTCTGCATATTTCAACTTTTTTAAATTTTCAAAACTGCTTAGCATGTATTCATGGTTTGGCAAGAAAAAGTACAGATTTTCTCCTTTTCATTTAGCATTATGGTAATACCTGTAGACTTCTTGGCTGGACAATGAGATGATTAACACAGATGGTTGGTTTTGCTAACTGAAAGTGTTTGGAGGGCTTGACTTCTGCTTCAAAATTCATCTGATTGTATTAACTGACCCAGGCTCTTCTCACTTGCTCCCTGTAATAGGACAAGGAGCGACGGATGTAAGCTGCAGCACAGGAGGTTCCACCTCATCACAAGGGGGAACTTCTTTACTGTAAGGGTCACAGACCACTGGAACAGGCCTCCCAGGCAGGTTGTGGAGTCTCCTCTGGAGACTTTTGAGGCCTGTCTGGGTGCATTCCTATGTTACCTGAGCTAGACTGTATGGTCCTGCTCTGGCAGGGGGGTTGGACTTGATGATCTCTTTGGTTCCCTTCCAACCCCTGACATCCTGTGATCCTGTGATCTTGTGATTCTTGTAATGTAGGGCAGATACAATATCACTCAGCTCAGGAGCTCAGTGGGGTCAATACTCTTTCCAGCAGTCCCCAGGATGTGCATTGTAGCTGATCTGAGTCCAAAATAGATCACTGCCCTGACAAAATATGTTTTGAAGTGACTTGTAGAAAATTTCTATCTTATTACATGTTATTAATATACTACAGATTTTAGTTTTCCAGTGGGTGTTTTTATTAGAAGAAGTCTAGCCTGCTTGTGCTCTTCCCACACTCTTTTTTGATTCACCTATTCATCACTAAGTTTTATAGCCAGACAAATTCCAGATCAGATGTCTCCTGTCTCTCCCTCTTTCCCCTGTTTTACCTCCTATACACCTTCTCCCCAGGCTTGTTACACAGATAGAAAGAGGACAGGAGAAAGGATCAGAGAGGTGTGATCCATTTTTCACATGGGAGAAGCAGTCCTGCTGCAAGTTACCAAAAGCTTGACTCTCTCACTGCCTCAATAAGCTGTATCTGCTTCTGTCTTAGGTTCTGTGCAGTTGTGGGCTGTGGTGAGCAATGAGTCTCCTTGAAACATCTCAGAAAAAAGGAAATTGGCTCTTTGGTTTGATTATTTGATTTGACCTTGAAGGAATGTGGAATCTGAAGCCTTTTTGCCTGAGATTAGGGGTCTTGAATTTTGTTTTCTTCTTTCAATAGAAAAAAAAAAGGTAATAATACATACCACTAAACTAAGAAATTATGGATTTTTTTGTACTTGAGGCCTGAAAAGGTATGGGATTCCAAGCTTTGATTCATTTCCTAACAGTAATAGTTTTCATTTCCATCCCAACGTATGTCTTCTCCTTTTATGTTGGAAATATCTGACAAAATTGTACCTGAATTGTCTGCGATTTCTTGCTTCCCTCCTAGGTACAACCTGTCCTAAATGGACTTTTATTTTATGCTAAAGAAGCAGTGATGTGTGTATTCATCACATCTACATAGTCTTTCCATATGAACCCATGTGAAACACACACAAGCCTATAATATGCTCTAAGACTTTTTAATGCTTATTTGGGCAGAGTTACTTTCCTGGACTTGTCAGCCCAGCATTCCTGTTTATCTTGAAACAGCATGATCCTGCAAACTTCCTTTTGCTGGACACAGCTGCATGTCTAATAGAAATATTACCTCAGGTTAGAACCCTGAATTAATTTCTGTTGAAATTGATGAAAAAGTATTACAGAAATTGTGTCTTTGGACTGAAACAGGTAAGAATTTAAATGTGCTTCTTCATTCCCCTTCATTCCTTGGATTCATCTTGCTCTTTTTCTCAGTGTGTATTTTTATCCTTTTTTTCATTCTTGCAGCTGCCTTCTTTCCATATTTCTCCCTTCTTCTTTATTCATTCATTTTTAGCCTGCTACAATTCTTATCTTAACTTTTGTCATTGAAAGCTTGCATTTACTCTTCCTTCCAAGGGAAGATATTTGGTTTTCTCTCTTCTGCTGCAGACACACTTGTGTTTGGTTAAGTATAGTACTTCCCTTTCTGCTAACTTTACCTCTGTGTCTAGCAAGGTGTGCACTGATTTTGCCCACCTGAATATTCCATAGTGTGTTTCTACAGCAAAAATACTAGTCACTGTTACTGTGCTTTCTTATTGCAGCAGTTTTGAAGCTGACCATATTGTTGCAAAACAAGTTGTAAAGTGCATTACCTATTTACTCCCTGAAACATCTACATCCACTACAGATCAGATCATTATCAGCCTCTGTAACTATTGATGTTTTTTTCCCCTGGAATCTCTTTCCTCAACAGCCTGTTCACTTACATACAGTTAACAATGAGGCAATAGATGTTCATCCACATCTGTGAGGACACTGTCCTTCTCACAAAATTCCAGAATCTTAACAATAAACTAGAAATAAAAAGCTAAGAAAATGAATAAATATTTTGATAGTTACTAATATACTTTCATAATAGAACTCCATCTGAAGTGCTCATACATGCAAGAAATGCTTGTTAGGAGAGATTTATGAAAGGGCATCCTTGTCATAGTTGCACTGTCAAAAGTGAATGCTTTGGTTTTGGAGCAGACAATGCACTTGTTTTTGCAGACTACTCTGATCAATACACTGGTTCATTTGGATTTGAACATTAGTATTACCCTTCTCTAAGACACTTTGCTTGAAAGCTTTTCCAGTGATTGACAGTCATCTGACCCAGTCCACACTTCCACTTAAACTTTTATACAAGCTTAACACCGTCCCTGGATCTTTGATTCATGTGTCAGCCTTCAAATATGTCTTCTTGCGCTGAAAAAAAATACACTAACTACTTTATCTGCTTCAGACTGAGAACCCCAAAATAAACAGCAGAAAGAAATGTTCCATATGACAGCCTGTCTCCTACAGAAAACAGAGCTGTGAAGTGCATAGACAGATGGCTGCTGCAGGCAAAGCATATTCTCAATGTGTGATAAATCAGATTTTTTTCATAAATATTCTTGGGGCTTGGGAGTTTTTGTTTGTTTGGTTGGTTTGGTTTTTTGTTTCTTTGTTGTTTGGTTTTGGTTTTTTGGGGGTTGGTTGGTTGGGGTTTTTTAATTGATGTTATGTAAGGATTAATATTAACATTGAACAATGGGTTGTCAATTTTATCCTCACTGCTGAATGGGGCAGCATCATCATTCACTTGAGACTCCTCACTGGTAAGGCTCTCCTATGGCAGGCAGGACTGGTTTGTGCTTCAAGAAATATCCTAGTTTTGAAGGTGACACAGAGATTATTAATCATAGAGCAAACCACCTCTGACAGTTTTGTTTGCGTTCTTTCCGTTAGCTTATACATGCTTATCATCGTGAGAGTCCAAACATCTGGCACTTAAGGAAAAGCCTATTTATGCTTCCCTGAAATACAGAATTTCTGCTGCTTTTACCAGATGTTACCTTGTTCATCCCAACAATTTTGAGACTTCTGAAGTAATGTTATTTCAAAGTATGATATTTTCATAGAATCATAGAATAGTTTGTCTTGGAAGGGGCCTTAAAAAATCATGTAGCTCCAACTGCCCTGGGACACAGAGCACATTCCACTAGATCAGGCCACTTAAAGCCCCATCATCCAGTCTGGTCTTCAACACTTCCAGGAATAAGGCATCCGCAACTTCTGGCAGCAACCTATTCCAGTGTCTCAGCATCTTCTCACAGTAAAGAGTTTCTTCCTAATATCTGATCAACATCTACTTCTTTCACTTGAAACTGTTACTCCTTGTCCTATCACTACACTCCCTGATGAAGAGTCCTTCCCCGTCTTTACTGTAGGCTTCCTTTAGGTACCAGAAGGCTGCTATAAGGTCTTCCTGAAGCCTTTTCTTCTCCAGACTGAGCAACTTCAACTTCCCCAGCCCATCCTCATAGAGGGGTTGTGCCAGAATGTGATCATCTTTGTGGCCCTCTTCTGCACCCACACATCTGGGTCATACTCAATTTTTCTTCCACCAGCATCCCCAAGTCCTTCTCCATGGGGCTACTCTCAAGCCACTCATTCCCCAGCCTTGATTTTTGCTTTGAATTGCCTCAACTTAGGTGCAGGACCTTGCATTTGGCCTCATTGAATTGCAGGACAGTTTTATGGGGCCAACTCTCAAGCCTGTCAAGGTCCTTCTGAAAGGCATCCAGAGCGCATTGACCGCACCCCACAGCTTGGTGTTGCTGGCAAACTTGCTGAGGGTGCCCTCAGCCCCACTGTGTCACCAGCAAAGACATTAAACAGTACCAGCCCAAATACTGACTGCTGAGGATTGCCACTCATCACTGGCCTCCACTCAGGCACTGAGACATATTTTATGGTGCTTATTTCTTTCCCTTTACTCGGGTCTCCTCTCACTACTGTATGTTTGCCATCTACCAAACTTAACCACTGATGGCATCAAAATAGCACATACACCCTCTTTAGTGTGAAATTTTGCACAATTGTACCTAGTAATGTAATAGTTGAGAAACAGAAAATTTGCTTATATAAAATTTATATTGTGAAAAGCTGAAGTACATGGATTACTGAGTGCAAGAAAAACTGTCTTTTTAGTTTCCTGTAAAGAGCTTACTTTTTCCATTTCTTCTCTCAAACTTAGGACACAAATTGTTTTAACCCACACTGCATGCTCAGAAAGTAGGACTCAGTGGACTGTTTTCCCTTACTTTTCTGTACTTAATAGCCCCCTTGGTACTTTAATAAATTTTGAGAGAGCTATGTCTGCTTCTCTAGCCGGGGGGAGCTGTCAGACCTGACAGACTGCTGAGCCTCTTCCCTTTAGCCATCCAGGCCAGGTCATAAGTTGGAATTGGAAAAAAAAAAAAAAGTCTGAAAATTTGACACTGAGGCTTCATCTCAGCAAAGAGGAATCCTGAAGGAGGTGAATGAGAAGCCAGAAGGAAATGGATCAGAGAAAGTAGCATAAAACAGAAGTGCTGTTAAATTCATGGTAGCGAACGTAGTTAATGACCATGATCAAACAAGGTTGGTGTTTGCCAGCACTATTAGTAGTCTAAGATGAAAAGCCTCTCACCAAAGGCAGTAAAAATTTCTGACCTAGGAGTTTAACCTGCATGGGAAAGGACCTGTCACCTGCTGAAAATGTAATTGCATTTATTAATAGTGTTCTCCTTTTTTCTTCTGGGATATTCCTTTTGTATTTTCTGCCTGTATGTCCTTGCTGCATGAATCAATTAATCATCGAGCATCCACCTGATTTCAGTAGTGGTGCTTTGAACAGTGCTTGGATTTAGGTTTTCAGTCATGACTTCATCTCAGAGCAGCTGTACCAGTCTGAGGAAACTTTTCTGCAATATTCAAGCTGCTATAGGAACCCAAATCATACCTGAAACTTACACAAAGCTAAAGGTCCTATCCTTTGAATACTACTTTGCAACTTTATTCATCCTTTATAATACAAGGATTTTGTGTGTGTGTGTATGTAGTGGTGTTGTATGCTTGCACTAAAATCAAACATTACCTTTGTCATTTTACCAGTGGGATTAAATCCTTCCTTAGCTTTTTATTTCTATTTTATTGTTAAGATTCTGGATTATGGCAAGGCCAGTGTCTTCCCAGTTGTCAGTGCATGTTTGTATGCCTCACTGCACAAGGACAAACACAGTCAGGACAAGTGAGAACTAGAAAGAATATAAGCGAAGAGCAACAGTGGTGCTGGTTGGTTATGGTAACTGGCAAAGGTGAATGAATGAGATCTACAACTCACTTAGAAATCCCTGCCCCTTGGTCTGCAGCACTTCAATTTCACCCTTTCTCCTACAATTCTACATCTGCATATAAGTGGAAGTTCACCAGCCATGTTTTATCTCTACATGTACCTCTTTAGGCATTCAGTCTAATGTTGTCATATGTGGAATAAGGTCCATTGAAAACATAGCAGTGTCAGATGTTTTGTTAAAACAGTGCAGGAATTGTTCTTGATTCAATCACCCCAACTGGAATGCTCCTCATCAGCCTATCTTTTGTATCGTGCTACCTTTGTCTTTCTCTTTGTAGCCCATATTCAGGATGCTTTTTGTTAATACCAGCAATAGTTCCAGCAGGAGGGACTGGAAGTGTGATGGTAGTTCAACTTCTTAACATCTACAGTTCTCTGTCCTGAATAAGACACTTCAGTGACTTAGTGCAACGGCTAACCTGCCTGCTTCTCCAAGACAAATGTGAGGGGAAAAGCAACACACAAAACTCAGGGTTGAGATAAAGAGATAGGAGTTTAATGTAACGTAAGATATCATAATCACAATGCATAATTACCCTAGCTAATAATCATAATACAATGCATGATTACCTTAGCTTAGCCTATTTGCAGAAGCAGCACAGTGAAGAAGCAAGGGGGAAAACAGCATAAAATAGAAAACCAAAAACAGCAGCTACCCAACTCCCACTTGTTCTGCCACTATGCCTGCAGAAAAAGAACCAACACCCAAGAACCCAGAACCCAGAAGCAGCAAGTGGAACAGGAAGCCTTCCATGTTACAATCTGATCTTCAAGCCCCATAATACTTCGCTCCAGTTAGCACTTTAATTTTTGAAGCTAGCATGACAGCAGCAGCAGATTCAAGTCAGTCCATGACAGACACATGGAGATTATTATATCTGCACTGTCTGGGTGTCCCAGTCCAAACAATTTGGATTAGACTCTCCATAGATTTTGTTGGAAGCTAGGAAGCTGATTTACTGTATTGGAGAGACACTAGTCTCTAGCTCAGATAATCCTCTTCTGGGAGTCTAAAACTGAGGGAGGGTGTGATTTAAGACACTACTCTCTTGTTAGCTTTTGCCTTGAAGTAGTGTTCGTGGTTTATTGCTCATCATTCTGCTGCTTTAGCTCTCATTTGGAGGAGCACTGTAGAGCACGCAGGCAGCTAACACAGGGCTGTGGTTTGCACTTCAGAAGCAGATCTGTGATTAAGTTCAAGTTATTAAATCCCAGGTAACAACCAACAAAGTCAGAGACATAAATCTTTGCAATAGTGCTAATATTTAACAGAAATGCAGCAGAAGTTCAGCCATATTCTGAATGTGCAATTCTTACCAAGAAACTGTTCCCTGTCTTTGGGTGGCAGAAAAGGAGCACAGGTGGTAGACTGTCCTTGTCTCTGCCAAATCCAGTCTCCCCCACACAAGAGGTATTTCCCTCATGGCTTTTTTTGTATCCTGACCTCAGCTGTCTCTGCCTTCTAGGTGACATTAAGCATGATTTGGGTAGATAGTTGAGTAACATAGTCATGCATGTTCGGTATGAGGTCTGTTGGGCTCATTAGCATACTGAGGGGTGTCAATCTCCATTCCAGAGAAAGCATAAGCATCTACTGTTTGTATGCATCTCAATCTTTCTCTTGAAGCACACTAGATTAACCTGCATTCCTGTCACGTGGGGAGCTGGGCAGTTATTTCACACTATTACAGCTGAGCAGAGGGATGAAGATTTCCTTAATATTTCGCTGAAAACATTTATCCACTCTCCACAATTCTTCTCTTATGATTTTCTGTCCTGCAGAATTTTTATTGCCATTGCTATTGCAGGCATCCTGCAAGCAGTTTTATCTTCTTATCCCTTTGCATTTCCTGCCTATAATCATCCTCTACGATACTGCTTTTGTGAGTATAGTAAAGCCTCAGAGTCTTAGGTCACCTCCAGATTTGGTGTACATACAAATTTTCCTGTAATTATGTTAAGAAATGCATTAATAATGTGATTAATTTTAATTTTCTGTAATGGGCAATACCACATGCTTCAGAAGATGGTGTGAAAGCTTCTTACATACATGGATTGTGCTATTGTGTACCCATATGGAAAATTTATAGTCTATGGCTGACTTATGGCTGTATCAGGTCCTTTAACCTGTCCTGTGTCCATTCTAGATGAACTTGCAAAAGGAAATCTTAAAAGTATTTGCTTCCCACATCTTATTAAAGACCAGCAACAATTATGTTCTTGATTCCTTTGGAGTCTCAGAATTCTGTCATTTCAGTGACCTCTTTCAGTAGATTTTTCTTCCTACCCATTGTACCACCCCTCACACCTGTTTATAAAATTACACATACCAGTATCTGGTTTCCATCTGCAGCTGCACATTTCTGCAGAGATTTTTGTGTCATTTTGACAGTATAATATCTGGGTTCTGAGTGAGGATACAAATATCTTCTGGGAAACTTACTGAAGTTCTTTATTCTCTGCCTGGAACCATACTGACCACACAGTCACAAAAGTTAAAGGGCACCTCTGAACTATTTCAGCTATATTTCACCATCAGAAGGTAAATGGAGGTTATTCAAAAAGAGATTAAGTGCCAGCAGCTAATTTTTATTAGGAATGAGGAGCCACAAAGATTAATAGTTTCTGTTCTAAGGAAGTACTTACAGAAGAAAAGGATTAAAAATGAAATTGACAACGTCAAAAGGACCATTTTTTTTCATCTGACCTACAAATTACCCCAAACCTGCCTATGCTAATAATAACAAATTTACTCATTTGAATTCAGCAACTAATTTTTTTTTTAATGGAATGACATGTATTTTACTACAAAAAGAACTGTCAGTTTTAGCATAGAGAAGATAAACAGGATATTTTGAATATTAACTCCTTCCCATAAAACCAAATGCAGCCTTTCAATTATACTTTGAACTACAAAATGTTTTTCAAAGGCTAACACTTCAGTTTTAATTTCCATAAGTTTAAGGTTTTAAACAGTGATAAACAGAAGACAATTGCAGATTTTAAAGTCCTGGTATTATTTATAAATATTCCCTTCACAGGGGAAATGCAGTTCACATCTGTGATTGTATTTATTTGTCTTAGAATTCTAAAAAAATAAAATAAAAATTGTAAAAAATTGTAAAAAATTAAAATAAAATAAAATAAAATATTTACTGTTATGATTCCAGCTATTTTAAGGCTGAAAATGTATTCCCAATGCTGATTTGTATTTCTTAAGCAGACAGAAGTATATGTAGAGTGAAGCAGTAGGCTATGAATCAACTCAGCCATTGAAATATGTGTGCTAGGAAAATGTTATTCAATTCAGCAGCTAAAGATGTTTCCTTACCAGTGACAGATCTAATAAGACCCTAAAGGATGTGAGGCTAAATTCTGATAATGTTTATGTACCGAGGGTAAGATGTCTTTGTGAGCAACAATTTCTGGCATTAACAACAATTTCCTTGGATGGAAATGACAAGACAGAGGTTGCCTGATGGTGGAATGAACGGAGGGCGCTTCAGTGCCTGGTCTTTCATGCAGACACTGCTGGGCTCACCATTTACCACCCAGCTGATCTGTTGCTTTGTGTATGGATCACATCTCTTCCACCATCTAGAGATGCTGTAGTCGTAGACAGGCTTAGGCAGAGGCGTGTTAGTACACATGTAAGCAGCAGTGACCTGTAACAAACCATCCTTGAGCTGCATGATGGCAATTTTTCAGTAAGATAGTAGTACACAAAATGACATTTATATAGAAACAGTCAGATTCTTTGACTTAACAAATCCAGCTTTCTTTGGTTTCATGTAGTTTACAGCAGAGATGGCTGAATATATTCTCTAGTAGTTTAAAAACCAAACCCAAACTAAATCTTATACATTTGAGACTGGCCACCATCCCTGCAATTTATCACTAGCAACCTAACCTACATGTTTTTCATAGTTTTATCACCAATTGAAGCTTACTGTTTCAGTAGCTCTTTTCTTAAGTAATAAAATGTTAGTTAACAATTGGTGTTCTTCACAGAAGAGTTTTATGAATGTTATCAAACAAGTTCTGACAAAAACAATAAAGTAAGATGGTTTATTATTTCCAGAATGCAGTATTTACAGACAGAGAATTTTAGTGATTTGTCTCAGATCTTAAAAATTCATCTCCAATGCCCTAGTTGCACAACATATTATGGGTTGTTTTGCTTCAGAATCCAGCTACCTATTAATTGCATACTATGTCTGTCACTGTGGTTTCTGGGATCCTGGTTGCTGCCCACCTGAAAATATCACTAACTGACTGAGGGTACAACATCAGTGTTTACTTGATAAGCTATCTATCCAGAGTTGTATGGATACAGTGCTTTTGTCCTATATTATCAGCCTCTGAAAATGAAGGTTCAAAATAATACTGATGATACAGCCTTAGCTACAGGAGAACTCTTAAGTAATTTCTGTTACAGCACAAAGTCTGGACTTTTTTTTTTTTTTCTCTGCAGCATTGTGGGATGCTTGGATTGAGGAATTTCTTTGATGTGTAAATGCACCTTAAGAAGGACATTAAATATTTCAAGTAATTGGTATGAACATGAAATCTCTCATTAGTGTCTGCTAGACAGCTGCAAAGTGCAGATAAGAAAATGCATGTGCTAGTACAGGAAAATACTCCAAAATTCTTGAGGGAAGATTTCTGTCTAGAAATGCTTCTCTTCTTTTTGCTCTTCCAGTCTCTGTATATGCAGCCTGTGTCTACTGCAGAAATTCTAGTGAAGTGCAAAAGTAAAGCCCTGTGTATTGTTAATCTCCTTGCCACAGAGGCTTTTCCTTGCAGTGACATGACATCCAGCATCTAGGCTGCCAACCAAAATTATTTTCCCACCTACTTGCAGGATAGAATTTGAATGGTGCTTATTTAAAACACTTTAATTTGTCACATTTGAGTTTGAAATGTGTTTTCAATAACATCAACTGAAGTCCATTCTGAAACTGACATGACTGTCTCAAATGAAATGACAACAGTAATTAACATTCAATTTCATGGTTAATTAAAATAGATCATATCCTAAGAAAATGCAAACTTCATCTCATAGAACTAGTTAATTAGTCTTTTTGAAGCTGCTTTTATGAGGTCTGCTGCTTTCACAAGTTCAAAGTCTGTTTGTTAGAATAATTTGGATGTAAAGAAATCATCTGGACTGTTTCTAGGAAAAGGAGAAATTTGCTTCTCCACACATACTTCTGGCAGTTTATGAGAAAGCCTGTACATATAAATTCACTCATCCTAAGACTGAGCAAATTGTCATTCAGAATTAAGGAAGAACCTTGGAAGGGAAAGGAATTTCATAACAGGCTGATTTTCAGTGTTCATTGTGGTTACTTACTGCAGTGAGAAGGGCAGTCAAGTGTGTACTGCCAGTATCACCATATTGCATAATCTAGTTTAGTGGGGAGACCAGAGATGAAGGCTGGAAACAGAATTCAAGTCCTTTAGAGGTCTGGATGTTTTCCAGCTATATGACAGGGTAGAGTTACTCTAGTGAAAATCTGATCTTTTTTTCAGTGGTGCTCTGAAAGCAGGGTGGTGTGATGTCCTTTGTAATGCAGACTCCCAAGGTAATGAGAGCACCTGGCCATGTTATCTGTTGGGACCTGCATTATGCATTAACCATTAATCATTTTAAACAATTTTGTAAAAAATTGCAGCTTTCTCTGAAGATTACCTCCTTTCATATAGATTTAGTACTGATGTGAAAGACTACCCATTGCTAGCTTTGGTGAATGAAGCTTTATGTCTACAGACTGGGATTCAGGGAAATTTTTCTCTGACAATGGTTACAAACTAAACCCAAACTAAAACCAGGAGGGAGAAGGAGCTTATTCTGTAGGGGACAGGTATTTCAATCACAGTGATTTGTGCAGCTCTGGCTTTTCAGTGAGCACACAGACTGCTGATGGATAGGGAAGCTGAATTCAACAGCCAACAAGATCACCTCTTGAGTCATTTATGCAAGAACAACTCTAGCATCCTACTCAGCTGGGGGGCAGTACAGAAAATATTATACAGGGGATATGTTCTGTTGCCAATGAGGTCAAATGAGGAAAAGGCTAGTTTAATGTTACTGATAAATAATGCAAATTTTAAAAGACCACAATAAATATAATCAGGTAATCAAATTTTTCAGTGCTTGAACTGAGGTACACCTTAGGTCAATCTCATTGCATTTATCTGTCTAATATCATGCACCATAAATATTTTTTTCCACTTTTAGATCTCTCTTATATTCAGAACAAACATTTTCCTTTGGTGCTGTTACAAAAACCATAGCACAGCACCTAGTATGAAATACAGTCATAGGTGATGCTGAGATTGTAAGTTAGATATTTGATATCTGGCTTCTCTTCCTCAAACCAGGAACAATTAAGTGATAGAAGTACTTGTTTTAGACCGTTGTCTCAAGTTGTCTTAAATACATAACAAAATTAACTTAGAACGTTTTTTTTTCTCTTTCTGCATGAGTTTGAAATTTTGGCTTCCTTTTCAGCAATGATGAGAAGCTCATAAGTCCATAGATTTATTTGATTTTCCCCAGTAAATATAACAAAATATGTCACCTGCTTTTCCTATGTGATTAAGACACTAGAGCTGGAACAATGCTAATATTCACTATCTTTCAGGAAATTTGTTCTGTGTTGCAGTTTAACAAGGGAAAATATTTGTAGCTGTTTCATTAAAAATCTGAAAATTATTCTCAGCTCTGCCTAAAATATCCTTATGTAACCTCATAAGTAAAATGCATGATGTGTACTTACTCCTGAACAATGGCAATACGAAGCCTTGACTGATGCTAAGGAGTTTGAATGTTCAGAAATATTACCATGTATGAGTGGGAGAGCTGGGACTACACAACTCAGTGAATATTCCTCCAAGCTATAAATAGGTTTTGGAAAAGGTATCAAATACAATTTTTCAATGCCCAACTACCTACAGTTCATAACTGTGTTCTCTTACACTGCCAAGTATTTTTTAGCTTTTCAGAGCCTTGTGTTCCAGGTACTGCAATCTGGGTTGCTTATTTTCAAATACAATATTAAGGCAAATTCAGAAATACACATAGAGAAAAACAGAAGTTAGCTAGCTTTTTGAACTGACAGACAAAATGAGTGTGATTCGCTGAGTGACAATCAAAATTATCAATGCCCACGTTAAGAACGTACGACACAACATTTTAAATACAGCAGTAATTAGCCATTAGGCTATCCTGATCATGTAGTAAGTTCCTGTGTCTTTGCAACCCTCAATTCCAAAGGAGACAGCTTTCTCTAAAATCCAGGCCAGCTCATTTTCATTTGCATAATAAAGGAGAAAGTTCTTTCTGTGAAGGTATTAGTGGATAGAAGATGTCCTCTCATTGATGCAACAGGGCAGATGATTTAATGGTCTCTTTTGGCCTGAAAATATATGGCTTCTGTGGTTTTGAGCATCAACCCAGTTACAGTGTGTACATATGTATTAAAATACTAATTAATACACAGAGTTTACCTGTTCATTATCTTGACAAGACAGTCAAGAGCTTACATCCCTAAACTTGAAGATGAGTGCTTATGTTTTTATGATTTATAGAAAGACAGGAATCTGACAGTTTTCTTTGTTAGATTTGCTAACTCAAACAAGTCTTAGTGTTTTAGTCTGGTTTTCCTCACAGAGCAAACACGACTGTTATTCCCATAAATAGCCTAAAATTATATTGTCTGCTAATAAAATCTTCAGAATTTTGTAATGTCTTATATTTTTCATGTTAATTAATTTTGGAGATTATTTCATTGATAATAAGAGTCCACAGTAATGAATTAATTTCAATATATCATCATCCTTGCAACTGTAGTTCATTATTGCTATGAAGTTGTACTGCAATTCACTTACATTTTCCCTAAAGGACTTTATCCCAAATGACCAATGTGAAAGAATTGAAGTTGCATTCCAGATATTATCTGGTTTGTCTTAGCTTTTGCTTGTTCACTTTTCAGACTTCACAGTATTAATTTAGCCTTGGAGTTGGGGAGTTTTGGTATTTATTTAGGAATTAACCTTGAGGATGCCATTATAACCTTGCATTTCCATGTTTATCTGCCAAAAACATTCACCAAGGTGAGTCTTCAGTTTCAGAGAATTACTTGCTGACTGTGGGCAAAAGAAGGAGCTCTGCAGTACTCCTCAACCTCAAAACCTCAAAACACATGGATAGTGATTCTATTTTGTATTACCATGAATTAATCTTCTCCTAGTCATCCCTCAATATAGAATTTTTCTCACCATTTGGTAATCCTTTTCTTTTTCATCTTCCTAATTACACTGATAATTATTTTCTATTATCCTGGTACAGTCTGTAAATCTTTCACATTGGGAATTTCACACTGGGTTTCTAGAAGAAGGATAGATTTCATTTCTAACTTTGGTTCCAAACCAAGAGAGTATTTCAATACACCTTCAACATATGGGTAGTCACGCTGAAGTCAACAGGTGACTCATAGTTGATGAGAAGCATATGGTTAAGCTGTGGTTTTGGGTTTTTTTTTCCCAGATTTGAATCTAAAATCATACTGGAAAAGCTTGACTGTAACAAAACTGCTGTTACTCCACTGTGTGGAAGAGCAGGACACCTGACATATTTCCACATTTTCTGTCTTGTGGGCTGTGAAACTATATTTTTCACGATTTCTTTCTATATATGTGTATGAGGTTAGAGGAAAAGCTGAGGCAGTGTGATCCTATACAACTGCAAGCAAGTTATCTAGTCTTCACCATGTAAGTGAACAGCAGGATGAACAGTTCTACTGATGCTTTGCAGAGATCATAGACTCATAGAATGGACCTCTGAAGGTCATCCAGTCCAACCCCCTCTAAGCAGGGGCATCCTCAACTAGATCAGACTGCCCAGTACCCTCTTGAGCTTCACTTTGACTATCTTCAGGGATGGGGCCCCAACCACCTCCTTGGGCAACCTGTTCTACCCTCATACTAAAGAACCTGTTCCAAACATCCAGTCTAATCTGCTCTTTTCTAGTTTGAAGCCATTGCCCCTCATCCTGTCACCACAGGCCCTCGTCAACAGTCTCTCTCCATCCTTCTTGTAGGCCCCCTTCAGGTACTGGAAGGCTGCTATTAGGTCTCCCTGGAACCTTCTTTTCAGGCTGAACAACCTCAGCTCCCTCAGCCTATCCTTGTAGCAGAGGTTCTCCAACTCCCTGATCATTTTTATGGCCCTCTTCTGGACCCACTCCATCTATTTGAGTTCTATGAAGACTGACAGAGTGGTATCATGTTTTGATACAGTAACAAAGGTTTTGTTGCATAAATACTAAACAAGATTGTGTCATTTCCTGTGTTCCAGGTTTATTTCTTCTTGTACAACTCTGTAATGAGTTTATTTTGGGTCACAAAAAGTGCTAGTTTTTCAATATTAATTTCATTCATTAGGTCTGAAGGCGCTAGACTTGGTTTTACCATTGTTTGCTGCTTCTCTTTCATTTGCTTTCTTTATACATAATTGTAGCAGGTGAATGAGATTTTGTTAGGGTGATCTGTTTAGCATAATCCATTCATTAAATCTTTTTTTTTTCTTTTCTTAATTTTATATTGCTTGTTTGTGTGATGAAAAGTAGAGGGACTTCTGGGAGCAAGGTCTAAGTCCATTTATACCCGTTCCATCACACATTTTAGCTGACCAGTGGATTTGTACTCTGGCATTTTTGTGGAGACAGATCCATGTCAACAAGAATAATACTAGGAATTCCTCTGGTTTTGATGAATTTGCTCTTACTCAGAGCTGTTTCCTACTGTATATGCAGTACTTCCCTGTTTGAAAGGAGAGGGAGGTAGCTGCTGAGGAGGCACTGGATCTGAGCAGGCTGAAGTGCCTGCTGTGCAACCTTGCCTTCACAAGCTGCAGCAGCTGGGAGGGGTCAATGATCAGGTACAGTTTAGCACTCCTAGGACAGCTTCCACTTTGGGAAAGCATTGAAATGCCTTTTAGGAACACCTCGGTTGCTTTCAGCTGTGCTCTAACAGATGATCTCTGGGCAATTTACCGCTACCAAACATCCAAGCCCGATGTCTGCTGGGGCTCTACAGATCACTTACAAAAGTGACAGAATGACATCTTAGCTGCCACAGTATGCCATCTAAGTTAATAACGTAAAAGAATGTCAGCAGTGCTTTTAAGTCAATGTGTGAGCACTGAATTGTAGCAAGTGTATCATCCATTCTGCCATGTCTGCTGCAGTGGCGATAACCTGTGTCAGAGGTAAACAGTTCAGGTTTGTGACCTCTTGAATCTTCACGAACTCCCAGAGACCACAGAGAGACTGTAAATCCATCATTGGCTGCACTGGGAATTTAAATGTCCAATTTTGATACTTAGGTACTTTGAATCACTCTCTTTTTTGCTATAATGTAAAAAACAAGCAAAAAAAACCCAACCAAACAAAAAACACAAAAAAAAAAAAAGGAAACCAGAAAACTCACCACCAAACCAAACAACAAATAAAACCCCAAACATAAAACCCAAAACAAAAAAGCAGATGTTTGTAACCAGCCCCCTCTGTCATGTGCCTATCAATGTTATCTTTTTGCTGTTCATTGATTTTGTGTGTATCACCTCACAGCTTTGCAGTAATTGCTTTTGGATTTTTAAATAAATGATACTAACTTTTTCTCCCATAGCCACTATCTTATTTACAGTGAAAAAACAGTAAGAGATAATTCCTTTTGAGAATCCATGCCAATTAGATCATGCCAGCAGGCCTGGTCTCTCAGGTCTCTTCTCATTCTGCTTAATTTATCATTTGAACCCATTTGCCAGGTTTAGATGTGAGGTTTATTGGCCTAGAATTGCCAAGATCAAGCCCTGGAGTTTTTAAAAATACAGACATCGCCGTGGTTGTGCTTTAATAGGATTTCATTTTGGCAACTACTTTTTAAGGATATCTGTTTCCAAAACAGACTCTTTTCTCCCCAGACTACTGTATTTAAGGGATGTTGAGGAAAAATGCTAAGGGAATCAGGCACTTAAATCTCTCAGATTCTTTTGCAGTCTTACCTATACAGTGAGATTCCAGTAGGTCAAAGGCTTCATATTAAGGTACAGTGGGTGACTATTACATAAATGAAAACTGTCATCTGCCCTTCTATGAGGTGCTTGCTGAAGAATGATTGATTATAGGGGATGAATCCTGAGCCAAACACTGAGTGCCTGCAGGAATATGTTGGTTTCATCTCTGTACCCTTCAGCCTGCCATGTCCTGTCATTAGTTTTTCATGGATGCTGCTATATATGAGAGTTTAGCTAAGCAGGGAAGTGTCCCTGTCTCTGACTTTCATGTATGTCTCAGTTACTGCATCAAGAGTTTACTTCATTCTGATGTTCTGCTGACCCTAACACAAACAGAAAATGCACTTTTGAGTTCAGTGAATGTTTTATCACATGTGAAAATTTTGCTGTTAGAAATGAGCGTAAATCACATGATTTCAGGTGCCAAAAAAATACCACATTAAAAAAAAATCCTTTATGGTGGACTATACTGTTCGGTATCATAAGGCTGCCATGGCTGACTATCTAAATGCTGTCACTGTTGTAAAGTGAATGTGGAAAATATTTCATGTACATTACTGAAAGCATGTGATTGCAGAACTTTTACTACAAGACTTGGCCTATCCAAGTTCAGACAACCACAGTTCAGAGTTAAGATTCCCTACCAGTCATAATTAAAGAACTCTTACCATGGTAATGAACAAGTTTAAAACAGATTAATGTTTCAATTCAAACAGTTGTTTCATTCATCTTTGCATCATGTGTAGTGGCTATTCAAGCACAGCTGATTTTAAATGCACCCTCCCTCTAACCTCAGATGATGGCCCTGGCATAAACCCCTACAATATAATATTTTAAATAACTAAACCTAGCAGGTTAAGTTAGGCATCCATTGTTGCCAGTGCAGTCATGTAGGCATGACTGATTAATTTAGCCAGAACTGACACATTACTTTTGTATCTTTTGAGCCTTGACTCTAATGTTAGTTCCTGAATATTTTAGCTTAGCTTATTCTGGGATGCCTCAGCCATTCTTGTTATTAGTATATTTTACTGATGGTGTGTCAGTGTTAAATCCTTGAGCGCTAATTTGGCACAAAAGAATAAAAGAGTATCTTTTGCCTTGCGTACTAAATGTTTCACGAGTGCAGAACACAATTGCTGCAATTTACTGTCTATAATGTTCCTACATATAATACACTTTAAAACCACAGAAATATTTTCTTTATATCACTTAAATGTGTAATAAAAACTTGATCTCTGTCACTGCTGACAACAACACAGAGTAGCAGTGAATCTTAGGACTATTTATGTCAGTCTATGCTGATTAAAGCATATGAAAGAAATAAATTATAATGGAGGGGTATCTTTTACTAGCCAGTTTAGTGCTTATCCCTCTTTCTGAGATTGCTTCTGGACCAATATACCTACTAATGTAAATGCCATTTGCCTGGATAAATATCAGACATATATTTCCCTTGACCTTTTAGTCTATTTAAAGCAAAAAGGAAATAGATATTTATTGTTTGCCAGTCCTTTTTTCTGTCTCATTTCACTGCATATGTTCTGGAATCCAGTTTTCTAGGCAAGCTGACTGCATTCATTCCATTTGCCATTCTGCCATCTGTGGAGTAATTAACTTTTGACTTATGGAAAAAAAAATCAAGAAGAATTACAATCATCAGTACTCCTGAAAGATAAGCAGTAATATTGGTTTTATTTGAGCTGAAGGCATGCATGAACATCCAAAATCTGGAAGTTACTCACAGCTTCCTTTGGAGTAGCCATGTTATTTTTTTTGTAGCTACGATTTTGTTCTCATTACTATGAAGACTGCTACATTGATCTATATTTCTGCATCTGGGTTGACTGTGGCCTTAAAGCATTATATAAGGACTTTATGAAATTGTTTGATGTTGACTGACATCCACCTCTGCCAAAACACAGCATCCCCAGAACTAAGATTTACAAAACTATGTAGATATTTTCCATACTTTATGTGGCTTAGGGTAGGAGAGAAAAACATTCTCATTTTGTTTGTAATTGGCAGGCAAATTTATATTACTATGAATATTAAAAGAAGATGCTTCTTACCACCCTCACATGATATTAGTTTTCATTTAAACAGGAAAACACCTTACAGAGTGGTTACAATACTGATTGCATTAGCTCACAAGCCATGTTCTGTTGTGCAGAAGAGCAGAGAACTGGCAAAATATCAGTTTCACACACTTTTTGCCTGTGCCAATTCACAGTCTGATGAACTAGCCTGAAGCATTCAGGTTTGTACTATAGAGAAACCATGTGTAGCTACTCATGCAGGTTGGTGCACTGATTACCTTACTCCCTGCTGTTTTAATCCAGTTGAGTTGACAACAGGATGAATTAAGAGAGATGACAGAAGTGCATGTTGCCTTTACCAGTTTTCCCACCCTTAGCTTCAGGTACTTCCTGTCTCGGTGCAGAAGCTGGGAAAGAGACTCAGTGCTTTTTAAAACGTTCCCATGTGTGAAATGAAGGCAGGAATCAGATTTGGATCTTGTCAATAAAATTTAGAAATGCAGACTTGATGATAACTTGCAGTTCCATCTTGTAGTTTCAACTATGCATTCAAAATTATGAAGATATGGATAGTATTTTTGAGGAATATGGATGGGTGGCCTGTAACTGCTAGAATAAGAAATCTGTCATAGTGTTTATTAGGCAGCATAATATTTTACCTCAGTTTTCCCACCTGTGCTGTAGAAGTTGTCTATTCATACTCCTGCACAGCCCAAACCAAAGCAGTTTTTCCATGGATTTAGTTAACAAGGGCCTACTGTTTTTGGAAGGCAAAGAGCTCATTTCTGTAACATCTGGTGTAGGACAGTTGAATCTTCCCAATTTGTGCAAATCCTTCTGTATTTTATGTCCTTTGTGGTATTTTAATCCCGAAGCCGTTTTCTACAATCAGCAAACTTTAATAGTTCTCTTTTTATATAAACATGTAAAATAAGTATTGTTTACATTAACTCTGAAGGAGAGAACATTTTGAAACTGCTAAGTAGTGTGACAATGGCAATTTTCTGCTATTCTGTGCTCTAACCCAGTATAAAGCTAGAGTCACTGTGACTCTATTGATTTATCAGCTGTATTTTGAGCTCCTAGGGGGTTCCTGCAGAGACATTTCACACAAGAAAAGCGCCCTAGGTGCAGACACTTGAGAGAGGACAAAATGTGCCAAAGTTCATACTTTTTATTCTTGTTTTGGGTTGCTTGCTTGCTTTTTGGTCAGGGTTTTGGCTTGTTTGTTTTGGATTTTTTGTTTTAGATGAGAGATCAGATATTAATCATCTCAAATTTTATCTATCAGTGTTCTACTAATTTGTCAACTAAAATCTCAGACAGTGTTCCTGGCCCTGATTTAAATTGTTTCTGTCTACAGTGTACAAGATTGTCTTTTTAGCAGAAGCTTTACTATCTCTGAAAGCAGTTGCTGGATTTAAGAATAAATTGCATAAACAGGAGGTTAAACTGTGCTGGATTATGCACAGCTTTTTCTGGATATACAGTAGTGCTAGCTTTATATGCAGAAGTGCCAAGAAAAAGAAACAAAATGTGTTTTCCAGCTGTTAAAAATTGATCAGTTAACACTGGCCAACATGTTTAATGTAAAATCCTATGTATGCTGCCTATGGAAGTAGTGTTACTAGTCTTGGAAGGTTTGGTACTAACATCAGTTTTATCTGTCTTTTACCTAGTAAACCTTTTTTGAGTCTTTATTGTTGTACACCAGAATACTGTGTCATATGTAGCTATGTGTACAGAGCTGGGTTTATTTCATTATCACCATTGACACACTGGCAATTAAAATATCATGTTCCCAAATATCTCTCTCAGGTTATTGTGATAGATAAGGTGACACATTAAATACTCTGATACTGCTATAAATTAAGACATTTATAAATGTCTTTATTCAATCATGTGAGATTTGTTTTGGTTTTTTTTTTTTTCATTTCCTTTAAGTTCAGCTAACATTTTCTTCTCCACCATTACAGGTAAGGCTTATACTAAATTTTGTGCAGCCAAAAGAAACCCCAAATACCCAAAACTCAGCCCAAACTTCTAGAGATAAACTCTTTATCATCAACAGACACAGAATGCTTAACACTTAGCACAATGAAGGACAGTTTCAGGGAAAATTCACGATGAAGAAGTGATTTCAGCTCAGTGGAATCCTGTGTTCTACTCTTGGATGAGGCAGTATTCCTTTGGGTAGTCCTGTAGCACACCCTTGCCATTAGAAGAGAGTGACACAAGAGATGCATTGCATCTGTTTACACATCAGCCACAGTTTTGCCCTTTGCACTTGTATATATCTCTTGCTAGCCAGAGTTTTGTATTTACTTCACAGATAAAACCAATCCATCTTAAACCATATGGTTTACCTATTTCAGGAAGGAGAAAATGCAATACCTTCTGTATTTCTGCTAATTTTGTTACCTGAGATGATGATAAAGTTGGTGAGTTTCACCTTGACCTCTTGAAACCCATTTTCTCAGTAGAAATCACTTGACATGAAAGTCAAATTTTCTCAAGAGTCCAAATGTGTTGACTTTCATAGTTGTGGTGTAAAACTCATTCCATTACTCAGGGAACAGCAAGGAGCCAGAGACCAGAACTCACTTGTGTCACCAGAGATTTGGTGGACAACTGTCAGTGACTATTGAGTACACTGTTCAGTCTGCCAAGAGAGTAAAGCCTGCCTCTTTGGAAGCTGCAGAATAAATATCCTTTTCAGTACATTCGTTCACATTATTTCCTTCAGTCCTTGAATGAAATACCATCTGGTCTTGATGACTTACTGTAATTGCATCTCTAATTGCTCTGTAACTTCCTCCGTAGAGAGTTCGGTCTCTGTGAAAGCCATATTCTGATTTACCATTAGAATTGCCTTCAGTACAGCAAGTCAGTTATCAGGACTCTCCTCTTTCTACATCTCACTTCATCAAACTGTGTAGAAGAATAATGGTTACCACAAAGTAAGATTTTTCTGATCTACAGAAATTCTACTTTGGTTAAATACAGATGTTTTTCTTGGAAAATATGTTACAGATCAGACAGGTAAAGAAAGGAGAGAGATTGAGAACTCCTTGACATTGAAAAACCCAAGATGTATTATCAGTTCTGTTGCTTACATCTCTCTAGACTCAGAATTGATATTTGCAATGTCAGTCACATTGCCATTATGCTTTTGCTATGGAATGCTTTCCTGCATTTAATACCTCTGTCCCTGTTCCTTAATGTTTTCTTCTGATGTTATGCCAAGTCATATTGAATTTCCTTATAGTTTTAAGAAATCTTTTTGAAGTACTGAAAATAATTAAAAGCTATTGTCCACACATTTTTTCATCAATGTGCATGCACCTTACTGGCCCTGTAGTTATAGTATAATGCATTATGGCCCAAAGGTAAAAGTTGTTAGAGTATTCTAGTTAATGATGTGTGTTTCTGAAAAGTTTAAAGTTCTCTGTGAAATCTGAACATATATTCTCTGATTGCATTCAAGCCTATTCTTCAATTAAGGAACAGACAAAGGCAACCTTTTTTGATCCATGAACCAGCAGTGGAGATCCTAAGACAAGAGCATCCTGCAAACAGGGCAGGGCACAAGACATCTTCTCCTAAAATCATAAAATCATAGAATGGCCTAGGTTGAAAGAGACATCTACTCAAACCCCCCTTCCATGGGCCGGGACACCTCTCAACTAGATTCAGCTGCTCAAGGCCTCATCCAGCCTGGCCTTGAACACCCACAAAGAGGAGGCATCCACAACTTCCCTGGGCAACCTATTCCAGAGTCCCACCACCTTCATACTGAAGAACTTTCTAAAATCCAGTCTAAACCTATTCTCCCTCAGCTTAAAACCATTCTCGTTTGTCCTGACTCAAGACACCCTTACAAAAAGTCCCTCTCAAGCCTTCCTATAGGATCCCTTCAAGTATTGTAAGACAGCTCTATGGTCCCCCCCAGAGTCTTCTCTTTTCTAGGCTGACCAACTCCAGCTCCCTGAGTTTATCGTCATAGCAGAGGTGTTCCATCCCTTGGATCATCTTTGTGGCCCTCCACTGGACTTGCTCCAACAGCTCTGTGTCCTTCTTATGACAGGGACAAAAAGCAGCATGTTTAGCCCTACCTCTTGCTTCCCACATTTTGCAGTGGAGATCTCTTCTTCTCTGACATCTGAAATAATTTGCAAACAGGATTTATAACCAATATAATTTTATAAAATAAATTGTATATCTTGGAGTTGCAGAAGAACATTCTGCTGCAAGTTGTATCACTTCCCACTACACATCTAAGAGAAAAGGAGAGGATATAACCAATACACCTGGGTCAGTTTCCCCATATGGATCTTCAGCTCAGGATAGTGACATTGACTTTGCTCTTGCTCATTAGGACCTCAGGATTTTATTGCAGCTTGGGAGTTCAGCTCCTTTCTTGGTTCTGTAGGAACAGCCCTGGGATCCTGAGCAGTTTCAGCAAGGTTTCAGATCAATATCGTCAATGTGGTCAGCATAAATCACAATGTGGTTATGATTGTTATCCCACATGACTTCACTTGCAAAATTTCACCTGAGGCTACTTCAGAGCTAGCTGTCAGTCCAAAGCAGCATATGGGCATTTCTAATATCACTTCTCTAGCACTATCTTCACACAGGGGTGGAGAATGCATGCAGTCTTGGTGTCATGTTTCCCTCCCTTCAAATGCACGCTCTTAACACGTGTCAACAAAAGACATACAGACCCTCAATTGTCCACTCTTTCTGAAAAGGTATCAAAACTCATACAATGCAGCTTGCCTGCAATCACTTTGTTCTAAGAAAGAAATCACACTTCACATCCTGACAGATTGCACTGTGCATGTTGTATTGGCTGTGTTCTGTGTGTGAGGGAGCAGTTTTCAGCCTTACATATTCACCATGAAATAACCTGCACAGCACAGCAGTTACCAGGTGTAAACATCTGCCCACCAGGCTCTTTCATGGTCAACAATCCTCAAGCAGCCAGGTAGTGTGAAAAGCAAATCCAACCAGTACCAGAAGAAGAATGAGTAATGAGTGGAAAACATACAATTCTGTGCCATAAGAGGCCACCTTCTAGGCCCTCTCTGAGATGCCCTTTGGCATCCTTGTAACAACCATGCATTTCTAGAGTCCAAACCTGTGTGTGCTGTTAAGAAACCGCAGTATTTCAAAATGTTTTGTCTGTGTGGAACCTATTATCTTCTTTTCTTTCTCTTTATGCCAGCACCTGGCTGTGCTTCGCGGGTGGCTAACAGTGGAATACAAGTCTCTAATGTCTAAGATGAGACATTTTAAGTCCTTGGATGCAGCCTTAGATGCAGAATAAGAGATATGAAAGCATACCTTGTGTACAGTTGATGCACATAGAAAAATGTGGTTGTTGTATATTCAGCAAATA
The DNA here is from genome assembly GCF_027791375.1 of Indicator indicator. NCBI lineage: Eukaryota > Metazoa > Chordata > Aves > Piciformes > Indicatoridae > Indicator > Indicator indicator. The sequence goes on along the minus strand of NC_072015.1, from coordinate 35,497,720 downwards.
TCTGAGTGTCACCTTATTGGGTTAGTGGGAGGAGGTATTACATAGAAATAACCTGGCTTATTTGGGGATTTTTTTTAATCCTCTTCTTCTAGACTCTATGTGTGAACAAATACGAATGTTATTTTTGCAATTGCTGGTGTTGAAGTACACCACTGCTGCAAAAACATTTATGCTGGTCACATTATTCTAATTATTCTAATGGGTTAGCTATTGTGTTAGAAAAATCCTTCCCTAACTAGAAGAATATATTCATATGATTTGTGAAGCACTTACTTGTACTGGATTTAACAAAATTATTCTCAAATTTAAAAGCATTGTGAACTTTATGACAAATTAATGCATTTTAATAGAGCAAATTTGTTTTTCAAACACAGTGATTGTTCACTATTCATTCTTCTTTTTATAAAGTGCAAATCATCCATAGAGGAAATTCAAACAGCACTCATGTGATAGGAGATAAATCAGAAAACACTATTTCTTTGTTGTAGTTTGATAAGTGACTTGCTATTTGTCTTCAGGTTATTTTTGGTGTGAGGGAAGGTGCTAGCATTTATCTGGACTTGTTCAGCAAATGCTGGAATTGAATATTTTACATTAAACTGCTCAACAATATGACAGTTTTAAACCTATGAAATCCATAAATAATTTGTATTTAACAAAGAGTTGAATGCATGCTGGCAGAAATCTAAGAGTTATGGACCCTTTCTTTTAAGATATAGAGACAAAACACATAATTTGGTTTTGGGCAAGAGTAGCTAAAATGTCAGCTGAGATCCATGCACTTTGACCGCTTTTCAGTGAGTAACACAGCAGTTGCATGGCAGGTGCATTTGAAATGTTAAATTTTAATGGAACTGGGAAGTACAACAAGAGCTAGATTTGTATGCCAGCAGAAATGAAAGACATGACTAATCTACCAGGAGCAAAAAACTATTCTGCCCACTTCAGATGGAGCATCCAATCAGGCACTGTCTCACAGGAATGGTGAAAGGTTCCAGTCGGTTTCTCTGATAGGATGATGAATTCTGTCATATTTTTACAAGCAAATGACATGGACTCACCAGACCGAGATTTGGGAGAAAAGTTAATTTAATCGAGAAATAATTGACAGCATGAGAGATTGGAAGGGTCAAAGGGGGGAAAGCAGAAAGTGCTTTCTTAGAAAAGTAATTTTTTATTCAGTATAACTAAACCAATCTAGATGAGACTTGCAGAGAGTCAGACTAGATAAAATATTCAGACAGGCTATTTTAATCTGGTCTCTGTCTATGTTGTATAAATCTGGTTTTAATCTGTGTTCCCTTACCCAATATAAATAATATACGAGTAAGATTGCATAGGTGAGATGAAAATACAAGGCCATAATAATTCCTCAGTGGTCTCAAATCCAGCCTAAAAATGGAAGGTCTGAATTGTGATGCTACTTTCTAAAACTGTTGTATTTCTGCCATCCTATTGATAGTTCCTGTGGGGAAATGGAGGACAGGTGTTCCTTTCTCCTTTTCTCCTTACAAAGGAAGGTATTTTCCTGACTTTTGAGGCAAAAAAAAAAAAAAAGAATCTTTCCATAAACTTTAAAATTATATGTTCTGATACTCTCACTGCATTGTTAGTCTTTAACCACATAGACCATGATATGTAGTCAATTAGGAGGAGCAGCCCTGCAGAAGTGAATGTAGTGGGAATTCTGGACTGAAAAGCACATTAAGAGCTGACATAGTGGTATTTTGTTGCACACTAGATATACTGGCCTATTCTGCATCACCAAGTCAGTCATCACAGCAAATCAGACTAAATCATGGGTTTTTTTTCTGAGAGATGGCTACCTTTCAACCCAAAAGGCATCCCCCTGCTCTAGCAGGAGTTATCTGCAGAAGTTTATTGGTATAGACATATTCAGAGATCCTTTCAGACATGACATCGTTTATTTGAAGAGGTGTGACTTGTGTCAATGGCCTGTTTGTGCTATGATGGGAAAAAAGTGTCAGGAAACTGAAGCTGAGACTCCATCCATCCAAGCCAGTAATCTCAGAGGCTAGAAAAAAAAGTTTCTCTCCTTTTCCAATATCTGCATCCTCCAGTGCTAAAGCTGCTCTCTTTGATGCTTTGTGCGTCCAAATATCTTGGATGCTTATGCATCAGCCCAGCCAACTTCACAGACTGAATTACATTAGGCTTGAGTAAATTTTAGGTTAATACTTGAGGCTCTGTGAAGAGAAGTTTGGGCCTACAGGATAATATTGACCTATTTTGTTCTTAGTTTTGCATTGCTTAACTATTATACAACACAAAAACCAAGCAACCTAGAAGGTCAACAGGCAAATTAAAAACTGAAATTAAAGAGAAAAAATTCAAGCACCTTAACTGGGGCTTGAACAGAATTATGTAATTAAATCCAAAACTGCTGAAGGCTACTATGCATCTGTCACCTAAACCAGTAACACTCCATTTGTTGCTTTAAAATCGTCCAGAATCAAGAATCGTAGAATAGTTTGTGTTGGAAGGGACCTCCAGAGGTCATCTAGTCCAACCCCCTTGCAGTGAGCAGGGATATCCACCACTAGATCAGGTTGCCCAGAACTACATTGAACCTGACCTTGAATATCTCCAGAGACGGGGCCTCAACTATTTCCCTGGGCAACCAGTTCTAGTGTTCCACTACACTTACAGTCAAGAACTTCCTCCTAATGTCCAATCTAAATCTACTCTTCTCCAATTTAAAACCATTACCCCTTGTCCTATCAAAAAAGTCCTTTGTAAATAGTCCCTGACCACCCTTCTTGTAGGCTCCCTTCAGGTACTGGAAGGCCACTATTAGGTTTCTCCAGAGTCTTCTCCAGGTTGAAGAACCCTATATGAATGATAACACACGTGATGAATTGCATCAGTCTTGGCAGAACGGAGCAAACTCTTACATTGCTCTTTACCCCAGCACTTGGAATAGAAGCATCACTCCTTGTATGAAATTTGAGCACGTTGGTCCGGACATCATTAGGTTTAACTGACTCTGGCAAACTTCGACTGCAAAAAAACCCACCCCTGCGACCGTTGCCTCTACCTTGTAAAACAACCTTTTCTGTAGCTCAAGATAACGGTGAGCTAGTTTGCCCAAGAACTGGGACACCAGTTTCAACTCCCTCCTCATCATTTAATCTCCCAATCAATGCCCTAATCACTAGGCATTGACTTTTCTTTGTACAAACATTTGTCTGTTTCCTGGAAAATTATGTCACTCTGCATTATTGGATTTGAGACACAAACTGTTTTTGCAGATGGTTGATCCCTAATCTCAAGGGTACTTCTTTTTTTCTTTTCTTTGTTTTTTTTTTTTTTTGCATTTTATTCAATGAACCAGGAAGTGGTTCCCCTTTCCCTGATCACTGCTTTAAGATACCACATTTTATATTAGCTTTGTTATTTTTATGTTGGCTTTGTTATTGCGGAAAAGCTTAGGGGTATATGTGGTGAGTCAATTTTGTGATGGTATAAAAAAGAGAAATCTGGATGATGTGCCTAAGAGGCAATGTTTAATTATCTTGCTATCCCATTGCATAACTTTAGGCAGCTTTCCACTCAAGATACTAGTTGTTCTGGTTCCCATTTAAGGATATCTACCTGTTTCCATATATCTAGTCAACAAACCTGTGAAGGCAGATACCTGAGAGATAGCTATGCCTGTCCTTACTCTTAGAATCATCATTTATCAAATCCAGCCTTGAAAGCACATTGCTGTTGGGCAGTAGCAAATTAACTTTGTGAAATGTAATTTTTAAAATTTCTTCTTATCTATCTAATAAATTACAACCTTAAAAAAGAGAAAGAGTCTGGCCTAGAGAGTTAAATTTATCATGACATTAATCTGACTATGTTTTTACTCTGCTTAAAGTTTAATTAGATTCTTTCTCTCTAATAAATCTCATTTTAATTAAGACAGCCCAAAATGAATTATATGGACTGTTACTGGATGCTCATTGTTGAATATTTCAAAGATAAATGAAGCTAACTCTTGCCCTCAAGTGAAGCCCAAAGAGCATGAGGGCATAAACATTGATGGGCATGGGATGGCAAATTGTAAGAGGAACCAGAACTACAAGGCTTCTCTCAGTAGATTTTGGCTAGTAGACCCTGTACAGGCAATGAGAAAACTTTTAATGTGTGTAGGGAGTACATAATACATCCTGTCAGTCCTATTTATGTTGGAGGTTCTTTTTGCAGTGGCCATCCATGCAAGTGCCACATGACAGATGCACACAGCATAGCTGCAATACTGTGTACAAATTCATGTACAGATTTGACATATTGCACTACAGCTGAGCCAGTGAATTTCAGCGTTTATCTATAACAATCTGTCTGTCCTAGTCAAGCACTTTTCCCCTCCTTAGAAGGCAATCAATCAGTGATGCCATATAAACAGCACTCAGTTCTTCTTTGTAATTTCCTTTGGCTTGAAATTGAGTTGTTCAGACATACTTGAAGGCAGAACTGAGTCCATAAAGACCCTCTTCCTGCAAAGTGTGGCATGCATGCAAATAACTCCTCCTACAAAGATTCCCATTGATGGCATTAACTTTATGGCCAGCTGTATGGGTTTGCAAAATCAGTACCTTTGACAAGGGGGAGGTTTTTGAACATTAGATGAATGGCTTGTCACAGCCATTAGAAATAACTATTCAGTGAAAGTTCCCATATTTCAATTCTAGAAATTTGAAAAAAAAAAAACAGTACTACTTCTTCATAGAATATCCCTGGGGCTGTTTAGTCTTGAGAAGACTGAGAGGGGATCTTATCAATGTGCATAAATATCTGAGGGGTGGGTGTCAAGTGGAGGGGGCCAGGCTCTTTTTGGTGGTGCGCAGTAATAAGACAAGGAACAATGGGTTCAAACTTGAACATAGAAGATTTCACCTCAACATGAGGAGAAACTTCTTTACAGTGAGGATGACAGAGCACTGGAACAGGCTGCCCAGGGGGGTTGTGGAGTCTCCTTCTTTGGAGACTTTCAAAACCCATCTGGATGCATTTCTGTGTGGACTACCCTAAGTGATCCTGCTCTGGCAGGGGGGTTGGACCTGATGATCTCTTGAGGTCCCTTCCAACCTCTAATGTACTGTGATACTGTGAATATGCCTAGATATATAGTTCTCCTGGTTTACTGACAGATATTGCCAGATATAAAAGAAGACATGTCTTTGTCTGTATGTGCTCTCATACCCTAAAACTTTTTAATTATAAGTAAAATATATGGATCGTGAGTCCTTAACCAGTTTATTAGACTCTAGACTTCTATTCCAGTGTTGTGCAGCTGGTGCTGCACATTGTAGTATATTAAAATTGCTTACTGAAATGGTGATAAGGTCACAGTATCTATTAGGATAATAAACTATATTAACATTTTTTCCCAAAAGGATGGGCTCACGGGGCTGGGGTTTTAGATGAAGAGCGGACAGGTTGTATATATGGTACAATAATTACTACTAACAGTGAAAAGATAAAAGCAATAGCAACTGATTATGTTACAGGTTGATGCCATCCAGTGGTTCAGTAGAGCACTGAGGGGACAGCTTTGAGTAATATCTGGTACAAGATACTATATTTACAGATTAGTTGTATATATGGTACAATAATTACTACTAACAGTGAAAAGATAAAAGCAATAGCAACTGATTATATTATAGGTTGATGCCATCCAGTGGTTTAGTAGAGCACTGAGGGGACAGCTTTGAGTAATACCTGGTACAAGATACTATATTTACAGATTAGGCCACAGAATTATTCCTATTTGATAGTATTATTAAAATTAAACTTGTTTGTGTTTAATGATTATCAGTTTAGTTATTAGTTATGTTCTAACATATAGTTACCTGGTATGTGGTGCTGCCCAGGGGTCAATGCTAGGTCTTGTTCAATACACTCATCAATAACCTGAATGAAGAGATAGAGTGTAGCCTCAACAGATTTGCTGCTGATACAAAACTGGGAAGAGTGGCTGACACGCAGGCAGGCTGTGCTGCCTTTCAACAAGACCTGGACAAACTGGAGAGCCTGGCAAAGACAAACTAAATGAAGTTCAACAAGGGTAAGTGTAGAGTCCTGCACTTGTGGAGATAACACCATGCACCAGTACAGATTAGGGGTTGATCTGCTGAAAAGGAGCTCCACAGAGAAGGACCTTGGAGTTCTGGTTGATATGAAGTTATCCATGGGACAGCAACGTGCCCTGGTAGCTGGGAAGGCTAGTGGTATACTTGGGTGCATTAAGAAGAGTGTGTCCAGTAGGTTGAGGGAGGTTCTTCTACCCCTCTACTCTGTCTTAGTTAGACCTCATCTGGAATATTGTGTACAGATAGACTGAGAGATCTGGAGATGTTTAGTCTGGAGAAGAGAAGGATTAGAAAGGACCTCATCAATGTCTACAAATACCTGAAGGGTGGTTGTCAGGAGGATGGAGCCAGTCTCTTTTCAGTGACATCAGTGATAGCACAAAGGGCAACAGACATAAACTCAATCACAGGAAATTCAATCTCAACATGAGAAAAAACTTTTTAACTGTGAGGGTGACAGAGCACTGGAACAGGCTGCCCAGAGAGACTGTGGAGTCTCCTTTTTTAGAGATCTTCAAAACCTGCCTGGATGTGTTCCTATGTGACCTGCCCTAAGTGGCCCTAATTTGCAGGGTGATTGAACTCAATGTTCTCTGGGGGTCCCTTCCAATGCCTAGATTCTATGATAGCCTTTATATATGCTTTGACCTATATACATATACACAGGCATATATTGTCTTGCATGTGTTGTGCATCAGTGTGCACATATGGACAATAATAATGTTATATAGTACAGTTTCCACATGAAGGACCACACCTCAGAAGAGCACAGTTATTAAAAGTTAAAGCAGCTTAATTTTGCTGTGGTAAATCAAGCTAAAAATATGTGCTCCAGGAGTGGAGCAATCATTTTATTTCAGGACTCTGTACAACACTAAGCCTTCTATCTTAGCAAATATCTGTAAGGGCAGATGTACTGAATGAGCTGCATGCAGTTCTGAATGCTGTTAGAAGTAACCTCCTATCGTAACAGTACTGCAGTGGATTTGTGTGGCCTCTACTTAGAAAATAAGAAATTACCAAAGAACTTCTTGTCTCATGGGTTCCAGATTGATGCATTGCATTGCCAAGCTGCAGAAAAATTGCTTGTAGATGTTAATTTTGTAGTGTTCAGTAAGTGGAACTGATACTCTGATTAGTTTCAAATTAGGAAATCAGTGCAAATTTTTTAAAAAATAACTCAAACCCTGACAAGAAATCTGCTTGCTGGTTTTTTATTATGTGCAATGTTAGTATGCAGCCTCCAAAATATTGTTCTCTTTTAACAACATGAGTTCCTCAGTTTTAGGCTAACAGGATTATTGATTTAAAAAAGGAATAAAGTCTTCCTTGCAAAAAAAATACCCCTCAAGAAAAGTATTGCTTGCATGAAAATCCATCATTAATCAACAGATGAATAACGAACCATGGTACAAACAGCATCTTATTTATGCCAAGATCAAAAGACTGGGTTATGTCCTGAGTTTGTGTTGATTAATAATGTTTTCAAATATCTAAAGGGTAAGTGTAAAGAAGAAAGGGCCAGTCTCTTTTTGGGTTATACCCTGTAATAGGACAAGTAGCAACAGACACAAACTGAAAATCAGGAAGTTCCATCTCAGCTGTGAGGGTGATGGAGCACTAGAACAGGCTGCCCAGAGGGGTTGTGGAGTCTCTTCTCTAGAGAGTTTCAAAACCATCTTGGACATGTTCCTCTGTGGCCTGCCCTAGGCGATCCTGCTTTAGTAGGGGTTGGACTTGATGATCTTCAGAGGTCCCTTCCAACCCCTATGATTCTGTGATTTTTATGTCCCTTTCAACCCCTACCGTTCTGTGATTCACAATGAACCTCATACGTGCAAGCGAGTGTGAAAGAAGAATACAAACCATAATCTGAATTTCCATATTTCAAGAGTTCTCATGAGGCAGGAGCTTTTAAGGGGGAGCATTTGTGCTATGTGTTACACTGTAACATCTCTACTGAAAATAACTAAACCCTATCCTCTGAATTCAGATATCTCAGGAGCCTTAATTAAGTGGAAATTCTTCATAACTGGGGTGCAGTCTGAAGAGCAGTACTATAATCCTGGGGACATCAGAGGCTGTCCCCTCTCCATTCAGATAGTGACATAATTGTCACTATCCTATGCACCCCAACCCTAGCCCGTTCGTCGAGAAGGACTAGAAGAAGAGATTGTCCAGCAGTAAAATGTGGCAAGGTTTTCTTCCATATTCAGCAAACATTCAAAGGACAACTTTTAGCTCTCTCTTTCACAAGTTTCTTTGCTCACGCTTCCTGTTTTTCTTCCACTCTCTCCAGCCCCCATCTTCCTATTTGTTATGGGACATTCAAAGTGGCTGCCTTCCTAAAAGAGCATTCAGCAATGTCTTTTTAAAGCACAGAGAGAAGTGGCAAAGGCATGTGGCATCTGACAGCACTGGTGGGGGACTGTATTCCAAGCAGAATAGGACCTGTGCTGCTGTCAAACTTCATGGAGCAGGTGGAAACATTAAAAAAGAAAATCAATACTAGAAATTATGGTTTAAAGGCCAGAAATAATTAAGAAGTATCAGCACTAGTTTCCTCAAAAGGCAACATATTTATTTTCAATTTCACTAATTCCATCTATCTGCATTGTTGATATCCTCTTCTCAGTATCTTAGAGACGAAAAGAATAGTGAGCCGAAGGAGAAGAGAGCACTTCCTATAATACTCATTGGGTGTGTGTCTTCCCAAGGTGTATTTGGTTCATGAGAGTGGTCTGTTCATGTTGATATGGTCTGTGAAACAGTATAGCTGTTCTGGATTGCATGGTATGCAAAGACACCTGAGTTCCACAAACCTGAGTCAACCTCTGCAGACACTTGCCTTAAAACAAGCATGAAGAAAATGTGTGTCTTCATAAGTATGCTTATGTGATATAACAGTTTATTCAGGGAATTGAGAAAGGTATTGAGAATTCTTCCTTCTTTTGAGTATGGAAATCAGTGCAAAACAGCTCTGAGAGATCAGCAACAGCTCATGCTACTTTTCCATGCAAAAACAACTTCAGGAATGCTCCATATTGGAGTGCCTGCAATTCTTTGCGGAGTGACAAGTGATAGCATCAGCACACAGTAAACACACTTTGAAGTACATTAGAGGAATTACTAGATTACTTCATCCTGCATGGAAATTGCATGAAATTCAAAACTGCAGATTTTGGTGGGAAGGATTGTACAGTTATGAAAAGGAAAAAAAATTATTTTCTGGGTGCTGCTTTTTTTTTTCCTTTTGTAAATAGCAGAATCAGAATAAGAAAGGAAAGGGCTGAGAAAATGAAAAATGACTGACAAATGGAGTTATCCCACTTCAGTTTTGACAGGAATGTAAAGAGCATTGAAAACAAGACAGGTTCCTGGCAGTCTGTTTCATAGGAATTCCTGTCCACCACCAACAATGATTAAAGCAGCAACTGAAACTTTAAATTCAAGTTACCAGAAAAGCCTTTTGAATATTTAATTGTTGCAGATTGTCCCCTGAAGTGTCAAGCAGTACACAGTCAATGCCATAAGAGCCTTTCCCCAACTTGTGAAGTCTACACAGACCTAAGGTTTTTGTGCATCTGTTAACAGGGAAATGCCTTCTCTCGTTTAGCAATTATTACTTTTTCCCCTAATCTCAGCCACAGGCGGTTAAATTTTACTTTGATCAACTGTCTTGTCTTTATATCACTTGTCTGAGATCTGAAGGGAGTGAAACATGACTGAGGAAATACTTGTGAACTGGCATTAATGTGATTTAACTCATTTGAATAAGTTTTGGATTAAATTTGGCACTTTTTTTTTTTTATCTGTAAGTTTGGATAGTTAGTTTTCATAGTTGTTGGCATGGGAAAGCATGAACACCCAGGTTTGCTGCAATAGAGGTAAGTGCAGACATAAGTCTGTGCTCCGACTGTGCAAGTGGTAGTACATAATTCTGTGCCCCATTGTATACTTGCATCAATTATTCCCCACCTTCTCTAACTTTGATCTTGGCCTTTCTTCTGAAATACAAGAAGAAGAACGTTGGTTGTTACATCAGGTTAAAAGTTGACAAATGGTGTGGATGAGGAGAATAAAACTGAAGATTTCTCAGGGCAAAATGCTAGCTGCCTGTCATGTCTTCTGCAGAAATTCTGCTTCTCTGCTACCCTCAGCGGCTGCAGCACAGAATAATGATTTCAGTAGTGGACTTCTCTATTCTTATTTATTTCCTTGTCAGACTATTTACAGCCTTATAGGCTTAGAGTATTCCTTTCACTTGCACCCAGGAGCTCACTGGAGGCCAGTACAGTCATGCTGAGGGTAGTAGTATAATGGGTTTAACTCCTACTCATCCTTCCATATAACCAGGTTTCAACATCTCAGGCATCACAGACAGGCTCCTTCTGAAAAGGGTATTACAGTGACCTTATTTTGGCAAATCCTGCAGTGGAAAAGGAGCATCATGGGGGAGTAAGCTGGTCTGTGCACTAGAGTGCAGGAGCAGCCTGGCCAACCAAAAGCAGGAGTTTCTTCTGTTTAAAATAAGTTGCCAATATAATTGGGGATGATGTTACCTCTGACTTGATGAACACCTGAGCGCTGAGTTCATACAAGTATTGGATAATATGTTCCACTAGTCCAACAGCTTCAAACAGGGTGAAACTGCAGGAATACATACAACAGGAACGTCCTTGTCTTCCTTACTCCATCCAGAGCAGTCCTGGGAGTCAGATAGTAAGGGGACACTGAATAATGGTTATGACCAAACAGTTCACAACCTAATAGTCTAACCTGTCATCAAAACATCTAGATTTTTATAACAACCTTAAAGTGTTTGTTACTGAAGGTTTTTCTAAGAATAACACTTGTAAGCAATATTGTCTTGAGGCTGAAGCACTTTCTAGTTTATTTCTTGTGATCCTTTGCTGCACTGCATAGTACTATGACCTAATTCAAACTGCTGTCCCTCAGAAGTTACTCCATGTTTATTTAGTCAGGCTGAACATGGTAAGAAATATTTCTAGGTCAAAGTGTATCTATAATTGAGATTGCTGCAGATAGATCCCACTGGATTTCTTGTATAGTCCTGTCAGGCTGCACTCTCCCAGGAGTGAGAGTCTGAATTCCTGAACGCTTGTGATGCGCAAAGACAGTTGGCAAAGGAGGGATAAAATGCACACTTGGTGTTGTTAGGAGTTTGCAGACAAGCTTGTAGCAAAATACTTTCATTTTGCTAACTCTGCATAAAGATCATGAAGGAAGATCTTCCTGAGGAGGGCTTTGAAGGAGGGTAAGAAGGGGATTTTTGTCCTAATTCAGAGAATGAATTCAGAAATGTCTCTCATTACATTTTTTTACAGAGCAAAGAAATAGACAGAGATACACAGGTTCTTGCTAGAACTTGTAATTTAGTTAAAATAATGTATAATATTTACAATTACATTATAAACTGTTGACTTTGAACTTGGGTGTTTGAGAATGTTTTGACTACAATAGAAAGTGTGATCATTTTGGAAAACGGAGCTGATGACAAAATACAAGTTGTAGGCAGCCACCTTGCCTTCAACAGCCAAAACGTTAGCAAAATAAATTGGGAAATAAGGATTTTATAAGCACAGAGATAATAAAATTTTTAAAAGTAATATGAAACAGCCAACATCAATTCATTAAGGACAAGTCAAATCAATGTTTTCCTTTTTGACAGTGTAACTGGCCTAGTGGACACAAAGGAAGCAGTGGATGTGATATATTTGGACTTTAATTAGGCTTTTGACACACTACCAGTTACATTCTCATAAGCAAGATAGGGAAATATTCTGGATTAAATTGCCATCTGGTGGGAGCACTCACTTGTTGCAGAAATGTACTAAAAATTGGTTATGACAGTTCACTGTCAAACTGGGAAGATGTTTTCTATGATATGCTCTACAGACCTTTTTCTCTGTTTTGTTCAAGTTTCGTTAGTGACCAGAAAATGGTCGTTAAGAAAGTTGTGAACGTTCTTAACACTGAGAGGAAGGGAATACTTTGGAGGACAAAATTAAAATTCAGAAGTCGTGATAGTTTGAAAAAGTGATCTGAAATTAGTGAATCTGCATTTGGTAAACATGAAAGAAGTGCTAAAGTTAGTGAGGAAGAATAAAATGATGAAACAAAACATGTAATAAGTGTGATAATACTGTACAAAGGGCAGGAGTTGTTCTCATTCCACATCTGAAACTATAGTTTAACATTGATACAAAAAAAAAAAAAAAAAAGGAACAGATGAATTGCAATGTTTGTATGTCAGGCACTGGAGATAGAAGGCATTTTATTTTACACATGACATTTTAATTAGAACACTATGCCAGATGCTTGGATTTCAGAAAAAAAGGTAAACAAATGGCTGAGAGTTCAGGGAAAAGTCATTAGAGGCTTGAGAGGTTTAAAAAAATGGCTTGTGAGTGAAGTTTGAGAATTTGCTGATTTGTCATGCCACCTTTGTTCTAAACCAAGCTAACGTGAGAAAACTTGTCATAAAAAGAACAGTGAAAAAGAACAGTGAAATACTAAGATCATTATAATGACAAGAAAGCAGAATTTCCTCCTATCCACTGAGGATAGGACAAAAGTAGTTAGCTGAATTATCCAAGAGAGAGTTAAGTTAGATGCTAGGAAAAAAAGTAAGTACAGGGACAGATTGTGCTGGAACATGCTAACTGTGCAGTCTCCTTCACTGGAGATTTCTGAGGACTCGTTAGATGAATGTGTAATCAAGAGTGAGCTGGGTATACTTCATTCTGTCTCAGAGGTTTCTTTCATCTAGCTTTGTGTGATTTCTACTTAGTAATGCAAATGTCTGAAATGAGTCCTTGGGAGATTCTAGAAAAATCTCTCTAAGGTAAATTCAGACAGAAGCATCTCTACAAGCAGACTGGCAGCAAAGCCTGCTGAAGAGACCTTGAAGCTGGCATTGAGGGTGAAGGGAGATGATGACCCACAGTCCATTGAGGAAGCAGTGCACTGCATTGGCAAGAAACTGCAAAGGGTATGGTTTTATGAGACAGGACTTAAGAATGACACAGTGAAGGAGGCCCACTTCAAGCATATGCACACAAACAGGGTAATGCCAAGGAGGACAGCATCATGGAAGGAGCTCACATATTTTATGAGAAATCAACAGGCTGTCAATGCTGAAATGCATTTACAACCACGTGGCATGGAACAGAAACAGAAGGAATCAAAAGCATGTGTGCAGCTGCAGGACTACAGCCTTGTACAGACATAATGGGAAGGTTCCTGCAACCAGCAAGGACAGGTCTTTAGCAAGGACAGGTGAGGAAGGTTGTAGAGGCATTCAGCTTTTTGTGAGAGACTAGCAGGAATTCATCAAGTTTTGCCATGAAACAGATGATGAACCAGTAAGCAGTTTATGAGGTAGGATTAGAGGGCAGACCCTTGTGGTGAGTTGAAAATTCCCCCCCAACATAAAATTGCCAGACCAGCTCAGTTGGAAAGCAAATGAAGCTGTATTTACAAGCAAAACTACAATCTAAAAACATGGAATGTAATGAATATGTACAAAATACACAATATTACACATATTTACAAGTTATAAACAACACAAGAGCCCCCCTGACCAGGGGGCTACTAACAGCTTCCCCACTCCCTGCTGCCTTGCCTTCGCCCTGTACACAGGCAAAGAGAAAGAGCAGAGAGTTGCTGTTAGTTACTTAACCACAACAAGAATGCATTCAAGGTCAGCAAAGCCAGCAGAAGCACAAGTTAATATCTCCCACAGTGAGGAAGCTGAAAAGGGAGAAAGTAAGTTTACAGATCTACCTTTTATGTTTGTCATCTGTCCAATGACCTTATTGTTATTTTCCTTTTTACATCCAATGGTAATTTATTTACATTCTACTACTTTCTGTCCAAGATCTGTGGAAAATTTTCTAGGCACAGCCTAAAACTACCACAATCGTCTTGTGAGAGGTGTCTGCTAGAAACTTCCTGATCATGATAAAGATGTGTCTGTCTTCAGACAAGGAGAAGAAGTCTCACACTCTAAAGCCCTGGTTCTCATGGTGTACCTGGTATATGCTGGATGGCAACACAGCATTAAACATGCAATCCTCAGAATACATGGGATGCATTGAATGAATTCCCTAGTAGTGGTGACCAGTGCTCCAACAATGGTTGATGCACCATTGGTCTGGATGCTTGCAAACAATGAAGAATTTGACATATGACAGCTGGGGGAAGTCTTGGCTGCAGTGGCCATGCAGTGGAGTAGATTCCAACTGGAGAGAAGATGGCATTGTGGTAATCACCCCCACAGGGCATTTGCCACCATCATTGAGTCAGTATAGAGATAGAGCACTGAACACACTTCCCACTCAGCAGTACCTGAAGCTAGCTGGATGGCTTTCAGCTCTGCAGACTGACTCAATTCACCTTTTTCTTCAGCAGCTTTGGCAACTCCACACAGCAGCCTTTCACCTTCAGAGCTTTCCTACAGTGCAACAGGACCAATCAGTGAATAGGTCATAATAGCTTCTTGTTACTTAGCAGTTATATGGTGGGACCTCCTTAGCACATGTTACCCACTGCTCCTCCAGTGATGTCCCAAAATCCTTGGCTCTGGCCAGTTTGTGATTAATTCCAAAGCTCCTGGGCAGCTAAGGCTCCCTATTTGAGCCACTTGTGTTACTGGTGCAACCCATTTACTCCATGTGGCATCAGCTGCATGGTGTGTAGAGGAAACCTTCTCTTTGAACATCCAGCTCAGCACTGGCAGTCAGGGTGCCAAGAACTGTGCTTCCATATCAATGGCTTCCAAGGCAGCTCAAATTCTATCATATGCTGCCAGTATCTCTTTTGGAGCTGGAGGATAGTTTGCCTTGGATGCTTTGTATCCCTGATTCCAAAACCCTAAGGGTTGGCCTCAGGTTTCCCTGCGTGGTCTCTGCTCCAGGTAGGACCATTCTTCCCAGCAGCAATGAAGAGCACATTTTTAACATCTTCTCCTGTCCAGAATGGCCTGAGGGCTACTGCATGCACAATCTCCTGTTTAAATTTGTTCAAAGGCTTGTTGCTGCTGAGGGCCCAATTGAACATCGTTTGTTTTCTCGGTCACTTGATAGAGAGGACTCACAATCAGGCTGTAGTCTGGGATATGCATCCTTCAGAAACTCACAACACCCAAGAAAGTCTGGGTATCCTTTTTATTGATGGGTGGAGACATAGCTGTTATCTTGTTAACTGTATCTGTTGGGATCAGGTAATGCTTATCTTGCCATTATATCCCTAGGAAAAAAAAAAATCTCTTGTGCAGGTCCCTTGACTTTACTTCATTTGATGGCAAAACTAACCTTCAGAAGGATTTGAATTATTTCCTTCGCTTTCTCAACATTGTCTTCTTCTGTATTGCCCCATATGATGATGTCATCAACATACTGCAAGTGTTCCAGAGCTCCACCCTGTTCCAGTGCAGTCTGGATCAGTCTACAGCAACTGGTGGGGCTGTGTTTCCACCTCTAAGGCAATCGATCTTAGGTGTGCTGGACACTCTTTTGAGTGAAAGCAAATGGCAGCCTGCACTCTGGTGCTGTATGAATAAAGAACACATTAGTGATGTTCAGGTGTGGCGTGCCACTTAGCAGCTTTTGACTCCAATTGATATTGAAGCTCTAGCATCTCCAGCATGACAGGTACAAAGCAAGTTGAGACAAGGAAAATTTAATAGACCAATAGAAAGAATGAACAAACAACCAGAACGACAACAATAGTAGAAAAAGTAATATATAAAATGAATAATATGAAATGCAACATGCTCATCCAACACTTTGCCACCCACACTGTAACCCACCACCAGAAAACTACTGCAGCTGCCCACAGTGACTGACACTGACACACACACATACACACACACTCCTTTATATAGGGAGCATGATGCTTATAGTATTGCATATCCCACTGGCTGGCCCAGCTGGCTGCCCTGGGCATGGCCCCTCCCAGCCTCTTGTGGAGAAAATTAATCCTATCCTAGCTGAACCCAGGATAATCCCTCCAAATCATATTATTGGGTGTTTCTTTGAAACCAAAGTGTCAGGAGGCCTGAACTGGTGAATGAGGAGCTTCTGACTCAACTTAGACCTAAAAGGAATTTGTAGAAGAAGTCAAAACTGGGACAGGTAAAAATCAGAGGAATATGAGAACACTCTCTAGGTGTGCAGGAATAGTGTTAGGAAGGCCAAAGCCTTTGCAGTTGAACCTTGAGAGAGAAAGAAAGGGCAACATAAAGGACTTTCACAGGTTCATCAATAGCAAAATGGAGATGCAAAATAAAGACCTGACACTGAATGGGACTGGGGACTTGGTGACAAAGGACATGGAAAAGGATGAGGTATCCGATGCTGCCTTCACTTCAGTCTTTTCTGACAAAATTTACCCTGAGGAACTGCATGCCACTGAGACCAGTCTGGAGCAATGAGGCTTTAGCCTCAGCGGGGAGGGTCACGTTAGGGAACATTACACCAGGTGGATGTGCACAAATCTGTGGGACCGGACTGAATGTATCCGTGAAGACTAAGACAGCTGGTAGATGTCATTGTGAGGCCACTTTAGATTCTTTTTGGAAGATTGTCATGATTGGCAGAGATTCCAGAGGACAGGAAAAGTCAAAGATCACAGCTGCCTTCAATAAGGGGAAGTAGAAGGATCCAGGGAACTAATGGCCAGTCAACCTCTCCTTAATTCCCATGGAGGTGATGGAGCAAATTCCTCTGGGAACCATTTCCTAACACATTGTATTTTAGTCATTTTCCAGTCCTTTGTAGAAATATGTGTTATACTATTTTTGGTATAATACACAGAGGTGATATGTCTGGGATGCTGAGGTTGATTCAGTTCAGTGATCATGCTAGTCAGATGTCACCTACCCTTTTCTCTCTCAGCAGCAAGCAGACTGTAACTTTTAGCATCTCACAAAGGCTGGTGAAGCTCCTCATAGTCAGACAGTATCTTCCAAGCAGCACACTCCTGCTTCCTAGTAGGGATCAGATTTAACAAAAATGCCTGCTTATTCTGCTCACCCATTTCTGTGAGAGCATCCTAATGCCATAGCTGGACACGATAAAGTGAAACCATCCAGGGCTGGTAGGTGTTTGTGAGAGACAGTGAAGATGAGATTAAGAGCGCAGACTGATTGCTGTTGCAGAAGTAATAAATTCATTTTTAAGGGAACAATTTTCAGGAATTTTAATTTGCAGAATAGGAAAATTAACTGACAGCGTGAATAATTCTCATCTCTCCATCCAGCAAGGAGAGAACACTAAAGGGAAACAGTTAATATAATCAGAATGACAGGAGAAAGAGTTGCTCATAATTGTTCTTGGTGACAGTATGATTTTTTTTCTAGAGTACAATCAGAAATGCCTGACAATTACTTTTAACAGCACAAAAAATGTAAATGATACACAGTCAGCTCTTTGTTATGACCCACATAACAAAGTTACACAGTAAGTCAGACACTTGTAGGGGACAATCCATATTCCCAAATTTAAATGACTTTTTAAATCCATAATTAAGACATAGGCAAGACACACACAAACAAATTCTGCGTCTATACACAACCTGTATGTTGAACTTTTGATGCAAAAAAAAAAAAAAAAGAAAATCACCCTTGCAATTCAAGGAGGAGAATTATACAGCTTTACTAAGTAAGGCAGTGCAGTGCTGTGAATCTCCATTCAGGCCATGGGGGAAAACTGTCTTGACAAAAAATTAAGACGTTTTAACGTTTGCATTTGTTCTGAATGAGTGTATAATTAAAATAACTGATTTTTCTTTTTATAGAACAAAGAGACTTTTTTCTAACATTCTTGTTCTCATATTCATGATGATCATGGCTGAGGCTTCCTAATTCTGGGCATGGTTCTGCATGGGGGTTGCAGATTTTAGTGCTATTCTGAAGACTGCTAATTAGCAACTGGCCTAAAGGAGTTGTTCCCCAAACTAAGCAGAGTGGAAGAAAGCTACAGCCTTTTCCAACACATGGAATAATGAGATAATACTGTATTTGTGATGATAATGAACTGTCTTGGACCCAAAGAATCCCTAGCTGGCAAAATACGCCTTGTTTTTAAAACCTCACTACTGGTTGAATTGTGAAAAGTAAGTGAAGTGGATCTGATAATCTGGCCCACATGACTCCTCTACAAAGTAAACATTATCAATGAACACTTGATTTCCTGTATCCTCAAGGAAAATTGCTTTGGAAGAAAAGACTGCTCATGAGTGGCTTTTGATAGCCTCTTTTCAAATGCTTATCTTCCTGGATCAGCAGGCAAGTCTTGTCTGTTAGGAATGCTCCACTCTATCTCCTTCTTCGGCATACCAAGGGTAATTCAGACACGTCTGTATCTTGATTTTTCATCGTGTTTTGTTCTGTTGTGAATATCAGTTTTATTGACATATCAGCCTCTCTGATACTCCTCTGTTGGCTGGAGATGTAAAATTCCCCAGCTCCATTTTTTATAAGAGCATCTCCCAGAGACATAATGAACAGCAGCAGGGATTGGGAAAAAACCACTTGATAAGTACTCAAACCCTTGCTTTGTTCATTCTTAGTGCTTATTTGCTCTAAGGTTTGCTGCCTAATAGTGCTTACACTACAAAACTATATGATCAGCCTTTTCCACTATTAAAATACCTCATTCTTGATTTTGACCTAGTTGCAAGAACTTTCATGTCAGGCTGCTGGTGGTATTATTTTACATTAAAAAAAAAAATGGTACTGTGTTTCAGGCACTCAATTTCTTAACAAAAAAAAATTAAATAAGTTGTCATTACCAAGGACAGAAGAAAAGTGCATCCATGAAAAAGCTGCCATTTCTGCACGTTCAGGGTATCTGTATAATCCTTACTGCATAGCACGATTATTCTGCAAATTGTGATGTTTTCATTGTTAGAAACATAGTCTTTAATACTAAAAATAGCTGTCTGTCTGAGTATAATGCTATGTACTTCTGCCCTATAGAATTAGCCTTGCAGAAAAATGCCTCAGGGCAAAAAGAGGTAAGTTTGAACTTGACCCACATCCAGAGCGTTTTATGAGCATGAACCCCATGGGCTTTTGAGTTGGTAATGAGTAGAACTGCAGAAAGATTTTTTTTCTTATTCCATATTTCTTCATGGCAATGCAAAGTAACAACAAGAATGAAGGCCAAAACTGTGTTAGTGCCTCCATATCACAGCAGAAAGTGATAAGGCTTCAGAAATAATACTAGGTACTATTAAGGATGACTAGTCCAGCTGGATTTTAGATATAGGAAATAAGAAAGTCTACTGCCTTGTGGTTTTCATGATGTTAGCTTCAAGCTTTTGAGGGTTTTTTAAGCTTTCTTATCTCCTCTCCTGAAAACTTTGCCTTTATTCAAAACAATTTTGCCTGTTAATTTCAACAGGATACTTCTCAGGATTAACATATCTGTCATGGCCATACTTCTTTGAAATTAGAAATGCATCTATTCCTGACATTATACAGTCTGCTTTTTGTTGCTAATTAAAAACAAAACAAAACAAAACAAAATAAACCACAAAAGTGGCACTGCTGCTTTGTTCACAGTCCCCTTAATTATCCTTAGGACATGTGTAGCTTTCTCATTAAAAAAAATATATATATATTTAAACTTCTGTTTGAGTGCCTTTGAAGTCATTACCAGATATATTTTTCAAATACATAAACTACTATAGGGATAAACTGGGGACATGAATGAAGTTTTTATGTACTATATTTTGCTTTGGCCCTTGCACGCTGTAGAACAGAGTATTGGGAGACAATTCTTGTATTTCTTTAAAATCCTGTCAACAAATTCCATAGAGTGGGCTTGGGTGTATGTGTGGAAACACTTTTGCTGCTGGCAGAAATCATCCCTGGGCTGCCCATGTTACCACCATCTGTGACATACACGCCATTTGGCGAGGGATTTCTCTCCTTTCTTAGGAGGCAGGCCCCATCCATCCCTTTGCTGTTGCCATGGCCATATTCTTTCTTTTAGCATTCTTGAGTGGAGAAGAGTGTTGGTTCCCCAGGAGATTGCCTGTGTATTTTCCTATTCCTTGTGTGCAACATCAGTGTGCCAGAATGGTGATGCTTGATGGTGCACCCAGTAAAATATAGCAAGTTATGAGACACTTTAACCACAGAGGTGGGAAAACTAGACCCTGATCTTCAGCTGTAGGTGGTTCACACTTCTCATTTTGGCATTGAATTTAGGAGTCTTCTTATTTAATATATATATATATATATAAATGCAAAGACGTGTTTATAAATATATACTATCTCTAAATGCATATTTATTATATAAGACACTATAGCTAGAGGATAGATGTGGGTTTCCCTGGATTAGGAAATGTGGGATCAAATTTAGAAAGCCAAAAGAGTGGCACCTGTGAGCTAGTTCAGAGCTTATCTCCTCACATACTCACCACTTCATCTTATTTCACAGCAATCCCCTAAAATCAGTAAATAGTCTTATTTTTGTAAGAAAAGTTTTGGTTTCTCAGTAAATTAATCTCTTTCTGTCACCTTGATTTGGTGATAACATTTTATATTGCAAGCAGCTGCTCCATAAAGATTGAAATGAGGACTATGTGATAACTCCACAAAGCAGCAATGCCAGGCTTGTGAAGTGCTCTTTCTTTGTCCAGAAGCCAGCATTATGAAGAGTCAATACAAAAAGAAAATTTAGGATGAGAAAGAAAATAAACATAACTGCCTCCACAGTTGTTCTCAGACAAAGCTTGTTTCTCAGTGCTAAAACCTTGTTGTTAAACAGGCAGAGGTGAAAAGATGATGTAATGCCATGAGGTATGAAAAAATGAAGCATTTGGAGCTTAAGAATATGTCTTCCTCTAAAATGGAAGATGGTCTAGGTCATTTAAAGTTAGTGAAACAGGAGCCATTCTACTGTGCTCTTCGATTAAAGCAGGATTTAGGCCTATATAAAGATGACTTTCTCTGCTGCATCCTTTTCAGATTAATGACATTTTAGTTCAGCATGATGACTGATAATCATTGTTATCTCAGGTATGCAGGGGCAGGGGAAAAAAACAACATCTTCTAAATGGCTGCCACCATAATAAGGTGACAATATCACAGAATCACAGAATTATTGAGGTTGGAATAGACCTCTGAGATCATCAAGTCCAGCCTATGACCTAACACCACCACAACAACTAGGCCATGTCACTAAGTGTCACATCCAATCTTTTCTTAAACACCTTCAGGGATGGCAGACTCTAACACCTCCATGATTATATTCCATGATTAAGGAATAGGAACTTTATTTCAGAGATACCATGAATGCCATTTATGCAGTCATGGGAAAGATAGAAGAGATTTCAAATAAATACATTTCAGCTAGCAAGCAAAAACTTATTTTAAAGGTCAGTTCACATGATCTTGTAATTGGGATATTGGTGGTGCACAAGACTTTAGCAGTGTTATCTTTTATGATAGCCAGGCTTACAACAAACTCAGACATATAACCTGTTTGCATATACTGTGAAGTATGGAGCAGGGTAAGCAGGGGGTTACAATCCTTCCAGATGCAGAACAGTAATTTGAAAATAACTTCTTTATAATAAACCAAAGAATTCAGTGTGAGGCTTTCACAGTCTCATAGACTGAGCATCTATTCAGAGGCTGACGTGGATATTTAGATTCAAAAGCCAGTCTTAGCAATTTTGGATATGCACAAGTCCCTTTCTCCCATGAAAAGGGATTTTTACAGTTTGCTGTGCTCCAGAGTGCAGAGCTACCTGGTGGGTATTATAGCAGCAGTGCTTTGCTGCGTTCAGTACCAAACTCAAAACACTCTCATTTTCAATGTTCCTTTGGGTATTTACTTTTACAATTTCTGTTTGCAAAATCTTCATTGCATCCAAATGCTGTTTTTCCTTTGTTTTGCTTTGGGGTTTGGTTGGTTGTTTTGTTGTTGTTGTTTAGTTTTCTAGGTGTGCAATTGTAGTTATTCTTTACCACACAGTATTCCCTAACAAGGCTTATTGTTACCACAGAGCCAGATAAACTGTTTTAGCACTAAGAAGGGAATCACTTCAAAGTACTAATTCACTAGCTTTGAAATACCTTAGCAGCTGTAAGCACAATTCACCAGATAGTTTCAGGTTAAAAAAATAAATGCTTCAACCAGATGCATGCTTGAGCTAGGGAAAGGGAATTAGTGTCTCTGTGCCTGCTGGGTTGGGGGTTCAGGCACTGTGTCAGACTGCAAGGGTCTTGATTCATTTGTGGTAAAATCCAGCCTGTGCAAGACTGGATGCTGGGTATGGGCTGAGAAGGAGGTACCAGTAATCAGATTGCATGACATTCTAAACAGGATCTTCCTCACTCTTCCTCATTGAGGTTGTTTCGTATTTATTAAATATTGACATAATTACATACACATGGAAGAGAGCAGTCTGAGACTGATTCTCCACCCATGTGACATTTGCTGGGTAGGCAGTATATGCATTAGTGTTCACATGAGTTTGTATCTATTAAGACACTTAGTTCTACAAATACAGAGAAAGAGCATCAAAAGGTGAAATGTAAAGCATGCTGCCGATTATAATAGCAGGTCAAGGCACTTTCTAGGGAGGTGGGAACTGGGAATTCAGATACCCAAAAGCAAAGGAAACATCTGAGTTTGGAGCTCCTGATCTGTAAATCCCTGAATGGTTGAATGAACACCTCCTTTCTTCTATGGTGAATTTGGGCTTTCTTTAGGAATGATCTTTCAAAAAGTTTCTGAAACAGTATTTACTCTTAAAAGAAAATTATTTTTTTAACAGAAAATTACTTCTTTTTAGGCACAGTAGGAAAAAAAAAGTGAGAACAATCTGTATGATCCACATCAAATGTGGATATTTGATTCAAAACCTGTTTGATTCAGCTAAGTTAAAAAAAAACTAAATCTCACAGCCTGTCCTGAAGGGTCAAACCCTCAAAGCATGCCCTAGCCCAGACAACAGGCTAAGCACCTGTGAATGTGCTAACCTGGACAGTGCCTGGGGTCCAGATGGTCAAGGCAAATGTATAGCATGTGCAATTAACTTTGTAAGCACTTGTGAATGTGCAAACCTGGATAGTTCCTGGGAGCCAGATAAACATGTACCACATGTAATTAACTTTGTGACACAGCTGTGAACTGCGTGTGTGCCCCTGGCCATGTTTGGATATGCCCCATCCTATAGGTCCAGTTATCAGGGTTCTGTGTTACCAAAGGGTGTTAATTGTCTTGGGACAGTAGTTAAACCAGCCTAGAAGTTAGGGACAGCAACTTGCCTTGTTCTCAGCAAGCAAGCAACAAGAGCCACATGCTACCAGAGCATGCAGCTGAAGGGCCTGCTCTAGCAGACCAGCTGCACCTGAGCCTTGTTTTTACCATAAGGAGACAAGAGCCAAATGCTGCACGAGTAGCAGCTGAAGAACTTATCCTAACAATTACACCCAGGCTTTGCACCTGGACCAAGGCAGAAAGGGCAAAAGCTCCAAGAGAACTGAATCCCAGAAGAGGCTACAGCCTGGTGACGGAGTGTACAAGAGCCCTATTTGAGCTAAGGACTGTGCAAATTATAACCACAGCATCTGGGAAGATACTGGACAGAGGAGCAAGTGGTGAGTACTTGGCTGATCTGCCACGGAATCCCATTTGTGGGAAAACCACAGGTCAGAGCACCTTTATTTCCAATTTGAATTGCTGTATTGGAAATGTTAGATCTGTACTTAAATCATTGAACTGTCTTCATATGTGGAATGTAATGCCCACAACCAAATAACAGAACCTGTGAATATACTTTGCAAATAAGTTACAGCAGTGTTTGAAGATACCACAGCCCAAGGAATTAAATTATAAAATATTTTAAAATGTACATTTTATAACACAGGCTTAATTCCAAGTGAGAGATATTTTGTTAAGCACTCATATTGCTACTGACATCTCACAAAGAGCATCCACTTAATATTTTGCATCAGAGTTAAAAAAGAACACTGGAAAATCAGGCAGTGAATTTTCTAATTTCCAAGACTTGCAGGCAAGCAGAGACTTTTTCCAGGATTTTGAGCACCTTTTAGCCTGAGTAATACCTTGCAAGTTCTATCTCTGCAGGAAATAATGGCAAATATAGTTATTCTGGGGTTTATTGTTTTAAATTATCACCTCTGTGTAACTAAATAAGCAATGCGGAACTGTTATGACCTATTTAACACATTCTCCCTATCTCACCTTATCCTGTTCTTTACAGCCCAGTTGCATTTCTCTGGGCCTGCATAACAGGCCCCCTGCTTTCCTGATGTGTCAGGTGAGCTATGTAGCCTCAGATCAATCACGTTGCACACGTCTGGCTGCTTTGACCTTGCTGCTCATTCACCATAAAGGTCTAATGTACATTTTCTACCTGTGGTCCATTTCTTTGTTGTTCTCAGGAGCATGTAGGGTAGCTGTGGGCTGAATGAGTATCCTGGCAGGCTCCACACTGCCTCAGAAGCATAGGCTAAGGATCCAATTTGTAGGAAAAAGTCAGTCCAAGGTTACCATCCAGCCTCTTCAAATTCATCTTCTTTTAAAATATTGATCTTTCAACAGAATTATTTCATATTTTTGCTGTCCTTTTTCTTTCCTTAATTAAAAAAAAATGCATTCTCAGATTAGAAATGCTTCCAACATAAATATATCAATCTGAATGTCAGAGTAACAGTGCCTGTAGTGCCTCTACTTAGTACAAGAGATGCTGTTTTGTCTAGATCTTTCAACAAGATGTCTCATCATCTTGTAAAAAAAAATTGATAGAGAATTCATTATGCTCTTTCATCATATTTCAAATTATTATATAACCTTGTTGCTAACTATTTTCGTGGTAAACACAATGAAAGAAAAAATATCATGGTTTTTTGCTTGCATAAAATAGATAAATTCTAATGTTGGACATTAACTTTTTAAATCTTTCTGTCAAATAAAATATGAGCCTTGGCAGATGATTCAGGATAAACCTGAGCTGCCTTGTACTTTTCACCTGGTTTGTTGCACACAGAAGCCTTTTATTGCAGTTCTGTCTTACAGCATTAGCTAATCACTGTGAGCATTCAAGTAGAGTTGCTGATTTTACAAACATGCACATCTACCTGTCAAAGCCATAATTCATGTTAAATGGGGATTGTAAAATTAATGTTATTTTGTGAGGTAGGTCACGTGTGGTCTTAAATGTGATGGAGCAAGAAAGCAGCACAGAGCCATTGTGAGGTCCACAAATTCCTGCTGTTAACCTCTAAAATGTGTGTGATTACAATTTCAATTGGAATGCCTCTTATATCTCTGGTGATTCAAAAAATAGTCATTTTATTTGGAATACCATTTCTTTGATTTGTAGAGAGAAATGGACTCTTACAGGAACATAAACAGAGCACTATCACATTCTAAACTTCCATAATTTTGTTAATGAAGCAAGTTCAGTGGAGGGCTATCAACATAGCAGTGGCTGGAGCAGTGGCTTGACCTGAGAAGAGAGGCTGAGAGAATTCATCTTGGTTCAGACTCCAGAAAAAGGAAGCGTTGGGGTGTCTTTATTGAGCTAGGTGAGCTTCTTTTACAAGTGCATAGTGGTAGGGTGAGAAACAATGAGCACAAATTTAAATGAGAGGCCCGGACTAGACACAAAGAGAATCTTTTTCACCCTGAATACAGACCTGTGTTCAAACAGGTTTCCCAGAGAAATTGTACAGTTTCTGTCCATTTTAAGATGGGACTGGATGAGTAACCAAGTCTTATTTTATTGCTTTGAGCAGTGGGTTAAATTAGAGACAGGTGACTGAGGTCCCTTTCAAGCAGAATTTTCCTGTGAACCTAGGATACATGATTTAAAAGCAAAGCTGTCTAGCAGTATGTCAAAAACATACTTAAATGCAGTATTGACACAGTGAGAGTTCCATGGGAAAACCTCAAAGGTTTAGCCATCTCAAGAGACCTCCGACAATGTCATGCTAATCTGGATTTGTTCTGATAAAAGAGCTTTGCCATGATTATACCTAATGATCCTTAAAGCCACAGGAGAATATAGTTTCCTCTTCTTGTCACAAGCATGGAAATATCTACAGCAAGGTTGACATAGGGAAGGAATAATTACAGTCACAGGAAGTTTCTGACAAGAAGAACCCATGAAGTGAAGTGTGTCATCCTTGTTTAATGCTGGCTAGGCACTTAGAATGGGTTGCTTCTGTGTCTACCATTCTTCTTTTTTTAATTAGCCTAGAGAAACTAAATATTTTTTTTTTAAACATAATATTTTAAATATCAAGTTTTTGTGAGATTTCTGGAGCTTTTCTTGGAGTTATTTGTAAAATTCATGTTAGTAGAGTGGTCTCTGCTCAGTCTGAAAGGACTCTTCAAGACAATTTGGTGTGGTTGTTAGAGGTAAGATCCACTAAAGTTACATATTTAAAATAACAAAGGTTATTTGTGGTGACTGCAGAACAAACTTGAAATGTAACTTCTGTTTTCTGTATATTTTAAGTACTCAGTATAAGGAAATTCATTTTGATGAAATGCTCACTGAAGGTTTCTTCTTATTCTTGAAGTTGTGTTTGTGAATAAACATAAGGTGGTACATCTATCCTTCTGTCAGGAATGAATTTGCTGCTGGATTTATCATGTGAAAAAAAAAATTAAAATCCAAATTGAAATATTCAATGAATTAGAACACTGCATAGGCTCCAGCAAATTGTCAAATGATGGGTTTCTGCAGAGACACCCGTTCTTTTTCAGGCATAGAAGTATTTAGCTGTCAACTTTAGTATGTCAGCCTTTTCAGGAATAATTGCTTTGAAACCAAAGAGAGCAGCCACAAAGGGTGAGTCACTACATCCAGTTGTGAAAAACAGAAACTAAGTATATCCTACATGCACTAATAGTCATATGTGAAGAAGGTAGACATTTTCAAACATTTTTGTAGGACAAACCTCCTACTTTCAAGTATGAAGCCTAGACAGAAATGTAATTCTAATAAATAAAGTGTGTGGTAGTCAATGAAGGTACTTTTGGAGTTCCACATTTGAAGTGCAGCAGCAAAGTGAAATGGACTGCTTTCAAACACCTTCTACATGTCCTTTCAGACATCACAAAACCAGCAAAGCCTTCCTGTCCTTTGTATTTTCTTTAAAGCATTTTGTGCATGCATATATTACACTGAAACGTTCTCTTCTCAAGAATACCAGAGGGAAAAAAATACGAAGAGCAGCAAAATTTGTTTGTGTACTGACTTGAGCAATCGCATACATTAGCAAAGGGTTTTCTTACTGTCTCTCTCTCTTACCTCAAGACAAAAAGTGGTAAATATATCACAAAAAGAAAATGAACTTTTATATATGATACAAACTCATGATCATTACTCTGTTACCAAAAGGCATTGTGGTATTGTTACCTTACAATTTAGAGGAAGGTGACTTTGTTCTCCTACTTTAGTTTGAAAAGCACGAAGCAGTTCAGAAAAGGCTAGCTGCATACCCCCATGGGTTAGAAATAAACTGAAAAATATATGGCTTTGATCTAACAATGAAATGCCTTGAAATGCCTCAAAATCAGTATGAAGATCACAATTACTGAACAAGTTTATAGAGAAGATGTTGTGAATATTTGGGTAGTAAGATTTACAACTGACCACAAATTAATTGGGTCGGTTAAATTTAGAAGAGTTGTGAGATGATTTAAAAGGGCTGAGGAAAGGGCAGAAAAGAGAAGCATATCTGAAGGATTTCAATTTTGGAGAGCAGTTTTATAGCTGGTAACAATGGTAGATGTCTGTGGCACAGTGATGAAAGTGGAAAACATAGAAAGGCAAGAACAAAGAGATGAAAGAGAAATTGCAAATGGCAAAAGGACAACAACAATCATGAAAGACTAGTTGAGATGTTTTTTAAAAACTCAGAAAAGACATGGGAGCTAATGCAACAGCAGTCTATAAAATAATTAATGGTGAAAAAGGCTAAACTGTATTTACTGTTTCTAATGTAACCTAAAAAAAAATGACAGCAGAAGCCTTAATTTTATCAACATGCTTTT
Source organism: Indicator indicator (assembly GCF_027791375.1). Lineage (NCBI taxonomy): Eukaryota > Metazoa > Chordata > Aves > Piciformes > Indicatoridae > Indicator > Indicator indicator. The sequence goes on along the minus strand of NC_072015.1, from coordinate 35,469,537 downwards.
AAAAGATAAAAGGTTGTGCTTTGCAGACTATGCATAATTAACCCATTGGACTCACTTGTGTAAGAAATACAGGAAAAGCGCAGTAGAAAAATAAATACAGAGTCTAAGCTTTATACAAGTAAGAAAGATTTTACCACTCATTTGGAACAAAATAATATTCCACCATCTTGAACAAAGGAATTTTTTTTTTTCCTGGAAATAGGGTTAGCTGTAAGTTTTGTACACTTTGCAAATCCACCCCTCGAAGCAGCTAACTGGGCTGCTGCTTACCTATGGTGACAGTTCCTTTGTCTTTGCTGTGGTGCTATACGTATATCTTAATTATCCTAAAAATACAAAAACATTGAGGGAAATGAAGTCTTTAAGTGCAGATTCACAGCTGTCTTTGTGAAAGAGGAACACTACTTCACAATAGCAACATAAAGAAGGCCTGACTTTTTCTGTGAAGTTGTATTTAAAGTCCATTTAAATGAAATGGTTTTACTAGCAGCAATAAATCAGCTCCTGTTGTAAATGTAGCAACTCTACCATCAGAGCAGAAGACTTCTGTGTAGGACTTCCTCCCAGTTCTCAGAGGCACTTTAGGTATTGAAGTGTAAGTTCAATACACTTTGAGTGTAAGTTCCTACCAAGTTTGTCTTTTATATTAATTTAGTCTTTAGCACTTATGCCATTAAAATGTATTTTGCAGAAAGGTACAGGTGGGATCTTACAATGCTCAGTACAAAATACAATTGAAGCTATTGATAACCAGGGTAGTTGATGGGCATAATCATGTGATAACTCAGGATTCCAGTTAGGTCCACTGCAGTGTAGTTACTGCCGCAATGATTTTGGACAATTCCTTTAATCCTGCATTTTCACAGTTCTCCACCACTAAAGTGTGACAATCATCCTTTTTCTTCAAGATGTACTTGAGCTAACTCTGCTGTTGGGATTGAGAGTGGGAAAATTTCAGTAATCCATTTTAGGGTACCATTTCTTCCATCTATAGTGGGGGGGTTTCACATTACTTTATAATAAGATGAAAGATAAAATGTATTTATGATAATTTTTGTCATTCTTACAAAATTCCTATTAAAAAATTACATTATTTTCCTCCTTTTTTTTTTCGCCAGCCAAGCTAATGATGACACAGTTGAGCAGTTTCATATTCTACCAAATGCAACTTACTTCTGATCAAGTGTTGTCCACGTACCTAAATGATTAGAATACTAAGGACTTAAAGTCAGGATTAGCTGTAGGAACTGCCTTCATCCTCAGGAAATAAATTAAAGGCACTGGCTCTTGACTGAAGAAATTATTTCAAAAAGGCAATGTAGATAGGATATGTGCATCTTCCTGACACCATCTTATGAAAAAAAAAATAACTAGCATATGCATATATGACAGAATTATTCCCATTTAGAGGAAATTATTTGTTTACTGTGTGCAAGCAGGCACTGGAGATAATTTTAATTTAAAAATACAAAGAAATCTGTTGATGGTAGTTTGGAGTACTGATAACCGTATTGATTTTACTAACTTCTTGGTTATTTGAATCATACAATAATTTATCAAGAAAAGTTTAGTTTACCTTGACTTCTATCTCATTTTGAACTTGTTTGTCTCATTCTTAAAGCCAGCCAAACAGCTGTCAGGATTGATTTCTGTGCCATATGTAATGAAATGCTTGACCAAAAATAGAAGAGGATTAGAGACACTCAGTGACCAATGATTTCTCAACCTCTATCTTAATATGCATACTGTGCCACTGGCTAGCCATCTTCATCCCATTTCATTCACCACTGCTCAGCCACACAGATAACTGGGTCCTTTTGCAAGTCCTTGCACCAGTTCATAGAATTTCTGATCCAAAATTAGGTTTTGAAGCACCTTATTTATGCATATTCTATCCTTCAGTTGACAACTATGCATCAAGGTGCAGCCTCTATGAGGAGGTGGCTTTTTCTCACATTGTCTCTCTTCCTGCTTTGGATATAAGATTTTAAACACTACTGTCCTCTAGCAGGTTACAGCAGTAAAGTGGAAGATGCTGGTTCAAGTTTGAGATGGAAAGGAGTTTGGAGTCCATTTCTCCTTGATCCTGATAGACAAGTTGTAGGACAGGGAAAGGGAAAAGGAAAAGGATGCCTCCCCTACTTTCCTACAGGCTAAATTTTACACAGGGACAGATACTGCCTAAGCATCTTTTGCAAATCAGGGCCCACAAGTCAGCCATTTGGGAAACATTTTGTGATGAGGCTGATTGTAAGACAGGCTATGGGTAAGTGAATATCCTGAGGTGCCAGGCGTGCACCTAGCTGCAGAAACAGAGGTGCCTACCAGTAATGTTTGCAGAGGAAACTGAGATGTCACAGGGATCACTTGCCTACAGAAATGACCTTCCCCATGAGTATTAGTGCTATCAAAACCATGGACATGCAGCCTTGAAACCCAGCATTCCTTTCCCCTTTGTAAATACAGCCTTGAGCATCTCTGTGACCGTTCTGCCTTAATCATTCTGTTTTGTTGTCTTTGCAAAGTAGTCTCATAAAAAGTCCTCCATCTACCACATTTGAAAGAACAGCCTGCTGTTTATTTCTGTGTCTATATACCCCTTTGTCTTTCATGTTCTAACGGCTGTTTGAGGTGGGTTTGCATTTTCATGATGGATATTATTAGGATTTGCATTGTATTCTTATGTATTTCCCTCCAAGGAAATTGCTTTTAATTATTGTTTAAGGTTCAACTCTAGTTACTGCCAAAACAAACTTCTGCTAGCTTCTAGGACTGGGAACTGAGCCACAAATAAACATGAACCGATATAATTAAATCAATTACTACCTTTGGTTATTTTACTGTTAATGTGTGTAGCCTTTATAGTTTCATAATAATGATGTCCAAATTAATTTTACTTGAAGTTTTTGGGTTCGGTTGGGGTTTTTGTTTGGTTGTTTTTTGTCGTGTGTGTTTGTTTTGTTTTTGTTTTGTTTTTGCTTGAGGTTCATGCCTTTCCAGAACTAGATCTTGCTTGAGGCAGTCATTTAATTTGTAAAGGAGTTTTGGTTTTGTTTTTTTTTCCCCTCTAAACTTTGTCCCAATGTGACTTTTGACCAGTTTATGTGCAGATAGATAAAATAATACTTTGGCAAGAGTTTATTAGCTTCAGTTCCCATTTATCTCCTTTGGTATTATGCATTCAATAGACCTTTTATGATTGGAGGCCATCATTATAACCTATGAATAGGCATGTAGTTTTGAAGTTATGCATAATAATTTCTACTTGGCTTCCCTACCATGACACTTGGGCAGCTCTGGATGTAGTGGGCAATTATTACTAGGTCTTTGCAGTCTCACTCTTACAGCCTTCTCTCAGACACTTATGTTGCACTCCCACACACTACAAGTGAAGGATTGCCTGTCGTTCAGCCTCCCACAGGCTGAGCCCCACTCGGACCATATGGGTGATGTGGCTCCTTCCCTTCCCAGCCTTGTAGCAACCTCACTGTTTCATCCTCATCTCTGCCACCAGAAAAGAAGGAAATCATAAACAGACAGTGTACCCACAAACATCAGGGATGCAAAGAATTAAATTAATTAGCTGCCTGCAAAACATTCAGAGCTAAAGATGGAATCTCCTTTGGACAGGAGATGATGGACAGTGGCAAGGGAAGCAGAATAAAAAGAACTGGTGGAGGTAGACCTACTGGTTGTGAGTTAATAGTAGTATTTGTTGCATGGTGGTGCACTGCCCATGGCATAGCCAAAGTACTGCAGGAGGTATGTGGAAATACAGAGCCAGAACAGCAAATTAATCTAGATTCTTAATTGTCTAAATGTCTCATAGGCATCTAAATGCAAATCAAACTTCTCACAAGTCCTTCAAGACTTCTCCTTGCAGGCTTTTGAAATCCTCTTACCCTTTTCAGATGCCCAAATGCCATTTCCAGGGGAGAACTCTCTAAGCCCTTTTTGTTGTTGAGCAGCTGGGCACCTCCACCTCTGTCAGGGCTCATGAACTGGGCCCTCCTCCATCTGATCTTCTGTTTATACTCTTGGAGTATGTTGTCTGCATTAGAGGACCCAAAAGACAAATCACAGCAGTGGCAGATTCTTTAATAATCTGTGGGAATATAGGATGCGCATTTGTAATCCTTTTCACATTTCTTAGAAAAGTACCTTGGCCTTTCTGTTTGCATGACTAGGAGATGAAAATAACACATCCCTTTACCCAAATGCTTGGGATTTTATGAATCCATGTCTGACATTACTCCTCCTAGTTTTCACCCAAGGAGGGGGGAAGTGGGAGGAAGTCAAACTAGCAGATCTCTAGATTGTAACTTGTAATATCCTAAGTCTTTGTTGTGAACCTCACCCATACTCCCTTCTCCCAAGGACAGTGCAATTACAAGGCAGGACATGGAAAGCAGGGAAAACAGCTTTGATTTTGAATTTTTTTAATTGAAATTTCTATCTATAAATTGAGCATGATTTCAGTACTGTAGATACACCCTCACTATAGGTTCCACAATACTGTAAATATATTTGCTATGGTAGGATTTAATTTCAAAGACTGTTTTTTTTCCTTTTTTTCAGTTGGATATCAAATCCTTGCTGTCTGACTGAAAGCTATGTTCATTTATATAAGTGTATAGCAGCTCCATTCAAGCCAAGTGTACCAGGGCCACTGAGAATGCTATTCTCTTTAAAACAGTATAAACTTATTAGGATAACTGTTTGATCTTGTAAGTCAATTGTGTAAGCTAAAATCACCCTTCATCTAAAGCAGATAATTACATTGGGGTTAAATTAATTGATTTATTTGATGATTTTATCCTGGAGCTCGACAGGATCCTGAGAGTACCTCTCTTTATTGCCTCAATTGCTTCCTTGGATGAAAGTGATGGGACTGAAAGAAATGTGCAAGGTGCAGATGCAAATGTGCCACCCACCCACTTCTCTGTTATTTGTTGCTGTTTACATAGCAGCTAGGCTTGGGTGACATAGCAGGCGAGGAAAGTGTCAGGCTGCTGCCTGAAAGGATAGAAAGCCTGATTGTTCACCACCTGTCTGAGGCATTACTGCTTGCACAAAATAAAGGTAATGTGTTAACCTGTTGACAAATTTAAATTTTTTGTGTGCCTTACCCTCTGTTAGATTTGTGTTTTATGCTGATTGTTCAGGGAGCTTTCCCAGCAATGCTCCTGGAACAGGAATAAGACACAATGAAAGCTTGCTGTTGTGACAGCAAAGGAGCAGGAAGAATAGCTTGCAATTCTGGAATCCTTTTCAGAAGTGACATCTATGAAGGCAAAACACAGATGAGAAAGAAGTGAAAATTTGCAAGGAAGATCTTTCCCACACCTCCCTTGTCTTCCCTTATTTGTGTGTGTTTCCTCTTTTACCTGTATTTTTCACATTTTAAAAGTGGTTTAAGGTCACCCATACAGAAGTACGGTTCATCAGTTCGTTAGTGCTCTCACCTCACCACAGTACACCACCTCAAATTGATTTAAGTTTGTTCCTGTAGCCTTCAGCCTATAGACAGTCATATGTTTGTTTTCCCTATCTTCATGTTGTCATGAACACTGATTAAATATCAGGCTTCTGGAAACCATGTTCATCCTTTAGGCTTTCCTGACAACAGAGTACCTGTATAAAAGATGCAGAGGGAGAGGTGGAAAGAGAAGACTCATCTTTGATCTGTTCCACGACTGAAGAACACATTGGTTGACACTTGGACCTTATTAAACCCCTGCACTTATCAATCAAAAACACTGCTTGTGACCAACTAGGCTTCATTAGCTCCATTTGATGCAGTACTTCTTCTTTATACACAGAGTGAGATAGAAGAAGTCATAAAAGTCGATCTGTTCCTTAAAACTCTTGCTTCTGGTGATGATATGATAATTGCCATTGAAAATTGAATTGTAGCAAGTCATATGAATGTGGCTAAACACAGACTGGGAAATTGTTCTGAGAAGAATATATTCTGTATCTTGGAAGAAAAGTAAAACATCCTAAAATCTAGCAGTTGCTATGGAAATGCTCAAATTAAATGTAAGGCATACATACATTTTCAGTATACCCAGCACTTTGTGAATTGAGGACAGGTGTTAGACGAAAAGCCAGATACATGAACACTAAGCAGAAGGTATGACATGGGATTTTTTTTCTGTGGCTTTTTGTATGGAATATTCCACTGGCATAGCTATACTTCATTCTGAGCACAGGTCAGAGCCCACACTTGAAGACCAAACTATGTAAACTTTAGGACAAGTCAGAAACTTGAGCATGAGCTAATTATGCCACCAGCTATCCTATGGTCACTGGCAGCACTACAGCTTGGCCAACTTTGGGCAAACAAGTTTAATATGGAGAGACTTCTAGGAAGGTCCTGCATACCACCACAAAAGATCCTGGTACATGGTTTGACCCTAGCTGGTCCTGTATGGAACAGAGGGGAGAAGATGGCTTCTAGAGGTGCCCTCTGACATGAGGTATTCCATAACTCCCTGAATCTGGAATACGTATCATGTTACACTTCCAACTGTCTGTCCATTGAGCTACAGAAGTTCTTCAGAAGATGTAGATCTAGAATTATACACTCATAGAATCCTTTAGGCTGGAAAAAACCTCCAATATCATCAAATCCAACCATTAATCAAATACTACTCAATCTGCTGCTAAACTGTGTCCATAAGCACCATGTCTGCACATCTTTTAAATAATCACAGGGATGATCATTCCACTTCTTCCCTGGGCAGCCTGTTCCAATGCCCTAAAGTCCAACCTAAACTAAACCTTCCCTTACACAACTTGAGGTCATTTCCTCTCATCCTGTCACTTCCTACTTGGATAAAATAGACCAACACCCACCTCACTACAATCTCCATTCAGGTGGCTGTAGAGAGCAATGAGGTCTCCCCTCAGCCTCCTTTTCTCCAGGCTAAACAATCCCTGTTCCCTCAGTCATTCCTCATAATGCTGCTTCTCTGGATACTTTACCAGCTTTGTTGCCCTACTCTAGACTCTCTCCAGCAGCTAAATGTCCTTCTTGTAGTGAGGGGCCCAAAACTAAACATAGTATTTGAGGTGCAGCCTCACCAGTGCTGGACACACCATTTCTGATCCAGGCCAAGATGCTCTTGGCCTTCTTGACCACGTGAGTACACAGCTGGCTCATGTTCAGAGGTCCCCCCAGGTCCCTTTCTGCCTGTCAGTTTTCCAGTCACTCTGCCCAAGTACCATCACATGGGGTTGTTGTGCACAACTTGGCTTTGAGGAACATCATAGGAATGATCTTGGCCCATTGATCCAGCCTGTCCAGGTCCCTCTGAAGAACCTTTCTACCCTCAAGCAGATCAACAGCAAAAAAATAAAAGAAAATGGAAAAGTCTGGAAGGGACATTGCACTAAATTCCACTCCCTTACCCCCATTCTCTGTGCACTGTGGATTTGACACAGACTGAGTCTTTTCAAAATCGTACAGTTTGCATTGTACTCCAAAAATTGCCCGTTCCCTCACAAGGCACTCTTTTGGCTATAAGACAGAATCCTTGGGAGTCATGCTTTTGACTAGGTGTTCCAACTGTTGGCTGTGTGCACTACGGAGCAGACAACACGTTGTGGCTTCTCTCCTGATCATCTTCAGTAAGTCCTGGACTTGCTGCACGTGTTCAGGCATACCTAGACATGCTGCAGTAACACAAGTGGTTCACAGATTCACAGATTGCATGGTTTGGAAGGGACCCTCAAAGGTCGTCTTGTCCAACCCTCCTGCAGTCAGCAGGGACACCTCCAACTACATCAGGCTGCCCAAGGCCGTATCAAGTCTGATCTTGAATGTCTCCAGGGACAAGGCCTTAACCACATCCCCGGGCAACCTGTCTCAGTATTTTACCACTTTCATTGTAAAGAACTTCCTCCTTATGTCCAACCTAATTCTACCCTGCTCCACTTTAAAACCTTTGCCCCTTTTCCTATCACTACAAGCCCTTCTCAGCAGTCCTTCCTCAGCCTTCCTCTAGGTCCCCTTCAGATACTGAAATGGAGCTACAAGGTCTCGGCAGAGCCTTCTCTTCTCCAGGTTGAACAGCCCTAATTCTTTCAGTCTGTCTTCATAAGAGAGGTGCTCCAGCCCTCTGATCATCTTTGTGGCCCTCCTCTGGACCCTCTCCAGCAGATCCATGTCTCTCTTGTGTTGGGAGCCCCAGAGCTGGACACAGTACTCCAGATAAGGTCTCACTAGAGCAGCATTGAGTGGCAGAGTCATCTCTCTCTGGACATTCTCCTTTTGATGCAGCCCAGGATGTGATTTGTTTTCTGGGCTGCAAGTGCACATTGTTGGCTCATGTCCAGCTTCTCATCCACCAGTACACCCAACTCCTTTTCTGCAGGAAAAGCCTGATTGCAGCACCTCTAAGGAGCTGCCCAAGAGCAACTTCTGTTCACTGTTATGGTGTATAAAAGCTACCCTCACAGATCAGGCTCACCATACTTGAGCAACAAGGCTGGTGAGGAGTTTTTGGGGCATGTTGTGTGAGGAGTGGCTGAGGTAACTGGGGTTGTTTAGTCTGGATAAGAGATGGCTAAGGAAAGATCTTACTGCCCTCTACAAGTACTTGAAAGGAGGGTGTAATGAGGCCGGTGCTGGTCTCTTCTCCCAAGTAACTAGGAACAGGACAGGAGGAAATGAGGTTTGGATCAGATATTAGGAAAAATGTCTTTACTGAAAGAGTGGTGAGATGTTAGAACAGGCTGCCTGGGGAGCTGGTGAAGTCACCATTGCTGGAGGTGTTCAAGGAGTGTGTGGATGGGGTGCTTCAGGATATAGTTTAGTGGTCATGGTGGTTGGGTTATGGTTGGACTTGATGATCTTTTGGTCTTTTCCAGCCTTAATGATCACTATCAGACATAAGTTGAAAAACACAGATCTAGTGTGAGAGTATAGCTACAAAAACTCTCCAATTGCCTGTCTGTGGTGATGCTGTCGTGGTGGATGTCAAATCAGCCTTAAGACTACAATTTACAGAATCATTCTGAATTTCTACATGCTTGAAAGACAGCTTTTGCAAGGTGGTTTGATTTTATGTTTTGATCTTTATGTTAAATTATAGTTCAGCAGTCTAAGGCAAATTAAAAGAGAAACTCTGAATCTTCAGCTTGCAGCTTCTTAAATGTCAATTTCCTCTTAAAAAAATCCATAGCAGAGAAATGTCATATGAAAGTATAGTCACACATGCACATTTACATTTGATAATCTAAATTATTCAGTTTAATCTAAGTCTTGACTTATGATGTGAAGTGGCTTCCCTCCCCAAGGAACTGTCTGCATCAGCATTTTGATTTGGGAATGCAATTCTGGAATAGTTCTTTGAGATGAAGACAAGAACTGGTGTCATTTTCGTTGAAATCAGATCAGAAGTGTGCCCAATGTGCTCCATCTACTGATGGGTATTCAGGCCATAGGACTTTGTCTGACTAGGTATGCCTAGCTCAGGACATGATACAGATGGTAATACGAAGTACCTGCAGTTGTAGGAACCCCAACCAGCTTGGAAAATGCAGATCACAAGTGTAATGCTGACTCCATTAAAGTAAAAAATAAGATTCCCAATCATGTTGGAGAATGTTGGAGAACATACCTAGAGGGGGCTGTCTTCCCATCCTGGCAGCTGTGTGACAAGAATGAACAGTCAATTTTTAGATATGTTGTAATATACTCTGAATTACACTCATCTGCAGAGCTAGAAAAATATACTTTTGTATGTTTCAGTGAAGACACATTAACCCTGCTGGATCATCACATTAATGGATAGCTTTCATAACATCATGGCTTGTTTGTTTGCCACTCTCATATGCACAAAAATAAATGCCTCTGCTCACACAGCCTGCACCTGCCTTTTACAGCCATTTTTTAAACACTATTTTGTAGATACAGGAGTGTTCAGAATTTGTTAAGAAGTGGTATGATGATGGTAAAAAAGGTATATTCAGTTGTGTCTTTCATCTTGTATTTATTATTTCTCTATCCATTGGAATATTGTGTCCAGTTCTGGGCCCCTCAGTTCAAGAAATACAGGGAACTACTTGAAAGAGTCCAGCTCAGAGCCACGAGGATGATGAAGGGAGTGGAACATCTTCCTTACGGGAAGAGACTGAGGAGCTGGGGCTCTTCAGCTTGCAGAAGAGGAGATGGAGAGGTGACCTCATCAATGTTTATAAATATGTACAGGGTGAGTGCCAAGAGGATGGAGTCAGGCTCTGCTCGGTGGTGCCCAATGACAGGACAAGCGGCAATGGGTGGAAATTGAGGCATAGGAAGTTTCATGTAAGTATGGGGAAAAATTTTTTTCACTGTGAGGGTGACAGAGCACTGGAACAGGCTGCCCAGGGGGTTGTGGAGTCTCCCTCTCTGGAGATATTCAAAACTTGCCTGGATGTGTTCCTGCGTGATCTGGTGTAGGTGATCCTACTCTGGCAGGGGGGTTGGACTGGATGATCCTTCAAGCTCCCTTCCAGCCCTGAAATTCTGTGATTCTGTGATTTAGATAATGCTGGATCACTGAGGGTTGAAGATAACCATTCACATGCACAGATAACCCCACATCCTGTTCTGTGAGGTGCCAGTGAAGATTCTGTTATGTCCATATGGGGAGGTGTTTGATCAGGGAATTTCAGATATATATTTATATTAATTCTCCACCAAGTAAAATATTCTGGAAAAAAAATAAAACCAAACCAAAAAACAACCCAGAATTAAACAATGGTTACCTGGTGAGTTGGATTTCAGTCTGTAAGCTGCATGTAGCATGTAGGATGTGAAGCTCAACAGGGCTCTGGGCAACCTGATCTAGTTGAGGATGCCCCTGCTTACTGCAGAAGGAGTTGGACTAGATGACCTTTGGAGATCCCTTCCAAACCCAGATCGTTCTATGATTTTATGACTCTATGCTGTGTCTTCACAACCTGTGACAGAGGAAAATGATTTTAACCATAGAGTAAAACATTACTGGATTCTTTGGAGACTATTTTGGCAAACATAGAGCCTATTCAAGACAGTCAGATGTCATTTGTGAAAATATGTTGGAAATTGAAATTAGACTATGACATCTGCATTATGAAAATATACTTTTTAATTAAAAAGAACATATTTACACAGCTAATATCACAGTATCACAGTATATCAGAGGTTGGAAGGGACCTCAAGAAATCATCAGGTCCAACCCCCTTGCAGAGGAATGCATTTCCTCTCCAGAGAAGGAGACTCCACAACCCCCCTGGGCAGCCTGTTCCAGTGCTCTGTCACCCTCACTGCAAAGAAGTTTCTCTTCATGTTGAGCTGAAATCTTCTATGTTCTAGTTTGAACCCATTGTTCCTTGTCTTATCACTGTGAACCACCCAAAAGAGCCTGGCCCCCTCCACTTGACACCCACCCCTCAGATATTGATAGACATTGATCAGATCCCCTCTCAGTCTTCTCTTCTCAAGACTAAACAGCCCCAGGGCTCTCAGTCTCTCTTCATAGGGGAGATGCTCAAGTCCCCTAATCATCCTCGTGGCTCTCTGTTGAATTCTCTCCAGCAGGTCTCTGTCTCTCTTGAACTGGGGAGCCCAAAACTGGACACAGTATTCCAGGTCTGGTCTCACCAGGGCAGAGTAGAGAGGTAGAAGAACTTCCCTAGACTTGCTGGACACACCTTTCTTGATACATCACAGAAATATAGATCAGAGAGTATTGGTAAAGCTGTTACTGCTTGACACAAGAGACAGTTCTGATCTGTTTCCCATGAGGACAATACGTATCTCAGTGTTTAGGTTGGTGGTCACTTGATTAAATCCAAATTGCATATCATGACTCTAATGTTTGGTACAGTACTTGAATGCAGTGTCTTTAAATATACTACACGGAGAACTGAAACCTTTTATTTAGTTGTAATTGGCAGATACAGTAATTGAGATACCATGGAGTTTATTAGAGGGGGAAAAATATTTAAAGAACAATAAGAAGTTAATATGCTTCCATAAAAAATTGAATGCTTAAGGCCAGATCATGACAGCTTGCTCATACACCACTAAGGTACTATTTAACATGCAAATTAGGTAATGTAGACTATCTGCTTTGCACTAGATTCAGATATCCTTATTAATTTTGCTGATCCTTTATTCCACATGTTGCCCTAATTACTACAGTGATAATTATTTCTGGCATATTGCACTATTTAATTGAGGAGGGCAATCATAAAATGCCTATAAGGAATAGGTTTGTGTAGCTTAACTCTGATAAAAAAAAAAATCCAGGTAAAACCATGAAAACTCTAATATTATGAAATTTAAGGTAAGATTTGTTTTCCCCTGAAAATAATATTTTGAGTACTTTAAAACAACTCTACTTTGGTGATGCTTTACAATTTTCTCATGAGCAATAGATGTTCTAATCCCTAAACTGTATGCAAATAAACCGTGCTACTCACTCTCTTTAGGTAATATGTAAATCTTGGTTGTTTTAGCAGGTTAGCTAAAGGACAGTCTACTCAAATGTTTGCGTTTGTTCACCTCATTGATGATCTTCTAGCACTGCTCAGTGCCAGAACAGGTCTAGGAATAACTGTTGCATGTCTTTCCCTACCCATTCTCCCCTGTATGGGAGCATTGGATGGATAATTTTTAAGCTAACAGACTCTATTTTGATTAAGTCAAGATCCAAACACTGCAGTTGTACTTTGACTCAATAGGAGTTCCTGATTCTAAAATAATAACATAACTTCCTACATGTATAGGGGTGAATTTTATAGCCTTCAAATGGTATTTCATTTCTAACCAATAATTGCTGTTTACTTTGTTGCAAACAGTGGCAGTAAGAGATGCTATTTAGGGGAAGCATGTGAACCTGGTCACTTTCTGTTCAGCCCCTTCCTCCTTTTCTCTGTAGTTCAGCAGGCAAAAGGGAACATTTTCACCACATTTTATTTTTTCCCACAGTCTTCTTGAAACAAACTGGTCCAATGCTTCAATCTTCTTAAGTTTTCAGTATTTCCACTGTTCCATCAGATCTCAGCATTTCTCCCAAGATTTCTGTTCTTGATGTATTTGTGATACTTTCGTTTAATCTTCTGATTAATTTATCAAAAGTCTGCTCAGCTTTATAGAGAGTCAAATGATCAAGGATTGTCACCACTGACACTTTTTCAAGTCTCAGATGAGTCATGAACACAAACTGAAGCTTCAGTTTCTTATTGGTAAGGAAATATTCTTCCAGCAGAGAAGCTAAGATGTCTAACCTTTGCCAAGTAGGATCTTTTGACATAGGTGTGGGTTTACTCTGGGGAAGGTCACCTAAGAGCTCTGTAGCAGGACATTCTGTATTTTCCTTAGCTTCTCAGAGCACATCAGTAAAACTGGGATTTCCTGGGGCCATACTGCTGCCACTGCTTAATCTTACAGTAAGATCTTGTCCTGCTCCAAGAAGTCCTCTAGCACTGCAGAATGTTGTCCAGTGCAAAGTTGCAACTGCTGCCTCTCCTGAAGCCTTATCACACTTCTACCTTAAAGGGGATGTGGTGAGAGTGTAATAAGTGCTCAGGTAGCTCAAACAGAAGAGGCTTCTCCTGAAATGCGACAGGCTAGTGGCTGTATGTGGATACTGCAAAGGAGGTTAACATCAGGTCAGACAAACCTAGGTGACACCAGCCGTCGCTGTTCAGAAATATGCTGCTTTCCCTGCCCTTGTGCTGATACTACCTGTCTGCCTGAGTTTATCTTGTCCTCTGCCTGTCTTTCATTGAACAGTGAAAAATGTATGGAAGAACAAAGGCAACAATCCACTTCCTGTGCCTTTTCAATGCCTTGATCTCAGAAATGAAAGCTTGGGTGTGAATGGAAGCTGTTTGGGGACTGTGCTAAGAAAGAATTTTTAAGGGCTTTCACGTCACCTGTCAGGATGCCATGGAAGGATTACATATGCTCACCTAAAATTGTATGTTAGGCATTCCAAAAAAAACCAAGGGAAAGAATGATAAAATCCCTAAGTACAGAGGATGTAAAATCCCTAAGTATAGAGGATGGATAAATTCAGAGGATGATGAAAGCACTTTACATCACAAGTAACCACCTCAATGAATTCTTCAAGGCCAACGAAAATTACAGGCTTTGCTGCCAGTACTGGATCCTGAGACAATCCTTTTATACTGATACCTGCCACATCTGTACTGGGAAGACTGTAGGTAAGATCATCTGTTATCTACCTAGACAGGACTTAAAGTTCACTTAACAAGAGAAAAGAATTATACAGCTACAGGTACACACTATACATATAGTTATAGAAAGTAATAGAAAAATACATCACAAATCAATGCCCCCTATAGTTCTTTAGGTTGAAAATAAGCATTTTGTCTCATACGGGTCTTTTAACACATGAATTCACTGGAACATAATCTTATAAATGACAAAATGTACTTTGGACAAGAAGTAGGAATTGCGAGGTAGAGTAGGTTCAGTGTTATCTGCTCGTACTGCATATATCAAACATATGCTTCAAAGGCCAAAAAAAATCAACAATGTGAAAACCTAAATCTATGGAAATATAAGAAGGATTTTATGGTTTCTAGGTTTTCTTTCACTTTGGTTTGCTTTCTTAGCAACTGAAACTCAGTTGTATTATCAGAGCAAAGGACCTGCAACCTTTAAAGTGTGTAGTAGGCTTGTGTTAAATGAAATATGGCCTGACAGATGCTGAAAGAAGATAAATGAACAATGTTCATAAAAGTTTTACTGAACTGAGAGAAGGAAAAAATTCCCATGACTACCTACTTCACTCTGAATAATATCAATAGAAGTGGCAATACTGACATAGCTGTTTGTAGACAGAGGACATAATGAAAAAAATAAAAAACCTCCATAACTGCTATTGTCTTTGTTTTAGATGCATGTGGCTTTCAAAGTAGCAAAGTGCAACTATTATGGGTCCTTACTCATGCCAGCTGTTCCCATGAAATGAGGAGAAATACTTGCTGAATAATATTTCAAGATTATCTATTTCCTTTTCTATACCTTTTAAAGTGTCTTAACATCTCTCTATTCATTTAAAATAGAGAAAAAAGCAATTTAGAGGTTTTATGGCATTTGTGGTTTCCATATACACTTTGGTCTAACTTGACCTTGGGTGTTATGGTGCTATTAATCCTGATATGGCTCCAGGGCAACCATTGTCCAGCATATTGTGCTCCATTCTGCTCTTCAGAATTCAGGAAACGTACTGCTCCAGAGATCCAATGAAGAGTAATAAGGTTTTTTTAAAGAAAGATAAGACATATCCGTAGTGAAGAACTCTAGCAGCTCAATAGTTAGCTTATTAAGGACTCCATTAAGAGTTTACTGGGCCAAAATTTGTAAATACTAACAAAGGAACAAAATTTTGTTTCTTAGTTTTTCAATTCATTAGACAAAGTCTAATAAAAGCTACAGGAACCTGACACTAAATTGATTTTTCAAACGAGGAGAAAAATTTTGGCTGATTTTTACAGTCAACAGAACTGACTCAGCAAAGGTCATAGAGGCTCGTCATCCCTGAATGCTTTTCTCTGAAAGCAATGTTTTATGTCAAGCTGGTACTAATGCTAAAGAAATCTACATGCTGTGTTTTACTGAAGATTAGGTGACTATCAGAATGATCTTATTTAATGGAAATGCAACAGTGGAATCCTAAGCCTCATTTCAGATTCCTTAAGGCAGGAAAGGCGTCAATTTAAAATTCAAAGAGTAATTTTAGTTTGCCAAGGGCTACCTCTTTCACAGTTGAAGCAGGAATCTACCAAAAACAAAGGCATACTTTGTGTACCTTTAGTCACCTGTACTCAACTCCTGCCTGTAGGCTTTGCTGGCATAATTATGCCAGTAAAACTTACAAAGAATGTGATTAGTTCGTTGGTGTCATTCTCCTCTAACATAGGGTCATTGTTACTATTAAGTGTGAATCTTCAGAAATAATCTGCCAATCAGTCAATGGATTTAGAATCTGATTGCTAAAGATATTCCTTAATTTAGGTACTGAGATATTATTGTTCTCAGAAAACATTGAGTAGCCATAGTATTTATATATGCATGTAAGCAAAAATACAGTGAGCTTCTCCATAAAGAATTATTTTGGTGGAAAAGTGCTAAAATGTTCTTGTTGACCTTTGATAACTAAAGAAAATATCTTTTTCATTCAAAATGACCTTTCTTTTTGAAATGGAGTTAGGCTGTATCAAATAAGGTTAACATTTATAAAAGATAAACAAAACTTTTGAAGTAATAAAAATACTTCTGTTGATCTGACCTTTACTTATTTATTCATCTGTTCAGTTCTTTGATACTGGTATGTAAAAATGTTTGTATATAAGACATTACTAGTTTTGCAAGGTGGGAGGAAAAAACCTGAAAACCTCAAAATTGTTATGAGACAGAAATGTTTTCATGTACTTCCATATATTGACATGCACCTTATATGTGGCAGTCAACAAGAACTTAGGAGCTGCTTTCAGACAAAACAGCTTTTGTGATAGGGAGGATGAATAACCTAATTCTAGACAGACTTTGGAGGAGATGTATTTGTTTCTGCTGCAACTGTTGTGGTGCAATTATGAGATTATACTTATTAAGCTATCTTTAGCATTTGCAAATTAGATTTGCTCAATTTTTTTAAAATCAAAGACCTCCACTTAATACAACAGTTTCTGAATTATGTCTTAGTGCAGTCATAAAAATGGCAACAAGTTCCTTCAGTAGTTGATTAGTGGGTCATCATCTAATCCTTTTGGAGAAATAAAAGAATAGGTGAAAAAATCAAAACATACTTCATGCTGAGAAGTAACTATTTTTATTTGCCACAGTCCACGGACTGTTCATTTATCAGTACCTGCATATCAGGACAGTGGTCTCCAGTGGTATTTGCCTCTGAAATTGTCATACAACCCTACTTCGTGTCCCAAATCTCACATATATGTTTCAAATCCTCATAGTTAGTGGATTTTCAGGTTTTTTTGCATGAAAACAGTGTTCATTTATCATTGTCACTGCAAGGTAAATAAGCATAATATTAAACATTGTCAAAATCAGTAAATAAATCAAAGGAACTATAGTCCTAAACAGAAAATATACAACTATTACAGAGGTGAGAGTATTGCTCTCCTTGGCCTAAATAGCTGAGCACAATTGAGGACCTGGGAGTTTCCTTGTTGAGAAGAGGAACTGATAATAGCTTCTGTTAGTTATTGGGTGTAAAATCTGTCTTATTTACAGGAAAAGTGCTAAGTCCTGTTTCTCTAAATGCCACAGAAAGAAAGATAAGTCACATCCTTATTTACAACTCAAAGCCTACCCACTAGAAAATTATCTGCAAAAAGAGCCTCTACCTAGGCCACCCTAGCAGTCTGTCCATGGCTGTTCTCTGCATTTTTGCTCTATTATTTTCCTTTATGCATTTGCTATACTTCCACAATAATGCTGTCTGTTTCCCTTACCATAAACAAGGAGATATTGAACTGCTCCAGCCACCAAGAAGAGTGGCTGGCATGACCTCCAGTGTAGCAGGAAATCTAGTTAGCAAAGTTGGAAAAAAAAAGACTAAAAGAAAATGCAAGTCTAGCTTGTCAGCCACAATTCTGGGCATCTTCACAGGAAAGGAGGGAAAATATTCTTCCTAAGTTTGTGAAGCTGATACCGAGAAGTGTATATTTCTGGAAGAGGCTATACAGCACAGGAGGGTCTGGGTAGTAACAAAGGTCTCCACTCCTCTTACCTGCTTTTCATACATATCTTGTCCATATCTTCTACTGCTGAGAAAGCTTTTTTTGTAACATTTGTCCCACTCACAATCACAGAAACATTTTGTTATCCAGTCCCTAGATATGAAATTGGGGCAGCACTCTCTGAGGAAATTATATGACGTAAAATTTCTGCTGAAGAAATCTGAGTGCTGAGTGGGAAGACTTGGTCACAGTTGTTTGAAACACTTCAGTTTTGCCTTTTTCCTTTTCATTGCTAGTTTGCATTTGTTTATGGGGAGTTTCTTTACTCAGTCTAACCTATTATTTTGCATTTTTCAGTCTAATCTATTATTTTTGTATGGAGCTGCTTGGATTAGGGGATGAAATTAACAAACCTATCACGAAATCTCTGGGAACCTTGTGGCTTTCAGAAACCAGTTTTGTTTAAGTAAAAATGAAGCACCACAGCAGCAAAATAAAAATCATTAGGTAAAGTGATGTTATAAACAGTGTTGAGAGACTGTCTTTACAAGTGAATGTATAGATACATTCACAATACAAGAGTTTATAAATAGCTCTTCTGGCATTTTATCACCTTTCAGTCACACTAATTTGCAATATGTATGCTTACTGCTTTATGGAATTATTTGTACAAGAGACAGAAGGGAAGCTAGAAAGTAGGTTTGTTTTAAAGATATTACTGTGTGACTATCACTGTGACTGTATACCAAACCTGATTGTTTTAGGGTAGTAGCAATTTTTAATCTGTATAATTAAGATGAATAAATACTGTTTTAAAAGTTAGTCACAATCTAAATCACTTTGAAGGGGGACTTTTAACACTTATGAGTTTTCTTTTCAGATGGGAACTGATATAGCATGCTGTCTTGCTGCAGTTGTATATTTATAGTCATGAGCTTTAAATGTTTTTACAAATATAAATAGCATCATTTAAACAATGTGAGAAAAGCAACAAGAACAACAAATCTAAATGCAAACCTAAAATAATTTTCTCACTGGGGCCTTCATGACAGAGCATCAAGTTTGCACACTGGATGCAATGAACATTGTGGTTACTCAAGAACCTTGACCTTTCCTTCACCTGAGGTCAGAACATTTATATTTCTCATTTGTCTTGCAGAAGTCATGGAGTGTCTAGGCATAGGGATAGTTATTTAGTTGAAAGCCTGCTTTTTTAAAATAATCCTGCATTTCTGCACTGGAAAACAGCGCTTACTGTATGAAATAGTACTGTGCCTATCTATTAAAAACTGATTTTAAAAGCTAATATTCTGTTCCATAATCAAATTTCTTTGAATCAAAGAAAAATACACAAAGAAAAAGACTTAAAATCAGTCACTGTCTTATACTCAGTCAAGCAAATACAACATACAACATGATTTGTAGTGCTGGGCTCATATCTGAACATATGATGGTTCAGATACGAACCCATCATATGTTCTGCATTCAGCTCAGAGATGAACAAACAAGCTTTTTATTTTATATTGCCTACCAAATTTTTAATTGGAAAACATTCCGAGTGAGTTACCCCAGTTTAGAATTGCTTTTGCTGTCTTGCATTCATGAAAGGTATGGCTAAACAACTGAAAAATATATGAAATAAAAGAGATCCATTTCCTGGTAACTCTTTTTCATACTACTTTGGTTTTTCTCTAAAAATATCCTCAAATTATTAAGTAATTGAAAAACAGAGCCTCTGATCTTTCACTTTCTTTTTTCTTCAGTAATTGAGAGCCTGGCTATAGCACACTACATGCAAAATTGTTTAAATTATTTTGGTGGAACACCTTTCCACGTGGATATACAGTTTAGCACAGAGGAGAGCCTGTTAGACTCTTCAAGTAAATTTAACTTCTTACAGATTTTGTAGTATAAACTAGCTATATTTATCCTTGGGGGGAAAAATTAAAAAATAAAGGGGCAAAAAAAAATTTAGCAAAGTCTGGGTTTTCAGATAAGCAATCACATTTGAGCTCCATATGACTATTAAATCTGCCAAATTAAAAGTGCCAGAGATGTCTAATTCGTGCTGCAGCCTAGTGATAGCATACAGTCATTATGCCACTCAGATGGAAACCACATAAAGGGAAGACAAAACAGAGTGGAATGGTATATGAAAACCATTTTAACAGTGTGACAGAAGAGTATGATCCTGTATTTGCCTATAATATGGGAATCACACAGTTTATGTTACACCTAGTAAACAGAAACTAGAACTATTTACTTTATGTTTCATATCCATCTTTGGAAAGTACTGGAGCCTAATGTTCTGACTTTCTCACTGATTAGGGTGCAGCTGCAGAAATGGCAAATTGTCAGACTGGAAATCTGCTGCAAAATTTCTTAGAAAGCATGCCTAGATTGTCCTCCTGTGAGCAGTATTACACAGCAGCACCACAACTCTGTACGTAAGGATCATCTGCTGTACTGGCAAAGGGACCTGGAAAGGTAATCTCATAGAAGAGGGTCAAGGACTTTTGGATACTGTGCAGTAGCCAAGCCTGTTCACAGGCATTTGCAGGATGAAATGCCTTATGGAACACAGACCCTTCCTCCTTTTAAAACCTATGCAGAGCTGTAGAGAAGGAATGGCAATAAAGACGTAAAATAAGTCAAAGATACATTAATCATCATACAAATATCTTACCACTGTGGGAGCTCTTTTTCAAAGAACTTTCAAGGAGTGTAATACCCACTAAGAAATTGTAGGTGTACATAAAAAACTCAACTGGAACCATATTCTTAAAGGATTTGGAGAAAATTGTTCAATGAAAACTGTGCTTTGCACTTGAAGTGGTGGTTTTCTACTTCCCTAACATGGGCTGCTCTGGAAAGCAGCTTAAATGAAGCCTGTAGCTTTGTATTGCAATTCATAGACAGGTGGAGGGAACAAGAGTCTTGTTGTTGCTCAGTTATTTGGAGGAGGTGTAGGAAGACAGGAGACACTTGGCAGTCTCTGTCATTGTCCCTGTCAGGGTCCCTCCTGCAAATTTCCCTACGGGTTCCAGGCAGTTTTAGGTTTCACCACTCCCTGTGGCAGTACCCACCTAAGCCATTGCTCACCTGTTACAAGGATATGGCAGCCCACCATGAGGCTGAAGAGCAAAGAAAATGAAAAGGAAACAAAACTACAGAACTGCCTAATAATAATTTTGACATGCACAGAGAAAGGATATAAACAGTCTGTTTGTAATCTGGTTTACTGGTATGGATTGCTTTCTGGACCTAGCAGATCTCATGTAAAACAAGCCTTTTACTGGTGATGATACTCAACCCTTGTATGAATTCAACAGATTAAATTGTTTGTATTCAGCTGCTGAAAACACTCCAGAAATCAATGTCAATGTCAGAAACTTTATTAGTTTTCAGAAGAGGTAGGAATGCTTCAGCCTAATCACAAGATAGGAGGTCTTCAGGCCTTTGAGAGTGACATCTGAAGGGCATTTAGATTGTTTTCTATAAAAGGAAAGGGCAAAATTCCAGTGCATATATAGTCACTGGTAGCATTTATGTTGTCATCCCCTCTAAAGCAGTAACAAAGTGCACAAATGGTGGATGATTAGAGAGGTCAGTGAAGTGCTCCGTTCAGCTGTAATTGTAGAGTTTTTAAAAATCCTTTTGATATCAGAAAATATCATATGATTTTTTTTAACCCAGTGTTTTGTTATGATTAGTTAATTCATGCAAAATCAGTGAAGAAACAGAATGTCAAATTAAAAGCAGTGAAATAGGAATGTAATTTTGCAGCAGCAATAAGTAATCAGCAACAGTACAGTTCACTGTAAAATTATTGCTACCTGCCAACACTTAACTCCTTAACTCCACATGTACGAGACCTCAGTAAATTTTCTTTTTAAATACTAGCACCTTGCAGATCTGGAAAGCTCTTTGAAATAAGTGCTGCCCCACTGTTGCCCCAAAAGCACACTGCTCTTTTCCTACTCCCCCTTGAGCATTTCACAAGATTTTCTTGTGTCACATAGAAAATCTAAGTATATAATTAACATAATCTTTAAACTGTCATTGCCTTATAAAATCTGGCAATCATCATACTAAGGAAATGAGGCAACTTCTTTCTCTCCAATAGTATTTGAAAACAAGTTTTGTCTTCTATTCAATCATTTTTCTGCCTGGGTCTCTCAGTTTTGTGTAATGAATAGATATATGCTATGCAGATTTGAAGCAAATTTGCATTAGAGAATAATCATATAGTGAATATTAAATTATAATCTACCATTAGCCAAATAGGATTTCTCATTTCAGTAATATTCTTCAAAATAAGAAACAATTCCAGTTATTCATAGTTGGTTGAAAGTGGTGTAATCCTTCAGCCTAAGTGTGAGTGGAAATTTCAGTCCAGGGACAAGGGAAGTGAATCTCATGACATTGTCCATTGGACCAAGTAGAGTTCTATGTTATTTATAAACTGCCTTGTTTCATGAAAATATGAAACAGAAATCTTTATAGCTGGCAAAGGTGTAGTTTAGCATTTTGGAAAAATGTCTCTGCAGTACAGTCCTGTTCATCCATCAGTTACGCATTCAGAGATATATTTGAATGATTCATCATGTGAACTTCATACTAGTCAAAAATGATGTTTGAGCATAGCAGGTTGTGGCTTTGACATGAAAGTGTAGTTTCTCCTCAGTGCACCTAAAATTTTAGCATTGGGCACTTGTCATTGATGAAAGAGAGTGGGATTGGGGATTGTTCAGCTGATCCCCAGACAAATATCCA
Source organism: Indicator indicator (assembly GCF_027791375.1). NCBI lineage: Eukaryota > Metazoa > Chordata > Aves > Piciformes > Indicatoridae > Indicator > Indicator indicator. The sequence goes on along the minus strand of NC_072015.1, from coordinate 35,447,049 downwards.
CAGCATCTTGAGTGTTGTGATGCCATTTAACATTTGCAGTCATTTCAGTTCTTCAGCTAATGTTTTTTTTGCTTGCCATTGGCAGCCATTAGGGTAGAGAGTTAACTCTGGGAGAGTTAATATTGCCTTCTTCCATTCATCTTATTTTATTTAGGACTCCATTTTTCAAAGATCTTTATTCTCTTATTCAGGGTTTCTACAGAAGACCAAGATAGGAAAAGGTTTTGAATGATAATGTCTTACCTACTGCAGAATCTGCAAAGAAAATTGTGAATCCTCTGACTGTGCAGTGGATAGCACAAGGTTGTTTGTTTCCCTTCTATGCCTACGTTCTTATTTGTTACATTATTTTTTCGCAGTTTACGAAGTCAGGGGCAATACCTCCCAGAGGTTGATGGAAGAAACATTAATACTGTGACCGCTGAAATCCATAGCAAAATTCATACAGGCATCAGAGGCAGCAAGAACAAGCTTTATGAAACTACTCAGGTCTCTCTGAAATCTTTCCACTTACAATTCTATGTTTTGGTTGGTGAAAATATGATTTTTCCTTGTGTCATATAATAATCATTGTACTTCTGCATGAGACATTTCATATGTGCAATTCATCAGAAAGAGAAATTGCAAAGCCCACTGCGACAACCAGGTATAGAAACGTCTATCAGAGATGATCTTAGTTTAGCTGAAGTTCAGGTCCAGTGTTTCAAGCAAAAAAAAAAAAAAAAGGAAAAATAACTTTTGGTGTTTTGGTATTTTCTGCAGAACAAAACAAGCTGTAAGTACCCACAGCTCAGAGCAGCCAGTGGGAGCATTCTGTGGTATCTAACTACAAAAGGATCTTGTAAAATCACATACAAGAAGCATCATCTTGTGTTCTTATACAATGTACACCACTGAAAAGCAGTTTGACCAGACCTTAATTGTAGACAGGATAGTAGCTAGTATCCATTTGCTCTTCATGTCAACTGTTTGTTCTCCTGTTTAAAAAAAAAATTAAAAAAAAAAAAAGTGAGGGGGTGGGAGTGGTTCTTTCAGGTTTCTCTGAGTCTTAATTATAACTTCTCCTTCATACAAGCAGTCCTGATAGTCTGCAAGTCCTCTAGATTCTGTACTTTTATGCAATCTTCTTTCCAAAATAAGTGGAAAACTACAAAGCCTCCATCAGTCTTAAATTTTGCATAGATATTCACTTGCTCTAAGGATGTTTTTCCAGATTTTTGATGATTTATACTCTCTTCCAAGCTGCTGCTGTAGTTTCGGTAGTAAATGGTCTTTGATTTAGCTCATGGTTATCGATGAAAACACCACCTGAACACAGCAGTGTTTCATACATTTTTTATCAGTCATTTGCCAGTGACACAAGAACTGCAGGTGAAAGGAAGGATGACTTTAAGTACATTTATTTTCATGCTTGCGCATCCAAGCTGTTTGCCTTGTAGAAAAATTAGATGCCTAAAGCTGATAAATGTGACTGACGCTGATAAAGACAGAGTGACTTCAGACGTTTTCTTTCTTGTCTACAGTAGAGGTGACCCCACCTGGTGGCAGCTACCATGTGGTTGTTTCCTCAGATCTTTGCTTTTCACTGTATTCCTTTGCAGGTTCATGGCTCTGTAGTCATCACGAGTTGCTTGAAAGTTGTCTGCTCTGTATTTTACAAATCCTCAATCCAGTGAGAACAGATTTAAATACCTCCGAGGTGAATGCAAATGAAATATGAATCCAAAGATTTCCTCTTTTATTTTTGCAGCCAGACCCTGCAGGCAGAGATATCTCCATCCGACCAATCTTGGAGCACTGCGAAAACACCCACATGACAATTTGGCTTGGGATTGTGTACGCTTATAAAGGGCTGCTGATGGTAAGCACGTCTTGTTCTGCACAACACTGACTTCAAGCTGCTATTAACTGATAGGCATGAACTGAATTATACTTCTTTTCCTGATGGTTGGGAGTGAGTTTAAAGCATCTTTTAATAGCTGAACCTGTTCTAAAGTTTGTGAGGTGGTAATATGTGGAGATATGCATTTGTAAAATAAGGAAGACGTTAATAGCACTTAAGCTGAATATTACAGATTTACTGCAAACCAAGAAATTCAGTAGTGCAAAGATGGGACTGTGAATGAGTCAGCTTTGTAAATAAGAAGCCAATTATTTATTTAGACTTTCAAAACAAAGTTATTCTCAGGTTGCATCCAAGTTGCAAATGTGCTTCAGGAATAGTTGCAGGAGATGCAAGATTAACTTGGAGCTTGAGTCTAACCCTTTTGTCTCTGAGGCCCATCTCAAAAAGATTTAGTTACAAAAATGGTCCTCAGAAACCAGGAATCCTGAAACATGACAGTTTTTAAAAAAAAACACTCCATGTAAAAATGACTATTAGTGATTAAAAGCTTCTAAGCCTGAAAGTTTTAAAACCATCTGATTTTTACAGCGCTGACCAGCTGAACACCAATCTTGAGTTGAGCCCCATCTGGATCCTAAAACTAGATGAACATTAGTTCACACTGCCTAAAGGGGTCAATCTGTTCCTTAGGACACCCATGAAGGAGTGGGTCAGCTGCTTCTACCCAGCATGGCTGGTGCTGCTGCCCTGGGGAAAGCTGAGGATGGGAAGCTGCTGGTGCCCAGAATACTTGTCTTCCTTCTCCACAGCAAAGGACCGCTCCGCTGGGCTGCAGAATCCTGCTGCTTTTCATGCTGCTTTTTTCAACCTGAAAGATCTTTAAATAAACCATACAAAGTTCAACAGGAAAGGATGAGTGCTTGGTTTTTTTTAATTCCAAACAGTAGTTTTTTGGTCAGACTGGTCTGTTGGGGAGGGTCCTCAGGCAGAGAAGGCACCAGTGATTCCAGTTCCCTGAGAGAGAGAGCTCTGATCTTACAACTGCTAACCAAAAGGAAGCCTTCCCACTTTCCCATTTAAAAAGGAAAACAAACAATCAAATAAAGAAGAATCAGACCACCAAACAAACTTTAACTTTAGATGCCTATTTTTTTAGAAGATGTCCAAGCAGGCTGTGAAATCTTTCTCTTGCCAGACGTACTTGATACCCACAAAAGAATCAAGAATTAGGAGAGATTCCATATCTCAGCATGTCTTACTGGGCAGCTCTGAGCAGCTCTGAATTCACAGTAACCTTGAACAGCATTGAGTGATTTGTGTTTTGAAGGCAAGGATGCCAGAAGTTAGGAGCCGTGACACTGACCAGCACTAGGGCCATGGCTAGGCAATGTGAGTGTCTTGTGGTGTAAACTGTAATGCTTTATGCAAAAACATAGCACACCACCCAAAAGGCACCAGTACATTGCATGCAGAGCTTCTTTGCACACCAGTGAGCTAGCCCAGCTCAAAAGAGACTACTGCAAGTAAAAGGGAGTGAGGGCTCCTTCAGGCTGTCAAAGCCCCTGTACCTATCTGCAGGGCTGATCTGCAAGGCCTCGTAAGGAGCTGGGTGCTTCTGAAATGCCTTCTTATATTTCTTTGTTTGATTCTTCCTGATCATCATAGTGGCAAATTCTGATTTTTTTCTCTTTATTAAGCCAAATTTTGCAAAGAGATAGAGCTAAACTGGAAAGCATAACTTTAGTACCCAGTTGCTGACAAGATATTTAACTTTATTGCAATATTTACATCCTATGTGATGATGGTTTGTATCCATTAGGTCATTTATTTATCTTTAGAGATGAAATTCTTAACTTTTCTTCATCCTTTTCCTGTTATACTACTTTATTATTGGTGTGACATACCTGTCAATAAATTCCTGGTCTTGGTAGAGTATTTTTCACTTTGCATATTTAATTTCAGGAGATTTTTCTTCAATTATTTGTTAAAAGGAACAATGTTTTCCACGGTTTTGTTTCCTTTTATAGAAATTTTGAATAGTTTTGTGTTCTTTCAGGTAGAGTTTTCCAGTGTTCCTTATACAAGTGCTTAGGACATTTTTCTCTGTGGTTCTGTTTGAAAATAAAGTAAATATGTTGTTCACTTAGAGCAATACAAATGAGTTAAAATTCATTTTAAAATACTGAAGGATTCAAATAAATGGTGAGTTGGGGATTTTTTTCCCCAAAATAACTTGAATAATGTTTTAAATTAAAAATTAAAGAGGGAAAATAATATTACTTATTTTAAAAATACATTCTCAGGTAATTTTCTTCAAAGTTTTTTAAGCTTGAGTCATGCTGGACAGAAATCAAACTGCATTGGTTCTCATTAGTCCTTTGCCCTAGGTTGGTTGGTTGGCATATATGTTGGACTGTTTGCTACAAGGTATGTGACTCTGCTCGAGTTTGCAAATGCCACTTGGCATCATTTCAGACACAGAGTGTTTTATAACCAAGAATGAAATATACACATTTTATTACTCCAGTGCCCTTTTATCACACAAACCACTATATATGAAAAAGGAAGATAGTCTTTTGAATCTCTTAAATAATTGCTATGGTGAGTTATATGAGGACAACAGGACTGATGTATTTTATTTCATCACCAAAGGTGTTTCTGTATGCTACATATCTTTTACCTTCAGAACAAACCCCAGAACCTCTCATGCTACTGTATCATTTTATAAAGATTTATCTAAAAAAAAATTTCAAAGTTTGTAATAACAAACTACCTCAAATTTAACATACTTTACGCTAAATAGCTAGTGTTGCTAATTAACAACACCATGCAATAATTAGTAAGTGAAATGGCTTAATGATTTACTCAGGTCAAAATTATTCACAATGACCCCTTGTCTCAAAGGGAGAATATTAAAAATCATACTCTGGGGTTTGTTTGGTGGGGTTTTTTTTGGCTCAAAGATATAAAGGAAATGCACTGATGCAGTGATTAGACGTTCAGGGAAGGCAAGGCAAGGGGAAGTAAGGCAAGGCAGGATGCCCAGGTTCCTTCTGCATTAAAATAAGCAAACATTAAAAGTCAGATTCATGATTCTTTGACTACCTTTGAAGGAATGTGAGGAAATGCTTACTAACTGCATGGAGGCTTCTCAGTTATGGAATTCAGACTCCTCAGGACTGGTTACAAGAGGAAGACAACCATACTAAATCTTGCCTTTATCCATGGCTAAGTCCCATCATACATAAGGACCTCTGTGTTTTTCCTATCTCACATTCAGCTCCTAAAAGGCTACATAGAAGTTTAAGGTCTGTCTGTGTGTCCATGATGACCTTCAGGTGCAGTATGTCTAGCTGTTGACCTCTGATGTTGTAGGCACGTTTGAAAAGTACCTTTGTTTCATACGCTCCCAAGGATGATAGAAATAACATCATCTTCATCTTGCCAGTGGTGCACTAACATCTTTCTGAGAGGTACAAATTATTTTTCTGATGTCAGCCAGAATGAAACCAAATTCAGAACGGAGTGGACTCCTGTAGAGCACTTTTCTGGCTAACCATACACTAGACCTGTCTACAGTTTGATTCTTCCCTTCCTTATACTGTGTTTAATTAACATTACACTCAAGGTGTGCATATATTGGAATTTTCATTCCACTGCTGATGTGTTATTTAAGCTGTAACTAATATTACAGAGCATTTCTGACACACAGTTTTTAATGTATGGTCCTTAGGTAACCTTGCTAAGGATGAAAACATCAGTATTTCATGGTGGAGATAGGAAAAACTGATGCACATGCACCATGGGACTTGGTAATGGTTACTAAGAATAAGAAATTTAAATTCTTCTAATGATTTATTTCCCAATATTCTCTTTTGGTCACCATAATTGATATACTACACAACACAGGCCTATGATTTATGAAGCCAAATAAGGTATTCATTCATCTACAATATATCTTTAGTATTATGTTTAATCTTAATTTCAAATCTGAAATAATCCTCTGCTTCCTGAAGCTATCTAACCATTAAATTGAATTTGCCTAGCTCTCATCTCCAAACTTTGAACCTTGTTGGGTCTTGCATATGTCATCCCCTTTACCTCTAAGATGAGCTGACATCTTTGCTTCTGGGCAAACTGCCTGAAGTTTGGCCAAATTTCTGTGACCTTTCCAAAAATCTTACTTCTTTATGAAAACGACAACTAGTAATTGTTTGCCATTCTCCCCCTTTGCTTTCTCTGCATCTTTTTCAAACATGTTATAACATTTTTCAAGTCAGTGTGGAAAAATGGGACAGTATTCGTTCAGGAATTTTTGGAAACCTATCCAGTTTTTCATTGGCTTCTCATTAACAGTTACACATTGAGATCTGTCACCTAAATTTCAATCACTTTAAATTTGTTGTACTGATTTTTTTAACATAATATTTTTAAATAACAATACCGTGAACTATTAAAGCAAACATGCAGAGAAATCCAAGTAATCTGTGTAAATGTAATTATCTTTAATCACTCTTGCAATATCACTGGTGGGGATGGGGGGAAATTAAGCTATATTGCTACTTTTTGTGTGTGTGTGTGTGTGATTTGTTGCCTGAGTTCATGTATCAGCCATGTCATTAATTTGCTTAGGATAGAAACTACCATAATAGTTCTGTAATCACTGAAGATGTTCCATTTTCTCTTTTCCCATATGGCCTTTTTGAATCTTAAGTGGAACTTTGCCAGAATTCCAACATATATCAACAGTTAAGTCCAGCAGTCCAGACAACTTCTAAATCAATTCCTACATGCAAGATACCAGATCTCTCTGACTGTAACAGTTTACGGTGACAGGGTGTTCAAGAAATCACTTACTGCTGAAATTAGCTGCATTTTTCTGGTTTTGCAAGACATGAATGCATTGCTCCACCTCTATATACATGTGGGACAAAAATATTCATTAAGCATATCTTATCATGCATCATTACTATTGAATTTGTTCTCTCCCCAGGCATGAATCATTATTAGTATTCTTCTTTCTCCACATATATTTTTAGAAATCCTTATGAATTCTGTTATTGCTGCTAGCCATTCATTTTCTACTATACATTTAACTTCCCTTTCCACTGTCAGTATTTTAGAACTTTAATTCATAATCAATATTATGAATTTCCTCTTTTTAACTTTTGTTAATCCCGTCTAGTCTTCAGACCTTTTTTGGTTTGTTTTGTTTGGTTGGTTGGTTGGGTTTTTTTGCTTGCTTGTTTTAAATTCCACAACAACCAAAATATTTTCTTTCAAAGGAAATCTTTTTTACAACATCTTTTAGTTGCCATTTGTAAATAGTCCTGTTGCTTCCCCTGCTCCCTTCCCCGGTAGCTTCCTTAGCTTTGGTGGCTAATCCATAATCATTCCTTTTCCAATGTTCTCATGTACTTGGAAGCAGATTTGCAAAAAGTATGTGAGTAGCCTGGTTTAGAGTTTGGGCTGCAGTCAGTGGCCAGTCTTCAGTCAGCACTTGGTGCTCCTTAGTGGACAGGAGGGGAGAACAGCCTGGCAGGGTACATGATCTTCACCAGCCTGAAATGCCTCTTCTCCTCATTCCAGTAGAGGTTGGTTGTGTGACAGGCACCAGTAAGCGATACCCACCCAGAGCCCAGGCAGCTGCTAGTGTGGACAGAAGCAGAAACCTGGGCACTAGCAGTGTTCAGACACCCACAGGTAGTACTGAGGGACAGGCTGACCATCCTTGCTGAATGCTGAATCTGGATTCTTACTGTCACTTCAGGTGCTGAAGCCCCCTCTGTACAAGTAGCCCAGGAGCTGCCTATGAATACTGCAGCTGTGCTGTGTAACATCTGCTCCTCATTTTTACTATTTTACTGTATCTGCTTAATGTAGACTGGATATAAAGATTTTTTTTGTTTTCTTCCACTCTGAGGAAAATGAAGCAATGGAGCAGGTTGTCCAGACAGGTTATGCAGCCTTCATCCATGGAAGGTTTCAAGACCAGAATAGATAATGCTATCAACAGCCTGGTCTGACCTCACAGCTCAGCCTGGTTTTTGAGCAAGAGGTTACACTAGGTGATTTCTTTAAATCTCTCCCAATTATTTTATGATACTATATCAGCAATGCCTATTATTAATTAATAACATTTTCAGACTTTTTGTATACAAAAACTGAACAGTCTCCAGATTATGTTAAAATTCCTGATTATTTTCTGAAAGTACCTTCAATTTTTAACAGATTTACTTTCCTCCTTTCCTAATTCCTTTCATGATTGAAAAAAGTACTTAGAGAAAGGGACTGCTGCCTTCTCAATTAGTTTGTATGATTCCAACTCATATTTATGGTGGATTTAGCACCAACCCATCTGCCCCATCTTAAAATTGCTAGAGAGGAAGACAGTTAAGCTTTGCAGTGGGGGAAGGTAGTATATAGTGGTACCAGATATGTGTTCTATTTTTAATAAAACATTGACAGTTTTAGCATCCAAAACCATACAGTTTTGCAGGATACATTTTCCCTACTACAGCCATGAGGAAACTTCAAATACATCCTTAAAATATTGCAGACACTGAAATATATCCTTACGTGTCTCTTGAAGTCAATTTTTGTAGAGCATAGACTTAAATTGTAGCACTTTCTTGTTTTTATCAGAGATGTTTAATCATTTTACAGTTTTGTGATTATCTGTGGCAATCTTGTGCTACAGCCAATATAAAACAATTATAAATGGATAGTCACTAGTAAACAATTGTGCACTTGTTTCTACTTAGTTACTAAAATGTATGCCATGGCTAAGTGGAATTTAAGTAGTCTAACTAGAAAGAAGGGAAAATATTTTAATTAGCCTGTTGAGTTGGAAGACTATAATTTGAAGTGGAAAACTATGTCTGAATGCATGCTAGTGTCCGTAGCTTTTGTGCCACTGTACTTCCATCTTGCCCTGCACAGGACCATACTAAATGCCTTGCAGCATAAAGGGATTTACCAAGACCTTTACAAAGCAAGCCCTTCAGCTGAATAGTGAATATCATATCTTGAAAAAAAGACAAGACAAAAAAAAAAAGAGAAAATAAAATCATGTAGCTATTATCCTAGTATTCAACAGAAATATCACTTTAGTCCTGGATATCCAGAGTAACTCTGTGAAATTTTCCTAAATACACAGCTGACTCATACCAGCTCAGGGAAGCGAATGGTGGTTGAATGTTGGATTGTATCAGCTGTGAATGCAGGAGATCTACAAAGGTGCAGTTTGCCTTTCTGTTTGCTAATCTTACTTGGGGTGCTGTTGATTTGAAAAGAATCGCTTTTCTATGTGTCTTCCTGAAAACTGCTTAGTATATTTTACTGCCAGATTCTCCAGTGAAAACTTGAAAATCAAAATGTTGTGGGTTTAGGGTTTTTTTTAGCATTGAAATTTCTCATTGAAAAAATCTGCAGCCATTTCACTGAACTAAAAATGTGCCTGTGTCTGTAATGATCTGCATGAATAGGGAAACTCACAAAGCCAGCCTCACAGTTACTTCAGACCTAGAAATCTTTACAGGCCACAGTCCAGACCTGCCTTTTTTTTTGAGTGGTGGCAGGAGGGGAAGCCTCCCAATATTCTGACTAGGACAAAAGGGAAAAGAAAAGGACAAAAAACCCCAGGCAAAACAGAAAAAAAAAAATCAGAGGAAAACAAAACCAGCAAACCCCAAGCAAAATTCAAATCCCCATATGTAAGATCTTTGGAATAAAGGCTTGCTTCTTTCTTTCATGCAGCACAGCAGGGCTGTGATCCACAAGTGAGCTCACTAAGTGCTACTACAGTACAGTAATTAGCTTCAAAGCTGCTGGTCCAATATATGATCTTTACAAAAGCATACCCTCTAGTTATTGGTAAGTATGACTTCTGACAGGATTGGAGACTTTTCCTCTGGTATTTCCCTGCTCTTGTCTGATATGCCCAGTATAAATTTTCTTTCTTTGTCTCTCTTTCCTAATACTGCTTGTAAGCCATGTTCAAAGTATAAGCAGACATGACTTTGAAATGAAATATATAGACAAAATGGTTTAAGAGCATTACAGGGCAAAGGGCAATATAGAAGGATAAATAATTTCCTGCCATCTGCCAGTCTACTCAGTCCCACAACAAAGGAAACACTTGATTACATTTATATATACTGTGAATCAGTAAACAATTGTCTCTCTGTTTAGCAGTACTTCTGGTGAACAAGATTTAGAATGAACTAGTTAGCAAAGTTTCTTAAAAGTGTTAAATATTTTCCAAATGTTCTCAGCTACAAACACTTTAACTATATTCCTAGCTATCACAATTTAATCTGTGCAAGACTTTTAAAGTTTTCTTGTTAAATTTCATAAACACTCATATTGTATCCTCCATAGTCTTGTTACCCCTCTAAGATTTTAATACAGATTTCTCTTAGTGACCAAAATTCTATCTTTAGTCACAGTGGTATAATCCTGTTGTCTTCAGATACTCTTTTTCTCAGATTTATAAAATGGTTGTCCCACGACATTTTTAGGTGCACTGACAATACAGCCTAAACCTACCATGTCACCTGCTGCAAATACAACACTCTAAATCATTGTAATGTCAAGTGGAAGCTGCCTACCCTAAAACAAAAGGTGAAACAAAGCAGTTGTGCCTCTACAGCCCATACTTTCAGAGAAAACCCAAACCAACATTTTATGACATATTTTACATTAACAGGATACACATCTCACTAGACCAACATGGGAAAAGGCTTTAAGTTAATGTAGGAAGCCTTCCTAGTTGCATGTGCCAGTGGTGGAGATGTCCAAAGGAACTTAAAGTAGACAATTGGACTTGACAGTAGGATACTGAGCTCCTTAACTTTTAGATAACTGCTTTCTATAGGAGAATGCATAGCCCCGAGTTATTCAAACCCCTTCTGTGATGCACAGGATCCATCAGGAGCCTTGGGATGGGAACTGTAACTGTCAGCAAGGAGCTACCTAAGCTAGCTGATATAAAAGTGAGGACAGATGAGTCCCTTCCCTCTCTGAATCAAGCACATTAGCACTGCTAGGAACCACCTGCCTCCATCCCTCTGTGTTCAAGCACACCTTCTCTAAAGATTGTTTAATCAAAATTCTCAGTAGAGATCAGAACTAACATCCAATGCAAGTACCCAAATAATTAAGACTGTCAGTCTCTCATTACAGAAAATATGAGAGCTCTGAAAGAAGTTTGAGAGCTCCTTCTGAAGACTGCTGCTACTCTGGGGCTAGTGAGCACAGCTCAGGCAAAATTTGGAATTGTGCCATGTTGTCCAAACCTGAAGCTATGCAGCAGCTACCACCAGCATCACTGTCATGAGTGAAGATGTCTGCCACTGCATTTTTTGGGGCGGGGGGCGGAGGAAGCCAGTAGATGCACTCTGAGAAGGCTTTACCAGCTTGAGCCTTCCAGGAAAAACCAGGAGAGACAACTGCAGTGCAAATCCCAGCAGGCAGCCTTAAATATCAAGCAGTCTTTAAACTGCACTGCCTCAAGACTTAGATATGCTCAAGCATAATGAGAATTGTGATTTATGTAGCTGGGGAAGAATAACATTTAAAATGTAGGTACTGGGAGTAAAGACCAGCTGAACTAGGGTAATAAGTGTCCATGTTTTCAACTGTTGCTCATAAGTTTCATATTCAAAAACTGCCAAGGAATCACAGGAACCTGGGCCTTGCACTAACAGCATCTGCTGTTTCTCATCCAAGCCATTGTAGTGATTTTCAGCATTTTTAGTCATAAAAGTGAATCTTTCATTTGTGCACATTAGCTGAGCCTCAGGAAGGGGAACAACAAGAAAGGCAGGTGGAGGGAAAGCAAAGTGTTGTGTTTCCTCAGGAAGGCTCTGTCTCAGAGGAGAAATCTTATCAACCCCTTAGAGCCCTGCAGGAACCCATAGCAGGCAAACAAGGAGCACCTCAGCGATTGCCACTGTCCTGGCAGCAGGCTGCAGAAAACTCTCAGCTTTTATCAGTGCTTGAGTCTCAAAGATGACTTGCAACTTATAGAAAGGAAGAGCTGTCTTCCTGAAGTAAGCATTTTAGCCAATATGCCAATAAAAATTAAAAGTAATGCTATCAAATTGACAGTGCATCATTCTGAGGAAACCAAGTTGCTGCAAGAGCCTCTCCCATTATTTAGTTATAATACAAATAAATATCTTCCTTTCATCTGGAAGATACTTAACCATTTTCCATGCTCTTCTCAATTATAAATGAGAATGGGCCAAGCCATAACCCCCACAAAACTGTCCATATTATCTTTTTCCACTATAATTGATGTTTTAGATTGCTTTGTAATGGCCTGAGCTATAAATTCATGCCCATTATTTGTAATAACTGCTGGCCTCATTTAAGAATGTTGGCTGTATTCCCAGAATAATGCTTTTGGAATGGGAATCTCTTCATACTGGGAGAAGTGGAGGAGGGGAAGGGAAGACCTACAACCCTAAAAAATCTCATTAAGGATTACGTGGTAGTGGGAGAAGACAGAAATCTTCTCTATAGTTAATCAGAGTTTCATCCCTTTAAAAATGTGATGTAGACATGGATGCATACAAGGATTCGTTCTACCCTGCAAAGCAGCCTATTTGTCAGTCAGGAAATGATGAAGTGTAGATTTGCTGCACAGATGAGCTGCACAGCACCAGCAGTGGAACAGGCAGCCACTGAGATGGTGGAGTGTCAGGGAGTATTGGATTTTTATCCTGAAAAAAGGCGTCACCAGTGTACATGCCCATTGTGGCTAGGGCAATGAAGTGGGTGATTCTCTGTAAAAGTGAATTTCCTGCTCTGTCTGTGCACTGTGCCAAACCCAAAGGCAGAGCTGTGCTGCCTTCATCCTTCCTTATTGGAAGTATCAGCTTGGTTACCTGAGGGGCTCTGAAAATGTAATAAAGTATGAGCTGCCTCTCTGGCACAAAACTACCCATCTTGACAAATGGCTTGTCCATGCCTCAGCTGCCTTACCTGAATGGCTCTGAGATTCCTCAAGAGCAGCTTTCACCCATGCTATGCCAGCAGCCACTGCTTTTCTTCCTGTAGTTCTTATTCTGCTAGGAAGGGCAGGGGAAGATGCGGCACAATGGAGACAGGTGTGGACTCCAGTTCTCCTGAAAGAGATGTGTAAAACAGAAGAGGTAAGCCTGAGACAAGGAAGCAAGGCAGTGCCCTGGTTAAGACTCTGTCCTGCAGAAGCATCTGGAGGTGACAGGGTGGGAATGGTGTCACAGAAGACTTAAGTAAGGATTGCAAGGGCAACTGCTGCTGCTGTTTCTGGGAAAGACCATCCCAGCCTCCATACCTAGGTATGGATTGCAATAGTGATGGCAGCGCTGTAAGAAGGAGGCTTAGCTGGACTAGACAGCACCTCCAGCCTGTCACACTCCATGGGCTAAGTGTAGATACCTAACCTGTCAGTGCCTTTCAGCCAGGTCTGCTTATGAACATGCCACAGGGTAATGTGTGCTGTAGGGGGGAAATTGAAGTAAGCTGGCAGACAAGCTCAGCAATGGGAGGCAGGGCTGGAAGTCTGGTTTGCAGTGCCTGGGCAAGCAGGTAAGTGGCTGCAGCTAGCTAGTTTCTGTGGGAATGCAAAGGAGCTGAGTCACCAATGATTGGGTTTGTTGCCATTGTCAAAGTAAAAATTATGTAAATAATCAAGGACATTTGCAGTTTTTAATGTCCAGTTGTTACTACATAAAGGTTAAAACCACCTAAGGTCAAAACTGATTTGTATAGCGAACATAAATCTGTCAGTTCCCAAATCCTTTGTGCTTGACTAGCAACCAACAGTTCTTCTTGTCCTGGTTATTTGCCTTTGAAATTCTTAATGTTTTTTTCCTACAGGAAAAAAAAAAAAACAGAAGTAACTTTTTTTTACTAGGCAACTGTAATTAGTCCCCAATGAAATCATCATAGACCTCTGGTTTCATGGATTACTACATGAATTTCAGTTGTGTAGAAGAGAAGATTTTCTTCATGACATGGCAGTGAACAAATGTGATGGTCTGGGAGGAAAGATACCAAAGCCAATGAGAGTGCACTATTTGTTTTTCATTTCTCCTTCTTGTCTGCCCCTGCAGTGTGATCAGAAAAACCTAGAAAATACAAGCCCCATGTCTCGGGTGTTAGCAATGGTTCTTCTCTCTGTCCTTCCCTTCCCTTCCAATACAATCTGCTGTCTACCATTCTTCCCAGGACACTATAAACTCTTCCCAGGCTTTGCCTAGACTACAGGCTGGGTTACCTATTCACAACATCTTGAGTTTGTATATGGCTTTACTATGGTCCCAGAAGTTCTGTGAGGAACGCAAGAGAAAGAAAATAATCCTTGCAGCATTCCATGTTGCAAAAAAAGTCTAATTAAATATTAAGGGATAAAGATGGCTTCCTTACACTAAAGAACTTTCCCTGCTGAATTGCGAAAGCATATTGTAAATAACAAAGGGGCTAAAACTTAAAAATACACAAAAGAAAAAAAGTAAATAAAAAATTGCCACAGGAACGTTTTATGCCAAAAATCATTAGACAACTGCAATTGAAAGGCCATTACCAACTCCCACTATAATAAAAGACTTCATAATTGCAGTCTGAACAACTAGGGTGACGCTTTCTCTACATTGTATATTTGTCTCCCATGGGACAAATCTTGGCAGGGCTGTTTATTACTGTAGGTGCTAATCATACAATGAATGACTGGATTCAGAACAGTATACTGAGAACAGCTGCTAAAAATAGCTAAAAGAGCAATGCACTTTATACCTTTGGCAGAACCCTTGAAAACAAACATGAAGTACTGTCATTAGAAGTTGTTGGAAGTATAAAATAAGGATAGCCATCACATTTAGAGAAATTTGTTCCCTCCCCCCCCCCCCCAACTAATTCCAAGTTTCACAAATTTCTTGCGAGAGCAGGAATGTGCCCTAGTGAGCAAAACAAACCACAAAGGTAACTAGACAGTGGGCAAAAGGTAAATGTACATCTCTGTGTTTTAATGAGCAACTGTATTTGTCAAGTTAGAAAACGTTTTCTTTTTTCATTTCAATTTTGCTTTGGTTTCTTTCTTGGGGTGGATTAGAAGGGGTGTGGTCAGTAGGTCAAGAGAGGTTCTCCTCCCCCTCTGCTCTGCATTGGTGAGGCCACATCTGGAATATTGTGTCCAGTTCTGGGCCCCTCAGTTCAAGAAAGACAGGGAACTACTTGAAAGAGTCCAGTGCAGAGCCAAGGGGAATGATTAAGGGAGTGGAACATCTTCCTTATGAGGAGAGACTGAGGGAGCTGGGGCTCCTTAACTTGCAGAAGAGGAAATGGAGAGGTGACCTCATCAATGTTTATAAATATGTAAAGGCTGAGTGCAAAGAGGATGGAGCCAGGCTCTGCTCGGTGATGCCCAATGACAGGACAAGGGGCAATGGGTGGAAATTGAGGCATAGGAAGTTTCATGTAAATATGAGGAAAAAGTTTTTCACTGTGAGGGTGACAGAGCACTGGAACAGGCTGCCCAGGGCGGGTTGTGGAGTCTCCCTCTCTGGAGATATTCAAAACTTGCCTGGATGCATTCCTGTGTAATCTGGTGTAGGTGATCCTACTCTGGCAGGGGCGTTGAACTAGATGATCTTTCAAGCTCCTGAAATTCTGTGATTCTGTGAAACATACCAGCTCAATATTAATACTTTGTGTGTGTAAGCCAATTGCTCTTATAATGATGATTTTTTTTTTCCTGCTTTTACCATTTCAGTTATTTGGATGTTTCCTCGCCTGGGAGACACGAAATGTCAGCATTCCTGCTTTGAATGACAGCAAGTACATTGGAATGAGTGTATACAACGTGGGGATAATGTGCATTATTGGTGCTGCTGTTTCCTTTCTTACTCGGGACCAACCCAATGTGCAGTTCTGCATCGTTGCTTTAGTCATAATATTCTGCAGCACCATTACACTATGCCTTGTGTTTGTACCTAAGGTAGGTGAACTTGTTTAGCATGGGGCTTTCTTCCCTCTGCATTGTCTTTGTGATTTAATATGTAAAAAATCATTGCCTTTTCAAGTACAGGGGATGTGTCTACTCTGCCATGTTTCTTATGTATGCTAGCAAGAAAATCAGGATCTCTGCTTCTATACCTACAAAACAATAAGATTTTTTTTTTAGTACTCTGGCATGCTATAAGGTCAGCTATGTTGAAACCTCTAAGGTATTCAATTATGATGGTATATGTATGTGGCAAATGGTTACACCTGAGGTATATTAACTGGTATATTAATGGAATACCTGAGGCACAGACTGGGAGGTACACATTTTCATTTCCTTTTGCTCTGTTGGGCTCTGAGAATGTGTGTGTTGTGCATTGCTGGAAGACACCTGCCTAGAGAGAGTTAGAACTTGATCATTTCACTGGCAGAATTAAGTTTTAGAAATGAGTATGACAGATCTTCAATTAAGGGAAAACTGATTTCTACATAAGCTTACTCTAGCAAAACTTTAAATTCTGCAGAATGCATTTGATATTTTGAAGTAAAATACATAACTGTATTAATTTTAGTGACTTACGTAAACCTGGCTTATCACTCCACATCAGATGTGTGTGCAGTTGGGTATCTGGAACATTTGGAAGGCAAGGCTCAGGATGCAGGTCCTTTCACCTCTGGAGTCAGGTTTTAGGTTTTGGAAATCATAGAATTGTTAGGTTTGGAAAGGACCTCAAGGATCATCCAGTTCCAACCCACCTGCCATGGGCAGGGACACCTCACACTAGATCAGGTTGCGCAGAGCCACATCTAGCATGGCCTTAAAAACCTCCAGGAATGGGGCTTCTACCACCTCCTTGGACAACCTGTTCCAGTGTCTCACCACCCTCATGGTGAAGAATTTCTTCCTAACATCCAATCTGAATCTACTCATTTCTACTTTTGTTCCCTTCCCCCTGGTCCTATCACTACCTGACACCCTAAAAAGTCCCTCCCCAGCTTTCTTGTAGCCCCCCTTAAGATACTGGAAGGCCACAATAAGGTCTCCTCGGAGCCTTCTCTTCTCCAGACTGAACAACCCCAAATCTCTCAATTGATCTTCATAGGTGAGGTGTTCCAGCCCTCTGCTCATCCTTGAGCATCCTCTGCTCATCCTTCTCTGGACACCTTCCAGCACATCCAGATCCTTCTTGTAATAGTAATGAGTAATGATAAAAAGGCTGGGACTCTTTACTGGTATATGTTCAGTCAATATATTGAGCAAATTATAGTGAATAGGTTCCAGTGCTACATGGCATCCCCAGAGATGGTTCTAAAAGGGGAACCAAGAACTGTGTGCATAAAAGGAACAAACTAATAAATTTATCTCATTGTTTCCTCTGAAAGAAATTAGAGAGACAGACTAGGAATAGAAGCTGACTTCTGATCTGCAAACCAAGCAGGCTAATTTGTTCTCCAGGACCAACTAAGTTCTGCAATTCACTTCTCAAATATTTAAAAGTAGTACAGACATATACAGTTATATTTTTATCCTTAATCTCAGGGGGAAATTGTAACTTTATTCTAAATTCAGGGATTCTAAAGTCATAAATAGGGGAAGTGCTTTGAAATACTGCAAGATTTAAGTGTGTAAGCTGTATGAAAATGCATATTAAAACAGATGCCAAAAATACCTTCACAGAATGTCAGAACTCTCTTCAAAGAGCAAATATTATTAATGCTATGACATGCTCTTCTGCCCCTTTGCTTTCATGCTCCTTTGCCCATCCCTCTTTTCTGCTGCCACAGGCCCTGAAATGACTTTTCTATTTCCTTTTTTTAACCCCTTCATCTGCTTTCCTTTTAAACCTCAATTACCCTGCCCTCATTTTTCCTCTCAGTTCTTTCTGTTCAAAATACAAACATGAACTGTAGCCTTCTAGCATGAAGGACTTAATCTCATTCCATGTATTATCAGGTTTACAAGTGCTTAGCTATTTTGCATTAAAAATTATCATTGCATAAGTTATTATTAAAAAACAAACAAACAAAAAAAAAAAACACAACCAAGAGAGAGATTGAAGCAAGAGCTAGAATGCAGCACTTCCAATGCCCACCTGAGTGCTTTCACAGCTGGAGAGTTCTTCATACGCTCATATAGTTTGCCCTACAATTCTTCTCGCCACACTGTGCCACAGTAACAGCAGGACAGCTGGCAGATATTCTCTCCTGCAACTTGCTCCAGCACCAACTTCACAATAGCCTGCCTGGACCCCACGGAAGATTAGATCTGACACCATCCAGTTTGTACATCTAAGTGAGGTGTCTGTGTGAGACAGACACCAAATCTTTCTCCTTAACAATTGTGTTAGTAGATTAGCACAATTTTGGTGATATGGGAAGGTCATTGTTGAAATACTAAAGCCTGTGACTCATCAAGGAGATGATAATGAAGACTTGGAAGATTGCACTTTTTCATTTATTAAACTGTGGCCAGAGAGATGGAAGCAGTAGTGTGGGTTTGTGTCAGGTGAGTACTTCTCTGCTGTGCAGAGTAGAACACATTCCATTTGAACAAACTTCAGCAGACTCCTGGGCCAAAACTGTTGGAATGCAATTTTGCTCCACAGTCCCCTTATAAATCTAAACAGGCAACTTTTTAACCATGTAGACAAACTAGGGAATGAAACATGACATTTTCCCTTCACTTCTTGTCAGCTCTACTAATCTTAGGGCAATTACTATACTTCTCCAGTTAAATGTCCACCTCATCCACTGCCCTTTCATTCAGCACCAAATGCCTCAGAAAAAGATGGGAAAATCCCACTGCAGAGTAAGGTAGATCAGGGGAAAAATGCTCATTGCTCTCTCCATTTAAAGGTATCCTCAAATACCAGTGTTGATATCCATTATCTACACCCTGCCTGCATGAACTGTAGACATCCTTGTTCTCCAATCAAAAAAAAAAAAATCTGATAATTTTAAAAACTATTCTAGATTTGTGAATAAAAGGGTTATCTTGTAGAAGCAATCTGCAAAATTCAAACATACATTATGCATAATTTTGCCTGATAGAACTTAACTATTATGTCAAATTATCTTTTTAAAGGCCAACATGTCTGTAATATTTTTCAGCT
Source organism: Indicator indicator (assembly GCF_027791375.1). Taxonomy (NCBI): domain Eukaryota; kingdom Metazoa; phylum Chordata; class Aves; order Piciformes; family Indicatoridae; genus Indicator; species Indicator indicator. Next base: position 35,428,098 of record NC_072015.1, on the reverse strand, counting down.
TACTCATCACTTCTTTAAAAGAAGCAATCCTAAAGTATGTTCTCTGCTCATTAAGGAATTTTTGCTTTTTTATCCATGTTTATCAAAATTCTATGTCCTTCTCTTTATTATGCTCCATTAGTTTTGAGACAGAACATGGCACTCACTTTTTTGTCACCCACCAAGTGCATACCATTGTTTGCTGCAATGGCATTAAGACATTAATTTTGTTGCAGTTTCCTGTAAAGCAACAAGGCTAATTCAGTTCCAGAGGGACAGGATTAACACATTGAATTTATCTGTTGGTAGCATTTTTTGTCCATTTGTACTGACTCTTTGTAGATAATCAGCGTTGACTGTTTGATGAAATGGAAATGACACAGATGTGAGACAGCAAGAAACAATTTCCACTGTATGGCCAAAAAGAAAAAAAAAAAAAGAAAGAAAAGAAAAGAAAAAGAAGAAAACAGCCCTATCCATTGTACAGTAACATTGCACATGGAATTTTTCATCTAATCCACACTATGTAAATTTATTTATTAGAGCATATTTCCTTGAGGCAAAAAATCTAGTCTTTAGCTATGAACTCCAGGATGAAGATAAGTCAGTTGATGGATAGCTATACTTCTGTCTTATATTTAGTTTGAACTTAGACCACATCAAATTGCGGAGCTTTTATCTTGTAACACTTTTGCCTGCTGAGTTAAGAAGCCTTGTAATTAACATTCTTCACCTTTAACTTCATTTTAATGCAGTTTTTGGTCTGGGAGTTAGACACACCATCATTGCAACCAGCCTAATTAGAAGCAAAGAAATGGGGGAGAGGACAGGCAGGGGCCCTAAGAAAACTCAGCTACAGCAGGTTACTCAAGGCCTTGAGCAGTTCTGTCTTGACTGTCTCCAGGGATGAATAGTCCCCAGCCTCTCTGAGCATCTTTTGGCCATGCTTCCAGTAGAAAAAGTTTTTGTTTTTTTTTCTGGTGGTCAGACGAAATTTCCTGGTTTTCAGTTTGTGCCTACCTTCTTTTCATTGTACACCACTGAGAAGAGTGTAGCTCCATCCTCTCTGCCATCTCATATTTATAAATATGAAAAATGTCCCCCCCCCCCCCAAGTCTCTTCAGTGTGAAGTCTAACCAATCATCAGCCTCTGCTTGTATCATAAAGGCTCTGATCCTTTTCTGCATCTTTTTCTGCATCACTGCGTTTTTCAGTATGTTCAAAGTGAAGAAAACTCTCTCCCTTGTCTACCAGCCCAGACATCTCACTGAAGAAAACTATCAGGTTAATCAGGCAGGAATTCTCCTTTGTGAATCAATAAAAACTGCTTCTAATAACCTTGTTCTTAAGCTGTTTGCAAATGATTCCCAGGTGAATTTGCTACAGCCTGCGGTCAAGATGACCACGCAGTATTTCCTCAGATCCTCCTTGAACACCACTGCAAAGTTTTCTTCCTTCCAATCCTCAGGAACTTGTCGCAGTTAACATCACCATTCAAGTGTAATTGAGTGTAGCCTTGCAATGACATCAGCCAGCTTCCTTGGGTCTCAGTGACACACCTCATCACATCACATGAACTTGCTGCGTTTAGTTGCTTTAGGAGTTTTAGGGGTCTGGAAGTTCTGTAGGCAAGTTTCACCAGTAAAGACTAAGGTGAAGAAGACATTAAGTCTTCTCGGTCTTCTCCTTTATACTTTATTACTCCTTTATTATTAATTTATTGTGTTCAAGCGTCATTCTGACCTGCAGGTTTGGTCTGTACAAACCAAGTGTTTCAGTGTCTGATCAGTCAGATTTCTCTCTATTAGAAGTTAGGTCTTTATTTCATGACACTGCAGCTGCAGAACAGTTCCATTGCTCTGAAGAACAAGAGAAACCAATACCAAAATGGGACTGTGCCACAAAACCTATCTGTGCTGTGCTTACAGAATGATTGACCCTTCTCCTTTTCTCAGACTGCTCAACACCTTTGGATTTATCATACCTTGCCTATGCTTTCAGGGCAGGAAGGTCATTCAGTTTTGCCTGTATATAAATACATATGTATACTGCTTGGCAAGTAATCATAAATTCTGTATTCTCTAGACTAAGCTCTCTCCCCCTTTCCAAGCAGCTAGCAGCTTTCTCTCCTCATGTTGAGGTGATATTTTCACATTGTCACTGAGTGTTAAATCTTACTTATATTTGCTTAAATTAAATATGTTTAAGGTTAACTTTTTTTTAAGTGGCTTGTCTGATTTATTTGGTTTATTTTGGGTCACTAAAACCTAATTAACTTTCTGTTATCTCCAGAGTGCAATCTCCCATGAGTTCTTTCTGTTAATACTCCTATTTCACGCCTCTCTCTGCTTGAGTGTTATTTGTAACAGTTGGAAAGGAGAAATTTCAGGTGAAACTCTCCTTGGGAAGACAAGGACTTGGTGCATTGTTTTTAAATACAAGAAGGAATATATCCTTTGAAGATATAAAGATGTCAATGAAGGAGAAAATATGTTTGATGAAATATTAAAATATATTTTAAACATAATTAAAATCCAGTGAATTTTTTTCCCTTTTTTTTCCTTTTTTTTTTTTTTTTTTTTTTTTTTTGAGCACTTTCCTTTGCAAAATCATTTTGGATCAACATATTCTGTAAAGTTATTTAGAAATCATCTCAAATAGTGCACATGACAAGCAGACCTTAGTTTCCTGAATTTTGTACTTGAAAGGCAGAAACACAAACTCTTGGTTTGCCTTTGAATATTTTGAAATACAAAAGAAACAGCTGCAAAAAAATTAAATCATGGACAAGATTTCTTACAGCTTTTCAACCTTTCAGCTCATCACATTGAGGACAAATCCAGATGCAGCCACACAGAACAGACGATTTCAGTTCACTCAAAATCAAAAGAAAGAAGATTCAAAAACATCAACATCAGTCACCAGCGTCAATCAGACCAGCACATCTCGACTAGAAGGACTGCAGTCAGAGAACCACCGCTTGAGAATGAAAATTACAGAGGTATTGTTCATTCTATCTACTACTTAAACAATTCAAAAATTGTATTTCGTTGCAATTCTGGAGTCTGATTTTTTGTTGACTGCTCTTTAGTGGGAAAAAAAAAATAGCTTTTCCTGCTGAAAAATACTGAAATCAGAAGATTATTGATGTGAACAGCTGATTAGTACTTAGCAGGTATGAAAAAAATTAAAATGTGTCTTATTAAAATGACACTTGTCATGTTCTTTTCTAATGGGCAAATTACCCTGGTGCTGAGCACCACAGAGCAAGATCTCCAAAAGTGCAATCTTTATGTGCAAATGTAACAGAGACCTGCAGTCCCAAGGGCACTTAAAAGCTGTCTGTTCCTGTTTATGGCTGAGCTTAGAGACTGCTGGTTTTTTTCACAGCCTCTCTGAGAATTCATTCAAATGTTTGCTAGACAGATTTTTACATCTGTCATGAAACAGAATTGTATTATCTTAAGTTAAAAAATACCTTTACCATCACATAAGCTAACCCCTTTAGCACAAAGGCTGTGAAGTTTCTTTAGTCTTTACTGAGAGAAAGGTTAAGTACATGGAGGGCATGAAATTCCGTAAGAGCTATAACTTGTTTATTTTTGGGACACCTCAAATGATGACAAATCAGCCTTGAACTGCTCATTTTGTGAGACAAGATAACCATAACTGATCTATAACTTAGGAAAAATTAACTTGTCCTTGCCTAATCTGTGAAGTATTCTCATACCTTGAAGAAAAGGTATTTTATTGCAGCTATTACTTCTTCATTCAGATCTTATCTAGGTAACCAAAAGACATTTACTCAGACTACCAAAGACTCCAAAAGCAAAAGTTATCTCTACCTTATAAAAGAAATTTAGTTCAGCTTTGCCTGGTCCCTTGCAATTTTTAATGAAGATTCAGCTGACTACTGGCTATTTCAGTTGTTTTATGCTACTGTAGTTTGGGGTTTTTTTACTAAGCCTCCTAACTCACAAGATCTCAGCCTGTGCCTTACAGGGCTCATGATGGTGATCATGGCAAATGAGCCATATTAGTGCATTAGTGCAGAAGCCTGTTGATCTTTTTAGACCTTGATTAAACAGATGATTAAATACTCAGAACCAGTAGGTCCTAATAAATTTCATTCATGAGTCAAGGGGATTTGGAGCATGCCCTTCTGTGGCTATCAGACCTCCCTTTGGCTTATCATCTACCTTGAGTTGCTATGTCCCAGTTCTTAAGGAAAAAAATGTAAATTTAAGCCAGCAGTGAACAGGACAAACTCTGGATAGCACATCCTGGACAGCTGCTCACAAACAGCAACCCAGATCACCATTAGGATGCTTGTATCTGGTTATTTTCTACTGGGGCTGTAGCCAATTGAGTACAAGTCAGCCTCTGGGGAGAGGACCCTGTGTTCAGCTCAGTGCTAAAAGCTAGTGGTGTACCAGCCTGACATTTGTGCTGTGGCTCTTTCAGTCAGAAGGCATCTATGCATCTCTCCCTCTTCCACTAACCTTAAAGGATGCTTCTGGGGACAGAGAGGACTGGCATTTTTGTTTCTTTCCACACCTATTTCCATTCTTTTGCTTCTTAGAAACTTATGCTTGCATTAGCAGTTTAGTACTAGCTATCAGATTACACAATTTAAGATGTGAAATATAAAAAACATGGGGGTAATTTTCAAATCACAAAAGCAGAGAGTGTTTTCAGCCCAAAACCTAAAACCTGTGAGCTGGATTTTCTCCTAAATTTCATATACACAAAGACACAGACTAGAAGTCTAACAGGAGTCTATCTCTCTAGGAAAAGTAAAAGGAGTGAAAAATAATCTTTAAGAAAACAAAACATTCCCAGTAGAATGGACTGCAGTCACTCACATGGCTGAACATGTCCCTGATGCCAGAGTTCATTTATATTCTCCTGTATATTTGATATTTTGATTGACTCAACGAAGTGGTGCCACATTTGCATGTATCAATAATAAATAGTGGAGAGGTTTTTTCAGACTGCCCTTTTTCCTTCTCATGCAGCAGTATGTCTGAATTGCTCAAACTGTTGACTATTAAGCTTAACCTTTTTGCATGCCCTGTGTAAAGTATCACAGCTGAATGTATTTTGTTATTTGTAGCATGATTTTTAGAGTAAGTGTAGTAGTGGTATAAGAAAGATGTATGTGACACAGTGGGGCAATTGCATTACCACATGCCTTCTTGTCTTGTTATAGACAACTATGCAGTTACCTGAAGCAATGGCTCTTGAATTTTTAGAAATTCATGCTCTTTGTTTTGCAGCTGGACAAGGACTTGGAAGAAGTCACAATGCAGCTTCAGGACACTCCAGAGAAAACAACATACATTAAGCAGAACCACTATCAGGATCTTAATGACATTCTTAGTATACGGAACTTTACAGATGGCAAAGGTGAGCGTGAGTAAAATCCATTACTAGCTTAACCCACCAAGATTTTGAACAACAGTCTCCTTGGGTTGGTTCCAGAGCACTTGGACCTTGGTAAGGCAGAGCTTTCAATGTTTTGTTTGCATTACAGAAAGCATGCAGATTGACATAATGAGTAGTTATTCTCTGTGCATACGTCTTCTGTTGTGTGCCCTACGTGTATAATACACATGGTAAAGTGAGAAACTTCTAAAAGCATACTTGGGTTCAGAAGTCAAGGTTTTTGTGCTGCATGAAGGGAAGAAAGTCACAGAGTGTTTCAGCTCATGTGTGAGTTAATTGCACCAGCCTTCAGCAGTAGGATGCCCAAGTTTAATAAGTGCTCATCAGAGCAGGATTTTCAAATCTTTTTGGACCCTGCTATCAACTACATAGAAGAGAATCATGTAAATATTTCAGTGCTGATTTGGACTCTAAATGTAGAATTGAAGGCACTCGTGTATGAAAATTCTTCCCTAGGAACTGACAAAAAAGAATTTCATGATGACTGTAATATTCCTAAGTTGTTTCTACTGTGTCTCTTGCATCACTCCATGAAGAAACACATCTGAAAGAATTGCTTCCATTAACATTATTTCACTTTTGGGAAGCTATAAGATCTGGTGCATAGTGCAATAAAAGAGGAAAGCAGGACAGCCAGCTTCCATTTCTGACTCTAGGATGGATCTACTTTATGACTTCTGGCAAATTGTTTTGTATAGCTGAATATTACTGTAGGATGTGAAAATGCTAGCTGCCTTGTTCTGGGAAGTTGGGCTTGCATGTTTGTTGCAGTGCTCAGCTCAGGCTCCCTATTGATGTGGAAGACTGGGCTTGGCTAAGTGGAACAGAGGCTTTAAGTATAGTTGTTGAAGAACAGTTTTAGAATAACAGCAACAGTTCACATATGCTTTTGAAGGACATTGACATTTTGGTTGGATAAGGTTGCTTTTTCATGTGCCTTTTGTTTCAGCCTAAGTATATACACTTGGTTGTGTAACTCATGTCACGAAAAAAAGGAAGACCTCCACAGAGTTCCCAGTGTCCTTTCTAAAAAATGGGGGAGGGGAACAAAACAAAACCAACCAAAAACCAACCAACAAAAAAAGAAGGAGGGAAAGAAGGGAAAGGAAAACGTAAATAGCTGCTGGAGGCGTGTGATTATTGGACTGAGATCAGCAGCAAGAACTAACATCAGTGAGTGGGATGAGGCAGTTTTACCAAGTGTGTGAAAGGAACACATAGAATGTTCTACTTGTATCAGATGCTCCAGGAAAAATGATAAATCATGAATAATATTTCAAGCAGAAAAGATGTAGTACATTGTGCCAAATGCCCATCTGAGTTTGGGTATGAGAAATAAAAATGATTCCCAGGAGATACGTTGGGTATAAATTTAGGATGGGATACTTCCCACAGCAGGTTGCACTCCATTAGCAGTAGGATGCTGGCAAAGAAATCAAGGAGAAAATATAACCTTTCTGCACTTACTTGTGGTTCTATCTACAAGACATCGATAACCAAGTGCTGCTCCAAGCACCAGCATCCAAGATTGTCTGTGTTCCTAATATTCCCCTTACAGAAGAGCTTGGAACTATGTGTTACCATGATTTACAGGGTCGGTATTTACAGGCTATGTAACTTCTGCATATTGAAGTTACTGGGCACAGTTTTCTGAACAGGCATACCACATAAAGCTGCACATAAAAGAGGGGCACAAGGAAAGAATGTCTTCCCTTGGCTATTTTTATATGGAACAGTTCAGAGCATCCGTTCACCTGGGAATGAGGAAGACTTGGATCCCAGTTTGCAGCAGGTGTTTAAGCTTGGTGTCACACTTCCCTTTGGTGAATGCCTCAAGCATGAGTATTATGGAGTATCCTGATTCCAAATGAATCATAGAATCAGTCAGGGCTGGAAGGGACCACAAGGATCATCCAGTTCCAACCCCCCTGCCATGGCCAGGGACACCTCACACTAGATCAGGCTGGCCAGAGCCTCATCCAGCCTGGCCTTAAACACCTCCAGGGATGGGGCCTCAACCACCTCCCTGGACAACCCATTCCAGGCTCTCACCACTCTCATGGGGAAGAACTTCTTCAAACAACCCTTGTCAGCCCTTTTCTGTTCCTTCATTTCCGTTTTGTCTGCCCCCTTTTTCCCACTCTTTCCCTGTTTCTGACTCTCTATTTCTCTCAGCACATCTACTTCAAGTAGTCAACCTATGTGCTTAATGTAAATTTGGTAATCCAATCAAAATAACAAGGCTTCAGAGAGTTCATGCTGCTGAGTCACTGCTGCTTCTCTGCAGATCCAAACAGACATCACTTAAATGGTACTTAAAAAAATTGTGGCCCTTACAGCTGCAGGAAATCTAACTCCAGCTGGCATAACTGTATTTTTGTGTAGCTATGTATTGCATGCAACTTTCTCTAAATGAAAGTACAGAACCTTGAAATTGTGTCCCTGGTAGTACTTGAGCAAAGCTTCAGATCTGTAAAAAATTTATTAACATGACCTAGACGTGACCGTGTCTCTCACCTCCACCATGAAACAGGGGAAGCCAGATCAGTGTTGTTTTTAAGGTGATGAGAAGGTTTGTGCTTACCTTGGACCTTGTGAAAAAAATGTGAGCTGAGAGAGGAGTAGGACAATAAAGAGAGATACTAAAAATAGCAGCTGACTTGAGCTAAATATTATAGCAGATTATTGCCACGTTTGCATTGTGGACTTGTCTGAATCCTATGGCAATCTTCTTTATAAATCAGCTGGCTGTTCTGAAGAAGTTCACATAGAGAATGCCGTGTAGTGTATCCCCATCTATATTGCTTACTCAAACGCAGGGTGCTGCACTTCAGAGAACAGTTAATAACACAGGACTTCTGCAACGCATCTCAAACAAGTCCTATCAAACTTTAATGCCACTGTACACTTCAATACCTTTCTGATCTGTACAAGCTGCTCAGAGTTAAAATCCCTGACTCCTGTAGCCAAGTTTCAAAGAAGGTTATTTGATTCTTCTCTTCCTTCCCCACTACCCTCATTTGCATCAAATATTTATTTAGGGTACAGAAGTTAAATTACTCTAGCCAAAATAGGTAGACATCGCTGTGCACTCCTATAACTGCCTGACCTCAGGCAAAGTTACATAACTTTGGGATTCCTGGTTAGTTATTAAGAAAAACAACTCCTGCTGTAGCCCAGAAGCTCTTTGCTGGCATGGGTACTCCATCTTTACAGGACATTTGAGCACGTCTCCTTTATAGAGAGATATTACCTGAGACACTCAGCTCTTGTTCACAAATGCATAATGTGAGATACCTACAGCAACTGGCTCTGTAAGACAATCAATCAGCAAAATCTGGTTTGTATTTTATGGCTTAATTGCTTTTTCTTTTGATGTAGGCTTTTGTCTGCAGTGCTAGAGAGCTTTGTTGTGGTAAGGAGATTTCAATGTGCTCCATGGACTGTGACTCTGGGACCTCAAATGACTTCCCCAGATGAATTTAAAAGGGCTTTCCTTTAATTCATTAGATACAATCCTCAAATGATTTTGACTCGCTATGTCTCCTGGTGACTTCAGCTCTGCACAGCTCAATGTTAGCTTCTCCCCTTGCATTTGTAGGACCTGGTCACCTTTGCTGGAGCACAGAGCCACATTACAGCCTGGATTTGAGGCAGGGAAGGGCTGTGTGTGAGCCCCATGCTTGGACTGGGCAGTTCCTGTAACTGGCAGTGCCAGGAGAGGCAGGCTTGGAGACATAGCTGAGTTTTCCAGGCTGACATTTGGTAAAAGGAGTGAGTACAAATGCTTATAGCTGTGATGCTGTGTGAAGAGAAAGGTTATGCCACACAGCTCCAGGGAAGAAATACCCTGGCATAGGCACAAACCAGAGCTTCCCAAAAGGCCTCTGCACCCATGTGTGCCAGGAACAGGAGACTTCATGAAGGTTGAAGGATTCTGCTGTGCACATTCCTACAGAGATAAAAGTTACTGAGAAGAAAAATACAGAGGGAATATACTATGTTCTTGAGGGGGCTGGATAATTCTGCTACGCTTGGAATCTTACTATCTCACTCTATTTGACTTCTGACATTTTACAATGCAAAAATGTTTCTACATGAATGATTCTTAGATTGCAAGGGTTTCATATAAAGCTAAGCTCAGAAGCATCTCCATTTATAGCTGCCTTTGCCAGTACATTTCAGAGTAGTGTATTGAGGAAATTAATAAATGGCATCCAACCTATGGAAAGATGCAGCCTTGCAAGAGCTGCCATTATGAACAAACCCTGTTTGCAAGTTCTGCCTCTACAGGCACCCTTGTTTGCTCAGAATGCCTTTTCTGTTTTGAGCCAGAAAACAGTCTTTACCCATCACTGTAAATGGACTGGGAGCCTTCATTTGCATGTCAGATGTGCCTACATACTGTCAGTTCTCACCCCACTCCAATGCTTCCTAGTGTTAGTTTTTCCCCGTGTAAAAGCAGCTCAAAGAAAAACAGATTTCAGAGATGTTGCTCATAAACATGAAGCAAAAGAGAGTTCATCTGTGACAGGGAAGAAGAATATTACTTTTATGAAGTTAGTGTGGTTCAAGCATTAAGCTTGAGATTGAAACCACAGATTCAAAAGGAAAGCCTTTCAGAAATAACTCCTTTGAAGGAATGCTGTTTTAAAGAAAGGATATGGTTCATTATATCCCTTGTATATAGAGTTACATAGAGATATGTATACTAGTTTCTGTGAAGCCTAGCAAATGCCAGAGATTCAGTGCCTGCCCTTCCTTGCACAAAAATAAATCTGTAGCAAAGGTAGTTTCTTCTGATTTAAAGTAGTACGAATCAGAGGAGATTTGTACTGGGTTTTCTTTTTTAAAAAATCATCTTTGCAAAATACAACTATCAGAAGTCACGATTTAGACTGCCTGGGGTGGTGTTCTCAGTTCAGGAGAACTTTCTCTGATATACCCAGCAGATTATTTGATCATTTTAATTTTTCCTTTCCTTGTATTTTCTCTTCATCCTATTCCCACAAAAAGAAGAAACTTGTTAGTCACGTTTCACAGTCCAAACAAAGGAAAAATGAGGAAAATTACAGTAGATTTAAAAAAAAAAAAATCTACCTCTAGCTTTAATGGTTCCAGAGTTTCCATTAAATCAGCAAAGTTTTCACTGTCAGCTCTCGTAAGTCATTATTAAACCACACCTGCTTCTTCGGGGAGATTAAATTTGCTTTCTAACAAAGAGAAGACAACATTGGAATTGAAAGATGTGGGGTGAAGAGCAGTTCTGCCATCTAGTTGTAAGCCACCAGAGAAATACTGCCATTCAAACGTGCTGATGAAGATGTTCAATAAAGCTTCAGTGTATAAACATCAACAAAACAAGCCTCTAGTTAAAGCAGTACAGTTGTCTCAAGTTTCTCAAATCTTGGAAGAAATTGCAGCATTGGAAGTCACTTGGTGTTTTCTGCCTGCAGCTGAACAGGAGTGATTGAAATGCATGACCTGTTTAAGGCAGCTCAGGTAATTTAGGCAGCACCAGGCTGTGGAGTGATTATACGTACAGCAGAACTGAAGTGAGCGTCACCCCTGGCAGAAGGAGAGCAGAGCAGCTGGGAGCAGTGACCTCCTCACCCAGCCTCTTTACTGCCAGCATCAGATATTCTCTTGCAGCTTAGAGCTTTGTAATTGGAAGTAGTTTCTCTATTGCAGGTAGGCAAAGGTTCTGAGCTAAAGCCTTTGGCTCTCACTGTCAACTGGGCAATGGGATTTGTTTTCTAATGAACCCATCAGCGAGTGCTGTGTGAGGCCCTTGAGATCTATTTGTCTTTTTTTTCCTGATGGTTTTCTGAAGAGAAAGTGCTCAGGCATCACTTACCCAGACTTCTGGTTTGAGGTCTACGAAAGTGAAAATTACTTAGAAGGTGCTTCTGGCTAATGTAAATTCCATTTTGAAGGTAGTTAAATCATCCCAGTGCAACTTGTTCAGTAGTGTCTGCAGCGGCAGACAGTACCCTGAGAACGAAGGGCATTTTTCAAGTAGCATACTTAATGGGCAGAGGAAGGGAAGATGGGAAAGTACTAAAAGCAGTGCTAGCCTTTGCAGGGGAAACTGGCAACTCAAATGTTTACCATGCAGTTGTTCACTTATATAAAATCAGTTTCCACCATCCTTATGTTGTTGGGTTTTGTTTGGTTTTTTTTTTTCTTTAAGCTCCAGCTTCTAGAAACATATGACTAAGTAAGGATTTTGCTTTTCATTATTTAAATTAGAAGTAAATTAAAAACAAACATAAAAAAGAACAAACCCAACCAACCAAACAGAAAAAAACATCCACCCAAACAAAATAGAAAAAAAGAAAAATATTCCAGTTTCCATAGCTGCACAATAAAAAATCTAACAACTTCTCTCCCAAAAAGCTTAACAAATAAGAACTACATAACTTTTCTGTATTTTGAAAGAAGTAAAGGAAAAAGGGGGGGCAGAGAAATCAACACTGTGGCATTTTTATGTGGATTCTGTCTGCTTTTCATACATTTACATTAAAACTCATATGTGGTTACCTTGTATACAGAAATGCATGCAGTGTGTTGAGGGAGAGTCATCTGCAAGAGTGGGAAAGGGTCTATTAAGAATAACACACAGTGATACATGGGCAGTTGGTGCTGAGGGGTGAGTAGGCTGAGAATATATGATTTGTGCTCTGCTTTAAATCCCCCATCTTTTTGACAGGGACCACCTCCTTCTGTCTCACTCTGTATCTCTCACAGTGTAACTGAGCGCACAAGAAACGCCTTTCAGAGCCTACAATACAGATTAATATATGAAAGCACGTACTGCCAAAGCCCAACTTGTATATTGCAGTCATTTGATTAAGGATTGTATCTTCAGTGGTTGTGTAAAAGGTTAAATTGTCTATCTTGGCTAAAGGAGCTGGAATTGTAAAATAGCTAAATAATAGACTTGTCCATCCCTAATTACAAGAATGACTGAAATTTTCACTTTGGTCTGTATCACAAAGTCAGCAGTTTTCATTGTCAGGTTAGATCAGCTCATAACTGAAGGTTGTTTTTAATCACAGAAGTAAAAACTGTTCTTTTCTCTGTGTCTGTTTATAGACATCACGAAGCTTTTGTGCAAGCGTCAAGCTCCGTATACAAAGGAATGCAATATATGGAAAATAAAAACTGAATTCCTATGACAGTAAATGCCATACCAGCAAACTTCAAGCTGCTCTGAGATGATAGACTTCATTGCTTATCTTAGCCACTGTCAGATTTGAGTCTTTGCTGTCCTCTCTTCACATCTAAACCATCACTGAATCCTGTCATATCTTCCTTTTAAGCACTCTTCTTGCTATAACTAAATTCCTTAGCTCTCTTAAATTGACATTTTCTAGTCTCCAGCAGAAGCAGCTTCATGTGTTCTGATTGTCTCCTTTCTCACTCAGAGCCTTCTTTTCCATGCAACATAAGAGAAAAATCTTGTCTCCCACTCTTCTGACCTGTAGAATCCCCAAGTCTACACATTTTTACATCCTCATCTATTCATTTCTTTCCAAGTTGCTTGTTGGATTTTTCACAGATGAAAGTGAATGCTGCAAAGTAACACCAGGGACGACTGTGATAGAGGAGTAATTATGCATGCTGGAGTTTGCCCTCAAAACGTTCCTGTTTCTGCTTCCACCTTCTTTCCTCACTCTTTGTTTCTGCTGCTTGTTTTGTCCCACCAGTGCTTGTCGACAGCATATATATTCCTAGCATGCTGGGACCTGAGCATTATTTGGGGCTTCTGAGCATTAGTAGAACAGAAAAGCAGCTTAAGCCTTCAACATACACTGGGGTTTTCATACTATTTTCATTTTCTTTTTGCTATTTTCCTGCTTTCCCCTCTCATACCCATTTTTACATTCAAATCCTCTTGTGTCCTTTTCAAGAATTTACCTCCTAGTCCTCTTCCACGCTGCCTCAATGTCTGCAGCAATCACTGTTTTGCTGTATGTGTGGCAAACAACTGCCAGTGATGGATTTGGAGCTGCTCTGTAATTATTTATGAAAACTGTGCACTGTCCTCATTACTCAGATGTTTTCCATGTGACTTTATTTGCCTTAACACAGTAGGAGAGTTTGGAAAAAGCAGGAAGGAACAGAAAGGATTCCTGGTGAAGGCATCTGCCTTAAAACAGCTGTGTTCATCTGCGTTTCTCAGGGGGTCTGATGCCACAGGCTTAAGCAGAGCTAGGCAGGGACCCCAGGACACCTGAGGGAATCAAGTGAAGCTAGCAACAGTGAAAATCATGATCTTCTGTGATATCACTGTACAGAAAAGAAAACAGCAGGAGAAAGCTTAATGAAATCATTAGCTGTCCTTCCTGCAGACAGCCTATGGACCAGTGCAACTGGTATGAATCATATTTCCATGCTAAATGATAGTGGGGAGCTAAGTGGCAGCACTTAATTGCTTATGCGATTGCAAGAGTACCAAGGTTTTATACATCAGTGAGACAGTGTTTCTAGGAAAAGATTTAACAAGAGGGTTTTCATATGAAAAAGTAACAATTTTAGAGTGCAAGATATTATGGAGGTGCAGATACATTAAGAGTCTAAGACTAGGTGAGAGAGTATATTGGACTACATAAGGGTGAGCAACAAAGTTTGACTTGTGTTTTGGGTTTTTTTTTAAAGGTGGGAGCCAAAGAAGGACAAAAGAGCTTTTACCCCTTTTCCCTTTTTTTATAGTAGTTCCTAGGAAGGAGCACATCATCAAAAGCGTAAAAGTACCAAAGACTCACAGGGAAACCTGAGACTGTATTGGGATATAGGCAGAAATAGTTTACTTTGTGACATTATGAACATCTGGTAAGTTTTAAAATGAAGCTGTTTTTAAATGATCTCTTGGTCACAGAAAAGTAAAACTGAATGTTTCATCCATCCAGATGGTGAGAAAGCCATTTTGAAAAATCATCTTGATCAAAATCCACCAGCACAATGGGGCTCATCAGACCCTTCCAAAACAAGCAAAGATCCTATAGAAGACATCAACTCTCCAGAACAGTAAGTATACACTTTTCTGTATTGGTACAGAAAGAAGCACCTCTTGCTCTCTCAGGTATGCATGTGCACATCCTTTCTACCGTGTTAGCCATAAATCCCATCCTGGACACCAGCAGCCTTGCTGATAAGATCTTAATTTAAATTATTATATTTCATCAAAACCCCTATTTATCTTTCATGTATTTTCACGGGAAGACCTTCACTGTAAAACCTTACAGACAGCCCTAGCAACAGAGAGAGCCTGGACCATCAGCAGCAGCTATAAATGGCACCTCCTGAAGCACCTAGTGGGTAGCAACACTATACTATGATGCCTTCCTGCCACCAGCTCACAGTCCCCACAAAATTTAGGTATCTGGGACACTAGATCCTAACTTGCCCCAAAGGCAATCTAATGTACTTCTTTTATATCATAGAATGGCTTGGATTAGAAGGGACCTTTAAAGGTCATCTAGACCAACCCCCCTGCTGGGAGCAGGAAAATTACTAGATCAGGTTGCTCAGAGCCCCATCCAGCCTGACCTTGTTTCCGTGGATGAGGCATCTATAAAATCATGTCTAAGGTTTCTGTAAGAAGTTACAGGACAAGCTGTGCCCAACCATCAATGTATGTTAGGGATGACTATTGTTAAAAGTCCAAGTCCTTCCACACACCAGCCAGAGGGATTCGTGGTATACATGGCCATTTTGTTCTCTTTTGGTTATAAGGTAGCTGAGAAATAAAAACAATCTGAAGGCTTTTCAATGTTGCCATAGCAGCTGGCCCTGAGTTTTGGCATAGGAAAGCCTGAACCAAGTAGTTTCCCTTAGAAACCATGCTGCAGCTAGAAGGAAAAAGTGGCACAAAGCACTTGCTAGATTCATGGAGGGCAGAGAATCTTATGGTATCAGCTTTTCTCTCTAGGAATCTATATAATAAAATCACACACTACCCTCTACCACCTCAGCAGGACCTTCTATGGGCCAGAGCTCACAGAAATCCCGTGCTGCTTTATCCCTGGATGAGCCCTTTCCCCACAACAGCCTAATTACCTGGGCACCACTTCATTAGGAGCTGTTTGACTCCCATTTTGTACACAGGCAGCTTAAAAGCTTATTTAAAACCAGAATAAATTAAATAAGTTACCAGAATCAGCCATTTATTACATCAGTGACAGCAAACCTGATTTCAGATAGCAGTTACTGCCTGTGCCACCTGGTGCAGGAAAACACATGGGTTTGTAACTCTGTCCTTGCACTCAAAAAAACCTTCAAGACAGACCTGCTCAGGAGCTAATATATACACACATGCACACATATACACAAAAAAAAAAAAAAAAAAAGCCCCTAATAGCTGAAATCTGGTTATTTCACAAAAGCAGGGCTCTCACTAGAAAGCTTTCATGACTTTACAGGGTCATCAGAGTGCTCTAATGCATGGCTGTTAGAGGTCTGTCTTTATCTGGCATGATTTGCCAGAAATAATGTAGTGTGAATGTAGCCTCATCCACACATGGGCCCCTTACATTAAAAGGGATTCTAAGGAAAACACAGATGCTCAGATAATCCAGTTGTCCCAAAACAGATTTAATACAGAAAATAAAAAGAAAAACATTTGGTGATGACAGAACTTCCTCTAGGCTAGTGGTAGCTGGTAAGAAGACTGAGATTTCCTGGAGGTCTTAACAAGCAGGTCAGTACAAATCTGAACAGTCACTGACATTTATGGAAAGCAATTAATAAAGTCCTGCCAAGTCAAAACAGAGTCATTTGGTACTTACAGAGCTGTGACTGTGCCAAGTCCAAGAGTCAGTGTCTCCCTTGAGGAGTCTGGGTACCAGAACCACACACCCCAGACACAGTGGACCTCTGAAAGAGAAGAAGTGTACCCATGTTCAGGAACAGGGGTTTGTGATTTCCTCTTTCATTAGACATTTCCTCTTTCCAAATTTTGTGCTCTTTAAGAATATCTTTCTGCACACATGTTGGTTTTGTTTGTTTGTTTTCAATATCTCTGGCAGCACTTCTGACCTTACATGGTTATTAAATACATCATATTTGTCAAAAAACAAAAAAGAGAGAGAATTAGAGGCAAGCTGTAGTTTATGCCTCCTCTTTCTCATTTCACTGCATACATAGGGCAACTGACAGGTGGTCACACAGTCTGCTGAACCTATGTCTTATTCAAGAACACAAATCTCAAAGAAGGTTAATCTGAAAAAGATTTCCTCTTTCCCACAAACCTATGAAAGGAGGATGTTAAGAGAATCATTTGCCTCCACAAATATTAACTCTCTAATGGCTATAGCAAAGAGAAGCATCCCAGCTTCTTGTTAGTGACAGCACTCAAGAGAGCTGCCATCTTCCAGTCTCTGTGACCGGAAGGTAGACTTAGAACATAAATATAGATGATTGACAATTTGCTTTGCCTCTTTACTCCCCCTTTCCTGCTGGGTGGGACCTGGTAGGTTATCCATAGTGCCATGTAAACTTGGCCATAACCAGTCAGACCAAAACTGAATACAGAATTCAAGGTGTGGCCTCACTAGTGCCAAGTACAGGGGTAAGATCACTTCCCTGGTCCTACTGACCACACTGTTTTTGATACAGGCCAGGATGCTGTTGTTCTTGGCCCCCTGAGCACACTGCTGGCTCATGTTCAGTCTGCTGTCAACCAGTACCCCCAGTTATCTTCTCTGCCAAGCAACTTTCAAGGCAATCTTCCCCAAGCCTGTAGCATTGCATGGGGGTTTTGTGACCAAAGTGCAAGACCTGGCACTCAGCCGTGTTGAATGCCATGCAGTTGGCCTTAGCCCATTGATCTAGCCTGGCCAGATCCCTTTGCAGATCCCTTTTCTTCTCCTCCAGCAGATTGACAGGCCCACCCAATCTGGTGTCATCTGCAAACTTACTGAGGAAGCACTCAGTCTTCTTGTTGAAGTCATTGATAAAGATTTTAAATAGAAGTGGCCCCAAAACTGAGCCTTGGGGAACATCACTTGTGACTGGCCACCAATTGGATTTAATTCCATTCACCACCACTCTCTGGGCCCTGCCACCCATCTGGTTTTTGACCCAGCAAAGAGTGTGCCTGTCCAGAACACAGGCAGACAGTTTGTCCAGGAGGATTCTGTAGGGAACTGTGGCTTTACTAAAGTCCAGGTACACAACATCCACAGCCTTTCATTTCCCCAGGTCTTCAGAGGTGTGACTGTGACAGCAGTTGTTCCAGAACCCTGCTTCCCCATGGATCTTGTCAGTGGTTTCCTACAGCAGAAATGAAATATTTTGCAAACGCTTCTGCCCACTTCATAGCCTCTTTCATTCCTACGTATACTGCATTGTGTTCCTGTGTTCATTGACACTGGAAGTCAAGCTTTTACACCCCATTTTATTTGCCCCTTAAAACTGTCATTTCTGTACAGAGCTGAGGATATATACTCTGTCCTAATACAGCACCTTGATGAGTGGCTGCTCTGTGTGGTAGCACATTTCCATTCCTTCTCTTTCAGTGGTTTTCTATGATTCTAAACCCACAAATACATTCCCTCCCCAACACATTTAACCATATAGATATATATGCTTTGGCATATCTATATGGTATGGACAACTCAAAACCTTTAAAGGTCATCTAGTCCAACCCCTCCTGCATTAAGAAGGGACATCTTTAACTGGATCAGCTTGCTCAGAGCCCCATCTAACCTGACCTTGAATGTTTCCAGGGATGGGGCATCTGCCACCTCTCTGGAAATTTTTTCCAGTGTTTCACCACTCTCATTGTAAAAAATTTCTTCTTTATGTCTAATCTAAATCTACCTGTTATGAGTTTAAAATCATTACCCCTTGTTCTATTGCTTATAGACCCTACTAGAAGCTCCCTTCAAGTATTGAAAGGCCACAGTAACGTTTCCCCTGGAACCTTCTAGTCTCCAGGCTGAACAACCCAAACTCTTTCTTCACAGGAGAGATGTTCCATTCCTCTGAATGTTTTTGTGGCCTTCCCCTGGACCCACTCTGGCAGGTCTATGTCTTGTGCTGGAAGTCCCAGACCTCAACACAATACTTCAGATTGGGTCTCACCAGGGTAGAGTAAAGGGACAATATCATTTCCCTTCACCACTTTTCTTTTGCTATGCAGCTCAGGACACTGCCTTCTGGACTGTGAGCACATTTTGCTAGCTCATGTCCAGCTTTTCATACACCAGGACCCACAGGGCTATTCTCAAGCTCTTCATTCCACAGCTTATGTTGATACCAGAGGTTGCCCTAGAAGAACTGACAAAATGTAGCAGGGATAGGGAAATGGAAAAAAACCACTAATATTGGAGGGGGAAAAAACTCCCAACAAACAAACAAAACACAAAAAAAAACCCAACCCAACAAAAAAACCGAACAGCTACAGACTGAGGAAAGGTACAAGGTTTACTTTCTCTTAAGGAGAAAATAGAGTTTTGTTTGGATTTTGTTACTTGGCTTTCCCCCTAAGAATTGCCTAAAAATCTTAATTGTGTGTGAGTCTCCAGGCTTCAGTCTGCCACCCCAGGAACCAAGTTTTCAAATTAAAGTAAACTTTAAGTACGGTTAAAGCAAAACTTGCCACCCACCATAGCTACCGTTGGCACAACCAAATAAACCTGCTTTGTCCATGGTATGGCTAACCATCCAATGGGTGACAAAAAAAATGCCATTCACTTGATTATGCAACTGGATTCTCTTGGAAAACTTAAAAAAAGCCCTTTAATGAGAAGTCTGTAACAGTTGAACAAAGTAAGCATTTCCACTGGTGGGAAAATAAGCATGGGCAATTCTGTGTTTGACCCTGCAACAAGAGACAGAATGACAATCTGTAGTGTCAGGCTCATAAGGATTCAGCACATGGAAGCAGCTATCCATGCCACCTCTGCACTCCTTGGGAACGAGGCATGAGTTCATTGATAGCACCAGAAAGGATCAGGCACAATAGCAAAATAATATTGAATGGATTTTGTGTGGTCCCAGGAACGCGTTACCAGCACTACCACGCTCAACACTGTGGAGTAATGTTTCATCAAACTTTTAGAAAGAGCTTGGGGATTGGGGAAATGAGAAGAAATTTCCTTGCTAGGCAGGCCACAACTCTTTCCACCACATCTCTGTATAAACAAGTCTTTGTTGTAGTGAGGAAACTAAAGAAAAGCAGCATTACATTTCTTTTCATTTGAACTTGAAAGCTATACTGCCCAAGCCCACAAGCAATGCCTTGGTAGCTGTCTCTGCTTCCTAACACAAAGCGAAAAAGAAAGTGTTTGAATCAGAAAAGCTGTCCAAAGGCAGGCTTTCAAACACACACTTCTTACAAAGGTCCATCTGTACACAGTCATTATACCAGATAACAGGGAAATACACATTTAGAATTCTATTGAACTGATACAATACTTTGTATGGGCATTTTTCTCCTGGAACCAAAAAGCTGGTCTTTGGTTCAGCTCTGTTACTTTGACATCTGTAATCTTTTTCAGTGTTTCAGGAGTGCATATCTTCAAATGAGGAAGCAATCCTAGTCTGATAATCTTAACACTGACATCTTAATCACTGAAAACTTCAACTAGATTGTGACTTTATGTAAAGTACCAGAATTTCCACAGTATGGGGGTAGCAGTGCCCATGGCACTGTCTTCTCCAGGGAAGGGGGTCAGTGAGCACAGTTTAATGTCCCTTTAAAAGAACAAACAAAGCCCAACTAGTTATGATAATGCCAATCTGCTTGAAAAAAAATGGATAGAAGATGTTGATTTCCTAAATACTGAATTTTGCTGTAGGGGGTAGGTTAGACTGCTTTTAGAGTGCCAGCACAGTCCCACAGTACTGACTATGGGAACTAAACAGTATTCAGCACCTCACCTTTGCAGACCTCAACTGCAAAGACAAACTGCTTGGAAAAAGCCACCAGTCCAAATTCCTGGATTCCCACATTCCCTCCACGTGCCTGTCTTTGCTGGAGTTACAACAATGCATCCTTATTTGTAACATCCTTATGCCAAGTGGTGTGTGGCCTAAAATTCAGCCTGTGACCTCGTGCATGTGTATGCAGTTAGCTGGGGCTCTGCCTGCAGTTGGGGTGGGGGTTGCTAAGCCATATGCCCTCATTGCATGTTTAACCTTTTTCCAGTATTAGCTGTCTAACAGCTACTCTGAAAGTGCCTGGGAATTTCAGGAGGTGGTAGGATGCTGCAAATGCAGCCTCAGATTCCTTTTTCATGTCTAGCCTGTCAAACAGAAAAATTCCCCAAGGGGAAATAACACCACAGTAGCATAGCTCAACAGCAGCGAGTGCAATGCTCTTGGCATTAACCCTCTCTATCCCGGCAGCAGGCACAGAACACATCCTTGCAACAGCCTGAGAGCACACCGAGCACGTGGCATGTCACCTTTTCCCCTTGGCTAACGCTTCTCTTTCTCTGTCTCTCAGCATACAGCGTCGGCTGTCTTTGCAGCTGCCCATTCTCCATCATGCCTACCTGCCATCCATAGGAGGAGTCGATGCTAGCTGTGCCAGTCCCTGCGTAAGCCCCAGCGCCAGTCCTCGGCACAGACACGTGCCACCTTCCTTCCGAGTCATGGTTTCGGGGCTGTAGGAAAGGGAGATCAGTGCTTCCTGAACTGTTTTTAAGTACTCAATGACTGGACTAAACACCTGACCTAGAACTCTGCTACAAACATGTAACATTGGCTCTTACCGCAGAGGAACTACCAATTGAGGCCATCATCACAGGAGTGCTCGTGTAACTCGTGTGGGAAGGCAAAGGAGAAGGACACAAGGAGTTTGATCTGTAGCCTTATTCATGGAGTTTTTATTTCTCCACCTAGAAGTCACTGAAAAACGCTTCTTCCCAAATTTCTACTGGCACCAAGGAGGCTGGGAAATATGGATCTTGCAAAAAAGACACTAGGAAATAATGAAACAAAAACAAAAACCACTCAAATGTCACTGAGATTTATGTGGCTGCTGAGAACATGCAATTCTATACTGTATCCATGTAAGGAAAATACCATGGTTAAGCTATACTGTATTTACTGAGATAGATACACTCATTTTTACAAGAGTTGTGTTAAATTGCTGGAAACATTCTGCACTGGTTAGTCTTGCTTGTTTTCATTTCAGGGATGATGTTCGGTAGGAAAGGAGGAAGACGAGAAATGATTTCTCAGGTGCCATTGAGACTCTGCAATGCTGTGAGCAGGGTTCTCTGAGTTGCAGCTCTACATGAAACTCAAGCAGAGGCTGAAGCTCCAGCTCTGAGTTGTTACCAGCTGGAGAGCTGCTGGTTGGAAGCAGAGTACTTCACCCTCCTCTGAGGATGATGGTAGTGACTGCTGACCATCTGCAGCTTCGTTTTAGCAAGTTCCTGCACTTTCTTCAGAAGTGCAGCCACCAACTGTAATGTACTAAACTGTCTGGAAAAGTCTTAGGGCTGATGACTCAAGAAGCTGAGGGCAGATGGGGAATAGAGTCTTAATGTCACAGGACAGATTGTTTTTCATAGTTTGTTTAAATTCTCTCACACATAATTACAATAAAATTAATTTAGTGGACTTGGCAGGGGGAGGGGTTAGGGGCACAGTGTTTTGTTGCTGCAGGCAAATCCTGCAGAGCACATAGATGTGAATATACACTGTGTTTGCTTTGTATTTCAGTGTGTGACAGTCGTAGTGGGCAATAGAGAGGACAAATCAAATTTACCAATATCTGAATCCTAAAAGGACTGTGAGAAAAAAAAGAAAAAAAAAAAAAAAACCAACCCCAGTGGTTTTTATACTTTAGCTCCATCCCCTGAACCAAAGTAATTAGGAAGAGTGATAGTGGCATACCAGCTGGACCAGCTCTAAAGCCAAACCCTCAAGCACAGGTGAGACACACACAGCTTCTTTTTCCAAAGGACTGTAAATGTGGCATCACTGCCAGGGCTGTTTGCTAAGAGTAGGGAGGGAAAGCACGTGAAGCACCTATTAGGCTCTCAGTTTTCTTTGACCAACACCTGTGCACCTCAGACCAAACCTTTCAAATGACGCTCCTGCAAAGGTTTATGAATCAGCAATGACCGAAACACCGCCAAAGAGGTTCATTACCTGAGGGACTTCTCGAGCTAGCATAAATCTCCATTAAAAATAAAACACACCTCATAGTGGCCAAAACCAATATGAATATGTATCTGAGTCTTACAATCAGGAGCATCACAAAATATTTCACTTGGCACATACAGTAAGAGAGGTTATGGAAATATCTGTAGCTTTTAGAACAAAAACATGTAAGTATAAACACAGATAAAATAGAACTCATTACTCTGTTTAAGCACTAAACACTGACGTTGTCACTCAATGTGTGTTGACAGTATTCTCTTGCTTTATTAATATCATCAGGGCCTGGTTTATTTTAAAAGGAATGTTAATTAAAAAAAAAGAGATAAAATTACAATATTGTATATAATGTGTACACAAAGATCTCTGTAGAAATATTATTCCAACTTAGCAGGAAAAAGAAAAAAAAAACATTCAGAAGTATCGGACCATTGGAGGTGAGTGTGTGTGTGTGTGTGTGTCTGTAACTTCGTGAATACTGACTGTGTGATGTTTATTAGGTTTAAACCATGCAGTACATTCTTTGTCTCAATGATACTGTAGTTTCTCCCATAACTTCCTTTTTTTTTTTCTTTTTTTACTTTACTGCAGATAACAAGACCAACCAAGTGAATATAGCTATTTAATGTTTCTGTTCTTTTATACTGCAGCAAAAACTGTACTGTAAATTTATGAAGAGGCTGTGCCCCAATGGCATTTTCCAATGATGTTAGTGCACAAATGCTTTAAACTAGACTGGAACTGCCAGAATAAAATGTAAATGAAGAATTTCTTGTATAACCTTATACTGCATGAGATCAATTTTTAATAAATTGTTGCAAATCTGTTTTTA
This sequence comes from Indicator indicator, assembly GCF_027791375.1. Lineage (NCBI taxonomy): Eukaryota > Metazoa > Chordata > Aves > Piciformes > Indicatoridae > Indicator > Indicator indicator. Next base: position 35,404,712 of record NC_072015.1, on the reverse strand, counting down.
TGAATAAAATATATAAAACCTAGCCATTTGGTCTCAGTGCCCTCTTCCCCCAAAGCAAAACCATTTTTCATGTGTATGTAAAAGTGTATGTGTATAAACACATGTATGTTGAAAAGCCTTCCTGGAGAAGGAGGAATCCTATTGCTACATCACATTGTAGCAGACATTAAAATACACATCCTATAGAAAACACAGAGACAACTTCTGCCCTGAAGTACAAATACTGCAGTACTCATGGTAAAGTCCAAGCCCTTTTTCAAATGGGAAAATTGATCAAAAATTGGCTGAATATTTATGTCCAAACCAGACTTTATACATACACTATTCTCTAGTGCACCAGGAGAGGAGAAAAAAAAAAAAAAAAAAAAAAAAAAGGACAGACTTTACTATTTCACATAAAATATTGAAGTTGAGCCAATCTTCTAGCTCTAGTAAAATCTCTGCTTCATCAAATGAATAAGAATAATAACTGATTGTTTTATGAAGGCAAACATTAAACCTCTCCATCCAATTCCATGCTTGTGGTGGATTTGTGTTCTAAACCAGGTTCTTCTGCACAGCAGAACAGGAGGAGGGTGGGAATGTAGTGCAACAAGCCAGCTAGAAGAAAGAGCATTTTCAGTTGTTTGCTTTTCAACAGGAGCATCCTCAAGCCAGCACAAAATGACATAAAGCCCATTTCTGATGCAACTTAGGAGTCCCACTGAACACATGCAAAAGAGAAAATACCCATGAGGATTCAGCAACATGGATTGTGCATGATACCAGGTGGCAGAAGAATCTTAGACACATCAAAGCTCATTCAAGAATGGCAAAAAAAAGTCTAGAATGATTTTATTGTGAAAACTACATTCAGTCATACATTGTGAGAAGACATGAAGAACTTAAGAGTTGCTCAAGAATAAAAGAAAGTGAGAAATAAAGCATATTTTTAAGGGGTGGGGGGGGAATATGGGGATGTCAGGGGAGCAAGTTTACTTAAACTGCTGAATTTCCACAATCAGGGCAAATCCATAGATTCAATAGCATTTTAATGATTTTATAGAAAGTGTAAGTTTACTACTGTTGTAGCAATTCTTTCAAATAAAACTGAGGATGGCAAGGGAAGAGCAAGAAAAGCACTTCTTCAGTTTTCTTTTTCTTTTAAAAGATAGCACACCATAACACCTTTTAAAAAGCTTTACAATCAGATCATTTCTGGTCTTTTTGGAACTTGTTTGATCACTACAAATCCCAGTATGGTTTGTCTGTTCTCCCCAAGACTGGATTAGTGTTTCTGTCCCTTCATGCTCAGGCTTGCTTAGCTGCTGGAAGCCAGCCCAACAAGATCTGTCCCAGCACTTCCACAGCACCCTATGGATATCAGCAGGGATTTACTGTGCTCTCACACCACAACCCAAAGGATGGGGCACTCTCATTGTTTGAACTGACTCCCCCTGTTTAACACAGATTTTCCTCTCACAGCCTAAGACTGACAGGATTAATACAGTGCCTCAAACATCATGATTTTTATCTGAGTTTGGTCCTGAGTTACTGACTGCCTCTCCCACCTGTTCAAATGGTGAGTAGTACTTATGGCCACTACTTCAAGATGCATGGATATTATTCACAAGTGCACTTTCAAAAGCACCCTGCCTCTTGAGCCAATGAGGATTCTGCCAGTGTACTGCTCCACTTACCACTAAAAAACACTGCAGGGGAGCAACAGAAGGTCTAGAGTTTCGTTGGAAGATGTGGAGAGGAGACAGCTGGGGCTTATGTTGCGCTACTGGCAGGGACAACCTTGGATGGCAGTACCATTACATCACTGTTGCCACAGACCTCTCTTACTTGAAGATATTTAAAGCCACTAGCTTTGCAAATTGCAACTGGTTTAAACAGCCATGAGGTGCTGAAGTGGGCCAGATGAAGGGCAAGAGTGAAGGGCAGGCAGGAGGAGAAAAAGAGAGAGGCATCTTCAATTACTGAGCATGTCCTTCACAACTCCCAAGAAAAGTGGCTACTACTGATGCCATCAGATCCAAGGTATATCCATCAGATACAGGCATTTGAACCAATTATGGAACTTTAGAGGCTAAATTCGGTAGAGATGAAATAGATCTGAGAACAGGAGCAAGGAGGTGGGAGTGCCAGCTGCAGGTACCAACAGCAAGCAGCCTCTAGGCTGCTCACTAGCAGAACTATACAGAAAGGATCTCAGAAGACCTTGAGCTTGAGGATGAAGGTCAGACAAGTTCATGAGCTGGCAAACACAAGCTCTGGCTGGAACTAAGTATTTTATCTTCTGAGGAGAGGTTATGCAGCAGGAGCCCTGTATCAACTGTGCAACTTCAGAAAAAAAAAAAATCAACTACACTTACAACCTACAGCTGTAACCACTTCAGGACACACATCACCCACCTACCTACCACTGCTAGGCAGTGTGGGATGCCTGCTTGAGCATGGGAGCTGCTACTCTGTGTGTGTGTGGCTCTTTGTGTGTGTGTGTGTGTCTGTGTTGCAGAGGGCACTGGCAGGACACTGAGCAAGCACAAGCAGCCTGGCACTAATGTAACTGGGAAACACCATGAGGGCCTATGCAGACACATCCATGCTACCTCCTGCTTTAGGAATTTGTCAAGCATCTAAAAGCGAAACCCATTCTAAGGACATGCACACACAAGCCATCCCCAGCACATAATTAATTCTCTTTGGCCCTGGCCCACTCTGGCACACACTGCAGAACCCTTAGCCTGCACAGCTGAACATTGCCTGTTTGTCCAGGCTGAAGGACAGAGGAGCATGAATCAGAAATTAAAAACTGGAAAGGATCCTGCAGAAAATACGTGCATGGCTCGTACTCAAGTGCTCTGCTGCAGGGTTACCCAAGTGGCTCCTACTCTACCCGGTCTAAGGGTACTCCAGAATTTCCAAACACCAGGACCCCTCCCAGCAGACAGAGGCATAGATACATCCATTCTACAGGAGGGAGGTTCCTCACATCCTCAACAAATATGTTAGCTGACAAAATAATTAGTCCGTATTATTGGAAAGTCTATCAACTGGTGATACAAACTATCAACTGGTGATACAAACCAGCAGAAGCCTTGTAAGAAGAGAGCATTCCTCTCCAGCATATGAACATCTCCCTTCAGGAAACTTTTCATTCCTGTTACTTTGGACTCAGTACCAGCACAGCTGTTGCTACTCCAGAGAAAATAAAACTGGTCCTCCAACCTAAGAAACTCTTCATTTGATCACCTATTAGGGTTGTGTCTGAAGCAAAGAACCATAGGCAAAACAGGAGAGATGAAAGTCATCTGGAGATAGATAAGGCAACCTGATCAGTTCCCCATATAATGACGAGCATGACCAAGAAAAGGTGAAGGGTGATAGCAGGCAACTCTCTTCTAAGAGGTATGGAGGTTCCCATTTGCTGACCTGACCCAATCTTTAGAGAGATCTGCTGCTTACCTGGGGCTCATACCAAGGATATAACTGAGTGATACACACACACTCAGTGTGTATCAGAGAAGTGCACACACCTGCAGGGATATGATATTGGCACCACATGGTCCTTTGATGAGCATGGGGATGAATGGATACAAGCTCCTTAGGAATGACAGGCAGGGGAGAAGAGGAGGGGGTGTCACCCTCTACATCAATGACCAGATGGAGTCCATGGAATACAATCTGAAGAAGGATGAGGAACTGAGAGCTTATGTGTCAGGGTTAAAGGAATGGCAGGAGCAGGAGGTATCATAGTAGGGGTCTGGTACAGACCACATGATCAGTAAGACAAAGTGGATAAGCCCCCCCATACAGACAGATAAGGATGGCTTTGCCTTTGCAAGCCCTGATCTTCATGGGGGACTTCACCCCAGTGTCTGTAGGAGGAACAATGCAAGAAGGCATCAGCAGTCCAGAAGGATCCTGGAATACACTGACAACAATTTCCTCCTCCAAGTGGTAGAGGAGCTGACAAGGAAAGGTACTGTGATGGACCTTGTTCTCACCAGAGAGGAGAGGCTGATGGGCAACATGAAGCTCAAGGGCAACCTTGGCTACAGTGACCATGAAATGGTTGAATTCATGATCCTTAGGATGACAAGGAGGATGCATAACAAGCTCACCAGCTGGAACTTCAGAAGAACAGACTTTGAACTCCTCAAAGACCTCCTTAGTAGGGTTCCATGGCCCTGGAGGGGAGAGGGGCCCAAGGGAGCTGGATAGTATTCAAGGATTACCTCCTCCAAGCCCAGGAACGATGCATCTTGACAAAGAAGAAGGTGAGCAAGAATGCCAGGAGGCCTGCATGGATGAACAGGGAGATTCTGGACACTATTAGGTGCAAGAAGAAAGCCTACAGGTGCTGGAAATAGGGACATGTAACCTGGGAGGAATACAGAGAAGTTGTCCAAGCAGCCAGGGACTTAGGTTAGGAAAACAAAGGCCCAGACAGAATTAAATCTGGATAGGGACATCAAGGGTAAGAAGAAAAGTTCTTATGTAAGTGACAGGAGGAAGAATGGGGGAAATGTGGGCCCTCTCTGAGAGGATACAGGCAACCTGGTCGCACAGGCTATGGAGAAGGCTGAGGTACTGAATGGTAAAGGTTCTAGCCACACCTTCCAAGTTGCAGAAGCCAAGGACAGGGACTGGGAGAATGAAGAGAGATAATAGAGCAGATCCTCCTGAAGATTCTGCTAGGGCACATGGAAAACAAGGGGGTGGTTGATGGCAACCAACATGGTTTCACCAAGGGCCAATCCTGCCTGACAAATTTAGTGCCTTTTTATGATGGGGTCACTGCATGGAAGGATAAGAAGGGAAAAGCAACAGAAATAATCTTCTTGGACTTGGGCAAAGAATCCAACAATGTCATGCATGACATCCTGGTCTCTAAATTGGAAAGACATGGATGTGATTGATAGACCGCTTGGTGGATAAGGAATTAGCTAGAAGGTTGCAATCAATGTCCAAATGGAGACCTGTGATGAGTGGAGTCTCTTGGGGATCAGTACTGGGACTGTTTAACATCTCTGTCAGGGACATGGACACTGGGATCCAGGGCACCCTCAGCAAGTTTGCCAAATTCATGAAACCCAACAAGGCAAAGGGCAAGGTCCTGTGCCTGGTTCAGGGCAATCTCAATCTCAAGCACAAATGCAGGCTGTGAAACAAGTGGGTTAAGAGAAGTCTTGCACAGAAGGATTTGGAGGTGCTGACTGATGAAGAGCTTCACATAGGCCAGCAATGTACAGAGGTAGCTCAAAAGCCAATCATGTCCTGGGCTGCATCACCCAGTCAAGTGGTCAACAGGTCAAGGGAGGAGATTCTGCTCCTTTATTCTGCTCTTGTGAGATCCCACATGGAGGTCTGGTACTGTTTTCAGCTCTGGAGCCCCCAGCACAAGACCATGGATTTGTTGAAAAGACTCCAAAAAAAGGCTACAAAGATGATCAGAGGGCTAGGGTGCTTCTCCTGTGAGGACAGACTGAGGGAATTGGGTCTGGTCAGCCTGGAGAAGAGAAGGCTCTGGGGCCTTCCAGTACCTGAGGGGAGCCCACAGAAAAGCTGGAGAGGGACTTTTTATAAAGGTCTGTGATGACAGGATAAGGGGCGAGAGTTTTAAAATAGTGCAGGGTAGATTTAGATTGGACATTAGGAAGAAAATGCTTTGTGATGAGGGTAGCTAGGCACTGGAACAGGTTGCCCAAAGAAGTTGTGGACACCTCATCCCTGTAAGTGTTTAAAACCAGGCTGGCTGAGGCTTTGAGCAACCTGGTTTATTGGAATGTGTCTCTGCCCATGGCAGGGGTCTCGGAACTAGGTGATCTTTAAGGTCCCTTCCAACTCAAGCCATTCTATGCTTCTGTGATCTCTTAAAGAGATAAAGGAGATTAAGGAGATAAAGACAAGGGAGGCTGCAGTGCTAGGACCACCTGCCTGAGGGTGCTCTGAGGGACACCTGCAGGTGTAGGTGCCATTTAAAGACCTGCCAAGAAAAGCAAATTGCAGAGCATAGATCAGCTTCTCCTCAAGAAAGGCAAAAGGAAGCAAAGACTTAATCACTCATTTAAAGGTAGTCGCATTCCAAAGACTGACTCTCCTCTCGAGGAACATCTGGTGGAGAGACACTAACATTCATGGGCAGAGGACAAGGACAGTAGCTTCACACCAGAACTGCAGAGAGGCAGTGGTGAGATAAGGGTTAAAGGCCTTATGTTAACAATGCCATAAGCTCCACAACTCATCCTGACTCTCAACACCGGAAAGAAATCATCTTCAATTTGCCTTCGCTTCATGCTTAGGTCATGGGAAGACACTATTTGAGCAGAGAAAGAGTGGTAAGGAGGAAAAGGGGAAAATACATATATGAGAAGATGGCTTGAGAGTCATAAAGATGCAAATGAACAAGAGCCTCAGCTGCAGTCACTTCTGAGGAAGACACAGCAACGTCAGCATCAGATACAAGCACCTCCGGCACAAGATAGTCACTGTCATCCCACAAAGCTAGCTGTACAAATGAAGCTGTTAAAATTGTTAGAACTGGAGCCAACACCATCACTCACTGCCTCAGTGTTGCTAGTAACTAACATGGGATCAACTTTCCTCCAGATTTTGACCTCAGCTCCTAGTGGGCTCAAGGTTCAAAATTCAGTTCAACAGCCTGGGCTGTTCCTAGGCTTTTGTTATTATTGGAGGGCTGCAGGAGTGCGAAGCTTGCACAGCAACAGTCCTCATGAACATTTTACAGAAACTGGTCCTTAAACACATACAGAAAACTGGTTTTTAACTGGACTGCCTTAGTCAAGTTGCAGGGAAAGGGCATATTTCACTTTCTCCCTATGTATACACATTTTATTGTTTTCAGAGGCCTCCACAGAGATTCCCTTTGAGATTATAGACTGAAAGTAAGCAGCAAATATGTCAGACTGCTGTTAGAATAGAATATCTCTGTAACAAGCACCCCTGTTCTTTGAGAACCTTTCAGTCTTTTCCTTCCCCACTCAGCTATATTCTCTATTTACTGCTTTCAGATTTAAAGCCCAAGAATTAATTTTCCTAAGAACCAACTGACGTTTGAACTTAAACAAGCGTATTATGATGAGAGTGAAGCTCAGCAAAGTGGAAAAAAACGCATGAGTTGTTCCAGCATAATGCACGTAAACAAATAAGAACAGTACTTCCTACAGTTCAGAACTTTCAGAGTTATTTCACTGAAACAAATGAAAATAATTTCAAAACAAAGTCAACTAAATGCATCCCAGGTTTACCTGACCATTGAGTTCAAGGACAAAACCACCTCTCAGGTATCCCCAAGTGACTGATTCAGGTTGCCACAACCTGGCAACAAACCTGATTGCTCCCCCCAGTGGGGCCTATTTGCCCACTGCTCATTAAAAAGCTGCCCTCATCTCCCCAACAACTGGCTTGTAAGCTTCTGAAGGTGAGTGAATTGACTGTGAAATTTAGACTAGCACATGTAAACTCTCTGTAGACCTTTCCTTGCTTCGTGCTAGCCTGCCACTACTCCCCTCCCATTATGCTCTTTATGAAACTGCCATTTGATATAAAACTACTCTTATTAGGGACAAGCAAAATTATCATGAGGGTGGAAAGACATCTAAAGCCATTTATTTAACTAATCTCTGGTACAGCAGTTCAATATTAGGAGCGGTGAGCTGGTGAATGCAAAGGCATCTCCCCAGACTATTAGCTTATTTGTTTTGTCATGGTACAGGAACAGCCCCATCAGATGTCCATCAATTCCTCTCCACACAAGTTTTCTTTGCATTTTATTCTAACCTGATCCCAGGACACCAAAATTCCCTACTTCTCTCTGATTCCAAACTTGAACACACTCTCCTGGCTGAATCATTGCAAATACACCAAGAAAGTTTAAAGCACTCTAATCCTTCTGCCAGGAAGGCAGAGCAGCCAGGACATCTGGCAAATGGATAATGCCTCTCCAAACAGCATTTCCAACATTTTCCTGCAATGCAACATGCAAGAGGCTGCACTGTTGTACACCTCTGCTTTTGTAGTCTTGTTTGGTTGGTTGGCTTGCTTTAGCCTTTTTTCTTCAGCTTCTTAAGCAGCTAAACTCCACGTGTCACCTCCATTGTTCTTTACGTGATTGTTAACAATGCTGAAACATCTGTTATGTTCAAACCCTTCTGAAAAAGGCTGTCAGCCCTTATTTGAGAAATTATTAGGAGCCAACACTCACTCATTTCAGGAGTCCCAAATGTGACCAAAATAGTTTCCAGAATTAAAAAGTATCCATTTTAATACAGCCTTCTTTTAAATACGTGCTCTATTTTTTTTTCCCTGTGTACGTCAGCAATCATCAGCCACTTAGTTTCTTCTACAAAGTGCACACCCACCTCTGTTTCAGACTTTGCAGGCAGGCTTTACAGTATTTTTTTCATAACCCTTACTCTCTTTTTGGTAATGTTGCTGATTTGTTGTTTGTTTGTTTACAAGCAAGACAGAAACAAAATTAACTTTCCCATATGGAGAACACCAACCACAGAGTGCTCACTTCTGTGCAGTACAAATGCTCAAGTTTAAACTGCTCCTCCACATCCAGCATGCAGAGCATGTATCCCAGGCTGTGCTGGTAGAAGCTTAGTGCTTCAGTGAGATGCAAGATAAGAAAATGATTCTTGGGCCTCATTAACTGAGGCTGTTGATATGAATATTAGCATAGATTAAAATCCGAGCTCCAAAGAGAAAATGCAGTCCTAGCCCTCATCACAGGCAAACCACAAGCAATGATAAATTCCTTGAATTAATTTAGTTCATCATCCTCTAAAGACACAGTAAGACACTTTACATTAAGGTCTTCTCCAATGGTTTTGCAAGTTTTGTAGCTAAATGCAACTTCAAGAAATAAATCTCTGACTGTGCTTCACTTATGGCTTTGATGAATATCCTGCTGCTTTGGCTGCATATACAGAAAAGAAAAAATAAAATCCAGGGAGGCAATTTTCTTTCTTTCAGGATCTAGATCAGCTTGGTATGCATAAAAACATTTATGAACATACCAGGATTTAGACATGCCTTGTTCAAATTAATTTCATGGGGTATATTCAAAATTATGAAAATTATGAAAAGATGTTTCTCATTCATTTATCTCTCTTTTTGACATACTGCTTTCCTTTTACTAATATTCAGTTCTTTTACTGTGTTCTAAATAGATGTTATACTACCTTCATTATGATTACATTACTAGCACTGCACTCGTAATGCAAATAGGATTCTTTATTTCTATAGGGTAACAGTGCTTAAAGCATACTGTTTGTACCTCTGTAAGAACTAAGGTGGAGTGGAGAAAGGAGATTTCTTTTTAATTTATGCTACAGAATGTTGAATGTGGAAGTTCAAAAATGTGTTTACCACCACAAGAAAGGGAAAAAGATTTATGGAGATCACGAGTTCCTCCCGAAGTCCATTCCAGTCCTGAACTGGCCTTTTGGAAACCATCACACTCTCTTTGGGGTGAAGTTAGTTACATGAAGTCATCATCAGTGATCTTAATCCCAAATCTCTAGGTAATCTTTAAGTTTTGTTGAACCCAGTCACCAATTTATTATTCAAAAAATACTTTCCTCTGATTCCACTGCCTCACTTGACTGCCCTCACAAGATTCCTCTGCTACACCACATGAGACTGCTCTCTTCTTTCCTGATTGTCCTGGTTTAAGACAGTCTGCTCTAACAAGCAAGCCCTACCCCCCCACATTGGGAGCAAAAATAAAAGAAACACAGAAAAAGCACTGTGGGTTGAGATAAGGAGTGTAATGGAATAATACAATGTACAAGACCCTTAGCTGATTTTTCAGAAAAGCAGAAGCAGATGCAGCAGCAGAAAACTTCAAACTAGAGAAGGGCAGATTTAGATTGGATATCAGGAAGAAGTTCTGCACTTCCACTGAGGGTGGTGGAACACTGGAACATGTTGCCCAGGGAGGTGGTTGAGGCCCCCTTCCCTGGAGATATTCAAGGTGAGGCTCAACGCAGCCCTGGGCAGCCTGATCTAGTTGGGGATGTCCATGCTGACTGTGGGGAGGTCAGACTAGTGAACTGTTGGAGGTCCCTTCCAGCCTGGACCATTCTATGAATCTTTGATTCTAAGACACCAAAAAGACCTCCACACCTCCCCACACCCCACCTCCCAAGCCCACAGACAGCACATTTGGGGTGCTGGCCTTTTCCAAACTTCCCCTGAAACGGGAAGCATCCTATGTTCCAATCCAAACTACAACCCCCATCATCCTTTGCCTCGGCCATCCCTTTCCACTGGAAACAGCAAATGCCACAGGTTACTGCTCCAGCCAGCACTTTTGTTATGAAGCTGACATGATGACAGCATGATATCAAATATTCCTCAGCAGATTCAAATGGCCAAACCCATGACATCATTCACCCTTTACCCTATATCATCTACATCTCGTCCAGCAGCAATTAACACCACACATTATTCATCCTTCACTGTCCATTCTCACCCAAAATGAGATCACTTTGCAGTACACAACAGACTTCTTACTACCGATGCTCTGGAGCTCCACCCTGTCCCAGTACAGCCTGGATCAGACCATGGTCAGTCCAAACCGTGGTGCTGCATTTCCACCCCTGGGATAGTTGATTCCAGTGACTCCTTCCACCCCTCCAAGTGAAAGCGAACTGGCTTGCATTTCAGTGCTCTGCTTCCAACACATCCAGCAGTTAGGATCCCCCTGTCACACCAGAAACACAGATGGGTTCCATCCCTCTGATGGCATTAGATTACACTGAGTGCCTGTATCTATTGAAGCTTTATACTCGTGGGTTCAACACACCAGACCATGGGATCCACACAGTCCAATTAAGCTAATTGTCCCTCTCCTCCATCTGGTTGGAGAAAGGACTCCTCTAATCCTGATCAGAATCACTTGTGTCTGGTGAAGATGCTTTGAATTCCCTTCAGGAGGATCAGAAGCAGTACTGATTCATCGACTCTTTTTGGATGTTTATCCACTGGAAATCGGGGCAGTGTTCTTTGGGGGAAAATTTCCTTCTAATTCACATACTGATGAAGCTGGCACTGCATTGGGTTTTCCATCCCACTTCCCCATGTCCTCCCCATGGTCATGTAAGTAAAACCACAGCATACAACGTGGTTTGTACCTCCCAGTTTACCTCTCTTGGACAAGGGATTGCCTGCTCCTAACAGCTGAAATACAGGACCATACAGGGCCCTGACAAAAACACAGCATCCCATGTTAAAATCCAAACTACAACCCCCCTCATCCTTTGCCTCTGCCAGCCCTTTTCCTCCAGAAACAGGAAATGTCACAGGTTACTGCTCTGGCCACCACTTTCATTATAAAGCTGTCATCATGTGAGCATGGTGTAAAATACTCAGCAGATTCAATGGCCAAAACTATGACACTGAGACAGCTGGGACAGTGAGACATTGAAGCTGTTTTTTCCTTCAGACTCCCCACAATAAAATACAGACACTCTTGGCTGGGGAAATTTTATTTGTTGCAGAACTTCTACCACATTTTGGGATACATCTGCACATTTGCCCACTTACACACAACGTTTCAAGCTGACCATGTAGTGGTTTAAGATAGGTGTCTACTTCTGCATCTGTTGCAGAGAAATTTCCTATTGGTAACTTGTACATCCCGGAAAGCACCATCCCATGAGAAGGGTCAGGGAGCCTATCTCATGCTTTTCAGGGATCACAGAGCCACAGAAACATTCAGATTGGAAAAGACCCTCAGGTTCACCAAGTCCAACCCAGAACCCTACTCTACAAGGTTCACTCCTAAACCATATCCCCACCCATCCAAATGACCTTTAAGCACATCCAGTGTTGGTGACTCAACCACCTCCCTGGGCAACACATTCCAATGCCTGACCACTCTTGCTAGGAAAAGTTTTTTCCTAATGTCCAGTCTAAACCTACCCAGCCACAGCTTGAGGCCATTCCCTCTTGTTCTATCACTAATTACCTGTGAGAAGAGACCAGCACCAGCCCCTCCACAACATCCTTTCAGGTAGTTGCAGACAGCAATGAGGTCTCCCCTCAGCCTCCTCTTTCACAAACTAAACAGCCCCAGCTACTTCAGCCACTCCTCATAAGATTTGTTCTCCAGGCCCCTCACCAGCTTCCTTGCCCTCCTCTGCACTCACTCCAGCACCTCCACATCTCTCCTGTATTGATGTGCCCAAAACTGGACACAACACCCGAGGTGTAGCCTCACCAGAGCTGAGTACAAGGATGTATTTGCTTAGTTGACAAAGATTATTTGGATGCTTGTGGTACATCAGGCAACATACTGCTTTGTGCAGTATCATTTTCCTTAATACACAGATCACTGACTTTGCACATATTGGACACCTCTTTGCTGGTGACAGTCCTCTGACATGAATACCTTCTCTCTAGTGCTATTCTTGATGCAGTGACTGTAGGCAGAGCTACACTTCCCTGAAGACAGACCTTTCTGCATAAGAACATCCCACAATCTGTTAACTTGCTTTTGCACCTGTCAGGCAGTCATTTGGCTACCCATAAATTACATTATTCCTTCTTGCCCTACCTACCATCCTCCTCATTTTGCTTCAGTCCCATTTGTGAGAGTTTCTGGCTTCAAACCCTAAGAAGTCTCCTGTGTATTTCTCTAACTATTCTTGTTGCCCTTTTTTGAGTTAGAACAGAATTAATTCTCTTCAGCGATTTGACTTTTCAGCTCATTCTCTTCCGAGTAACTGCACTTTCTGAAATTAACAGCATATTTTTGCAGACAGTGTCTCGTTCTAGTAGCAATAATGCTTGATGTTTATAGCTAGTACCAAAGATCAGTATGCAGACCAAGGGCACTGTTACATCTTGTGTAGTACATTGAGGGTGCAGAAAGTAAACGACTGCACCTGCGGGGAGGAGTGGACAGCACAGGTCACCCTGAACTGACCAACAAGGTATTCCATTCCAGGTAAGTCATACTCAGTATAAAGCTGAGGAGGAGCTAGTGTCTGAGGAGGAGTCTGTCCATTCTGGCTTTACTCCCCATCCATGCTTTCTCTCTTCTTTCTCCTTGGGAGAAGATACTTTTACATTCAGGTTTTAGACCAACGTGAGAAAAACCACAAAGCCAGTAAAACAAACAAAGAAACAAAACAAACAAACAAACAACAAAAAAAGACCAAAAATTCCCAAACAAAGCAAACTACAGAAAAAAAGACAGTGAGTTTTCCACTGATTTCCTACCCCTCCTCTCCCAGTTGTTATGGTGGTCAAACCAGTGACTTGGGCAGAAAACATTACTTACAGAAGGAGAAGACGATTCAATACTGAACCACAGTTATTTCATATGGTTTCCCAGATGGAAAACCATAAAACAGGATGAGGGTTTACTGCAAAACAAAATAGAGTCTGGAGAAGGGGGAAAACATATGTATAGATTCATGTATTAAAAGCTAAATCAGTTTGCCTGATGAAAATTATAAGGAACTATGGAATAAGTTTCCATATTTTTTCCAACCAACCAAAGCTTTACACTAGAAAGAGTTATCTGGACATATTGCCAAGTTGTCTGCATACAAACACATTGATTTTATACTGCAGAATTAAACCTCCCTGCTGCCAAATTTGGAACATTAAACTCCTATGTGCAGGCTTAATACAACCCATTTTCTTGAGCTGATAAGAAATATTACATAAATATTCTTTTGATTTCTCATGTAAGAAATTTTGACAAGATGTTCTGAGCTCATACATTTTTAATAAAGTTGCTATTTTGGTAAAGCAGAAATGTGGGGTGAACAACACCAGCAAGTAGCTCTGATTTCCTGTATTGTTGCTACACAGCATGCCAAAATTTATAGCTAACTTCATCAATAGCTATCATTGTCCTGCCTTTATACATTTTCCTTACTCTGTTATTGGGGTTTGTGTTTTTTTTTAAATCACTATCTTCAATTTAACATCCTTGGGACAATTAATTTTTAATTTAGGAGTGTGAAACAAAAATAGCTTCATGAGTCAGGAATTAAACAAATGAGAAATGAGCATATGGTAAAACTCAAGCCCTTTTAGCTGCTCTTTGCATGTACTATGATTTATAACAGTGAGGTTATGTGGGAAAGTTTAGAGTACAAAGCTTACTAAATAATAAATACACTGCCTCCATGTAATTTTGCTGGCAATAACCCTGAGCAATTTTAATTAACTTCACCTCCCCTTAACTGCAAGGACAGCTGTGGATGTGTATCCTTCCTACAAAAGTAGAGTACTGCAAGTTCTGTTATCTGGGTTTGATTTCTTTGCTATCAGGACTCAGCTTTGCACCAGATTTACCTGAAGCAAGTCTGATTATGCAATTAAAGAACATCCACACAATGATAAGCAGCAAAACTCCAACAATGCCCTGTGGGAAACAGGGCACTCTGACATCACTATTGCCCAAGCACCACTGGAGAGCAGTCAGATCAGCAAAGGTTCATCTCCACCAACACAAAGCTGCATGGAGGAGTGAAGACAGGAAGCCAAACCAAATATTTTTATTTGGAAAGGAGCACCCTAACCCAGCTGCTTCCAGGCCCATCACATGAGGATGCTCGTTCCACCATCCTGGCAGGAAACCCATCATCAAAATGAGTTCTGATGGGAGAGGCTATCCAGATCATATGTAGACTCAAAGGAATTTATTGCGAGGAAGGGTTAAGAGGACATCTTGTTACCATTGCAAGGTCAGAGTCTCCAGACAGCAGCAGGTAGATCACTCCACCACTATTTGCCCTGGTGGAAGCAGTGAGAGGTATGTCTGCTGTTACTTCCTGTTTTCTGAAGCCTGGTGTTCACCTAGGTGGTTGGCCTCATCTGCAGTCTCCAAAAGGCATGACTTAAGCAATCAGCTATGGCTTTGGTATTCTGTCCTTGACCACTTAGCTGCAGCCACACAGAGAATTCACATAAACTATGTTCTTCTGCCCCTCTGTCCCATTAGTCAGTTTCCAGCTCAATTTGTTTTCCCTCCACTGCTGAAACCTTCTGGCAAAATTACTGAAATGCATTAGAGACACCGAGAGAGCAAAACACCACCAAGAGCCTCTGAACTATTTGCTGCTTCTTCCTGCCGTGCTGACAGCTGAAGAGCAGATCTCTTAGCTCAGTTCTGAGGCACAGATCCCTGCCTGTCTCCCAGCATCAGGAAAATTTGTAGAGATAGTAATAAGCAGAGATGACCTGCCTCAGGACCAGAAACCAGGTGCTCAGATTGTGACTATGGCTAGATCTGCCCAAAGGGTTTTAAACTTGTCCTTTCTTGAAGCTCAAGTCCTTTCCAGCCCCAAAACCAGATGGAAAGCATTTCTCTAGTAAGTGTAGATAACCCAGCAAACAAACATGCCCCAAAATGCAAGATAGGTGTCTGCCCCCTGCCCTTCCCAACTTTCATTTATTTCAAAAGAGGAAAAAATAAATAGGGGTTGGGTTTGGTTTGGCTTTTTTTGTTTGTTTGGTTGGTGTTGTTCTTGTTTGGTTTTGTGCTTGTTTGTTTGTTTTTCTATAATAAATTCTTGCCTATATTTCTACCAAAGGCATGTTATAAGGAGCATAAATCTGACCTCATAGTTCTCATTATCTTCTGTTGTCTGGTAGCAATCTTTTGAGGGGTGGGAGGGGTTTCCAGTCACTAATGCAATGAGAAAATTAGACCAATTCTCTTCTAGGATACCAACTTGCTATGAAAAGTTGATATTCTTAGACAGAAAATGTTTGGAGTCTTGCCAAAAGGGAGAAGAAAATTGATCTAGGTTTTCTGTCATTATTACAAGAATTCTGTGTGTTTATAGGCCTATAACATATCCTCACCTCTTGTAACAGTCTGTCAGACAGCTGGAAGGTTCCTAAATTGCCTGAAAATACCAGTTTTATGTGTTGTCACTACAGATACTTTGAGAAGTCGAATCCAGAGAACAGAGCAGAAGTCTATAGCAAAAGGATGAGCCAGATGGGAGGGCTCTACATGATGGCAGACCCCACTGAACAGCCTGACTGCACCACGAAAGCTGAGTGAATTACTGGAGCAGTTTCTCTTTAGACATCCTTTCATGTTTGCTGTGGTATATGTGAGCCCAGATGTTTCCTCCTGGTGTATTTTGAAAGAACTCTTCCTGCAATGGATATAATAGCATATATGTGTTTAAATCCTTCAACAGCTGCTGGTGAAGAGTGCAGCAGTCCAGCTACTTCTCTGGGGATGAAAATCAGACAGGGAGACTCATGATTGTCGCTGGGGTTGTTTAGCCTGGAGAAGAGGAGGCTCAGGGGTGACCTCATTGCTGTCTACAACTACCTGAAGGGAGGTTGTAGCCAGGAGGGGTTTGGTCTCTTCTCCCAGGCAACCAGCAGCAGAACAAGAGGACACAGTCTCAAGCTGTGCCAGGGGAGGTTTAGGCTCAAGGTGAGGAGAAAGTTCTTCACAGAGAGAGTTGTTAGCCATTGGAATGTGCTGCCCAGGGAGGTGGTGGAGTCACCATCCCTGGAGGTGTTCAAGGGGGGATTGGACCTGGCACTTGGTGCCATGGTTTAGTAGTCATGAGGTCTTGGGTGACAGGTTGGACTTGATGATCCTTGAGGTTTTTTCCAATGTTATTGATTCTGTAATTCTACGAAAGAGAAGCATCAAGTGGAGAAGGATGTAAAGGTCAGTTAGTGCCTTGTACCCTTTGTTGTCCAAAACATTTTCCCCTCACCTAACTGACCTTATGCTTGGCTTATATCTTTGCAGCCAACACTTTCCCTGCATAATCAGAGCGCTACTGGAGTGCACATGCATGAGGCTGCTATGGCATCTTCAAGGTGAGAGGCTGTGCTAGCAGGAGGGCAGGAAACCAGGCCTTACATCTCCTAACGCTGTTTTATTTGATGGTAGGTCTGCTTTTATTTCACTGCTATAGCAGGCTGCTTGAGCCTTCAGAAAAGCAACATTCTGCAGGCAGCAAGTTGACTTTTGCAAACTTACAGGGCTCTGCTTTATTTTGGCTACTTTTGAAACCTGTGGTAAGCAGTGAACCATCCCCAGTAAAACCACAGAGAGAATCAGCATCAAAGAACAGAGACATACCTGGGAAAAGTGACTAATTCAGTACAGGAAAAAAAAGCTAACAGCTATGAGAAAACCACATGAATACATTTAAGAGATTCAGATTTCCAAACCACTTGACCCCTAGAGTAGTCTGTAATCAGACATGCAAAACAGAGGTATCTAAAAATCACCAGTCATTTCTGAAGGATTCAGGCAGGAGGTCTCCCTCTCAAGAAAGGGAGAATGCTCTGTCTTTAGATAATTCTCTAATTTATCATAGATAAATAGGAATTGGAAGGGACCTCCAGAAATCAGTAAGTACAACCCCCCTGCCTCAGCAGGATCACCTAGGGCAGGTCACACAGGAACATATCTGGACAGATCTTGAAAGTCCCTAGAGAAGGAGTCTCCACAACCTCTCTGGACACTCTGTTCCAGTGCTCTGTCACCCTTACAGTAAAGAAGATTTTCCTCATGTTGAGGTGGAACTTCT
This sequence comes from Indicator indicator, assembly GCF_027791375.1. Classification (NCBI taxonomy): domain Eukaryota; kingdom Metazoa; phylum Chordata; class Aves; order Piciformes; family Indicatoridae; genus Indicator; species Indicator indicator. Next base: position 35,387,151 of record NC_072015.1, on the reverse strand, counting down.
CGTGTTCTGTTTGTATCCATTGTCCCTTGTCCTATCACAGGACACTACTGAAAGGAGACTAGCACCTTCTTGACACCCACCCTTCAAATATTTATAAACATTACAAGACAGATATACTATATATTAAACATTGTAAACATTAATAAGATCTCCTCTCAGTCTTCTGAGGAAAATAAGTTCTCTTTGTACAAAAACTCTGGCAGTTCTACCTAGCTCTTATCAATTTATTTAGGCTTTTTAAACAAGCTAACACATGGTGTCTTTAACTATAAAGTTAAAGAATGATTCTAGCTAAATGTCTTTCTGACAAAGTTGTCTGCTTTCAGACTAACACATAAAATAGGTATTTTAAAAGTCAGCCAAACCACTGGGCTCAAAGGTAAAATATATTAAAAGAAGAAAAAAAACCACATATATGCTGTTGTCCACCATCATCAGCCATTCATGAACCCCTACTAAGTCTCACCCATCAGCATCTCCTGATCTATCCTAGTCTTCTCACCCAGGAAGTTTCACAGCAAACCCTTCAGACACACCAATACAGTCCCTGGAGGCCAAGCACAAAAGCAGTTTCCAAGGTCAAGGTCTCTTCTGTACCCTATGTCTCCACTTCCTTCAGCTAAGCTCTGAGACGTCAGCATTAATGCTTCAGGCAATTGTACTTGTCTCCAAATGACTCAAGAGAAAGTTGGCCTTTAAGATTTTTGAGAACTTTTACCACTTTCTGGAGTACTTCAGCTTGCCACAACAAGAAATCATCTCAAGGTCAATAAGCAATGCAGTTAATCACAGTTTAACTGATGGGCTCTTTCACACAGGGAAAAGCAGTGCCCTCGGAAATACAAGGAAGCTAAGGGCTTTGACAAACTCTAACTCCCTGACTGGCAGAAATGGGCCTGATTCAAGCTGGAGAGGACATCACTAGCAGCTCACACTTTGAAACCTGGAGGTTAAATTGTACTTTCTGGGGGGCTCAAAACCAAGCTGAATGCAGAAGTGCTGTTACATAAATAAGCTGTAAACAACCACAATGGGAGAACATACACATCACATGCATATCAGTATGGAAAACCCAAATCAATCCTGAAATTCAGAACTTTCTTACCTTAAATGACAGCAGTGAGAGCCTTCACGATGTCCTCTTTCAGCCCTGCTCCTGATTCTGTCACACTTTAACACCGAAGGATGAAGAAATCCATGTAGGAGACAAATGAACCTCTTGCACAAAGGAAACTGTTTTTCCCAGAGAGTTAACGAAGTCTTCCAGGTGTCCTGGGCTGCTGATCTTGGTGATGTGACTCACCTGGCCGTCGCTTATTAGGCCTACTTTGGCCACACCTGCTGACATGTAGTGCATGTGCCACTTGTATTCCAATTACTTCTGCTGGTTTGCCTTCTTGGGCCACCGCTGACACCAGCCCCAGATTTTTCCTTAGAGGGGTTGTACCATGCTCCTTGTGAAAGCCACAGAGAGTGTCAGTGCACAAATCTCTCACAGATTCATTCTTATGCCCATGTATAAAGGAAAACTGTTAAGGCCAGCCCTATCAAGCTGCTGACTCACACCCTGTCCCTGCTGATATCTGGTGAAGGTGTACAGACTAGCCAGGTATAGCTTCCATCTTTCCTATCCTGGACCTGCACAGTCTCTCTCCATCTTTTCCTTTTTCTCTCTTTGTCTAACAAAGAAGTATATTTTCTTTTGTCTTTCATTACCCCTTTTGCCTGACTGTAGGATGAGACACCAGTTCCCAGTACAAGCCCAGACTGGAATGGGAGAGGTACATGCTGCGTATTTGAACAAATGAAAATGTTCACCAAAACATCAAGATTTGGAGATCTCCATCTCAGAAATGATGACTTAAAACAGCCTCAGGACAGCATCTGCCACTTGCTCCCCTGCTCAAGACCTGGTCTCTCAGTGGGACAGAGCCAGCACCCCACTCTCTTTCTGTGGGTGGAGGTTGCAGCTGCAGCAGCAAGGCTTCTTCATACCCTTCCTCACCAGTCTTGTCAGCACTGAGAGGGTGGTAACTCCATCTCTGCTGCAGCAGCCTCCAGCTTTCTGTTGTTCTTCACTGTCACCATCAGTCATAGGCACTGCCTGTCCCTTCTTTCATCTGTCATTAAAGCACAGATATGAAAAGCAAAGGAGTCCAAAGACCTTACTACAGTGAAACTTGCTCATGCCAGCAGGCAGTGGACTTGCTGTCCCTGGTTTCTCTGTCCTACTCCCTAAAAAAAGAAGACTGAACGATGCAGAAAAAGCAGGGTTCTACCCTCACCATTGCTACCCTCTTCCTATTGCTCCTCTGCAAGCAAAGAGTAGGTCCATCCTCCTCTTCACAGAACAACTGGGTTGGGAAAAGATCTCTGGAGGTAATCTAGCCCAATCCACCTGCTCAAGCAGGGCTACTTAGAGCTAGTTGCCCTGGACCATGTCCGGAGAGTTTTTGAATGTCCCTAAGGAAATAGATTTCACAATCTCCCTGGGTCCTCCTGGGCCTGTGTTTGACCACTCTTACTGTGAAGATCCTTCTGATGTATAAATGGAATTTCCCATGTTTTAGTTTGTGCCCATTGCCTCTCATCCTTCAACTAGGAACTAGCATCCTGCTTCCTGAGATCATGTTGAGTCAAGGCCTTTGTTGTGCCAAAGGTGTTTGCCTGAGTCACTGCAGGGGACCATGCCCTGCAGAGTGACTCCTGCACACAGCCCACAGCAGACTCTGTTGGTTGCCGCTGTCAGCTCTGCTCCTACCACCTCCCTGCACTTTCAACTTCTCTTAATTAGACATAAAAAGGCCAGGACACAGCTGCCTCCCCAGGTATCCTCTTCCCAGGTATCCTTCTTTGTCCTGTTGCCTGGATTATTCCCACTCAGTATCTGTCCCTGCTCTGCTGCATCTTCCTCCCCACACCCCACCACTTGGACTTCTACATGGGTTCTTCTCCTTTACTAGCTGCATCCTTGTATCAACCCCCCGCCTCTCTTACCAACCATTCAGGGCAGTCAGAGCTGAAGTTATCCTTGCTTCACAAGTCTTTAGGAAATCCAAAAGGATTATAATCCAAAAGGATTATACTGAATAGCTCAGCCTTACCCACCTTCTGACACATTTATGAGACAGGACTTTGCCACAGAGTCACACAATGTTTTTGTCGTTTCTATTGCCTGTCCATTAATTTTCTTACTTTTATAGCTCCTGTTTTTCTCAGTGCAAGCATCAAATTTACCAGCCCACAGTTTCCCCAGCCTCCCCTGGAAACCTCTTTTAAAAACTGGCATCAAGCTTGCAATAGCCTTATAGCAGCGCACGGGGTTTACGCAATAGGCTGCACACTGCTGCATGCAGATCAGCTCTTGCATCTTTACATTCTCCTTTAGGAGTCCTGATTATCTTCCAGTGTTGGTGATCTGGTATTACTCCATTTGTTTGTGCCTTCCATAGTCTCTTCTGCCCTCACTTAAAACTGGGCAACTCAAGACATGATTTTTCTATGATGCCCTAATCAAAGATGAACTCTGCTGTCAGGATCCCTGAAACATCTACCCTTTTCCAGATGGTGGGAAAGGGGAGCAAACGCTCCACTCTCTCACACACACCCACTCTCTGCCTACTGAAAATGCATTTTTTTTTTTATTGTGCCCACACTTGGAAAGAAGAAACACAAGTGTTTTGATTTCAGTGTACTCATTTTGTTGTAAATTTATACAATCTGATTTCTTTCTGTTTCTCCCACCCTAAAGACTCAGAGAGCCAAGTGAGATGCTTTCAGCCGCTGTTGGCAGATGACCCCAGCCAGGGTTGGGTGCTGCATTTCCCCAGTGTGGTACAGTCCCAACCAGCTGGGCTGTAGGCTGGTGGTACAGAGCAGTCAAGCCCTCCATATGAAAGAATAATACTTGGCTGTTAGGTAAAATGCTTGTGATTTCCTCTGCCATGCAGAAGATGCCCTGGAGGATCACACAAATGAGATGTAAATCCATTCTTGTTCCACCAGCAGAAGATGTGGATCCTGCCTGCTGCCTGTTTCAGAGGACCAGCTCTCACATGCCTTTACACACTTGCATTTTAGCAGGGGGGGGAGGGGCTGTTTTTTCCTGCCTCCCTCATGTCACTGTAGCTTACATCTCTCTGCTTCCTTAGAGGGCTGTTACAGTTCTGAAAAGGCCAATCTCCACTCTCTTGGCTTTGACAGGAGAAAAAGCCTGCCTTCCCAAGCCTCATGCTTACAGGGAAGCCCATGCAGACTTTTTAAATATGTATCATCCCACTGCCTTTTATCAAGGAGGACTGCTGTGGATTTCCATTGCTTCATTATGCAAAAAATATATAATCAAATATTCTGCCAACCAAACTGGCTGTGAAAATGAAATGTTACAAGTGACCCAAATAAAATTTAACTGCTGTGTTTCTCATTCACTTGCAGCAAAGGTACAGCCACTGTCAGCTCTGATCCCTGAGTGCAGATTACTGAAGCAAGATTCCCAGTGTACTTTCAGCTCTTTACATGTTTTTAAAGAAAAACAAAATTAATTTGGCATAGTGATTCAGATTCTAATCTGCATATTTACAGTCTTTCAGGAAAACCCTTGTTTCCACCCAAATGGACATAGGCTTGCCATCTGGATAATGCTGATGTGGTTTCACAATGATTACCAAGAACATTTACTGTGGCATAGCTGATATGAGGGCAGTGGGCTCATAGGTGATTCTGTAGCAACTTACTTCATTTTTAACACTAATGAGAATTGTTATACATAATACAGCAAAACAGAATAAAGAAAAATATTAAAAATTGGTTTACGCAATGCAAGCAGCAAGGTGGTGGTGAAATCCCAGAGAAGCCTGATGATAGATTTTGTTGTCAGAGAGCAAAACAGTTTCATTACCACAAAGTACCACTAAGGAAGGGGGAACTGCTAATGGCACATCAGGTCTACATAGCATCTGTGCTTTTGCTAGACTATGCACTTGGGCAACAGCATGGACAGCGAAGCATACTTCACTGTACCAGTGTCCCCAAGAGCAGCTGATGGTTAAACTCAGTACCTCCATAATAAACACCAGTGAGCACTCTCAGGTAAAGGATTTATATTACATATAGCATAATTTTGTCAGGAAAGTCTTGTTTTGAAAAGTAAGGGCTGTGGTTACTGGTCCTAGACCTGATCCCTCACCACACTGCTTTTGCCTTCCTAACCTGGAGGGGTGTCAGGTTAGGACAAGACAACACTGGATCCAAGGGTAGTGAAACCTCTCTGTTTCCTCTCTCTCTCTCCCCTCTCAAATTTCTTCTACCTTTTTTTTTTTTTTCTTTTTCCCCTGATAGACATCACTTAGTTTGTTCTAAAGTAGTCGATAAGGAATAACACCTGTGCCAAAGTGCCTTTACCTGCAATGCTTGTTAATAGTTGTTAGAGATTAAAAAAACCAAAACCAAAACAACAAATTATTTTGTATTTTTCCTCAGGGTCATTGTTGTGACTCTACTGCTTCTGTAGCCCTGTCAAGCAGGGATAGCCCTCATCATCCACTGAGGGGATAAGACATTTAATTTTTATATTGCTCCTCAGCGTCATTGTCATGAGTCTACCATTGAGGCAGCCCTTCTCATGGGATTACAAAATTCACCTGAGTAGGACATGAGCACAGGAACCCATGCTCAACTTCATGCCAATCTGCTGCAGTCAAATTCAAGTGTTTTAAAGCCTCACTTTGAGCTGTTTTTTATCAGCTCCAGTCCCACCACAAGCAGAGGATTGTAGAGAAGATCGCAACTAGTTCCTCACCAGCTGTTAGCATCTGCCTCCACCAGACATTTCCTCTCACCCTGCTGTGGCATCTCTGTCTCATCACCAGATGTCTCAGCAAGAGGCAGGTTTCTTTCCTTTTCCTCGTCTTTCCCTCCCAGGCTGGGATCCAAAACAGTTTCTCTTCTTTCTAAACACAAGGGAGGAAACAAAGAAGACCTCTCCTGAGCAGTATGAAATTGCAGCCAATTCTTTTCACCCTGCACATCCAGAACTCCAACATCACATCTAGCATCTACTAGGAATTTGCAAGTGCACACATAATACAGTCAAATAAAATCCGAGTACTGTTTCATCTGCCAAAAGGAAACATTTTAGTACTTTCCTACAAGAGCACTAATTGTTTCATAACCTCAATATTCAGCTTCTTTCCTCAGTTTCCAGAAACACTCATTCATCTGCTGACTTTGAAGGACAGCTAAAACACTTACACAGCAGCAGCAATCAGGGTGCATCAACTTTTAAGCCAAAAATAGGACACTCTCCTAGCAGTAAACTTTCTTTGTCACTTAATTTTGCAGTTATATTGATTTTTTTTTAAAAGCTTGGACCATGGAATGCATAAAAGATACTTTAGAATGGTACACTACATTAGTTTTCAAATTATTAGCTAATGCAATCCTATACCAATTCCTATTATCTTTGCTGTCTGTCCCCCTGTATTAGGAAGGGAGCTTAAATGACTATCCTAATTCCAGAACTAATAAGATAGCAGTGCCAAGATGTATTCCTTTCATCCACTCCTGCCATTCTCAAAATCACTGAACTGCCCAAATTTATGGCTACAATTTTCATATCCACAGTTTTCATTGGGCTTCTTACTCATACGAGTGACTTTCCAGTTGATGCTTAGGTGCATTCAACAAGAACACCCTAAATATTCTATAATCCTGATGAACCCACAGCTTTTCATCTGCCCCCTGGTAGCTTTGCCCAATGGTTAAATAAGACTTTTCTCCTTTCAAAGCCTGCAGAAGCCTTCAGAACCTTGACAGGAAAGCCAGGCCTCCACAGCCAGGCAGCAGCCAGGTAACCCAACTCTGAAGAGAAATGAAGGATAATTACAGCTTAATTTCAGCAGCAGGTGCAATCCACTAAAACCCAGACACTGCCTGTCTCCTGTGGAACAGAGGCAGCTCCACATCACCAGAGAGAGGGAGGCCCTTTGGGGAAAGTACTGTGAAGAGCTGAGCCTGGGGAAGATGTTTAAGCCACACATTAGTTCGTGTGGCAACTACATCTGTTCCCTTTTCTCTGTCGTCTGTCTCTCTCCATAGCCAGGCATACTCAGATCTGCTGGTTTCATCTTGGTACCTGAATCATCCTCAGGTTTCCCTCACCTAAGTAGGTGGCAGGCATATTGCTGGCCAAAGATGGACAAGTGGTGATATCCTCACAGCCAGACTCCCAGGCACCTGAGCCTCAGCGTCCCTTTGGCATGTTCTGCATTGCAGCTTTATCCTTTTGCTGACCACCCTGCTGCTGCATTTAAATGTCTGACAAACTCCACATACCACTCATCCATTGGGCAGGAACACCTGGCTCTTTCTGAAGTTATCCCACATATCAAGGATCCTTGTCAGCAAATCGTGGTGTGTATGTAGCAAGCCATGCTGCCAGCCTTGGCCAGTTCCCTTTGTTTTCATTCATCTGCTGCTGTTAGCACTTTTTTGTCCACGATAGGAACATGACATTGTTGCCTATGGTTTGCAGTCAGTGTTAGATTTTAGTTACTAATAGGATCAAGCCACACTGGAAAGCACACTTATTTACGTGGCTGGGAATTGAATGGAGACTAGCTGCTTAACTAGCAAGAAAGCAATTTTATTCTTTCAGGTGTTTCTCCTTAGCCTAATTGCTAAGGTCTGGGGGTTTTTTTTAGTTTAGTTACTAGGTTTGCTCAGTAGTTTTAATGTGTTTGTTCATCCCTTTACAGGTGGGAGGTGTCCTTTGTGAATACATTCAAGCCTGTAAGACCAACAGTAAGGAAGTCATCAGTTTTTAAATAAATAATTTTTAATCACTTAAAAATACATATATACAATGTTTTTAAATGGAAATCAGCTACTGCCTCTACTGAAGCAGAAATCTCATGGCCATGAACTGGGATATTGTCTGAGGGAAACTGAGGAAAAGAACTGAGAATTTCGGGGGGGTGGGGGGGGGAAGACAAATAAAAAAAAAAAGTTGTGATCTGTATTCAATTCAGCCTGCCAGAGATGAGTGTTATCCTCTGCATCTCCTTCCCTCCTTAATTATCTTGTCAGCTTCAGTGGCTCTCAATCTCAGGGTCACCAAAGCCACTTGTGAGTAACCTGATTGCCAATGACAACAAAAGGCTCAAAATTGCTTATTTTGATTATTGTTTCATATTCATTCAATTCACAGCCAGTCCAGAAGGGGTTCTTAATGCCTGTCTGATTACCTGTAAATTCACACCAGTGAGTGAAAATATATACCCCTCAGAACCAAGTACAGTCCAAGGCTCCTGGTCCCTTGAGCACCACCAGACACCAGTGGGAGCTATTTCCTCTCAAGTGCCTCTCCCTGATGTGCACTTAGTCCTCCTTCTCTGTCACCCTTAGGTGATACTTCAGCTTCTTCTGGTGAAGCCGTCTGAAAAATATTTGCTGTGCAAAGATCAAAGAGAAGCAACAATTAAAACTGGGCAAGGGCATTGCTGAAGTTTAAAGGAGAAACGCTGGCAACCATTCAGTGGCAGAAATGTAGAGATGATGAGCATCTCATTTTGCAACACCAGAGCTCTTTCTGATGTGTTGATTTCACACAGTCAGAACTGGTGGGAAATTTTCAGGAGACCTTTTCAAAACTAAGTTTCAGAAATACTCCAAACTTCCTTAGGCACAGCTCCATTGGCCTTGGGTGGAAAGATGAGAAGGGGAAGATTAAAAAACCAAAAGGGAATACAGGCCAGTACCCCTCCCTTTGCTTTCGCTACCCATTTGTCAGATAATAGCAATGCTAAGACTGCTGCTATTGCAAGCAGCCAGTTTTCTCTGGGCCCTCCAGATCTGGTTTAGATGATAGCAACAAAGCTGCCGGGGCTTGTGAAGAAAACACTGTCAGCACTGCATTGGCAGCTCGGTGCAAGAGGCAGAGCTGGCAGTGATTTAATTCGTCTTCCTCGTACAGGCACTTCCTCACTGCAGCCACCACCAGCACCCCTGGAAGAAAGGCTGTGAGGGAGAACTGTTAGTGAGAAAGACGAAAGGTTTGCTAGCTGGCCAGCGCTTAATGTTCCTGTTGAAATATTCAGGGTAAGAAAAAGGTCTCTTCCTTCTATAGCCTCTTCTCTTTTACTTCCTGTAATTGATCCCAGTGATTTTCATGTGTGAGAACCACTAGCTACCCAGTAATGCCCTTAAGGTATTTAAGGTCTCCTCCTCATGACATAAACACAATAAGGACATTGATAGTTTCACAGTGTTAAAAGGATTGTTGCACAGAAGTGGCAATGATTTCGTTCACGAGAACTGGTGAGGGCCAGAAAGATATGTCTTTTAATAATAATAATTTTTAAAATGTAATACCAGCAAATACCTGTAACACAACTCCAAAAGGGATCTCAGACTGGCTTTTAAATAATTGAAGATGGAGTTCAGATGCTACCAGATGGTGATGCTCTGGCTTTCAGGCTAAGTTTTCTGAAGTTTACTACAGACTCTGAAGATGGAGTGCATTCTAGCTTGAAAACAGAGCTGAGTGAGCACTGACCTGCACTGGGATCAAAGTTTGTTAATATTTTAATGTTTCTAACATGATGCAGAGTTCATGAAAAGTCTGAGCCTTGGGGACCATCCTGCTTAATTTATGTAGTGAGTCACTACCAAAACCCAAGACTGTAGTTCTGCCTTTCTGATAGCAGATTAAGTTCTGGCTATTCTTGGTATTCCAATATTGATCACTAAGCCAACCTCTTCCCCTTCTACATTTTTAACAAAGGAAAAGAAAAATTAATTTGATTGAGGATGATAAAAGGCAGTGAGGAAGAGATGTTGGAGCTGACTGTCACTAGCTATACTGTTTTTCAGATCAGCATTTGGCAAACAAAATACTGGTGCTGGTACTGGAATAATTGAATGCATTGTTAAAAACGCAAGTAAAGGCCCTTCAGACATTCTGTCTACTTAAAGCCATCTCTGGTCTATTTAAAATAAATGTCTGTGGAGCAAACACAATGGAGTGGAAAGCAGCACTGCAAGGAGTGTATGGATAACAGATCACCAAAAAAGCAGGTGTTAGCAGTGCATTTGTGAAGGACTCAAGTGTTACACGAGCAGTGGCAGGAAGGCTGCCCAACAGCAGGATATCCAGGTGGATTAGGGAGAGGAGAGGCCACTTAGGGCTCTTCTTTGCCCCTAACCATAAAAACAGGCAATGGTTTTTCAGCTCTGTGGACAGAGATACTGGGAGAGGAATCTTCCCAGTGAGAGACTGATGTAGCACACATCTCTATATAGGAAACATTTTTGTCAGCTTTAGCCTGGCAAGCCTTAGTTCTGTGGTAAGCAGAATGAAGAAGAGTCCAAAGCTCCAGACAGATGAAAAAAATTCTGTCCACAACACATTTTGGCTCCACTGCTGAACCTGCTGACTCTTGTAATTCCATTTGGCTTAGAGCAAAATGCCAAGGACAGCTCATTTGTGGTCACTCAAACAGTAAGACAGTTGGTGAGAAGGGCTATACCTGTCCTCTTGACAATAAACTTGCTGAAACTCAGAGGTGTCTTGGAAGGCATACACCCATCCAAACAAGTCCATATGGACCACATTGCATTGTGATTGCTGCTGCTTTCCCCTTCCCAATGCACAATGCACCAGTTTTTAAGGGAAGATCTTCTGTGGCATTGGCATTTTAATTCCCAAAGCAATGACCTGTCCCTTCTTGCTACAGCTGCTGGTCTGTGACTTGAAGAGACTTGAATTCAAGCAAGAACTATGAATTTGGCTTGGTCACCAGCCCCAAAACCACCTCATTTGTACAGTTGCTGCTGACCAAGCCATAAATTGAATTCAGCTGTTTTAGGTGAGCTTTAGGCCTCAGAGAAGAAAGAAGGAAAGCAGATTGATGTTTTCCTGTATCTGATAAAGCCTCAGACCTCAATATATGAGACAGTCTTTTAACCTGACAAATAAAGAAGCAAGACTTGTCCATGTGTACTGGTAGAGCTGGCTTTTACCTCATTGTAAAAGCCTTGTATGCAGTCATTTAAGTTTTTACCCCAGTTTGAAGAGACAAAAGAATCTGATGATTTTGTTACAGCTTTGCTGATTGTGACATGATTCCCCAAAAGGTTTCACTAAGAGTGATGCATTATTCTGTTTGTGTTTTGAAAGACTATCACCTCTCAGAGATGCTGCAATGTGACATTGGTTTGGTGTTTTTAAAAGACTTCATAGCACCTAGACAAGCCAAAAGCTTTAGGAAAACAGAATGGCATTGTCTGGAGACCAGCTAGTCCTGTGGCAACCTAGAGAGTTCTACTGCCTGAAGCTCCTAAGCACCAATAGTTGATCTGGGCCTGCAGTGGATCTCCCAAAATAGCCTGGTACTGACTATCCTATTGGAAAAGAGAATAGCACAGCCAAAACCCTGCAAGCTGCTGGCACCAACATGCCTCCACATGTTGTGAATGCCTGCTAGCAAAGCTTCATATGGCCATTATACTATGAAAGGTCCATTTGCATATCTGTGCCACTCGGGAAGTGAATATTGTTTATATTAACCAACAGCTGATGACAAAAGAAGAGAATGTCTGCCTGGGACATGCTGTGCTTTCTGAAGCTGAGGTGAATTGGTCGTCTGCAGACACACTGCCATGAGACACATCAAACTGCTTTGAGATTTGAACGTGGCAACAGCATCACAGTCAAAGCCACAACTCTGGCTCTAGTTTCAGGTACATAACCCAAAAGAGAGTTTTCACTAGGCTGCAGTACAAGGTGGGAGAAGTCTGTCAGAAAAAGACCTGAAAGAAGAGCCCCAAGCCCCTACAGCCTGTCTGTAGGAAGGCAGCTTGTCACCACCACTGGATGAAGCGATGGTGCAGATATGAATCTCACATCCAAAAGCATGTCAGCCTCCATACTGACCTCTGAGCCTGCCACACCAACAGAGCTGTCAATAGCTACTCCTATCACAGGGTAAACTATGTCCCAGTGACTCAGAGAGCACATATGGCACCTTGAGAAGAAAACAGGGATACAAGAGCTCCTTCAAAAGCATATGTTCACCTTTCTTCCACACCTACACAGAAGTGCAAAGTACGGAACAAGATCCACGCACGCATCATCATCATCTCCACAGTAGAATACAGTCTGCTCCCAGGCAGGGCAGGGGTTTTGCAACCACTGAGCTCCTAGGTAAATCTCAAAACTCTGAGGCATCTTCCTTTGTTTGTGCTTCTACCACACTGAAGATGTGCATGAGATGGAATCAGACATTTTTGCCTGGTTTGGACTGGCTCTCTTCCTATCTGAGATACCAGTTCTCACTTCTCACCCTTAATTAAATAGCCACAGGGGGAGGAGGGAATAGGGACAAAAAGGAGCAATGGTGTTCTAACATGTTTCCTCTTAGAGGCATAGCAAAACCAAACCCTCCTTCATTTCCTCAAGACATATGGACACAAGTGGGTACTACCTTTTTACATGAGTTCTCTGAATTGTTATTAGACCATGTTTTGGTGTCATCTAGATGATCAGTCAACCCCACTACCACTGAAACAGAAGAAATCTCTAAGACTCAACAGCATAATTTTGTAAGCTCTCCCTTGCTTTAGGAGAATCTGTTTTAGCCACATTATAGTGAGTGAGTTGTAGAGAAAGGAGAGGTTTCAAACTTCACTTACTTTTTGAAAGATCTTCCTGGATAACCAAATGCTGCCACACAAAACCAAACCAAACCAAACCAAACCAACAACAACAACCAGAAAAAAAAAAAGACACAAACAAAAACAAACAAACCCCCCAACAAAAACACACACAGACACACACAGGAATAAAAAAAACAAACCAACAACTACAAGAAAATCCCAAGCAACCAAAAAAGCAAACCCAGAAGCCACCACACTGCTCAGTAACTCATCAGGGTACAGTAATTGCCTCCTATGTTATGGAAAAGGACAAGCTGACAAGCTACAGCACTTTCCTCTGGACTTAAAAAATCAATAATTTGTTTGATTTTAAATCTGTAAAATCCTATGGAGACTTGCTCCTCTCTGGTAATTCTGTTGACAAGCTGAACTGGAAAAGGTTTCCAGCACCTGCCATGGTTTGTTGGGAGGCCTTCCACCCACTGTGAAAATCCCTCTCCTGACGTGGCTGGAAAGGCTCTCACTGAATCAGAGTCACTCACCAGCCTCCTCTATTTTTACTGAGTCAATAAAGGAAATTCTCACCACCATGATTGACTGATTCTTTGACAGAGCTGCAAAGATGCAGGAGGCATAACATCAGCTGCTGCACAGACGTCCCAAACATATGCTGCCAGTACCTTCAGCCTTGGGTTGTGGCTACCCTGCTATTTTAGTATTAGGTTTATACTTCAGCAGCAAGTGCTAATCATTCCACAGCGTGCAGCAATTTTGAGGCCTCTGCAGCTTGCCTCTGCAGACCAGGATGATATCAGAAAAAACAATTTAGGACTTAAATGAGGAAAGAACAAAGAAGTCCAAGGACAAGAAGCTACCACAAACACCCAAAAGACAGCATCATGTGACCTAATTGGTTCAAATAAGAGAGTATTGACTTATTAAAAAAAAAAAAACTATTACCTGCCAGTACTTTAAATAAACAGTTCAGTTGACTAGGAACTCCAAGATAAATATTAACAAATTAAAAGGTGCAAGGTAATAAATACTTCTTTACTGGTAAAACTATTGTAGTGCTGGGGAAGAGGCAGTAAGTTCAATAAGAGCAAGAGTACAGCTGCCATAAAAGGAACTCTTAATTAAGGCAGGATTCTTCAGACTGGAAATCAAAATCCATGTGTGGGGGATATGCTGGATGTCTATAAAATCAGGAATCACAAGGAGACAGTGAAAAAAAACAATCCTTTTCTAATACAATAAAAAGGAGTCATTAAATGTTCAAAACAAACAAGAGATGCATCTTCTTATTGTCATGGACTTAAGGTGGGGATTTCTTTTCCAGTAATCACTGGGGAAATTATGGGTTTACATGGATTCAAAAAGCAGCTGAAAAGAAAAGGGAATTCATCAATAGCTAATAGGCACAAGGACGTTTCCTCCAGTTTAAGATGTTCCTGAAACATAGTCACAGAAGTCCAGGAGAGTTTCATCATGTGATCATATGGTTTCATCATATGGTTTCATCATATGGCCACTCTTTATTTACAAATCACAGCTGCCTTCAGGACTTTAAGTGCTTAAACCCTTCCTTGGGCATCCACATGGTTACACAATCTTTCAGAATATAAAATAGAGACAGCAAAAGAGATACAGGAAAATAAGTCCCATTTTATACCTCTACAAGGTAAAGAAAAATCAAACTTTTTTTTTTTTTAATATATCCTCTTCAGTTGAGATGTTGGAGTGAAGGAGAATATATATAGCAATAAGACCCTGTGTGATTAGGGATTGCTCATTATTTTCTGAAGTTGTACAGACAGTTTCCCAACTGCAGGATAAAAAAAAAAAAAAAAAAAAAAAGCTTTCAAAATCAACATTTTATGACAAGAAATGCTTATCAAAGAAACACTGCATTTAAACAACTCAGAGGAGACCAAATACCTGTCCTTGAATATATTGGTAATTTTCGGGTATACAAGGCAGGTGCTGGAGATGTGCACTTATCCTTTTTCTTATATTGCCACCTGCTGGTCTGAGGCGTGTGGAAGCCATAACCTCACTGGTTTTTCAGTTAAACGACCCCAAGGTAAGGCATTTAGGATAGCATCCATCTCTTTTCCTCTGAGAGAGAAGGTAAGTACTACAGATTTTGTAGTGTTGAGGGGCTGCTTGGATTTACGACCAATACGATAGTTCCTAGGGATGGTGTAGTCAGCTCTTCATTATCTAAACATATGGCTGCACTGGCCACCCAGCTCGCAGGGCAACAGTCAATATGGATTGTAGCTCTGCTGTGGGCTCTGGGCATGCACTTGGGCTGGGTGCTGTGCTCCCTGCAAGCATATATCCTCTGCTCAGTTGGAGGCAGGAGACAGCACAGCTTCCAGCCAGAGCCAAACCATCATCTCTTTCTTCTGAACTTCCTGCCTCACCAGGGGTAAAAACGCAGTGCAAGGAAGCTTAACTAGCACGAAGGATCTTTTGTTCCCAGAAACAGTGTTGCCACATGATTGGAGTGATGTCAGAGTTCACAGAGTGATGTTGGAGTAGGCTATGCACTGGGCAGCAGGAAGCCCCCAGCTCTGCAGACACAAATGCTACAATCAGCAGCTCTCAGTTTTGGGATTCCATTGCCACCACACACAGCCAAGTGCATGTGAAAAAAATAGTGTAGGAAAGGGGCATGGTGACATTAGTTTAAAGAAGCAAGCGTTATCAGCTTGGACTTCAGGGGGAAGAAACTGTAAAATAGACTAAAGTCTGGTCTATTGTAATGAGACCATGTGTAGTATTCCAGTTTCGTGTCCCCCAGTAGAGGAAAGATCTTAAACCAGAGCAGGTGCAGCAGAGGGCCACCAAGGTGATGAGGAAGAGGGAGAGGGACAAAGCTGTTTCAGCCTGGGGAATAGAGGGCTTTCTGATACCTGGAGGAGGCCATGAGGAAGAGCCCGGCTCTTCACAGTGGTGAGTCATAGGAAGATGGGAAAGAAGGCATAAACTGAAACAAGAGAGGCTCAGAATTGATATAGGAAGAAACTTTCTCACCACAAAGACGTCCAGCAATGAAATGGGTTGATAAGAGAGGCTGTGAAGTTTCCACCCTTAAAGATTTTCAAGACCAGTCTGCATCAAGCTCTGAGCAGCCTGGTCTGGATTTCATAGCTGAAACCACCTGGAGCAGAAGTTTGGACTACAGAATTCCTGAGCTCCCTTCCAATTTTAATAATCCCACAATCCCATTGTCAAATTCCCAATGATTTGTTTTCATTTCAGTTAACAAAAGCTCTGTGCTAACAACTTTCAGTAATACTAACCTGCTGAAATGCACTCTGAAGAGATTAATGGGAATTGCAGAATTTCACATCCCAGACGTAGAATCATGGAATCATTAAGGTTGGAAAAGGCCTTTAAGATTATCAAGTACAACTGTAATCCATGACCACTAAACCATATCCTGAAGCACCACATCTACACATTTCTTGAACACCTCCAGGAATGGCAGCTCCACCACCTTCCTGGGCAGCCTGTTCCAACACCTCACCTAAGTTCTCCCTAATATCCAATCTAAACTGCCCCTGGCACAACTTAAACCCATTTCCTCTTGTCCTATCTCTAGTTAGTTGGAAGAAGAGATGAACATCAACCTCACTACAACCTCCTCTCAGGTAGTTGTAGGGAGCAATAAGATCTCCCCTTAACCTTCACTTCTCCAGACTAAACAACCCCAACTCCCTCAGCTGCTCCTTGTATGAAATGCCCTCCAAACCCCTTCACCAGACTTGTTGCTCTTTTCTGGACACACTCTGGGACCTCAATGTCTTTCCTCTGCTGTGGTGCCTAGAATTGAATCCAGTATTCAAGCTGTAGCCTCACCAGAGTCAAACACATGGGCAATACAATGGTAATACTTTTAACATGATAAAACATACCCACATACTATCTGACAGGTAGAAAAAGATGAAGCTACCCTTTTCCTAGTAGAAGCTAACCAAGACCAGCATTTACACCTTTTTATTGGCTTTACCAGACTAATTATAGGGGCAATCTACCAGCCTGAATCAATGCTTACCAGCTGTAGAGGGCTCCAAACTCAACTAATCCCAATGGGTTTAATGAAGCAGAACAGCTACTGAAGGCACAGCAACATTTGTGGTAAAGAGAGACTATATGCACATACTGAAAAAAAGCAGCAGTTTGATCAAAGCTCCTATGGTAGGCTCCTACATTGCACCTTTAGGGCATGTGTAGGTCTGACAGACCTGTCACGAAGCAACCTACATCTTAGGCTCTTCTCTGCACTGCACCTTTTTCAACCTCCCTGGCTGAACTTCTTCTACAGAGAAAGAGAAATGTGTGGTGCAGCTCAGTGCTCTTTGCAGACCACAGTGAAGATTTGAAACATCCAAAGAACCTATAGGTGACAGCCCCATATAGGGTTGTCTGCTATTTCAAAGAAAAGAGCTTAAACAGCAGAAAGATGCTGTGCTCTCAAAAACATGCCTGTGGAGCGCAGATATCCTCTCAGAGAGGTATATCTTTATATGAAAACTCCTAGGATGGAGATTCTCCAAGATTATGAAACAGGTAAATGTAACGATTGTTTTATCTTGAAAAGCACTAGGAAGGCTTCCCTTGGGGAGACTGCAGTCAACTCATCTTTGTAGAGGAGAAAAATTCCCCCCAGTGGCAGGTAGACAAGCTTTAGCAAGGAAGGGAGGGTGTGCTGCTCACACATACACCAGTAATTTGATGTCATGGAAATAGGAGGTAATGAGACTGGACAGCTTGTGTAAATAACAAAAGCCCAAACCTCAGCAAAGAAAGAATCAGACACTGAGAGAGAGAGAAGGCAGAAGAGAAAATACCAAGAGGCTGTTACATTCAATGCATATAAACTCTCTCAGGATCATGTATTAAAGAGCACAGGATTATCTTACAAGAACAATAGGAAAAGATGCTGAGAAAATAAGGATTGATCATAAGAGGATTTAAGGGCCTGCAAGAATGGAGAAGGGACTAAAAAGACAGAATGCCTTCTTTGAAGAGTGAGTAAAGAAAGAAAAGGCTTAGCAAAACCCCGTAAGACCAGGCATCCTTGTTTGCACAAGCTCTTGGTTCAAGGGAAAATTGCTCCTCTGCAGTAAAATTTTGGTTATTGCATCCCTCGTTATTTCACTTGGGATCTGCTGGTGTGACACTATTGTAGCATGGCAAACACCTTGTGCATAACACCTCCTCTCCTCTCCTCTTGTCTGTGCAGCAGTAACATTGGCCCAGTCACACAAATGCCAATTACACAGAGCAGCTCTCTTAGAAGAATTCAAGTAGAGTGCATATCTGGTTGGCACAGATACCCCAGGGTACTGGAACTAGCTCCATTATTATTGTAGAGAATGGGGCTTTGTCACATGGTCTGTGCTTAATTCCCTCCAGAAAGAACATGAGATCATCTTTAATTTGGCTATTGCATGACAGCACAGATGAGTTATCTTAGAAAATAAGATGATGATGCTAGCAGAGTTTGAAAATGCCATTGAACACAAACTAGTCAAATAGAGTCACCAGAGCTGGTCACACAAGGTAAGAGCAGGAGCTGCACCCGAGTGTGAATATCAGACACTAGCAAAGGGAGCCTATAGCCTTCCAGGCTTTCTACCAGAAAAGGCAGAAGCCAGATAAGGGGAGTCTGGCTGTTGGCACATGTACAAAAGCAGGCCATGGCTGGGGAAGAGGAGTGTCTGAAGAAAGGTCCCACCGCTGTCAAGAATGTGTCATACATAGGGCAAAAGTGGGAATGTTTGAAAGGTCAAGGGCTGGGAAAGTCATGGGGGAAGCATGCTGCCCTGCCACCTGAAAACTACCACTGTAGATCCTGATAAAGTACTTCTGGTAAAAGAGCAGGAGTAGAACATTGCTAAACTGTGCTCAGCAACTCCCACCTCCAACAGCTTCCTAATGCACTAAAGGCAAATTCTGATTTTTTGTACTGTCAGAGATTTTGTCTCATTGTTTGTGCATCTCCAGATGCTCCTTAAAACAGAGCAAGCAGTATTTTTGCTGCCCATTTCAGTTATTTTAACTTCCCCTATTTGCAACAGCCACTTCTTTAAAGTGAGATTCGAGACTAAATGAGGACACAGCTGTTTCCTCCTTTCCCCCCATCTCTGCAATAGCTGCAATCGGCAGTGAGCCTCAGAGCATTATCATTTCTTCCCATTAAATATTTGGGAAAACAGAGATTACTCAGAGTTGCCAAAGTGATGTTTTCAATAGCTTAGAGCTCAATAATTGACTTCCTTGAAATTTTCACCAGCTTCTAGTGAAATCTGAAGTCCCAGCCCACAAGACAGATGACAGCAGAAGACTGTACTTTTGTTTTTCAAGGCTTAGCATGATGTGGAACCTGTTCCTTCTTTCCCATTTCATAACCGAAAAAATGGGCACCATCAATAGGTTGCTGCTAGCAGCAGTGCTAAGGGAGCCCAGACAGGTGTTCCCAGGGCCAAATGTCAGCATCTCTCATCATCCTAGTTTATACAACCAGCTCCTTTGGTCCTTTTGTTTTGACACCACAGCATTCTCACCACTAAAATCAGTGTTAGCACATTTTTTGGCCCAACACAGACTTGAGGATATCTATACCTGAGACTAGAAGATTTAACATAGCTTTGGATAATCTCAGTAACCATTTGATTTTGGTTGTAGATCTCAGGTTATAAACAACAATAAGCATATCATTTCTTGCTTGCTTTTACATAGATGCTTCTACTGTATGACAAGACAATCCTACTGCTTTCTGTAGGATGAGATTCAATAAGGTCAAGTGTCAAGTGCTGCACTTGGGCCACAACAACCCCCTGCAACATTACAGGCTCAGGGAAGACTGGCTGAGGAGCTGCTCATCAGAGAAGCTCCTGGAGGTGCTGGTTGACAACCAGCTGGACACGAGCCAGCAGCATGCTCAGGTGGCCATGAAGGCCAGTGGCATCCTGGCTTGTATCGGGAACAGGGTGGCCAGCAGGTCTAGGCGTGTAATTGTCCCACTCTACACAGCACTGATGAGGGTTTGAACACAAGTCCTATGAGGAACAGCTGAGGGAACTGGGGTTGTTTAGTCTTCAGAAGAAGAGGCTGAGGGAAGAGCTCATTGCCCTCTATAAGTACCTCAAAGGAGGCTGGAGCAAGGTGGGTGTCAGTCTCTTCTCACGTGCAGCAAGTGACAGGACAAGAGGAAAGGGAAAGTTGTGCCAAGGGAGGTTCATGTTGGATATCAGGAAAAAATTCTTCACAGAAAGGGTTATCAGACATTGGAACAGGCTGCCTAGGCAGGTGGTGGAGTCACCATCCCTGGAGATATTTAAAAGGTGTGTGGATGTGGTGCTCAGGGACATGGTTTAGTGGCAAAGGGTTGGGCTTGATAATCTCAAAGGTCTATTCCAAACTCAACAGTTCTATGATTCTGTTATTCTAAATCTGATGGAATAATAAAAGAGTTTGTTCATATCTTTGGCCTTGAAGACTAGTCAGAATTAGCATAAGGCAGACAAATACTTTTGATTGTGTGGATCCAAAATATCAGTGGAATGGCTTTACCTCAAATACATTTGTCATGGGTTCAGTTGAATCTGATGACAATTCAACAGCATGCTGTTGTCATGCTGGCTTCAAAATCAAAGTGCTGGCTGGAGCAAAGTATCATGGGTCTTGAAGTTCAGACGGTGTAATGTCTGTAACTGGCTTCCTGTTCCAGTTGCTGCTGCCAGTTTCCAGGTTTGGGATGCTGACATTTTCTGCTTAGCTGGCTGCTGCATGCCTGGGGGTGCTGTGTGCTTGGCTTGGGGGAACCATTTTATTGACAGCTTCTGCTGCTGCTTCTTCTTAAGGTAACTGTACAGCATCTGATCTCAGTAAACTATCTCAACCCAGGGGGTTCTTTTTCCTTTTGTGTTACTTTCTCTCCTGTCCAGAGGGGAGAGGGAGTATTTGTGAGTGGGCTGTGTTAGCCCAGGACAGTCCCTTTTTGGCATCCCAACATGCAGGTTGAAAAACAGCTGTCAGCCAAGCCACTCTTATTTTGGCAGGAGACAAAAGGGTTGAGATAACAAGAAGTGAGATTAAGGAGAGGATTCAGTTAAGGCTTGAGGCTTGTTAAGAGACTTTTATACACTTTTTTTACCATGGTGTGTTTGCTATGTTGATGCACTTGTGTTCTGTGGGTGGCAGGGGCTGATGTGCACTTGTAATCTATGCGCTCTCTGTGGTGCTGTTTGTCACCTCAGGGGACTTAAAGCTGTGCTGCTGCTGTGCTGGTAACCACCATGCTATTATATGGTTATTCCACTGGCCCTTTGGTTTAGGTGCAACTTCACACAACTGACAAGCCAGATTTTGTCTAGAACAATACAGGTCTCTCCCAACAATACCACCTGGAGATCTGCCCTGAGCTGGGTAAGTATGGGTGGCAGGGGGGGTAGGAGAATATGGGCAAGTGTCTACAAGCTGGAGATTACCTCCAGTCTTTTGGAATTTCACCTCTGAACACGTGCAAGATACAAACAAGCTGGTGAAATGCTTGGGAAAAGCCTTTTGTCAGCCTCTTCTGGTTGCTGCTTCTAGTTTCTGGGTTTGGGGCGCTGATCTTTGCCACTGGGCCAGCTACTGCATGCTTGGGTGGGGGGAACCTTTTATCACTGGCTTCTGCTGCTGCTCCTTCAGGTAACTGTATAGTGTGTGAGCTCAGTAAACTTCCTTATCTCAACCCGGAGGATTTTTTTCTTTTGTGATTTCCTTCCCATATTGGTGGGGGTACAAAGGCTTATAAGAGCAGGTTGTGTTAACCCAGAACAGTATCAAAAGGTATTAGAATATTCTTTGCAAAAGTTTAGTTCATCCCCTCATTTTTTTCAACTATGTTCACAGTAACTGCACAATGAGCAGAAAATTTGAGTGTCATGTACATTGGCAACAGCTCATTTGTGAAAGCATTATTTCAGACTAGTCCAAAACACTATACTTAAGTGCATAGTGTTTTTTTTACTTATTTCATAGATTCATTTCAATTGGAAAAAAACACCTAAGGTCCTAGAGTCCAACAATCAACCTAATACCACCACAGCTATTAAACTGTGTCCCAAAAGTCATGTCTACAAGCTTCTCGAATACCTTCAGGTCACTCCACCATCTCCCTGGGCAACCTATTCCAATGGCTGGCCACCCTTTCAGTAAAGTTTTTCCTAATACCCAATCTAAACCTCTGCTGGCACAACTTCAGGCCATTTCCTCTTGTTCTGTCACTGATACTAGGGAGAAGAGACCAACACCCACCTTACTACAACCTCCTTTCCAGTAGCTGTGGAGAGCAATGAAGTTTTCCCTCAGTCTTCACTTCTTCAGACTAAACAATCCCAGTTCCCTCAGCCACTCCTCATAAGACTTTTTCTCCAGGTCCTTCACCAGCTTCATTGACCTTCTCTGGACATGCTCCAGCACCTCAACGTCCTTCTTGTAGTGAGGGGCCCAAAACTATCTCAGTATTCAAAGCGTGGCCTCACTTGACTAATGTCAAGTCCTTTTAAGTGTTGATGTATACATCATTCTAGATCTTCACTTTCAGCAGCAGAAGATGGTAGAAGAGCTCTTACGTGTTCACTAAAAGGAAAAAGCCTCAAACTAAAATTGTTTACTCCTTTTGTTTTCCCCCTTTAATTTGTAAGCTTAAAGAAGTCTTTAAACATCTCTGCTCCATGCTAAATGGACTTTTATTTGTCCATGAAAATATGCCAGAATTGAGATTTCACCCTGCAGAATATCCTCCTTCATAATGGTGCATTTTCCAGGTAGTTTTTAATGGGGACACCCTGGAGAGTCTCAAGGCAACACCTTATTTATATTGCTTTTGAATCAGGTAGGGGATAGATAAAGCAGCAATAGAACTTCACAATGAAACCTTGAGTGGAAATAAATACTATGGTGTGTGGTATTTGAAAGCAGATGCCACTGAGACTCAGTCTGGGATGACTGCAAGCTTTTGAAACTTATTTGTGGGAATAGCTGATGCATGATTTACAAGAAAAATAAAAATGTTAAAAATTTGGAAATTTTCCCAGCATTTGTTTCCTGGCATTGAAATTTCAGGATAAACCTCAATACCACTGTTTGTGATATTTTCCAATAGCAGCCACATGGAAAACCCAATAAACTGGGTTTAAAGATGGATGTTCTTCTGATACCATGCAATATTTACATCTATTGGTAAATATCCATAATTAAAAAAAAAAGACAATTTAAGCAATAATTGTATTAGGGTAAAATATGAGGCAAGTGTTGGCACTAAGAGCCTTAGTTACATATTTGTAAACAGGGCTTCTTACCGTGGTCTCTTTTGAGTACACCAATCTTGTCTCAGATAACAGACACTGGCACGCATCTTTGTGTGTTATTTTAATCAACTGGGTCATTTCAGCTCAGGTCTGTCTGAAAGGCAGTGTTCAAAGGTAAACCTCCTGTGCTGGTTTGAGGCCAGCCAGAACATCTCTTGCCCCGAAAGGGACAAAAGAATGACACACACAAACAGATTAGAGAGTGATGGAAAGTTTAAATGGAAAAGCGATTGGTGAAACTACAGAAAAACTACAAAGCATAGTGGCAAAGAATATCCCAAAGCATACACAGTCCCTTACATAATTCCCAGAGGCTTCCAATCCTTCCCTTCTCCCACCTGAAGGTATACCCAAACCCCCAGTGCTCTTTCTTCCCCCCCCCCAACCCCCCACTGCTAAGCAAGTCTCAGGCTGGCCAGGTCCGAGACTGCCCCCCCTCCATTTTCCTCCTGGCATTAGGCCTAGTCAGGCCTAAGGGGCCTGAGATACTCCCCCACGGTTACCCGATAAGAGAGCATCTCCTACAGGGGCAGAGAGGGAAGAAAGAGAAAGATTATGACTTTGCAGATGGATTTATAGGGCACAGGATTTATGGGTAGAAATACGCCGTTTCCTGTGTCCACCCGGGACACCAGAGGTGTATCTCATGCAGCAGTGGCAGGGGGCACCCAGCCTAAACTGCCACACCTCCACAGATTTTATAGCCTTAAAATAGATGAAAAGAAAAAAAAAATCCATCAGTGTCTAGACAAGAAGCTGCACCTTGAGCCTACATTGCTGGAGATGAAAAAGCACACATAAAAGCTGTAAAAAGTAACAAATCATATAAATAACGGAAAATCACAATCTGCAGGGGATCCAAATCTTGAAAACAAGGCCTCACGTGCATCAGTGTTGAAGACAACATTTCATTAAATCTGTGCTGTATTTAGTGGTAAGGTACATGAGTGCACACGTCCATCAGCCTTTGGTAGTTGGTACTTTGGAAAGCAGCACTTGAGGGCTGCAGAGGCACTAAGCAGCTTAGCTCTCTAAACCTCCATAGACCCAGTTCTGAGCATTTTTGGATGTAAAGGTTGGTTAAAAAGCCTGGATAGTAAAGTGTAAATAGCACCACTGAGAGCCTCAGTTTGTAGATGATGCTGCTTTGCATCCTGCTGGACCACAGGTTTAAAATAAAGACATTGCACTTGTACAAATTTGTAACAGAAATGAAGACAGAAATTCAGAAATATGTAATACTACTAGAGTCAGAAAACTCATGCAGAGGATTAAGGCTGCATTTTGGTGTGCACCATTTGCCTCTGGGCTGTCATCACTTGAGTACACCTTACCTTACACTTTACCTTAGGACTGGTAAAAAAGGGCAGTGCAAAGTTTGGACCACATAGCAAGTTTCAAAACCTGACCATTGGACAGGCTCTCACATTACACTGTGAGAGGAACACAAACACACTATCAAAGGCTGTGTTGTGCAAAGTTAGAAATTCCTAAGGCTGGAGGTGGCAAGTGTCTTTTGATAGTCTTAAAAATAACTGGGAAAAACTAAATAAGCTTACACTTACCTCGACTTTGGTTTTATTATATGACATCTGCTACAAAAAGAGTAAACCAAGCAACTGGCAAAGCATAAAGACTAGGTGACTAGGTCCATCTTCCAAAATACACCTATGCACCATTACAGTTTTCATTTAAGGGAGGTCATGAAAAGTGATCACATTTATAGAAAAACAAAACAAAACAAAACAAAAGGATAGGTAGAAACAGAAAGAAGCATGGCAGTTCATATGACAACAGCAATGAGAGAGCACCAGAGAAGCTGTTTAACATCTCTGCCAGAGACATGGACAGTGGGATCAAGTGCACGCTCAGCAAGTTTGCCAATGGCACCAAGCTGTGTGGTGTGGTTAACACACTGGAGGGAAGGGGTGCCATCCAGAGGAACCTTAACAGACTGGAAAGGTGGGCCCACACTCATGAAGTTCAACAAGGTCAAGTCCAAGATCCTACACATGGGTTGAGGCAATCCCAAGCAAAAATACAGGATGAGTGACTGAGAGCAGTCTGCAGACAAGCTGTCAGTGTGCTGGTAGCCCAAAAAGCCAGCTGTGCCCTGGGCTGCATCAAAAGATTTGTGGTCTGCAGGTCAAGGGAGGCGATTCCATCCCTTTGCTCTGGAGAAACCCCACCTGCCTCCAGTTCTGGAGCGCCCAAGGCCTGGTATTGGGGCCATTTCTCTTTAATATCTTTATTAATGATTTGGATGATGGAATCGAGTGTAGCCTCAGCAAGTTTGCAGACAACACTAAATTCAGCTCGAGGGTATGGGAGGCTCTGCACAGAGATCTGGACAGGATAGATCGGTGGGCTGAGGCCAACAGGATTAGGTTTAACAAGACCAAGTGCTGGGTCCTGCAATTTGGTTACAACAACCCCAAGCAATGCTACAGGCTTGGGGAAGAACAGCTGGAAAGCAGGAAGGGGGAAAGGATCTGGGGGTGCTGGTGGACAGTCAGCTGAACATTAGCCAGCAGTGTGCCCAGGTGGCCAAGAAGTCCAAAGACATCCTAGCCTGTATCAAGAACAGTGTGTGCAGCAGGAGTAGGGAAGTGATGCTGCCCTTGTAAGCAGCCCTGGTGAGGCCACCCACAGCAATGGTGTTGGAACTGGATGATCTTTAAGGTCCCTTTCACTTCAAGCCATTCTATTAAGAGGAAACAAATTTTTCTGGGTATTCATAATAATCTTAAAGGGTATTATTCTGCTGTTTAAAGAACTCTGTTTTTCACTGGGCAGCCAATGCTACTCCCAAAATGATTATATTGATTTTTCCTTGGTATAATACATTGATCCAAATAATTTTCTGGTATTAGTTGAGATAATGAAATCAGTAACTGACTTGTAATCATTGCTGGTGATTTACATGCTGGTTTGAAAAGACTTTAGTAGATTTAGTGAGAAGAAAAAAGGTACACATAAAAGTCATGCCCACTAAATGCATAGTAAAGTGACATGTGAACACAGATAACGTTGTATACAGAAAAAAGATTAATCATGTGCTGAGTTATCTCTTGACAACGACTAGCAATTGATAATAAAGTGTCTATTACAAGTATTTAGGCTTGGGAACAAAGAGGTATGTTCTTCAATGCAATTAATTTACAAAAATCCCAAGAGTAAAGGGATGTTATCACTGCAACATGTAATAGCCAATGCTTATTTAATGACAGCATTTCACAAAGTAAGAGAGAAGGACAACAGGAAAGTTCACTCTTGCTTATAGGCAAGAGGGCCTGCAAGGCAAGAGACACTGGTATTGGAAAATATCATCAATCATCAAATTGCATGTTAGATACAAAATTACAGTTATGACATAGAAAAAGCTTCTACTGTTGCCAACTTTCTGAAGTCTCATAAGCCTCTTTTTTGGTTCCACTCCTCCCCTGTCCCTTCCCAGGACAGAATCTACAGTTGTTTGAAAATTATTATAAAGGTAAAATGCACTTCTCCATGGTTAAAGCACAGATGTAAGGAAAGCATGTAGTACCACAAGTGAAACATTGCAAAACTTAACTTTGTTAAGAAGTCACGTTTTTATTCCCCTCAGTCATTTTAAAAATAGAAAAACAGAACTGAAAATAAAAAAGGGTAAAACATAAAAAAGTTTCAAACAAAGAATTAATCTGAAAAGAGTTTGGCTGAATCCGAAATAACTGTACTCTTTAGATAAAGATGCAACACAGTACAATTCCAATTATTTCTTCATTACCAGTTCAGGTAGAAAATGGCTCTGGAACAAAAGTAACTTCACTCCCAATGTTTAACTGATTTCAAACTAGACTTTGGAATTGGAGACAAATTGCTGAGGTCTATTATCATTCTATTTAAATAACAAGACAACGAGACGAATACATGAACTGGTTCAAATTCTCACCACGACAGATCAAGAGCACTCAAAAGTTAGGAAGCATCCAGTATAAGGCAGTATAAGGAATGGCTGCCACCTCTCAGTTCCTGCCTACTGGGTACTTGTAAGCCTTCCCAGCCCTAACTGTAGAGGACAGCTCTTAAGCGGAACACAAGGTGGCTCTTCTACAGCAGTCTGCTCAGAAAGGGCTCACGCACCAAAGAACTTATGTGGTCTGTGAGTTAGGCTTTAAGCTCTGCATGACCAAAGAACAGGATTTCAGCACTCTGCACAGCAGAAGAAAGAGGAATACTGACAGGAAAACCAAACAAGCAGGCCCATCCAAGCACGTGGACACAAACTATTCCTGAAGGCAGGCAGTGTAAGACTTGGCACAAGGCTGTAATATACATTTAGAAGGCAGTAAGGGAAAGCTGTGTATTTAACTCTGATCTCTGGTTAACTGCATGTGCTTAAAGTCACAGTGCTGGCACTGGGAGGTCAACTCAGAGTCCAATTTAGTAGGAATAAGGATTTCAAAACAATTCAGCACTCCACACACAATCCCAAGCACTGAAAAACTCAGGTACTGGCAGCTTCCCATCCAGCCCTTGAGTCACAGTGAGCAAAGCTGTCTTATTCTTATGCCATCCCTCAGTTCTAGGATATTCACCAACCAAAACATATAGAAAACTCTATTTCTGGAACTGCAGAATTATAAACACGTTTGACATTTCAAATTACCAGAAAAAAATGCTTTAATAAGTTACATGTCAGATATTTTACTTTCCACGGCAGAAAACAGAAAATTCAACAATCAAAACGGCTAAAAGCTGACATAAAATGTTGTGAATCTGTCTTGTACATTCAGGCCCACTGCCTCTGCTAAAGAGCAGATCTGTTGACACTGAATATCTTAACACAGTGATCAGCTCCACAAGTTGCAAGCTGCAACCACTCGCCGCTGTTCTGATCGTTATGCCCAGCCCTGCCCGCATGACGTCTCCAACATAAACGTTTCACAGCAAGAGCATGACTTTGGCTGCAACAGAAAGAAATCCATACATAACTGCAAAATGTCAAGCACAGCTGGGCAGGAGAGTGTAAACATCAACATTTATATAATTAGTACTCTTAACACTACCAACTGAGGAAAAACTGACTTGTGATAACCAGCAGGTATTAAATTCTTAAAATAAGCAGAGCCATTAACAGTAATGACATTTGCTCCTCTCACTCATCAATAATTTAAACAGCTATTGATGAAAGTTTTACCACATTAAGCTGTAGGTCTCGCATCTCAATTACTGAGATATGACAGATTTCTGGCTTTGGGCCCGTGATTTCCTGTTATCTGAGTCTCTTTCCAATTTACTTCAAGCACACACAGGCCAAAGCCACCATCAACTTTCATACCTGGTATTCCAAATGCCTGTATGTGAAGAAAGAATCCAGGAGAGTGCTCCAAGAGAAACATTCAAAGTTTCTCTACAGAGTTCCTCTAGCTGTCACTGCAACAACATTCCATACAGTATGTCATTTCTTTGGTTTCTGCCAGAGCTGCTTGTAAAAGCTTTCTGTCATTCACCTCAAAATGCTTTGCTGATGTATACAGATAGTGATTCTTTCCCATCTTCCTTCAGAGGTTTCTATCATCTTATTTTATGAGAAAAGGTAATAAAGCTTCTCTTTTTTTTTTCCTTTTAATTTAAGTGGGGCTAACAAAGGGTAATAGTTCTCAAAGCATTTGCACAGCATGAAGTATTTCGAGGTTTAGAATGTCTCCCCTGGCTTTCGTTGGAGTTTGCTGGGATTTTTAATAATTTTTTACCAAGTTTTGCTTAAAGACATCTTTAGACTTTCAGGGATCAACCTTTTCCTTATAAGGATAACAATTTTTGATATACAAAGAAGCCAGTTTCATATAATTTTACACTATTAGAACAGAACTACAGCATTATTAGTTATTAGTCTCAAGAATCATGTTTCTTTCCTCCTAGCTTACTGTAAAAGATATACCTGTCATCCATCTCTACACACGTGGTCCAATCAGCTGGTGTTGGGTCTTGCCCGCTCTGCTTCCATGTGTACAAGATAATCTTCCCATTCTCTAAGCCTACTGCAATAATGTATCTATCAAAAGAATAACTGCATTAGTTCTCAAAGAGATTACAGCTGGCTCAGTGAAGCTGTCTCAAATGCAAGATAGAAAGAACTAGCACCCAAACACTGTGCTGCACCTTGCCCTTCAAATCAGTATCTAATTTTCCATGGGAAAAAATAATAATGCTACTACTTAAAAAATAACTCCCCCGTAATTTAAATCAAAGCTTCTTCATAAAAAAATAAGTAAAGGAGAAATCTGCAAATCTGTATATTTGGTTAAGGAAAAATAAGGAAGTTATTCAACATCACATCAGTCAGTATTGCTGGCAGAATGAATGTGTTTAAGGTATGGTCACACCCCTCTCCCCACCTCCTCCAGGCCCCTCTTTTTGCTTTCTACTACACTGAAGAAGTCATACACTTGAAGAGAAGGCTAGGAAACAAAAAAAATGTAGAGGTCACTCACTCAAGGAATGGGTCAAAATATTTGACAGGTAAGTTTTAGGAATTGTTTAGTCACAGAAAACTGACTAAAGGGGTAAAAAACTAATTCCTAATTAAACACAAAATGGTAGTACGGCAAAAAAAGCAATACCTTCCATCGGGAGTAAGCACACGGCTGACACTAACAGCAGTAACAGAATCCCCAGCATCTAGTACCGCTGAACAAGGTCTGATTGAATCCAGCACATTCCCTTCAGCAGTGACAGATACATCACACTGCCCCCAGATAATGACCTGCAAGAAAGAGTCATCTAGGAATTTTCCCTTTAATCTTTTGTAAATGCCTTTACAAAAGCATAGGGAATAACTAAGTTAAAATACTCCCAAGGCACAGAACTATTTACTATTTTAGTGGTCATTAAATAGTAAAATAGTAAATAAATGCCTATCTACAAAGATTCAACTGTTTAGACAGTCTGATTTCATTAAAGATACTGACATCAAAACCAGATGCTGTTTATGAAAGTTAGAGAAAAATTTAGAGACCCAGAAGAGTTACGTGTCATATGCTTCTCTTACTGTATGAAAGAAGGGAGAAAGTCCAACTGGCAGACCACAGCCTTGTACATACGTATTCAAGCACTTTATTTAGTAGACTGAAGACTCCCTGATCTCTGTGGTAATACACACAATGAGCTTTTTACGCTTTTACAGAAAATGGGCTCTTTAGAACACAGCATTTGCTAACCTAAAATACGTTTTAAATCATTCTGGGCTTTTAAAATTCCTCTCATTAATTACCTTTTTGTCCCGACTGCCAGTAATAAAGTATTTGCTATCTGGTGTCCAATCACAAGTCCAAATGATTCGACTGTGAACAGCTGTATTTTTGTCTGTGTGTGCACAGCAACTGAAAACTGGTCCTGGAATAAAACACAGAGAAGAAAACCTCTTCTTCATCTACTTCACATATTAAAATTGTTAATCTTACTCACTCTACATAAAAACTGCAGGAATACTTGGACATTGCTCCACTCATCTTTAAAGCAACTGGGAATAATTAGTAGCATATATTTTCCAACACTCTCACAGTGATAATCAATGCCTGTTCAAGACCATTATCAGTCAGCCCTTATAGCACAGAAACAGTAGGAACATGTTGACCTTTTACAGATGTATCTGCTTCAGAAGAATTTTAGAAACTTATCTGTATTAGAAGAATTTAAGCTAAAAACCTTCAAGTTCCATTGCCTTCAAAACTTTTAGAATAGTGTAGAATACCACATGTAGATCCATCCTCAATAACTTCACTACAGTTCCTATTTACCGGGACAGCCTCAAAAGCTCAAACCATAATGATCTAACCATAATTATCTATTTCCAAAGAGACAGGCTGCCCTTTCAATATGTGTACAATCAGGCAATAAATCAGCAGATCAGTAAATGGCAATGACTTTCCTAAGCAGAACAGGCTGTCACTGTGGGGCACAGACTTTGAATAACCACTTCTTTGGATGCCAATACCATTAGTTTTGCTTTACACTGATAATGACAGTCATTCTAGACAGAGAAGTTATTGATGAAGAGATGAAAAAAAGATTTCCTCTGCTTCCTATGAGATTTCATAATCCTTATCCTGAAGCACTGTGTAACTACTGTGGACAATATGCCAAGCTTTAGAATAGAAGTCTGAATAGAACTAAAGTCTTGAGCCAGGAAACAACCGGCCACTGTCTGAAGGGGCCAAATCTCACTGCCAAGTCTCTAGGAAAACTCTACAGAGCCAAGTAGTGTTTATGTGCTATTAAGCCGAGAGTGCAATGATAAGCACAAGCATCTGTTCTAGGAAGCCATTAAAGTGTTCAATAGCAATATCCTCATGATTCTGAGGGCTCAAAGTCTTAATAAGAAAGTCAACTGAACCTTTTTGGAATGTGCTGCCCAGGGAGGTGGTGGAGTCACCATCCCTGGAGGTGTTCAAGAGGGGATTGGACGTGGCACTTGGTGCCATGGTTTAGATAGGCATGAGGTGTAGGGTGACAGGTTGGACTTGATGATCCTTGAGGTCTCTTCCAACCTTCTTGATTCTTGATTCTTTATCATCAGCCCTTTTCCCAGAAAGAGTCAGTCCTGGTCAAATTAATCAGTTGTGGGTTTTTTGACCATGGGGAGGGGTCTACACAGCACCTGGCCTGCTGAGGACAGATGGGGTTCAGATGACCGCAACAGGGAAAAAGATCCTGGGTCAAGAGCTGGCAGGCCTCATTGAGAGGGTTTAAACTAGATATGAAGGAGAAAGGCAATAAAACCAGATTGACTGAAGATGACCTTGAGAATGGCATAACAACGTGGAAGGTAAAACCATCAGCCCAGCCAACGTACAACTGTACTTCATTAGAGGCTCCAAGCTCTTCACCAGGGACTCAGCTCAATTGTCTTTCTGCAAGCACAGGCAACACAGGCAACAAACAAGAGGAGCTGGAGATGCTGCAGTGCCACGATCTGATCGGCATTAGAGAGTGGAATGACTCCTATTGATTGGTGTGAAGGATAAGAAGGGTGTAAGCTCTTCAGGAAGGACAGGCAGGGGAGATGAGGAGGGGGTGTTGTCCTCTATGTCAATGACCAGCTAAAGTGCATGGAGCTCCACCTGGTAAATGATGAAGACTGAGTGCCTGTGGGTCAGGGTGAAAGGAAGGGTAGGGGACATTACACTGGAGACACATGACCAGGAAGACCGAGTGGAAGCGCCCTTCATAGACAGATAGGTGTCACTGCTCATTCAGAAGTCCTGGTCCTTATGGAGGAGACCAACCACACAGGTATCAGGTGGAGAGACAACACTGCAGGGCATAAGCAATCCAGGAAGTTCCTGGACTGCATTGATGGCAACTTCCTCTACCTAGTGACAAAAGAGCCAACAAAGAAAGGTGCCATGCTAGAACTTGTTCTCACCAGTGGAGAGGGGCTGGTGGGGAATGTCAAGCTCATGGGCAGTCTTGGTTGCAGTGAACTTGAGAAGGTAGAGTTTAAGATCCTCAGGGCAGCAAAGAAGGTGGTGCTCAGCAAGATTGAAACTCTTGGCTTCAAAAGAGCTGACTTCGGCCTCCTCAGGAACCTCCTTAGTACAGCAGCATGGGACAAAGCTCTGGAGGGACTGGGAGCCCATGCTGACTTTCAAGGATCATCTTCCCCAAGCTCAAAGACAATGGATCCCTAAAAAGAGGAAATCAGGCAAAAATGCCAGGAGGCCTACATGGACACACAAAGAACTTCTGGTCAAAATCAAACACAAGGAGGAAAATCACGAAGGGTGGAAGCAAGGACAGGTAACCTGGGATGAATACAAGAAAACTGCCTGTGAAACCAGAATCAGGTTAGGAAAGCTAAAGCCCTGACAGAATTAAATCTAGCCAAGGACATTAAAGATAACAGAAAGTGATTTTACAGGTATGTCAGAGAGAAAAGAAAAACAAGAGAGAATGTAGGGCCCATCTGGAGAGATACAGGTCACCTGGTTACTGAGAATATGGAAAAGACTGAAATACTCAATGACTTTTTCACTTCTGTCTTCACTGGTAACCACTTGAGCCACACCACCCAAGTCACAGAAGGCAATGGCTGGGTCTGGGAGATAGAACTACCCATAGTAGGAGCAGAACAGGTCCTAGAATGTCTAGATAACCTGAAGACACCTAAGTCCATGTGACCTGATGAGATACATTCATGGGTGCTGAAGGCACTGGCAGCTGAGGTTGCTAGGCCACTAGCCAGATTGGAAAAGGGGAATCATAACCCCTATTTTTAAAAAGGGGAGCAAATAAAACTCAAGGAACTACAGACCAGTCAGTCTCACCTCTGTGCCAGGTAATATCATGAAGCAGATCCTTCTGGTAACTGTGCTAAGGCACAGGGAAAACAACAAGGTGATTGGTGGCACGCAACACGGCTTCGCAAAGGGCAAATCATGCCTGACGATTCTGGTGCTCTTCTACAAGAGAGTCACAGCTCTGGTAGATACGGCAAGAGCAACTGATGTCATCTACCTGGATGTCCCATGTGACATCTTTGTCTCTAAGATGGAGAGACATGGACTTGATGGATGGACCACTTGGTGGATAAGGACATGGCTACACAGTCACATTCAAAGAGTTGTGATCAGCGGCTCAATGTCCAAGTGGAGACCAGTCACAAGCAAAGTTCCTCAGGGGTCTGTTCTGGGCCCAGTGCTACTTAACACCTTTGTCTGTCACACAGACAGTGGCACCAAGTACACCCTCCAGAATTTTGCCAATGACACCAAGCTGTGTGGTGTGGTGGACTCACTTCAAGGAAGGGATGCTATCCAGAAAGATCTTAACAAGCTTGAGAAGTGGGCCAGTACAAACTGTATGAGGTTCAACAAGTCAAAGTCCACACTCCTGCATCTGAGTCAGGCCAATCCCAGGCAGAAATCCAGACTGGGTGCAGAGTGGGTTGACAGCAGCCCTGAAGAGAAGGACTTAGGTGTATTGATTGGTGAGAAGCTCAGCATGAGCCAGCAGTGCACTTGTGCAGCCCAGAAGGCAAATCATATCCTAGGCTGCACCAAGAAGAGTGTGGCCAGCAGGTCAAGAGATGTGATTCATCCCCTTTGTTCCTCTGAGACCTCAAATACTACATCCAGTTCTAGTGTCCCCATCATAAGAAGCAGCGAGTCAAGAGGTAGGCCACAAAGATGATCCAATGTCTGGAACACCTCTGCTATGAGGACAGACTGAGGGAGCTGGGGTTGTTCAGGCTGGAGAAGACTCTGGCAGGACCTTATAGTTGCCTTCCAATACCAGAAGAGAAACTGCAGGAAGGCTGGAAGGGATGTTTCATAATGGTATCCTGCAACACGACACGGCAGAATGGTTTTAAGCTGAGGTAGAGTAGGTTTAGGCTGATCTTTGGAAGAAGTTCTTCGATACAGTGGTGGTGGGACTCTGGAACAGGCTGCCAAGGGAGGTTGTGGATTCCCCCTCCCTGGAGGTGTTCAAGGCCAAGCTGGATGAGGCCTTGAGCAACCAAGTCTAGTGGAGAGGTGACCCTGCCCATGGCAGAGAAGTTGGACTAGATGATCTCTAAGGTCCCTTTCAACCTAAGCCATTCTTTGATTATCAGAAGGCTACATCAGAGATTAATCCTGTCACTATTAATTCTTAAATGTTTTAAGGAAAATGAGTGTTAAAATATTTCAAATATTTTGAAGCCAAACATATTGAACAAACTGGAAAGTCTTCAAATGTATCTATCCACTTCACATACCTTACCTGACTCTGCTGAGTCTTGTTTCCTCCACAGTGACCAATTCCTGTCTCTAGAAACCGCTAATAAGAATTCGTCATTAGGAGAAAACGCCAGCTGAGTAACAGTCAGATTGTGAAATGGCAAACTCTGCAGTTTCTTCCAAGAGGTAGTGCTCCATAAAATAATTGCTGCATGTTCTTTTTTGGAAGCCTGTATTGATGGAAAAAAAAATATCACTGAGAACTAACAAAAGCAAACATAAAAGTCACACGTTTCAAAATACTAAAAAGTTAAAATTTAAGGCTTGCAATCAAGTTAGAATCAGCTTTCCCCTGGGAAGTGTCAAGATTGTTTCACTATTTTCTACTAATCCTGACAGTGTATCAGTAAAAAATATGTTTTGCACCTATACTTGTTGGAATTTATCTCACTAGTACCTTCAAATGAATAACAATAGCTTGTCTGCATTCGCTCTCATATTTGCAAGGCAACTGTCATCTGTACAGAATCTTTTACATTTAAGTGAAAGAACAGCACAAACTGAATTCTGACTCCTGCTCTCTAAGCCCTAGAAACTGGGCAGCACTTTTCACTAGATGGTGCTAGAATCTTACCTTACACGCTGAAGCAATTACAGTGTTTGAATTGTTGCAAGCAACACAAAAAATCTCATACCCATGTCCATACCTGAAATAAACGTGAAAAAAATATTTAACACATCACAGTCATTTTTGCAGCACGTATCAAGGTTCTCACATTAATTTATAGCCCTTTCCAAAAATGAAAAGCACCTGCCAAGAACTTCTCACCATTGTTTCAGTATTATGTCCCAAATAACTCCTAATAATGTTCAGCATTCAATATACATCTGTATACATCAATACACAAAAAAGAATCTGTACAAATTCTTTCACATTTAGGAACTGACTACAGGACAAGCTCTACAACAGGCTACAGACCACTCCATAGCACTGCAGATGCTACACTAATGATTAATAAAGCAGACTAAAGCAGCATCTAATGTTTTCTTATTTTCCTGTAAAGCAATTTTAACAGTACCATTAAAAATCAGAAGCCACATATTTGGAGATTGCTGAAGAAACACATCACAAACAGCCAGCCAAAGGATGCCTGTTCTGTGAAATATTGGAAGAAGATTTCTGAACTACACCACAAGAATCGTGTCAGAGGACAACAATGTAAAAAACCCAAAACTTCTAGACTCCTCCAGAGATAACTTCTTAACCAGTCTTTGGATGAATTCTGCTGGAATACCTGGACTGGAACTTAACTAACAAGCAGAAATGACACAAAGACTAGCACAAAATCAGTCACAAAAGACTGAGAGTAGAACTGTAGATGAAATCCATAAACAGCAGACAAATGTCAGTTAAATACCAGTTGCAGGTCAGTGTGTGGGGGGGTGACCTTTGATTCCTAGCTCTGAAGAGATGGGAGTTTTCTTAATAAACTCCTTTGGTCTGCTGCGTTGCAAAGAAGTTCTTACATGTGATTTATGTTCATGGGATTTCACAACCATCTGTTTAAATGACAGATCACTCTCTGTATCTGTTGAACAGAGTCCAGAAGAGATGATGCTGGACAAAACCCATAGACAGTCTCCCACACTCATGTCTGACTGCCTTTTCATGGAGAGTAACTGTGCCTGGGCCCTCAACAGGGAGAGAGACTGGTGGCTGTGCTCATCTGGAATGTTAACTTGCAAATTTGATTTTACCTGACAATGATGTCTTCCCCTAACTGTGCTGCCAGCAGGAGTTTTATCATACTACCTACTGCTAAAACACATTTCTGGAGACTATTTTGTAGCAAAAAACATTAATTGAGTTTCTAAAGTTATCAAGTATTTATTACACAAAACCATATAAATTTCCTGTAATTCAATGAAGGAAAAATAAACTGTTGAACTACTTGGGAAACAAGTCCTTAATTACTTTGGTTTTATCTCTTAAATGCAGGCTTGACAGCACTTGACGGAAACATTGTGAGCTTCTGCATAGAACTTTGTCCTTGCTAAATAGTAGCATTAAAATCTTTCACTTTAAATTATGTAACACAAGCAGGTCAGTCAGACAGCCTATACAATCCAGTGCTTTCTCCCAGAACCAGACTAAAGTTAGTAGCAATAGGTGTTGCTGTTTACAAGTGTATAAGCCTTTGAAGTATAGAAGCTTCAGTACACTGCACCCATTCATGCAACATGGTCCCTTCACTTTGTAGTACAACACCAAGAAAAGGTTCACAATGGAGAAAAGCAGCTGCATGAATGAAAAATGAGATGACATTTTCAACCATAAGCTATTTTGCCTTAGCAGTGTGCAATTCATACAATTTTTTTAAGCACAGGTAAACTGACTGGACTTCCAGAATATCCAGACATGCTTACAGTCATTTTCTAGTGTCAAAAAGGATCTTTCAAGATTTCCAAGTCTATTACATGAAGTGCACATATATAAAAACATATATATGTCAACACTTAAGATTTAAATCTCAGCCTGCTGCAAGATTACCCTATGGTAATTTTCCAAGACTAACATACTCTCACAGGATTTATCATATTTTTATTTTAAAGTTGTTAGATTACGCAAAAAATGTAGCAAGTTCTTCATACCAAAACCTACTCAAGCAAACACTTCTCAAACCCCAACACTAATCCTTCAAAAATTCTGTGTTGACTTAGAGCTGTGAATATACAAATGTCAATGACAAACAAGCTATTTTTAGCAAGTCAGTTCCTCACTATTTTTCTGCTGCTATGGCAACTAGAAATCTATATTATGTGATTTCATGTTACTTCTTTCAAGATTATCCTCAGCTAAAAACTGAAAGTCAATGAATGCTTTGCATCTTGCTGCCCCTACATCAAAGAACCACTATCATTAGCAGTGACTAAAAACAGAAAAAATTGCTCAGACAAGTCACCTGAAAACTACTGTAAAATGCAGTAATTTCAATGAATGCAGGATATAAAAGCAGGCAGACAGTACTCCTGCAGCTGAATATCAAAGATTAACGTCTCAATAGAATATGAGAAACATCAAAGGCAAATGAAGAAGAATTTTCACCTTGGGTCCTTTTCACTACTAAAATATTCCCCAAACTATTTACGTGGGTGGGCACTGAAGACTGTGGAACTGTAGCCTAAAGTTTCTGAGACCCTTAGGGGACAAATAAGGAGACAACCTTCATTTGTAAATTGTGAATCTCTGAAAAAAGGGAACAACACACAAATTAAGATTCCTGAAACCCTGAGACCTCAAAACAATTATTATCATGACCACATAACCCTATTATCTTTGCAATCTACAAGGCTCTCCAGCATTCAACAACCAAACTGGGTTTGTAACCATTTCACTCAACATTCATCACTTTGTTCTACTCCTAGACACAAACTGTTTCAGCTGCTGCTTCCACCTACTGCATCTTACAACTCTATTAGCCTTTAGGGAGAAGCTTCGTATTTGTTGCTTCACCCTTTATTTCCATATCAGAAAGACAAACTGCCATGCAGTGGAAAGAAGCAGAAAACTCCTTACACAGAGGTTTTCAGTACAGGCAAGGTTTTACCACACAAATGGTGCAGCACTGAAAGAGGCCTGTCACAATCCAGTACTCAGCTAAGTGCATGAAAACATGCCACACCTCCTTAGAGCAGACCAGAAATGTGTCTCTCTTGGAACAAGGAAGGAAAAACAAAACAAAACAAGAACTGATGTCCTATATGGACATCCAAAAGACAAACATCCCATGAGAGAATGAAAGTCTGATCATTACAAATTCAGAAGAGCAGCTCTGTGATAAAATCATACATATTTCACTGGCACAGAAGCAACTAGTGAAATCAAATTTGCAGGCATACCAGTCCAAACTGCCATTTTCTGAACTGTCTCCTAATTTTATATTATATATAAATATAATAAATATAATAAATTTATATAATAAATATAATAATATTTTATATTATATATAATATCTATTTTACAAGCACTACACTGCACACAAAGTCAAATCAGGGAGCAAAATAGGAAGAGTTATACCACTAGACTACATTAGTATGTAGCAATAGCTGTCTGGGAATTTTGCAAATTGAAACAACAAAAACAAGCCAAAACTGGGAAAAAAAAAAAAAAACCAGCCACAAAGAACAAACACAACAACCTCCTCATCCCCCCCCCAAAAACCCAAATCAAAACAAAAAACTTACAACTTCTGAATTTCAGGCCACAAGGTATTCTGCAGCAAGTGATCCTCTGGGGGAGGTTCTAAAAGACATTTGTACAGCATACTCAAATACAGTACTAAATATTCAAAAATCAGCTAAATAGTTTATATCCAGATGAACCTCATACCTGTAAGGATCAAGGGCTGAAAATAGATCTCAGGATACTGATTTGAAATGGTATTAAAAGTTTCTTCATCCACAGTTGGTTGAACAGACATATCTCCTATTCAAAGCAAGAGCTTCATTAGCCAGAGAGAACATGTTTGACAGGAGGGAAAAT
This sequence comes from Indicator indicator, assembly GCF_027791375.1. Classification (NCBI taxonomy): domain Eukaryota; kingdom Metazoa; phylum Chordata; class Aves; order Piciformes; family Indicatoridae; genus Indicator; species Indicator indicator. Next base: position 35,347,870 of record NC_072015.1, on the reverse strand, counting down.
ATGAGCATTTACTATACAAGTAACAAGCATCTGTTTTTACAATGTAAGTAACTGAAATCAAGTTTCTCTGCTCCCAGAGTTACAGTAACAAGAGTATTAGAATCTAGTTTTAACACCTGCTAATGAAGAGAAAATAAAAAAAATCTAACCTTTAGACTAATTACATTCTGAAACTGAATTCTCTCCATCAGCACATCTCTTAAAAATTCTTAAAGAGCCTTTGATTTATCTGAAAGAAGCAGTCAGCAGGAGTTAGACCTGTGCTTCCCCAACACTAAACCTTTCCTTCTGTATTTGGGAATGCTTAAGGCAAAAATCTCAGATATAGCTGAAGAATACCTAAATTTAATGTGGCCCTCTAAAACAAAAGCCATACTTAAGGAAGTACAGTTAACAATTTGCAAACTTCAGCAAAACTGCCCAGGGCTTGGGCCTTAGCTTTAGGCAAAAGTACCAGCAGTAACTGAAATTATTCAGTTAATGTGAAAATTCAACTCTGTCCTTCACTTGGAAGATACTATTTAAGAACAAGGTACAGAGTTAGGAACAGTTGCTCTTGGACAGAATCTTTTTGACATTTTGTACGTTTCAAATGCAGCAGTTTATAAAAGCCGGTACAGAAAAAGAACAGAAAGACTACCTTCTCATTCATCCTGTCTTCTCTCCCCTTGAAAATTAAACAAGCAACACTTATCTCATCTGCTATCTAATCATTGCTCACCATGAAGACTCCCCCGCAGCGCAAGCAAGAGGGGCCTGTGGGGCTTTTACCTAAGCCATAAAGTGCTGACACCGTTGGGTGGGCAATGGAGAATATAGCAAAATCTGACAGGTTTCTTACTCATAGTGCTACTTCTGAGTGTGCCACATGAAATCAATAGTAATCATTATTCTGTATGTGATGATACTCTAGAAGGAGGAAGTTTTGTTCTGTCTCAGTGAAAGGATTCATGAGAAAGAAGGAAAAAGAATTTTTGTCAAAAAGTATTTTATAAGCCACTTTGAGTACAACAAATCTATTTTTTTGTCACAGAGGCTTTAGGGAAATTTAACTGCATTGCCATTGAAGACCCTGGAGACAAAACTTACTAAAACACTTCTTTTTTAAATTCACACCTTCTGATAAAGGTTTAAGCAGAGAAAAAACAAGTCTGACCTAATTTGTTAGGTTCCAGTATAAGTACAGTTTTACCAGAGACTTTATTGCATGTGAAATTACAAGTCCCCTCCCCACTCTCAAGACACTACACAGTTATTTTTATCATTCTAGACAGATGTTTTTCTCTCTCTCCTTGTTCCCCCACAATCACAATATTCCCCCCATCACCTCTCCAAGAAATTAATGTAGTACCTCATCAGCCTTTACCAATACTCTAAATAATTCTTCTTTCCCAAATATCTAGAGAAGGTTTATGGCTATCTTTACTGGAACATATAATATGACTGATCCTACTCAAAGCATCATTACTTCCATAAGCTTCTAGAAGGCTGCTCACATTTGAGCTGAGTGTGAAAAGGACTCCAGAGTATAGCTGCAAAGGTCAAGGTATTTTATAGAAAACTCAGAAGTAGTAACAGGTAGTTCTGCGTTAACCATTCTGAACCCCTCTGTGTAGGGTCATTTCCTACAGGGGTGCAAGACACAAGAGGGAAAGATCATTTTGGGTTTGCACAAGACATTATGGAATGTTTAGGGAAGAAATCAAAAGCAGAGGAAATGAGGAAAGGTTCTTTCTTTCATTTCTAGACTCTGAACTTGCAGCCAAGTTGACATACCTAACAAAACAGCATATGCTAAAATAGTAATTTAAAAATGCCAAACTTTCCACATGAAGCACCATCACCATTATTTCTCATTAACTGTACCTTCAAAAACAGCTTTATTGGATAATCCCAAAGCTGGCACAGTTGCACCTTCTGGAAGATCAGATGATTCCTGAATTTAAGAAAGAAAAAAAATTGTTACAAGTCTCAGCTCAAGAGTTTTACTGTAAAGCATATATGTTCACCCCCAGTAAAAGGTTTTCTTCCACAATTTTATTTATTATAGGATATACTGAAATAAATGCAGTTTTTAACACAATGGGACTGGGAAATAAGTCTGGTCTGGTCTGAGGTGAAATAATAAAGCAGCATTTTGGAAAATGGGACAGAGAGAGAACACCTGTGCCTGCAACTTCAAAAATAACCCAGTACATAACATGGATTTGGGTGAAGTACATGGTTGTTTAGACTAGCATACAGGAAAGACGAATCATCAGACAGAAAATATTTCCATAGAAGTATGGGGGAAAAGCCAAAATTTAGAATGGGTAAGTGAAGTGGGGGTCTTCTGTGCAGAGATGGAAAAGATTAGACTTACTAGGTGTAAAACCTGTTCCTTAGTGTCTGGAAAGTTCAAAGACAGACTGTTATACAGAATTGACAGCTTAAAACACTATGTTATTTCAATGTTCATAATTTGATGAGGAAAATGTATGAGACACATACCAGTCTAAGGCCTCTAAAACAAAGTGGTTCTCTACTACAATCCACAATATAATACAATCCCATGGATTTGAATTTAATTTAATCCTATTCAACCCTTTTTGAATATAAAGCTGGCTTTTTTGGTTTTAAGTATTTCTGGGGAGGAAGGCAGTTGAGCTAAATTAAGAAAAAGCTTACCCATTCTAACGAAAAAAAATTGTTCACAGAAAACAATTTCAATAAACCTATTTAAGAGTAGCTGTGTCATTAGATCTTGTAAAGTCTTCCTCTCTAAACAAAGCTCATGTGAAATAGTGATAGCATGGATCAAAAAATACCACTCAGAGGAAGACCTGATAAGGAAAGTCTACATAAAAGTAAATAATGACATCTGCTAGCATTAAAAAAGCACAATATTATTTGCCTAACATCATTAATACAAATGCTTACTAAGTCTTGCAAAATTAAAGCACTAAACTACTTACATAACTTCTTGCTGTCAAGAATTAACAAATTTCTTTCCCAGATAATTCAATCATTAAATGAAATGGAAAGGCTAATCCATCTCTGAAAAGGTGCACAGAAAACATTGCTTTTGAGCCAGAAATGCAAAGAGCATGCAAGGCTCTGTACAGAGGCAACTATCCTGAATAAGGCCTGCTCTACAAAATGCAGGGGAAAACAGAATTAGATCTTAAAGCAAATTGGGAACCAACAAAGGACAGCAATTCTGCAGTCTTATCTTTCCACAAAGTAGGAATTAATCAACAACTCATAACTGGAACAAAAAAGCCGCAAGAAAATCTCCAGTGCCAAGAAGAAAAAAAAGCATGAGCAAGTACATGTTTATAAATGTTTATATGAAGGAACTAACAACAGTGCTGAAAGCTTTATGCTATTTCCAAGCATATAATTTAAAAAAAAAACCAACATAACACAACATCACCTAGACAAGACTACTATACCCTTAAATTAAGGAGAAACACATTTGTAGGCTTTATTGTTTGCCTGTAAATCACCAAGTGTATACAGCAGTCTACTTGGTGTGACTTACTTTAAAATCTACCCATACAATTTGCAATCTTCAGATGCTAGGTCTTGTTCACCTTTCAAACACAGCCTGTTTTATCACAAAACACCTTAAAAATACATATTAACACACATGGAAGCAAGTAGAAAAGAAAGGAAAATAAGGTTAAGGTTTCAGACAATTAGAATAACTTTGACAAAGTTTAGTGCAACTTGACGTTTTCCAAAGAGTTACTTTTACGTACATGAAGGAGGGCTGTCATCATTTAGCACTGTTTTACCACACTTACATGGGAGCACAGCTTCTCCATTGGAATACCAGTGATGTTACTGAAATTTTCTATAAAATTCTTAGGAGCACGAAAAACTCGAAGCACTTTTTCATCTGCTCCCGACACGAACTGAAAGCGGCCGATCATTGCCAGGCAGCGCATGTCATACCCATGTACTTGAGGCCTTGCAATTTCATGCCAGGTTACCTAGAACAAGCAGTCACACAGTTAAAACACAATTCTTAACCAGAGAAGCAGCAAGATTGAGTACTTTACTTGCTGACTTTTGAAGGAAAGTTATCAGCAACTTTCTACTGACATTCACAAAACTGATGTGTGCTCATATACATCAATTAAATCCTGTTTTTCCACCAAACAATTCCTGCAGCTAGTAAAACTAGCAAACTGTGTCCCTGCACAGGTACATTCAAGGGATTTGCTCACCTCTGCTACTAACAAACACCAAACTTACTGTGACTTCTTTATGCTAAACAGAAATAGGACATAAGTTGCTTAAGCAAGAGGAGGATTGTAATGCTACTTAACTACTTTCAAAACTGCAACTCTGAAAAAAATATTAAGAAAGGTAATGATAATTAAGTTGCTTCCCTCGTCTGTCTCTCACAAAACACAGCAGCACTGCTGTCAGCAGGTTACAGGTTCTTACTTCCCCTCTTTAAGTATTTGATTTTAGTGAAAATATTTAATAAAGGTTTTTTAAAAAAAAAAAAAAAAAAAAGACAAAACCAAAACAGCTTCTTCGAGGAAACTGATGATCTTAGGACTGGTTTTAATTTTTTTTCTAGTTTCCTGAAATATTCATATCCACACTCCAATTATTAATACAAGAAAAACAGAGTTAACAGCTAACCAGGAATTAGATAGTTTTATAGTCACGGTAAGCAATGAACATTGGGGGTGAAAAAAGGAAATTAAATTAGTTAAATTGCTTTTCTAAGAAACTAATTTATTCTACACACACCCCCCAAAAAAAACCTCTTCAAAAAAACTTCCTGTGTTGTAGCAAATACACTTTCATGAAAGGATTTTTAGGAATTTTTATTTGCTACTACTCCTAAATGATACTTCCGCTGGAAAAATAACAGCTAGTGTAGTTAAAATTAATAGTTTATAATTAACTTAGACTAGTTCTGTATTAAAATGCCTGAAAAACTGCAGCCAAGACAGAGTCTACACTGTACTAGTTATACAGATATAAAGAAAGGCATTATGTTGACTACAAACTGCAAATATCACACTAAAAATTCAGCTGAGTTTCAAGGGTCAAAGTTGATAGAACGTCAATGGGATATTTGACAGATCCTACAATATCTCATGTTTTCACAAGACCTTGTTTTCCAATGAGGAAAAAAAAGCCACACAGTAATTCTTAAAACATTAAGAAAACCCCAAATATGCAAACAGTGCAATAAACTCTTCTTACCCTTTACTAGGTGCATCTTTGCATACCTTAGAACAGAGCACATTAACAGGAATAAAGAAACCAAACAACCAAAACCCAAAAAACCCAAACCCCAAACCAAAGAGAGAGCTGCAAAAATCATGCAATAAGCTTCTTCCAGAAAAATCAGGGTTCAAATTTCCATGAGAAATTTAAGCTGATTGTTATCTCTCACTTCTCATGTTTGAACCCATCACAACAGAACTGAGATTTTTAAGAAAGGATAATTATTTGGATTTAACATTTAGTTCTCTTTTAAAGAGTTAAAAAGTAATAGTAATATTGAGCTGTAATGCTAACTTTTCACAGATATTTGAACCACCCATTATGTCTTGTTAAGACATCAGACATCACCTGTTGTAATTTTTCAGATGCTAAACTCCGTATGGTACAGAAAACAAGGCACTTTTAAGACCTATTGTTTGGGAGCAGTAGAACTAACCACCTGGTTTTCAGCGCTCAGAAGTCCTGAAGACATTCCTTCAAATAATTCATTTCATCTCAACCCTCCACTTCACCTCACCAACAGGGTACAATAGCTTTCTCCCACATCCCATGCAGCAACAAGTGTTGACACCACTTGGATTGGTCAAATTAGCCAGGTGGCTGCTCTGTGTCAGAACAGGAAGGGGAGGAACAGTAATTCAGTTCACACCAAACTTAGATATGCAATCATTCTGCTAAATCAAAGAAATCAAATGTTTCAGGGACAGCAGGACTAGCTATACAAGTAAACCATATAAAGCTCAGTTCTTTCAGAAAATAGGATAAAAATTTGGCAAGCAGTGTACATCTTCAGTAGGTCCCAGAGAACACGGTATTGACAACTCTTGAATGCTGCCGACTTACATCATGTGCTAGTCCTGGACTTTGCTTCCATCTGTTAAAGACAACATGCTATCTTTTCCACAGAGCTGTTCTGCCCTCCAGATTGGAGATTAGGGGAAGAGATGGGGAAGGAAACTGAAGATGCCCTTCCTACAACACAAAGCAAAGCTTAGCACTTGAGTTGGGACTGCCACGACTTCTGTGTGTCCTGGAAGAAGAATATCAAGGAACTGGTTCCAAATCCACTCTCCCAGAAACTCCAGACATTCTGTGCTGGTCTGCACCACAAAAGCTTTGATGAGACATTTCTAACAGCCACATATTGATTCCCCCAAGCTAAGAGCACAGCTTGCACATGCTTTGCATGACTTCAATTAGTCTAGTTTCTGCCAGTTTCCTGAATGGAACATTAGTACTGTTCTGCCAGAAAAACTGTATTTGCAGATGAGGAAAATGCATGAGCAATTAGAAACTGCAACTTTTGCATTCCTAGACAGTGTTTTCCACACCAGAATTTAGACTTGTTTTAGAACACACAAAATTATTCACAAATAATTCCTGAAAACTTGCTTGCACAGCTACAGTCATAAACCAAACTGTGGGAAAAATAGAGAACATTGCCTAATCCTGTGTACAGAAAACAGAAACAAAGTTGAGTTGCTTTAGGATTATCTGCATTAGAGTTTAGCCAAGTGTTAAACAAGGACAATAGATGGTCACTTGAATCAGCCATGTAGTCCTCCTCCTGAATTACTGCACAGGCTGGTTTTTAAGACCCTGGGAGAACATGTAGTGAAGGTAATCCAGAGGTGAACTCAGGATTAAATGGCAGTCATGCTACGTGATTGCTAAAACTTTGCCAATAGTGCTCTAAAAGTGAAAACAGCCCACAGTGAATAATAAACCAAGCATGTGCAAAAGTAGTTTTGAACACATCATGGCTTGGGCAAGAGAAGGAATGAGTTACATTCAGATGACTTGTTCTAAAGTCAGGACAGGTAAGTGCACTTTACCACTCTCTTTACCACACACTTGTGAAGATCATACCTCTGTCTCTTGTTTTCTTTTCCATGGAGCAAAGAGTCTAGTAGTTTGATCGGAACCAACACTGACAACAAACTCCCCTTCTGGGTCCCACTTTATGTCTTCAACACTGTTAAAATGTCCTGAAATCACAACTTCTGGAGTCCATTCTTTCTGTCAAAAAAAACCCAGCAAAGAATTAAGGAGTTTTCAACTGACTGACTGGCATATTCTAACCAAAATAAAAGTATGAACATTCTTATTAGAAAGACCAAAAAAAAAAAAAAAAAACCACCAAAAAAACCCCACCAAACAAGCCAAACCACACACACAAAAAAAACAACCAACCAACACATTTGAAAACAGCAAATTATTAGAACTCAGAGTGGCTGAAGAGAACACTGATCTACTGCTCCAATATAAAAGAAACTTGTGGGTTTGGTTTAACTGCCACTTCTGAATGAAGCACAACCAGAAACGAGTTCAGTCTATTCCACTGATTTCATGGTTCTCCCAGGAAAGTAACAGGTTTTAGAGCCTGGGAGATTGCAACGTCCCTTCTATGCAGGAGTAAGACTCCTATAGAATATTATAATCAGAGAAGGACTATTTCATTAGTTTCACTGTTACGCTTTTCCACTAACAGTAGAATTTACCACAAGTGACATACAAGTGTAATTCTTCTAAGCACTGCTACTACCAAAAAAACAACATACCTTATTAATTGCAGCCTGTTTCCAAAGGTGTAGTGCTCCATGAAAAGCATGAGCAATGATCATTGAACCATCTGGACTAAACTGACCATCAAAAAATCCAAGGGTGTTGCCACCTACTTCACCTACCCGCACCTGAATTAATGAGCAGAAGTGAAATATCCATGAAAATTACTTTGCATTAATATAATCTCATGAGATGAAAATTTAGCTGTAGGCAACAGTTCACATTCCACCAAGAAATACATTTAAAGAACATTTTAATTGCAAAATTAAGCATAAAATATCATGGGAATTAAAGCTGCATGGCACTTTAATGAAGCCTCCCTTCATAAACATCTCAGGATATGATCTTGCACACTCACCCAGGGAAAACATTATGCTAGATAACATGAAAACCCAATCTTTTTGTGTTTCACTCCAGTCTGTTGGATACAGTGGTTGCTTTGCTGCACAACACAGATACAAAAGTCTGATCTGAACAGCAAGCTTCACATATGAGGGCTAAGCAATACAAAGGGTAACAACCTGAAACAAGTTTTACTGCACAACCCGTTTTTAGAAGTTTGTACATTTAGCTACAACTGAACATTACATCTATGGACAACAAATGGTAATTCTCTGCGATCATCCTGTTGTGAACTAATTTCTATTTAAAGTAGAAAGGCACAAGAACTTTTGAATACAATGGGAAAAATTAAACCCACTAACTGTATTTCTGGGTTTTTTTCCTTCCAAGAGAGGATTAGAACTTTCTTAGTGACAGGAAAGACCATAAACAATGGTTGACATAAACCAACACCAACAACTCCAGCTGAACTATTGCCATTTGGAAAAGCATGTCATCTGAAGACAAAAGATACCTACCAAAGCACACTGGATAAATGTGGTTGTACTATTTGTTTACTTAGAATGATCCCCTTCAGAATAGGGTTCAAAACACTATAGTGAAATATGAGCATCCAGTTCAAATGGAAGAAAAGCCTAATGACACAGCCCATGAACAAATTATTCTGAGTAAGACCAGGCTTAGGCATTGTGTTTCAGTTGCTCTGTAGTAACCACTTAGGTACACATTCATATAACGATGACTACAAGTAATTCAGGATGGTTTCATTCTCTTACCAGGAGTACACATTGCATGTTACTTTATAGCACCTGGTTTGCTATATAATGAATGCCATGTGAGCACAAACTCCCCTTAGAAGCACCCCAACATGGTAATAAGAAAGCAATCAAGCAATAAAAATATACAGCATCACATAGTTTTTTAAAAACATAGATTCACTTGCAACACAGCATCAAAATGAGTATTTTTGCACGAACGCTTTTGTCTTTCTCTCCCAGCATTTAATAGATTTTTTTTCATCCAGTAGACACATGATGCTGAAAATACAACTTGAGTACAATACATAGTATGAGACTGACACTTGCCTGTTCTAGCCAGACTCCAGATTCCTTATCAGGTTCCCAGATGATCACAGTTTTGTCCATTGATGCAGACAATATCCTCATAGGTTGTCGCATGCTGCCATCTACAGTACAAGGAAAACGATTACCCTGCAACCTATGAGGAGAATACTTTCTAAAGGAAATTGGTCATACTGAATACAAACATGCTAAGAAAAGTGTTCAGCATCAGAGACATGCAGTGCAGTACTTGAATGACTGATTTAACGGGCTCTGTATTCATCCTAGTCATTCATTAGGAGGTGGTGCACTTTTTCAGCCATCATCTCTCAAAGGAAATGTAAAATGTACACGAGAACAATCATATTTTACTGTTTATTCACTCAAAACTGGCACTGAAACAAAAACTAATTTTTGAGAAAATTACAGAGCTATTATAGAGCTTCACAGAGAGACTGCAAGGCAGTTCTCAGTTCTATTCCCCTAAGTATTTTTTAAAGAGAGATTTCCAGCTTAAAACAAAACAATCTCTATGACTGTGTTCACTGTTTTTTTCCAAATGAAGTGTTAGATTCACTACATAATTCAACAGACTCTAGCATCTTATAATATATACAGCATTAAGAATGGCTCTTCAAAATGCAATGAAACCCAACACAGCCAGAAACGGGAAGAGGAAACTGGTTCATTACCCAGTTCAGAAACCTGTAGCAGTGCTGGGGAAGCTTTTGAGAATAGAGACGTTGGTTGGCATCTCTTAAGGCGTTATCTTATGTCATACCAGGCCTTCTACCTTCTGCATTGAGAGTGTATGTCTCAGATCAGCCTGCCTCTACTGAGAAAGAATATCTATTTTGGGGAACCCAAGACTGGGCAGGCCACAGAATGGAAGCCGCTGCACGCATGCAGAAGCATGATGAATAAACCTAACAGGGCTCTTCAGATTGCAGTGTAAGACTTGCAAGACTGCACTTTGCCTAAGCTTTGCTTCAACAGGGAAAATCTTTCATTGACGTTTAAAAACAAAAACAAAAAATCCCAAACCTGAAAGAACAGATAACTAAACCAGTATTTCTAAAGCCCTGTACTTTTCGCTGCGTGTATTTCAACAATCTAACTGCACACTAGTGTTTAAGTGTTGTATACACACTGGAAAAAAAAGTCATACTTTGTGCTGCTGGTGAAGTCCCCTGCCATCAGTTACTAAAGCATCTCAGGAAAAAAAAAAGGCACCTTTGCCAATAAAAATACAGAAAGATATTCTGATGGCATGACCATGTCAAATCAAGAATGCCCTTCCATTACACTTCAGGCAGACACACCAGCAAATCACAACTGAAGCTGTCAGAATTTAAGGATTTAAAAAGAAAGATAAAAGACCAGGGCAAGATGCAAAATTAAATCCTAAATAACTGGTTTTTTTCAGTGACAGTCTGCATTAATGCCTTAGAGCTACAATGCTAGCTAGAGAAAACTGATATTCAAGGAATTCCTGGAATGTTATATTAAAGTATGGATGACTGAAGATTAATCTCCTGAATGTCACTATCTATTCCTTTCTAGTCAAAGAAAAAGAACAACAGCTCCTGAGTTAATGCTGACCTTCCAAAGAACACACATTTCAAATATATGTGCCAAGGTAAAATATTACAGCTATTAATTTGCACCAATCGAGTTAATTTTTATTCCACAAACAGCAAATCAATTACATTAAAGCCAGTACAGCTCAGTTACTTTATTTCATCCATTAAACAAAAGGAGTAAGAGAAAGCATCGTGCAATAGACAAGGACAGGCAGAGCCTGTGCTGTCATGGCACATTCAGCCAGAACACCTATTTATTATAAAACATCATTTGCAAAATCTAGACATTTTCATGGTCCACAGTGACAAGTGAACACACAAAGACATGGCTGTACTCTGTGTATACAACACCTAACGTGACCTCTAAGTGTTCAGTATCCTTTTTCACCTTTGCAAAACGAAGGTTGCCAGTGAACTGCATACACCCAGTTTTCATGACCAGCCAACACAGACTCCAAAGTAATTGCATACGTTGTATCGGTATCTGCCACAAATCAGAGAAAAGTACATTTCTTTCTAAAAGCCTTCAGTAAACACAAAACAAAACAAACAAACAAAAAACCCACACCAAAACATCCACTGCTTTCATCATCTACCAGTATGTCAATAGCCTATTGACACCGAGTACCTTCTTGAAAACCTGCTTTGCTGCAAGCCCTGAGTACCAGATTGACACTAAGAGGTCAGCCTATTGCCTCAGAGTGGAATCAGAGACTTCCTGGAGAACTCTCAAGTAATTATGAAATAAACTCCCTGGCATTAGCTCTCTCACACTCTTAACTTAAGCATACTTACATTTTCAAGTAACTGTAAATACCTGAAGATACTCGAAAAAAAATTAATCATGACTTGCAGCAAGTAGCACAAGCACTTTTTACATACATCATACGAACTTCATTACGTTACCTGAGTCGCCTAATAATTTACCCCACAATGTCAGCAGTGCAAGCCACTGTTACAGTGCTCAGATAGTATGTTAAATAATCTAAAAGTAAGCCTACACAAACTTAGCTCCAGTAATTTTTTAAGGTTTAAGTAACAACAGCACCTCTTAATGCATCAAATTTGAAAGAAAATTAAACTGAAGAACTGCACAACAGCTTACCTCCCACAGAAAAAACCCTCTTGTGACTGTATTTGGAATAGGTGTAACGATATATGTTGGCATTAAGCTCTCTCACTCCTTTATGATTTTTTTGTGACATATCATTAACTTTACATAGTCATGGCTTTAAAACAGTAACTTCAGTTTTTCTCACAGATGAATAAAAATGCAAACTTGGTATAAGAAACAAAACATATTAGACAGCAACCATCTTGTTAGCCACCCTGAAGCCACAAGCAGATACACAAGTGAGAAGTTATGTAATAATTTTTTTTTAAGTTGTTTCCTACCTTTGACAGTAAAAACAGTCTCTTTAAGTCTTATGGAATCATCTTCAGTTTCTGGAAGTTGCTTTGATTTTGTACACACTTTCCAAATTCTTATCAAACAATCCTGAGCGCAGCTTGCTAAGAAAAGGTCTTCACCTATTTGGTTTCAAATAATCAGATAATAGATAATCAGTCATGTTTTCATTGCAACCACTACCATTACAAACCTAACACCATTCCAAACATGTATTACAGCATTATCCTAATGTTTCCTATTTCAATATCAACTTAACCTCCCATTTCAAGCTCTCCACTAGCTTACAACACATTGACTATGGACATTTTTCTGCTGGGAAGGTAATGTAAATACTGTACTTTCTGACAGCGTCAATACTCTTCAGTAACTCCTTTCCTTTCTTCATAATTGTAGCATCCTTACTTCCTTCTATTTTATTTTTGCTATTGCAAGAACTATTTGATTAGTTAACATCCTTATTCTTCCTTTAGTTTCTTATTAAAAAAAAAAAAATTCCCTCTACCTCCTTCCCTTTGAAAAAGGAGCCAGCTCATCCTCACTCAGATACAGGCATTTGCATATTGAAAAGAACAAGTTGCTAAAACTCCAGTTGTGTTTAGCTACCAGTCAGCTAAACACACTTGAAGCAAGCAATACAAAATGATGAATGTAAAACCAAGGGATGAGTGTTCTGTATCAACCCTACTGTAGCCATGATTTTTATAACTAAAAATATAACTGTAGTATAGATTCAACAATTATTATGCTTGAACAAGACGTGCTTGAACAAGGGGTTCTATCTTGATTTCTAATATTTGTATTACCATCTCAAAAAAAACAAACTAAAAAAAAACCAAACCAAAAAAAACCCAAAACATCGCAACCACAAGAACTCAGGTGCTACAGTGCATCAAAGCCTTCAGCTAAAGAAACAAAAACAGTAGTACTATTGTTAAACCAGGATTATGCTTTATTCATTTTTCACACTGACCACAGACTGCCCATTCAACGCCTCGTATCCAATCTTCATGGCCAGGGAGTATTAAAGTTTTCTGAAACTGAATAAAAATTCCCTGTTATGTCATAGAAATGCACTTAATTACCATGAACGTATGAGCAATTAACTTTGGATTTTCAGGTCTTTTATGTTTACAGCTTCTATTATTTGACACTGGAAAAACGGGCTGCTACTAAGTATTGCAATTTACAGATAGATTCTAAACAGGCCTTTTGAGTTTTGCCACAGTTGGATAAATGCACCTCCCACATATGGAGAGAAAATTAAAATTTAAGATGTTCACCTTCCAAAGGCTATAGTCTAAGATACAGATGATTTTTTTTTAAGTTTAGAGGGCTTATAGCAGTACACAAAAATAACAAAATGCAGGAATGGCACAGTAAATAACTTGCATAACACTTGTGAAGAAGATACAACTACAGATGATGTAGAAAATTAAAATCAAGTTTATTGGCTAGGTTTCTAAGGAAGGTATACATCAAGAACTGTATCTCCTGCTGGAAACCTCTGCATGAACACAGGAATGCAAACACAGTCCAGAAGGGGTATATTTTTATTCGTAACATATATATTATTCTTTTGTCTTGATTCAAGTAAAGTAGAAGTTTATTGCTTAATTAGCATTTAAACCATTTCTATTTTCCTTTATCCTGGAAAATTTATCCACAACATTTTTTGATCCCAGATGATTTTTAAATTCTGAAATACGCATACAGTTAAAATGATGATTAGGGGACTTGAGCATCTCCCCTGTGAAGAGAGACTGTGAGATCCCTGGGGCTATTTAGTCTGGAGAAGGGAAGACTGAGATCTGATCAATGTCCAAAAATATCTGAGGGGTGGGTGTCAAGTGGAAGGGGCCAGGCTCTTTTTGGTGGTTCACAGTGATAAGGCAAGGAACAATGGGTTCAAACTTGAACATAGAAGATTTCACCTCAACATGAGGAGAAAATTCTTTCCAGTGAGGCTGACAGAGCACTGGAACAGGCTGCCCAGGGGGGTTGTGGAGTCTCCTTCTCTGGAGACTTTCAAAACCCACATGAAAGTGTTCCTGTGCAGCCTACCCTAAGGGATCCTGCTCTAGCAGGGGGGTTGGACCTGATGATCTCTTGAGGTCCCATCCAACCTCTGATATACTGTGATAAAATATTAATGTAATTTAGTACAAATGAGTAACTACTACATTATTTCTTGCATTCTAGTCTAAGTTCCTTACTTAGGCCTCCTGAGTTAAAATTAACTGATAGTCTTTGCTCTCAGCACAGGACTACAGCTGAGTTCTCTCTCCCTATCTGTAATTAAAAATGATTTTTAAAAAAATTAAAAAGCAACACAGTAAGAAAGGCTAGCTCAAAATCTCTCTGTCTTGAGCTTCAGCGATGATCATCAGCAACAGTAATTCATCCAAAGGCTTTTATTCATAAAGCAGTGCCTACTCTCTTTGGTCTGTACTTTCCTAGGGACTCCTCAAAACCACCTTCCCATAAAAATAAACTATACTCTACTTCTCCTTACGCTACATTTGTATTCTTAACGTTACAGAACACTTTGTATACAAGATAAATGATCGGGACTCCTTAACAGAAATTTCCAAGTCTGAATGTTTTGATCTCGATTAAGATCACGTTCTCACAGTCTCATTTGGCTTGTCACTTTTGCACTCACTGGCACTTCTGGATGTGTCGTTCTAGATAGCTGCATACGTTAAACACCCAACTGGTTATATGTAAAGGCAGGAACAGCTCAGGAAATGAGATTGAACAGTGAATTAAGAGAGTCTTGTAAAGGCTGTGTACTTCTGTCAATACACCAAAATCTCCTTTTTAGCAATTCACATTTCAGATAAGAAATGTAACATTTATTTATTCATTCATAATTTTACATTCAAAGTTAGTTGGTAAAGCTTCTCCCAAATAAAAGCTTGTTGTTACCATTCTTGTCTTTTATGGTTCCTTATATGTTGAACAGAGCATGTACCTCCTGAAACTTAACTGTATTATTGATTTAAACACACATATAGTAATTTTTTTATTTTAAGACGGTGGGTGCTTTGTTTTGTTGATTACACTCACCTTCTCACAAAGGCAACCACTAAGAAAGCAGAGATTTGTTTTCTCTTTAAAGAGAATTAAGCTAATTACTTTGAGTTTATCAATACCCTGAGGTTTCTAATTCATTTCCCAAACCAGCTCCTAGGCTCTATTTAGCCTTAAGTCAAGTATGCAGTTCTTCTGTGCTATAGAAAAGGCAGTCATTCAAAATTTACAAGATATTGTTTCCCATTAAAATTGTTTACTGAAGCCAAACAGGGAGTGGTGTTGCTGTTACAATTTCTGCTTCAAGTCTTCTGTATTGCTTTTGCTGTTAAATTTGAAATGTGTCTCTTGGTATCACCCACTGAATTTCCTAAGATGTATTCTGCTCTAAAGTTGCATCAACTTAAACCTTCTTTCAGATACACATGGTAATTATTTTTAACTGCTTCTGTCAAAGGTTTTTATTATTGCCTAGGTTATATTTGCAAGTATTTTGAGCTGTCATTCTTCTAATTTTTACATTTTTGTCTTTGATCCTTACTGAATACCTAAGACTCTTGGAAGTTGCAGTATCAACAGCTGCATCTAACAAAAACTGATGGTCCAAATCACTTCACAAGCTTTGTGATGCCTCTTAATTGATATCTGAGCACTTTTATATAGCAGCAAACTGGCTTCTTTTCTTTCAGGCAAAGAAATGTGGACATGCCCAGCTCACTTTGCATAACCAACTCCACACCCACTTTGGGTGTATGTCCTTCAGGACTAGGCTGGTAGTATTGTTTGGCAAATTTGGCAACTTCCACAAAAGGTAACAGAGATCTAAATCTTCTCATTTTTTTCTCCACCAGATACTAGACATGATACGCTTCCTTAATTCCAGCTGTTAGTCTTGTAGAATTGAGTCTGAATTATTTTTGAGTCTCTCATTCCACTTTCCCATTAAGCCGAATTATCTGGGAGAGTCATAAGCATGCACAGCAAAATCTTACAGAAACCAAGCTCAACGTAGAGACGTCTTGTTTTCAAGCTCTATTTTCATCTTATGGTTTGTTTACCTCCTACTCTGGAGGCCTGTAATATCTCAGGCAACAAGATATATGATGGTTTCTGCAGTAATTGTTCCCTGAGTATTTGATAAAACAATACCTTATTTCAGGAATTCAGAAAAGCAAAGAGCCTGGAGAAAAGGAGGCTCAGAGGAGACCTTATTGCTGTCTACAACTACCTGAAGGGTGTTTGTAGCCAGGTGGGGGTTGGTCTCCTCTCCCAGGCAACCACCAACAGAAGGTGGACACGGTATCAAGAACTGTGCAAAGCACAGTTTAGGCTTGATCTTAGAAAAACGTTCTTCACAGAAAGAGTGATTGCCCATTGGAATGGGCTGCCCAGGGAGGTGAAAGAGTCAATGTCCCTGGAGGTGTTTAAGAAAAGACTGGATGAGGCACTTAGTGCCATGGTCTAGTTGATTAGATAAGCTTGGGTGGTCGGTTGGACTTGATCTTGTAGGTCTCTTCCAACCTGGTTGATTCTGTGATTCTCTCTACTCCTTAAAGTAAGGGATCTCTGCATAGAGAGTCTTAAAGGATTAGAAATCTGACCTATCAGTTAAAAAAAAAAAAAAACAAGCTGTTTTTACAAATAAATAGATTTCAACTGTAAAATTCATGAGTTTACTAAAAAGCACAGCCTAGAATGTTAATTAAAGAAGGTTTCCAAGAGTCACCACTAACAGGACCCTTACCAGTTAGAGAGGGATGCATAAGCTTAGATTCTAATCACTCTTCTACGCTAAGTTCCTGTGAAAAATGGCAAGATGACAATAACATTTCTTTGAAATAGCTGTAAAAGTAGAGCTACTGAAGCCATAAAAAGGTGTCAGCAGATCTGAGAGAGACCAGCTAGAAAAGCAAACCTCCTTTTATAAGTTAGGAAGGAATTTAAATCAGAATCTTCCCAAAGATGTTTTTGTTCTGTTAATAGCTGTATGTAATGCACTACAATTTTAATCCAGGTACTTTTAATCCACAGGGAATCAAATTAGGGCTCCTCTCTCAGGTCTGCATAGCCCACTCAGTTAAATGAGATGTTCTGGAAAAGTAAGATATACACCAACCAGAAGTCTCATTTTATTTAAATGAGAGAGACTGAATCCCAATTCTGCTACGACAGCTGGTGAAAATACTTCCTAAAACTGAAGGAAAATGTGTGGAAAATAACACATGGGAAATAAGAGAAAATTCCTCAGCCCTTCTATGATTAAAGTTTCTTACCTCTAAAAAGAGACAGCAGCATAAACTTGCTTATGAAGCTAAAGATGGAGTGAGTTTGTTTCTCCCAATTACCTTCCTTTATCCTTCACAGACTGACTGCATTTAAGAATGGCTGAGACTGCTGTTAAAAGTTTGGTCAACAGCTGGCAAAATAATGGATTTCTGAACACTTTTGGCAGTCACACCATGTATTATTTTTTAATCTGAACCATGGAAGAAAACAAGTTCCAGATTTTGATGGAGGAAACTGCACAATCCCTAATATAAAAGTCTTTCTTTAGCACACTGAGAATCATGAGTGGCATTCTGCCATTTCTATTGCTAATTCCCAGAGAATGTCATTAAACTGATTTAAACTCATGAGCTATGCAGAAAAAAAAAAAAGCTAAGTAAGCAAACCTTCTTTCCAGCTTAATGCTTCACAAATCACTGAACAAAGCAGATAAAGGATGAAGTATTTATTTTACAGACAAAAAAAAGAAAAAAAGAAATTTTGTATGTTGCAGTATCAACAGCCAAAATTATCCAGGAAGTAGCTTAATCTCTCTCAAATAATCAAAAAGTATGTTACTTTCACTGGGAATTTCTGCATGGTAGGTGCATTGTGAGGTAGTGTTTGTGGTTTGCAGGGTTTTTCAAGGGAGCAACAGACAGATCAAAGATACTGACTTCTCTTTTGGTAAACAGACTCTAAAGCATAAGTTGAACAACTAGCAAAACTTCTGAACAGACACAAGAAAGGACAGAATTTCTCTGCAGGGCTCCAAAGAAGCATTTAACTATGAAAAACTAAAGATTCCAAATAATACACGACAAACATTCACTTTCAGAAGATGACATTCAGAAGTATTCAGCTAAAGGGCATGCTTAGCAATAAACATACAAATCCACAGATAGAAATCATATCAGTTTTATTGCAAAAATTTATAAACAGAAAGCAACATCATTTCCGTATGAACTATTCAGTAAGTGGATGCTCAGTGAAAAAGGACAGTTATTTTATGGGAGAGTAGGAAATGAAATTCAGGCTATCTTCAAAGAAGGAAAAAATAAGAAAAACTTAACTTTTATGAACTAAATCAAACTTCAACATTCTCTATTTCCTAGGAAAATGAACTACTTGAACAGAGGTAGCTGTATGCAATGGTAATCTAGTAACAGTAGTTAATGAAGAACCACAAAGAAACAGAACATATGGAAACAAAAGAAACAGAAGAACTGAAAAATCTTCTGAGCAACAAGACAAAAACTGTGATTACCTGGCCATTCTGCTGTATATACAAATGTATTTTGCAGTCATCACCACCACAAGCCAGTACTGGTACTGGAAAGAAAACAAACAAAAAAACATCTTCATTACCCACGTTACAAAGTCTAATATTCTAGGATATGGAAAATTATGCAAATAACAAAAATCAATACAGTATCAATAAATTAAGACAGACAGCCAAGTACAATACCACTTTACATGTTCTCAACTAGACACCTAATACTGTTTGAAATAAACTAGCATTTAAAGAACAAAACTCACAAGTTATTTTGGCATGTAAATAACACCTACAAATACTTAAGATGCTGAAGAGTAGCTTCCCTCAAGCTCACATATCTGCAGGAAGTCCAAATATGAGAGATTTTTCATTTATTACTTTTTTTTAATACTGATATTAGCAGGCATTTGCTCTAAATACAAAAGGAGCAAGCAGCAAAACAAAATGACTCAGATCTAACAGTTCAAGTCCTATATCTACTGAAGTATAGATGGAAGTAGCTTAATTATTACACAGCAAATAAAGACCAAAAAAAAAAAAAAATCACCAATCACTGTACACATATATGTAATCTTGAGTAGCAGTTTTCTTCCACAAGCTATCTAGGAAGTGCATGAAAAACAAATCTATTGAATCAAACCAGACCAAGTTATGTCTAAGAGGAAAACAAGAGAAGTTAAGCAGCATATTAATTCATCTCTCCCATAGAGGATGATGGTGAAAAATAGTTAAGCCTTACTCCACTTTTTTTTTGGTCATAAGGGTAAACTAGTACAGCCAGGGAGTGAAATAGCAAAAGAAAATGATGAAGTAGTGAGTTATCAGGGCATTTCTCAAGTATGGGTAGAAAACAAAATCCTGCATTTCACTACAATCAACTATACTTAAAACTAAATGTCATCCCTTTAAAGAGAAAATTTTATCATTTTTACAGACAGACCAAAAAGTCAACTTGAATATTGGTAAGTTTATGCTCGATGCTGATTTCCTTTCCGCCTGTACCAAATCTACGCTTAGTTATCATCCTCTCACACTTCTAAGTCACATTCCACATTCTAGCACCTTCATCACTTGTTTCTTCTCTCCAACCTCTAAGTCACACTTCACCCCCACCTCCTCCCTCACCTTACAAGGAATCAAAAAGGCTCCTTTTGGCTGAAAGTAATGAGCTGTTTTGAAAAACCTGGTCTTCTTTCACTCAGAAATTGGGCAAGCACATTTTTTGCCCACAGTATGATCCTTTCCCAAGAAACCCTCTTTATGGGTAATGGTTTAAGTAACTATGTACTTATTCAATGGAATAAAATTTTGATGTATCAAAACAAGAAAACAGTTATGATCCAGTTGATGTATCAAGCAAATGTAAAAGCTTTCACTCAAAATGTTCTGTCAAGAAGTATGTAACTGGCAAAACCAGACTAGCACTTTATTTTTCACATGATTGCTCTAGAGCATTAAAATTTTGATATGATATTTGATATGATAAAGTCCTGCAAAGGAAATAGAGAGGTTGAGGGGGAAACTGTGGTCCAATTGCAATGGGGACAGAGTGATCAGCAAAGCTTCAAGTTCATCTGCTCTTTTTTCCACCTGTGACAATTCAGTTTTGAGAAGACAATTCTTATTTATCAGAGGCCAAGCTATGGCACCACAATTATCCAAGTGTTGTGAAGAATCACAGTATAAGACACAAGAGCTGATATTAAGATCTGTAAAACAGTAAATCCAATCCCAGCACTTTAGAAGTAGATTTTCTGCAGACACTACAATGCAAAAAGCAACCAAACAAAATGCAAAGACAACTGCAAAAACAACTGCAAAGAAACTCCTTCAGTAAGAGGCTGCCAGTAAGGTGCTCAAAACTCCAGCTGCAAATGATTGTTCATGGTTTTATGAGAAGTCTATTGGATTCCTCCATTTTACTTCACAAAAATGTTTTTTTAACTTTTTTAGAAAAAAATCATTTATTTTGAAGGACAATCAGTTGAAACACTAGGCATCACAAAGTTTAGTGTCTTTTGAAAGGTAAAGCATCCACTATGTACAAGTCAATTTTCAATTCAAGCTTTAAAATTCCTTGCTTGGTGAAATGAGAGGTTACTGTAAATGCTTCTAGTTCAGGAGAGTAGTTTATGCCTCAGAAAAGTAATTCTGTATTTAATTCCTCAGAACTGCAGACTGTCCTCAAGAGAAAAGGTTTTTTGAATCTTAGAGTTGCCAACACATCAAGTCCTGAAGCTCATTAAAATTCCCAATTGCCATTACAGATTTATGTTTATGACAAAATGAACAGTAGAGAGATTTTTAATAATGTATTTTAAGCTACTTTATTTAAGCTTCAGAATTAACATACTCCTCTGAATAAAAATAGTTCAGTTGTATGGACTATTATATGCCAGGTTTGGGGAGAAAACACAACATGGTTATGCTATATTAAAAGCCCCTTCATAGATTTCTAAAGGTACCGTTTCCAACCATACATTTATGGCTCGAAATCTCAACTGCTTCTTAACAATTTTAGCAGCACAAATCATTCATATTGGAACTGACACAAAACCCATAAATCTTAATTTTTATTTTTTTTTTAATCCTGTACAAAACTTATGCAAATAATTTCTCATTTGAAAAAAAAATCAGTTCTTTAAAGAAGTGAAGTACTCTTTTTTTCAGGTTATGAGCACTGTGTTGTTTTGGATAACTAATTTGAATTGAGATAGGAAAAGGCTATAATAAAGCATTGTCCTGCTCTGCATGCAACTTCAAGTAACACTGGGTTTTGGGGACTCTGGGAAATTTTGACAGCAAAACAAAACGCTTGCTACCCCATCATTCAAAGAAGCTTCAAGCACTCCATGCAATTTTGGTATCAGAAGGATTTACCTTTAAGAATTAATAAAATAATCTTCATTTAAGGTTCTTCCTAAATGAATGGTCACTTTTCTTATATGTCACAATTTCAATGTTAAACAGATGCACCCTTCTAGAGTATTACAGTGACAATTTCTTACTTATACAGTATCACAAATGACAAAATACCATACTGCTTTGCAGTATGAATTTTATACTTGTTAAATTGGCACCACAGACACCTCACTTCTAACAAAAATTCACACTGGAAATAATGCTTTTAATTTACTCTCAAATCCTTTTAACTTCATCTCAACAACCACCTGTTAGTATATTTACAGGAAAAATAGAGCTTTAAAGTTCTTTAGTGGTACAGAAGCTGCTTTTGATATAAGACACATTCTGGAAATGGACATTAGCATTTCCATTTTTGACAGGGCTTTCATATCTCCCAGAATTACCACAAGCTGAAGAATAAAATAAACTTCTCTACAACTGCTCTGAAGACATACAAACACACACCACATCAGTATGGAACATATGTAGTGAATAGCTGAAAACTCCAGATACAGTAAGAAACTTCAGTAATTTTCCTCTTGGGAGCCTGGCACTCCTCCATCTCAGTGAAAGGCTCTCATGATACTTACAAACACAAATCTCATTCAGTGTATGTATCTATCTGGAAGAGACATTTAGATTTGAAAAAAATAAAATAAAACAAAAAAACCTTCTACAGATCTGCAACAGAAAAATGTGTCTGTGGCAGACTACAAAACATGAACATCTATGTTAACAGAAAATTATATAAACCATATTGAACAATCAGATTAAACTTATTCAGCCTGTTTTTGTTTTGTTTTCATTTTAAGACTGAACACGTGATAAACACTGCTCATTAACGTCCAATTTTTGATGCAGGCTTGCAGATTCTTTTTTCTGAATCTTGCCAAATAACAAGAACAAACATTCAGAGCAGCATTACAAGAAGCAGGTGAAACTATCAGTGTCATTCTATCCTGTTCACCTACAGCCTTGTTAACCCCCTTTAAAGCTCTGTCTCAGGAATTCAGCTAAAGAACTCCATCTGAGCATCATTTTATAGACAGTTCAACCAGCTAGTATTTTCTCATTCTTAAGAAGAGTACAATAAAAATGTTTAGATATAAGCAGCAGCTTAGGCTGATTCCATAGAAAACAAAACACTATACATGGGTCTGGAATAAGTCAAATGAAAACCTGTTTGGGGGATTCTTAGATCTTACATTTCCTACATTGATATTCAAATCGTGCTGCTGTGCTTACCATTGCTGCCAGGCAAGAAGGATAAGCAGACATCCATAACAAATCCATTTCCAAACTGCAGAATTTCAATGCATTTAGCTGGAAAACAAAACCAGACAGCACTGATGTCATTCATCGCCAGTGTTACTACAGTTACACCATCATTTCCTACTAAATGATGGAGTTAAAAACTCCCTTAAATTTTATTTTAGAGTTGACAAATTTCTACTTTTTTTCAGAAGCCTAAATAACGTTATCTTCTGTGGAGCCACAGAAGCTCATCCAGAGTTAGCTGAGTTATGAGATAAATCACTATTCTCCACTGGGCATTAGTGAGCTTCACTGTGCTCATCAGAAGCGATAAACACAGCAAATTATATCCTGCGGCAGCAGTGTTCTCTACACAAGAAGCTAAAAGTGAATTCATTTGCTACAAGATTAAGATGAGCAGAAACAAACCCTTCTGATAACACCCCTGAGATCTTGGTGCGCCATGAAGATCAGAGTAACCAACAAGATAGCAAAAAAACCCTTCTATAGAAGCAGAACCCACAACAGCAAGACAAAAAGGAAAGGACCGGACTTCATGGTATTCTTCAAGAGAATGAGAATTGCCTTCCAGAACATGGGACTGAAGACTGGCAACTCCCACCTATTTCTCTCATGTTAGGCAGGGCAATTTTAGCTCTTCAGCTACACCAAGTAAGAAGAAAGTAACTTCAGAGATGCTGTCAGTGCAACTCAATAAGCACACAGTACTTTAAATCTAGATTATTCACTCTACCTCTTTCTTACACATTTCCAACAGATGTTCTTCCACATGTCCAAGTAAGGGCCTAGTTCACAAGGTACTAACAAGCAACCAGTTTCATCTCACCTATTTACTGTTAGCATTAATCATCTCACTACATGATTTTACTTCACACATATACAGATAGTCATTGGCCCCACATTACAGGCCAAAATGACGGTTCATATTATCAGTTCTTAATATGTATTAGAAAGAAACAAGTAAACTCAGCCAACTCATGACTGATGATGAAAAACAAAGATAAATCACTTTCCAGAAAAAAAAATGACCCAAAGCTGTTAAACTGGTATGACCCTCAGCTTTCTAAGAGCAATACAGTGGTTTGATGTACCAAAGTTGGAAGGAAAATCAATGTAGTTGCATTAAAAAGACTTGAGTATTTAGCCAAGTATTTCAATAGATAAGCATCCATCATTTCTATTAAGGCAGTATGTTGTCCCTAATGTTAAAAAAAAAAAAAACAACAAAAAACCAGAGAAAAGAAGTTACCTTCTGAACCATGCCAGGACCAGATCCTCACAGTAGAGTCAGAAGCAGCAGAAGCTATTAGCAGATTTAAATCAGGTTCATCTGACTGGCAGGCAGCATCCACAGCACAAACAGCTTCGGAATGGCCTTTTAGAGGAATGCTTTTCACATGCTAAACAAATCAGAAAGTTTTACAAAGTTATACAGATGATGAAAAATAAATTCCAGTAAATTATTTGAGAGAATTAAAAAAAAAATATGTTAACTTAAAATAATACATAAACAGAATGGATCAGAATGAGACATTATTTCTGAGAGCATTCCTCCTTCAAACTAGGTACATTTTAAAATGTCAAGTATAACCTAGTTTGAGACAGCCTACGAAATGGGCTAACAAAACAGACATTCACAAACCAATGCCTAATAAGAATTTGAAAGTTAAGTGATGAAGTTGTTGGATTTTTTTCTTCTAAATATGAGCACATTCTGAAAGCTCTTTTACACCACACTCCATCTTTTGCCTTTCATTTTACAGTGTGAATAATAAATTAACATGTCTTCTTACTTTCCCTCTATTTCTCTGACAAAACTCAATTGTTGCATTACATTGTTCCACAGACTGACCTGAAATCACTGGAAATGGAAATAAACAAACAAGGAAGGATGGAGAAAAGGAAATATCAATTCAAAATGAGCCTCAAAGTTTGAAGATTTTAAGGCAGTTTAAAGGAGTCCTACATGACATCAGAGAACTGGTGACTCAAAAATGAACAAACAGGATCTTTTGACCTGCCCTAAGTGGTCTTGCTTTGCAGGGAGGCTGGACTTGATGATCCCTGGAGATCCCTTTCTACCCCTAGCATTCTATGATTTTGTGCTAGACAAATCCATCTGATGATGGTTACCTAGCTTCTTAATGAATGCTGATTCAAAAATGACAACAGAATAGAAGAAACAACATTTCACAGAATCACAGAAATATTCAGGAAGGAAAAAGACCCTCAGGATCACCAAGTCCAACCCAGAACCCTACTCTCCAAGGTTCACCCCTAAACCATATCCCCACCCATCCAAACAACCTTTAAGCACATCCAGGGTAGGTGACTCAACCACCTTCCTGGGCAGCACATTCCAATGCCTGCCCACTCTTTCCACGAAAAAAAAATTTCCTAATGTCCAGTCTAAAGCCACCCTGTTGCAGCTTGAGGCCGTTCCTTCTTGTTCTATCACCGAGTACCTATGAGAAGAGACCAGCACCAGCCTCTCTACAACGTCCTTTCAGGTAGTTGTAGACAGCAATGAGGTCTCCCCTCAGCTTCCTCTTTCTCAAACTAAACAGCTCCAGCTCCCTCACTCTTCGTAAGATTTATTCTGCAGGCCCTTCAACAGCTTCGTTGCCCTCCTCTGCACTCACTCCAGCACCTCCACATCTCTCTTGTATCAAGGTGGCCAAAACTGGACACAATACCCAACCCGCCACATGGCACCACAAGAGATGAGTACAAGGAGACAATCACCTCCCTACTCCTGCTGGACACAGCATTTCTAATACAAGCCAGGGTGCCACTGGCTTTCTTTGAGGTAAAACAAAGCATTAGAGAATACCAACAATTTGAAAGACATACCCATGGGGTTCAATACTCAGGGTAAAGCAAAGAGATATGAGTAAGAAATACTGACAAAACAGATAGTCCATGGTATGTGAGAAACCAGGGAGGGAGAAGCTTTAGAAAGAAGTTATTTCTGTTTACCTGATTATTCCATGTTCCTGTTCCATTCCATTCCCAAAGAATGACTTGTTTATCAGATCCACCAGAAACTAACTCTGTTTCAGAAGCTAAAAAATACATTTTACCAGGTTTTGTGAACACTTACTTTGCACAGAAGTCAACAACATTAAGCAGTTATGTTGGTTACTACTGACAAAACATCATGTATCAACTCTAACCAACGTTTCCATCAAAATATGTATGGCTAATATGAGTTGCATTGTGCAGAACAGCTTAAGAGTAAGTGTATTCTCCAAGACAACATAAGTAGAAATGTCAGGGAAATAATTAAAGTTCTGTATGAACATGAGAAATACGTATTTCCAAAAAGATTCTCAAATCCCAACAGTGTAATTTAACGTTCTCTTTTTTTGTTTGGTCATTTTGGAGCTCAAGAAAATAAAGCAAGATAAATGTAAACAGAGGGAACTGAAAACTTCACAGGAAAATTTCATTCCCAAATCCCCCAAATTTCTTTTAATAAATTTTAAGCAGAAAATGTCTTAGTGCAATCAGTTGAAAGGACGACAGTTGATATCACCATTTAAAAAGAATGTTTTCTTCATCACAGTACTTCCTCTCCCAAAAAAGCAATAAACACGTTACATTTACAGTCTAATGAATGGCCTCATTTCTGTCAGTGAGTTTCTATAAATGTCTAAGAGGAAATACACGTGTCTCTGGAAAGTCTGTACTAAGCAAGTTTACAGCCTAGAATTACTATTAAGCAAAAGCCAGAAATGTTTGAGACCCTTATGTATATTGAAAAATTATTTTTTTCATGGATACAACTTTTGTGTAACTTACAACTTTACAGTCAGTGATTTCTTAAAAGGCACTGCAAATCAGTTTACAAAGTCAGAACACGCAGAACTCCAAACCCTTACTAAAGAGGCTGGCGGCAGCACTGCCATCACAGCCGTCGATCCGTCAGAACCACAACAGCCAAGGTAAAACAGCCTCCCGCATTGGCGCTGGCTGCAGGGCCCGCAAAAGACTGCCAACAGGATCCCGTCGCTGACGGTTCGAACAGTTTTCCTGACTCTAGTGGATCAGATTCCTGTGGAGCCACCTGCTAATATAACTACCGAGAAACTGGCCTTAAGGCGAGAGGGTGCGCTGGAAGCGCTGCAGCTACCTACTTCCATTTCCTTCAAGTTTACCGCAAGCCCTCTATTGCCAATCCTCCCACCTCACCTCCCGGTCCAGAGACAGGACAGCAGCGCCCGCGGCCCCGAGGGGCAGCGTGCCGGCACCCGCTTCCTGGGGCCCCTGCACCCGAAAGACAACGTTACTCACCACCACCTCGCCGCCGAACCCAGCGCACGCAATTCACCCGGCCAGCGTGGCCGCGGAGAGCGGCGGCCACTCGCCTCACCTGCAGGGGAGAGAGAAAGCACCGAGCGTGAGGCCGCGGTGCGGGTCCCCGTCCCATCCCTCCCCGCCACACAGCGCCTCAGCTCACGGCTGGCTCGTAGAGGACGACGTCGCGGCAGCTGCCGAAGGCGAGGAGCCCTCCTCGCCCCCAGGACACGGCCCCGCCACCCGCCCGGTTGGCGCAGCAGGCGACATGACACACGGACACGGGCGCCGCCATTTTACTCCCTGCCGCGTGCGCAACCTCGCGCAGCTCCCGTAGCAAAGACCCCGCCGAGGGGGCGGGGCTTGTTGCCTGATGGGCGGAGCTTAATGAGGGAGGGGCGGGGCTGGCGCTGGCTCGAGGCTGTTGGGATGCGGATTGGCGCGGGCGCGTAAGAGGTGGCTTGGCCAGGTGTGATCCATTCCGCTGTCCTCTGCTCTGTCCTGTCCCGGCGGCCCCGGCTTCTGTGGCCATAAAGGTCAGGGCATAAGGCAGCATAAGGCAGGGTGGCGGTGGGGAGAGCTCGGCTCTGGGCTTATATCGCTGTGTGAGGGAGAGCCGCGGTTGTCTGGCGCCACGAATAGCAGCCGAGCCTCAGCGCGCAGCAGCACCCCTGCGCCGGCGGTGGGGCTTAAAAACAGGGAATAAGAACCAATGAAACCGAACTTTGAGTTGTGGAGTGGTTGCTGATTTTTTGTTTTGTGGGGCTTTTTTGGAGTGGGGAGTTTTAATCCGTTGCACTTTTCATCAAAACACTCAAAGGCTTAAAAAGTTTAAAATTTCTGTTGTTTTTGGGGTGAGAGTTTTGTGTATGTGTGCATAGACAAGTGTTAGGAAAAAGCTTAAGTATCATCTTGTTATTACCCATTTCTGATCTGTTTGCATCAGCTGTGAAGCCTCCCTCATTCTTAAGTCACCGAGTTCAGCCAGCATTTAAATCACACAGAATTGCCTGAGTTGGCAAAGACCTTAAGATCATCAAATCCAATCATTGGCCTAACACTTGCAGGTCCTCAACTAAATCATATTCCTAAGCACTATGTCTACATGAGTTAAATACCTCCAAGGCCACTTCCCCAGGCAGCCTGCTCAAATACTTGAAAATCCATTGAGCAAAGAAATTCTTCATAATATCCAATCTAAACTTCCCATGGTGCAACACGAGGCCATTTCCTCAAATTCTATCACTTGTTCCTGGTTGAATGGACTGACCCCCACCTTTCCCCAACTTCCTTTCAGGTAGTTGGTAGAGTGATAATGTCTTCCCTGAGCCTCATTTTCTCCAGACTAAATGGTTCCAGGTCCCTCCACCACTCGTCGTGAGACTAGACCCTTCACCAGCTTCACAGAATCACAGAACGTTAGGGATTGGAAGGGACTTCGGGAGATCATCTAGTCCAACCCAGCTGCCAAAGCAGGATCACTTAGGGCAGGCTCACAGAAGGTGGGTTTTGAAAACCTCCAGAGAAGGACACCACCATCTCTCTCTGGGCAGCTTGTTCCAGTGCTCTGTCACCCTCACCATAAAGAAGTTTCTCCCTATGATGATGTGGAATGTCCTGTGTTCCAGCTTGTACCTGTTGTTCCTTGTCCTATCACTGGGCACCAACAAAAAGAAACCATCACCTTCAACCTGACACCCACCCCTCAGGTATTTATGGATGTTAATAAGATCCCTTCTCCAGACTAAACAGCCCCAGTTCTCTCAGTCTTTCTTCATAGGAGAGATGTTCAAGTCCCTTTGTAGCTCTCCCTTGGGCTCTCTCCAGTAGATTGCTGTCCCTCTTGAACTGGGGAGCCTGAAACTGGACACAGTATTCCAGGTGTGGTCTTACCATGGCAGAGTAGAAGGGGAAGAGAACCTCCCTAGACCTGTAGGACACACTTTTATTGATGCAGCCCAGGATGTCATTGGCCCTCTTGGCCACAAGGGCACATTGCTGTCCCATGGATAACTTGCTCTCCAGGAAGAATCCAAGGTCTTTCTCCACAGAGCTGCTTTACAGCAGGATGACCTGCAGTCTGTACTGGTGCCTGGCGTTATTACTCCCCAGATGCAGGACTCTACACTTGTCGTTATTTAACTTCATGGCGTTTGCCCATCTCTCCAGCCTATCCAGACGTCATTGGATGGTAGCACAGCTTGACAGGGTATCAGCCACCCCTCCCAGTTTCATATCATCAGCTTTGTTGCCCTTCTTTTGACAAACTCTAGCATCTCAGTGTCCTTCTAGTAAGGGCCCCAAAACTGAACAGAGTAATGGCCACGTTATTCGTGACACAGGCCAGGGTGCCATTGACCTTCTTGGCCACCTGGGCACACTGATGGCTTATGTTCAGCAGACTGTCAAACAGTTCACTCACGTCCCTCTCTGCTGAGCAGCCTTCCAGTTACTCCTCCCCAAGCCTGTGGCGCTGCCTGTAGCTACTACAGTTTATTGTGATGTCCTGGGATGACTGTCATAGAAATCATGGGAATTTGCAGCTGAGCAATGGCCAGGTCCACAGTTGCACGATCTGAATATGTTTGGGTACCTCTGTTTTTCAAAAGATGAGATCATAGCAGATTAGAGAATTCCATCTGTTAAGTTTATTTGTTTATTTATTTATTGAGATATTTATTGCCATCCCTACCCAAGAAGTGAAAACCAAGTAAAAAATTATAAATACTGCAGTAGTATTCTAGTTTTACTTTGCATGGTCACTGGCCTAAAGAATAGGGATCATTAGAGGGCATTACACTACTTGGATGTGCTGTGAAATCTGTCAGCCATTCAGCTGCACAGGCTCAAGGATGTTGCCAGTTCCCAGTGGCTACATGTGCAGCCTACTCTCCCACAGCCTGTTAGGAGTCTCCACAGGACCTTTGAGACACCCATTCAGCCTCTGAACCCTCTACCCCATACATCAGAACACCCTGGAACAGAGGCCAAGCTGAAGTGTATATGGACTACTCTACAACAGAAAGCATGAAGAGGGAGATGAAAGAGAGATGTGACTGCCTACAGCTGTCCTGTGCTTCCTGCCCCCAGATCACACCTGGGATATTCTGAAATAATCGAAGCTGAACTGAAAAGCTGGAAAGCCTGGCCTGGAAGGAGAAAACAGCTCTGCATGGCTGTGCAGAGAACAGGGGGGCAGGAAGAGGAGCAGCAGAAAACACACAGGCATTCAGGGGAAGTATTCTGCATAGCACAAGGGACACTTTGAACCCTAAACCACTCCTGCCAGGCCTTTATCTCCCTATGTGCCTGTGTATTCACGAATACTGGCTGTCAGCAGTGCTGTAACCTGACACAAAAATGTTGCAGCTTGGCACAGCTTTTTTAAGTGGGTATTAGAGGAAGGAAACTGTGCCTGATCACATACAAGATACAGCCAGAAATGTTAGCTGCTAAGGGAACAAATGACTCCTTACACAAAAATGCATGGGTCCAGTCATCAAAGCATGCTTTAAACAAGGAGTGCTGTCCCGGAGGATGGGTGAGCTGCAGCCAGGTTGCACAGCAACCCCCTCCTCGGCATGCCCTGACAGGGTCAGTTGGGACTCTGGCAGGAGGAGGTGGGGCTCTGCCAAAAAGCTGGGGCATGTTGGAGGAGTTAAGTTTGTTGCTGTGGGAACGAAGCTGACTCTGTGATTGTGGGCAAAGTGTGTGCTTTTCCAACACGGATTTGGGTGGGGGATTCTTTTGTGACACAGGATGTTTACTCATCTAATAGCCTGCTGCTTATGTCTTATAAACAGGAGGGCTCCGGGTGCTGCTTATATTGGAGAGATTTGGAGGTGCCCATCATGCCTGAGGGTGCAAGGACAGTGTGTCTCCATGCTGCAGGATTTGTGGGGCTGGTCCCTGTAGCCTTAGGCCACCACCTCAGGGACAGTGCTTTCCCAGACAACTTGAGGAAGCACATGGCAAGGGGCTGCTAGCACCAGGTACTGCCAGTGCTTGCTGCCTTTCCACCACAAAGGTCTGGTACTGTCACGTCTGTGCCACACCAGCACCTCCCAACACCAAGAGAACTGGCATAAGTCAGCATGGAATATGGACTTCAACATGTCATGGGCAATGCTGTAACAACACCAGGGTGGTATAGCCAAAAAAGCACAGGAGGATGGGTCTGCATGTGGACAGATCAGCCTGAACCAACTCAGGGTCTTACTTTTCATAGATACTGTGTCTGATCAAGTCACAGAACCATATAATAGAATCATAGAATGGCTTAGGTTCAAGGGGGCTTTAGAGATCATCTACTCCAACCTCTCCACATGGGCAGGGACACCTCTCAACCGCTCAGCTGCTCAAGGCCTCATGCAACCTGGCCTTCAACACCCCTGGGGAGGAACCATCCACAACCTCCCTGGGCAACCTGTTCCACAGTCTCACTACCCTTGTACTGAAGAACTTCCTAAGACCTGGTCTAAACTTACTATCCTTCAGCTTAAAACCATTTCACCTTTTCCTGTTGCTAGACTCCCTTATGAAAAATCCCTCTCCATCCTTCCTGTAGGATCCCTTCAGGTATTGGAAGGCAGCTATAAGGTACTCCCAGAGTCTTCTCTTAAGCTTATGAGAAGCTCATAAGCTTCAGCTCCCTCAGCCTATCCTCATAGCAGATATGCTGCAGCCATTGGATCATCTTTCAGGCCCTTCTCTGGACTCGTTCCAAGAGCTCTGTGTTCTTGTTATGCTGGGGACACCAGAACTGGAGTCTCAGAAGAGCAGAGCAGAGGGGCAAAATCACCTCTCTTGATGTGCTGACCACACTCCTCTTGATGAAGCCTAGGATATGATTTTCCTTCTGGGCTTCATGAGTGCACTGCCAGCTCATGTTGAGCTTCTCACCAATCAATACACCCAAGTCTCTTTCTTCAGAGCTATCCTCAGCCCACTCTCCACCCAGCCTGGATTTGTGCCTGGGGCTGGCCTAACACAGATGCAGAACCTTGCACTTTGTCGAAGCTCATGCAATTGGCACTGGCCCACTTCTCAAGCCTGTCAAGATCCTTCTGGACAGCATCCCTTCCCTGAAGTGAGTCCACCACACCACACAGATTGGTGGCATCAGCTAACTTGCTGAGGGTGTGCTCAGTGCCACTGTCCATGTTGCTGACAAAGATGTTAAACAGAAGAGATCTGGTCTTTGATAGATTAAATCAAAGTTTTATGCTTTCCTTTCTTGAGTAGGGTCTTGTTGGTGTAGAGGAATAATGTATTCTAATGTATTCTCTGTCTAAGATACTATGAAAAGCTATATTCATATGTTAGGTTTAAAGTCTAATTACATGGAGTTTAATTCTACAGAAGAACGTTTAAAAGTTGTTAAAGTAGCAAAGCCAAGTACTCAAAGATTGAGGGCCTTGTTCTTGTAGTTGTTGAATTTAGCCTATCTTTATTTGTCTTCATTGTATGCACGCCTTATGAACTAATCATTAACAAAGTGACTGCATACTCAAATTACTGTGTGCTATTTTTACTGTAGGCTGCTTGCCTCCAGTAGCAACCTGGATGAATAGTGCCTGGTGAATGAGGCAGCTATTCAGTATTTCAATTTCTCGTTGTTAGTTATGTCATGGCCCCAGGCCTCATTATCTGCACATGGTATTTCTGGCACAGAATTATCCTTTTCCTCATAGCATTATTTTTTTTAATAATTATTTGTGTGTGTGTGTGTGTGACTTGTACTGCCACAGAACCTCAATATATCAGAAAAAATGGGTGAACTATAGTTTGGTTTATAATACCAGTTAGGCAGAGGGGTATTATCATACTGATATTCTGCTTGACGATTTCATTTTAGGACTACAATTCATAACAAAAGCAAAAGTTCTTAAGCAATGGAAGATGCAGAGCAGAGGTTCAGGAGAGGAGATAACCACTGTAACACCTATTTCATCCATCAGCCTGTGAGTACTTGGAAATTGGATTCCAGCACGGGGACACTCCTGATGGTTTATGTGGGTCCAGGGTTTCACCTGAAGGATCAGAGCTGGAGCACTGAGAAAATAAATAATAAACAATAGTGACCAAAATCATAAATATTAGTTTGTTTTCTTCAATTATTTGCCAGCTTTGCAGAGGACCCACACACAACAGCTCAGAGCAACTCTGTTGCCTTCCACATCTTGAGTATGAATCCAGCCTCTTCCTCTTTGTCAGATGTGAAATCTGCTTCAGAAAGCATTTCTATGCATGAGGAATACAACAAATTCATGGGGTTGCTGGGATTTCTTTCCCTTGACCCTGCATCTACCAGTGTGCTGGCAGAAGGGATGACCAATGACAGGTGTAATTTCTAAAGTTTTTGACCAGGACCATTAAAATTTAGTGTCAGGGGTTTTTTTAACTGTCACTGATTGAGTCTGTAACTGTTGGTCCTGTGTTCAACAGAAGTTAAGATTTCTGATGTGTCTTCAGCATAATGTAAACCTGGTGACATTCTTTTGAAATGCATTTCTCAAGAATAAAAAAAAAAGAGAGAGAGAGCTTGTCACTTGAATAGATTTAATTTTAAATGTCTAGAATAAGTTTTTAGAGAAAATTTCTCATTTAGTTCATCTCACTGAAGACTGAAACTTGGGCAATGCTGGTGAAAAAAAGTTGAACTGAACAATCTTAACTATAGCTATTTCCATTTTTCCTAAACGCTGTATTTTTAGTATGCAATGAATGGCTTATATTCCCACTGCCTAAATGGATTTCTGATTTTTCAAAGGAAAAAAAACCAACCTAATTATTTGTAAATAGACATAATTAGCTCTCCGAACAATGACTGTAATTGCTGGCTGTAAGAAATTCCCCAGAAAAATCTCTCTGATTTTCTTTTTTTTTTTTTTTTAAAGGAAGGCCTACTGCAAACATGACCTAGAAGATTGCCTGAGGGCTAAGGAAAAAAAAAGGGATGAAACAGCTTGCCACATAATCAAACTGATTATGTTTTTGAAGCAGAAGCTCTAAAAGGAGACTTGATAATAGATATGCATTCCAGAGGGCATACAAACACTCAAACACACACACATACTTGGAAATGTCATCTTGAGGAGTTAAAATTATAATTTATGCTTAAATTCTGTATTAGCAGCAGTTATAGCAGTTCTTGTAAGACTTAGACAGGGTATTGTTCCGTGCTATAGAAGGACATTTCAGAAACCCAAGAAATAAATTCTGTCATGTTTTCCTGACACATCTCTTCATGCTCATTTTTGAGAAGTCAGAATGATGAATTAATATCAGTGAGTGATTTTATTTGTACACACACATATGTGTATTCATACAGCCACATCCATCCACTGTATGGATGTTATTATAATGGGTTTGATCTTGATGTGTTGTTGCACAAGTTAGAGGATATAGAGTAACTTCCAGAAGCCTAGCCTGATGCAGAGCCTTTGGCAGTCAGAGACATTCCCAGCATTTGATAAGGCTTTGAATCAGGGGTCCAGTTACTGACACCAGGAGCTGGTAGATGTTTTTATCTATGGTAATGTCACTGTTCCCTGCTGCTTGTCACTGTCTTACACCCTGTAACTTGGTGAGCACAGGTGTGAAAAGTAATAACCTTCTAGCTGGAGACCTGCAGCCTGGAGCTGTTATGGGGTTTGGCTAGGAGGAAACACAAACAACATTGTAGGTTTGTATGAGAAAATTTCCATTCCCAGTGCTGAATGTGCAAAGATGAACACCTGCTGAGTCTCAAAGCAGCAGGAGAACAGAGGAATACAGCACAGGGTATCCAAAAGGCATACAGCAGGCTGCTCATTTTTGCTTCCTAAAAAAAAGGTAATGAAAAAATCTCTCTTTCCATTGTTTGGGGTGGGTATTTTTATGCGAATATTGGAGCCTGTTGAGGTACAAAGTTTCTATAGCAGGCAACAATTTATTTGCAGAAATTCATGAACTGCTTTACCACCTGTTATAGATGAAGTAGTAGGAAAGGACAGAGTCTGTCCCACTACAGTGTCCACAGAGCACCCTAGGCCATTCATGTTGGGGTTGGCATCACGGGTGACTGGTATTATTTCCCCTCTGTTGCCCATGGCATCTGTCCAGGCTGAATTCCTGAGTGGCCACAGGTGATAGAGGAGAAACAGTCTTACTTTGAAGTGGGGAAAAAGTGTTTTTTATTTAATGGGGCACAGCTTAAATAAGCAGCTCAGAAGCAAACTTCATATCACACAAGCATGTAGAATATATTGTTACAGAAAAGGTGTTTATTCCAGAGACATAAACCTGAATAATAGTTGATAGGAAAGCAATTAGAAGAGAAAAATAACAACTGAACACGAGGGGGGAAAAAACCCAGTGGTAAATTAGTTAAAGTATGCCAGATACAGGAAACTGCACTGAACAGGAGTTTTAGATAACAGCTTCAGATTGGAGGTAGTGAGTTCTGCTTTGCACCTGATGCTGGAATTCAGCCTCCTTCTCTGGCATAATAATTTTTAAAAACATACTTTTGAGACACTGAGTAAACATTTCAATAACTAATAAGATCCATGAAAACTTCTGTGTCTGTGTTGTTCTTTTTATTGTGCATAGTTACTTTATTTGTGAGATGAAACAGATACCTTTCACACATGACAATACACACATAAAGCAACCTGAATAGCTAAAGAACAAGCAGCCACACAATGGACCCCAAAATACCAGAAACAAGCATTAAACAAAGATCAATTCCATTATTTTACCATTCTTGTTTCCTTCCCCCTAAGCAGAGAATGCCTCATACTAGGCATCTCATTCTCTTACCACTGTGAGGTGAAACCTGCCTGATTTGGCACAAAAACTGTTGAACAGGTTAAGAGAAACATGAAGCCCAAAGTTCAAATCACCAAAGTGACTTAGGAACCCAGTTTCTATTCAGTTGCCTAAAGGCTTCTCTGAGTATCCACGCCTACATCGCTCGGCTTAACTGTAAATTACGTAACTAGTTTGATTCACTGGATGAAATAGAAAAAAAAAAAAAGAATATTGGTTTGCATCAAGAAAACACCATGAAATCATGAAATATGAAAGAGTGCTTTACAGGAACAGCAGACTGCATCACTTTAATCATCTGGAGAACCACATACAGTGTAACTGAAGTTGGCATTTCCAAACACTTGAGTTTTAACTCTTGCATGCTTATGCATTTTAAGGCTAGTTATTTGGTTTCATTTTTCTTTACATTTCCAGTCACAAATAAAACTGTTTAAAGAAGTAAAATACTGAAGCAGAGATTGTCCAGAGACTGAGGGCAAAAGCAGCCTCTGCATTAGTGAGCCATGTGGGATGTTCTGCAAATAGCTTTGCATGAAAGAACCAAGCAGAAAGGGCATGTACCTGAAAGCTTGCAGAGCACACCGAAATTTACTCATGAGAAGCAAACTTCTGCACAGTCAGCAGCAATAATACTGAAAGGGTAGATGTTTACCTTTCATGCTGCATTAACTGACAACAAAAATAATCTCACACAAGGCTAGAGTGAATTTTTACCTCATTCTGAGCACATGAAAAATCGTCATTTCACTAAGGAGTACTGGCAAGCTAAATAGCAACATTCCTCATGGTTTCTTCCCCAATTCTCCTATTTCTTTCATGCAAAAAGTCCATCCACCATGTAATCATCAGCAGCAATACTTCTGCTTCAGACTGTATTCTACAGATGAAGAAACCTGCATCCAGTTGTGATTCTGCATCCTGCATGGCCTTGCCTTTATCTAATCATGCAGCAAGGAGTTCTTACATGAATGTCCTTTAGGAATAGAGTTGTCTTCTTGTGAGAAAATCCTATAGCAGCTCAATTATCAGAGGAGGGATAGTGTCCCTCCACAGGCAGGATCTGCTCTGCTCAGCATCATTTGGGAAAATCCATCCATTGCTGCATGAACACTGGGTGACCAAAATGTGAAGGGATGTAAGATGTACTCACTATCTGTATTCCTCTTCTTACCCTATCATAAAAAAAAAAAAAAAGGTTTTTTTTAGGAAGCCATTTGCTACCTGGCCTTTCTTGTTGATACTCATAACTAGCACTGCTCTGTCCCTTTCTCCACTCACCTCACCTCCTCTCCCTGGTGCAGAACAACCCCCTCAGCTATTCCCACCCCAGCTTTCACTCTACCCATTGACCCACTGCCCCTCACACCCCTAGCTCACTTCCTACCTCACAGCCCTAAGAGCCAGCTTTTAAAAAGACTTCAAGATGCTACTCCAACAGTTCTGAGCACAAGTACCAAGGCTGACTGTCACCCACCTCGATGTGTTTGTGCTGCATTTAGTTTTCTCAGACTATAGCATGTTCCCTCAATTGTGTAAACTGATTGTGTTTATACTTTTAGAAAGAATGCTATAGAAGTTGATAGGTCTGTGCTGAAATGCTGTGTAGATGCCTCATACAGAAACAAGTTACACAGAGATGCAGTGCTGAGCATCATTCCCACGCTATTCATGGTGCACTACATGAGCTTGGTAAATGCTTCCAAGCTAGCCAAAGACATATAGCAAGCAAGCAAGCAAGCAAGAAAAAGGGGTGCTGCTGAGATGACTTCTTACCCAGCCACTTTTCTGATGCTTGTTTAGCTTGAAATTATTGTTTTCAGTGGTCTCTTGCCCGTGCTTGTGAGTCTTTTGACTTGTACTAGAAGAACCTAGGATCTAGGGAAGCCCAGGCATTTTGGTTCAGCTGTTTACATGAGGCCTATGGCAAACAGCAGAACATTATTCTTAATCACAGAATGTTAGAGGTTGGAATGGACCTCCAGAGATCATAGAGTCCAACCCCCCTGCCAAAAGCAGCATCACTTTGGGTAGTCCACACAGGAATGCATCAAGGTGGGTTTTGAAAGTCTCCAGAGAAGGAGACTCCAAAACCTCTCTGGGCAGCCTGTTCCAGTGCTCCATCACCCTCACTGTAAAGAAGTTTCTCCTCATGTTGAGGTGAAATCTTCCGTGTTCAAGTTTGTATCCATTGTTCCTTGTCTTACTACTGTGCACCACTGAAAAGAGATTGGCCCCCTCCACTTGACACCTACCCCTCAGATATTTATGGACATTGATGAGATCTCCTCTCAGTCTTCTCTTCTCAAGACTAAACAGCCCCAGGTCTCTCAGTCTGCATTCTTAGGGGAGGTGTAAGTTCTTCCACCCTGGGTGTCCAGCAAGGTAGTTGTCCCTGAGCCTGCAGCACACTGCAGTAGGATAACCTTAGCAGGGTATCAGGAAAAGTCCTAGAGAGGCTGTAACAGTCTGCACAAACCGTGAGCTTAATAGATGGTGGTGTCACCCCTAGCACAGTTCTGCCTTTTGAACAGCAAGGCATATAAAGATGACAAAAAGTGAATGAAACTTTAGCCTCAAGAAAAACTGAAAAACAAGTCGGTGCATTCATGTGGGAGCCAAAAAACCCCCAATAAACACTTACTTACTTGGACGTTATTACAGGCTGCATCCAACTGCATCAAACATTAGTCATCTTCATAGAGTTTTTAGTAAAAGGAATGACTAACATCAGTATAATAAAACCAACATTCTTACTTTATAATACAGTACAAAACCAACTAAAATATTAGAAGACAAGCTCTAAAAGCATGGAGCCAGCTTCTGGCCCTATTTAAATGATACAATCTATAATAATTCTATCATGCTCAAGTATGTTTTTCCAGTTGTGTACCAATGGAATTGTTACGACAACCTTTTCCAAATTCTCCAAATAAAAAGGTATCAATGTGAATAAAAATCATGGTGTAAAGTAGTGATTAGTATGGGTAAGAGTCATTATGATTTCTGTCTTGTAAGTTTGTCACTTAATCTACCAAAATTTATAGCTACAAAATATTTTCTGATCTCCTTTTGAATATGTAACATCTGTTAGGAAGTAAACACAGATGCTCCTGTACTATATGAAAGATGTTGATGTTCTCAAAAATGCTAAGAAAATGTTTTTTTTAATTATTTTTTAAAATATTTTTTTAAAAAATTGAGATCTGTAAAGAGAATGTATTTTCCTTCTTTCTATTTCCATTATATACAGCAATATTTTATTTTATTTTCCTTTAATTAATCAATTCATGATTCAGAAAATTCCTAATATAAACCTAATCTCTCTCTAGATATGCAGAGCGTTACAGGAGTTGTCCCAGGCTGATATAAATTGTTATACTTCTATTGGAGCAAATTTTTGATTGTTTGCATCTTCTGCGGCTTTGCCTCTCGACTATGAGAATGAAAGTGGCAATTAATTATTCACTTTAGTATTCCTGGTATTAATATATTTATTTAGATTTAATATTTATATTTGGTATTTAGTAACATTCTTAGTAAACTTTGATATAAATCACGTTTGTTATCTTGTTGTAGTCATATTATATTATAAATCCTCTGCTGAATGTTGGAAATTTGATCTGCCTTTTTCAGTGCTACAGCTTAAAAACAAATTAAATAAATTGTAGGTGGGCTTTCATGGAATTAATAAAAAAAAGGATTGGAGACTTCTTGAGCAGTACTTTTCTTTCTGTTGTGTTTTTTTTTATTGTTCTGCTTTTATTGCATACAAACAGGGTCTACTTTCCCTATTTTATTACAGGTAATTGCATCCAAATCTTTCCAGATATTAAAACGAGCTCAACTTCATGTACATTGGCAAAACAACTTTTTATTTTTTTTTAAGAGAGATCTTTAGATGCAAATTGACAATATGTTGGAAAAAACTTTAAGAAATAAAGAATGACTATTGAGGTTTTTATCATTATTTCACATCACTGTTCACTTTCAGATGAAAATATCAACCTACATTTTAAAGGAAGTTATATGTATGAGCAGCCAGTTGATTTGTTCAAATAAACAACATAGGATTATAATTTGTCCTAGTGCCCTTCCTTTCCTTTCTTTCCATTACTTTAAGTCCTACCTAATTCTTACAAGCACATTATCACACGACTGTTTTACTTTTCGGTACATGGACATCCTTCTGCTTTTAGCTTGTATGTATTATTCCCTTCAAAACCTTTATAATATTTTTTTTTCATCTAAGGGACTTAAACGTGTTAGCTGTTGTTTTCCTAAGTGAGCTACTTCATTCTGAGTATGACTGAATTATAAATAAGATCTAGTGGTAAACCAAATATTGCACACAGCTACAAAATACATTAACCTGCAGAACTGAGTAATATGTCTGTTGTTTAGGATTTATATCTACAATAGCCATAAAAAGAAAATAACATTTTAACTCAAAAGGCCTCTTTAACATTGGAGCCTGAGATCATCTGTTTAAGGGTTTACATTTTGTGATTGCTCTGTTGATTTACATCTCATTTGACAAGAAGGTATCTAATAAAGTGTCTTTTGAGTTATAGGATGGAAAGATTAAAGAAAATTAAAGTTTTCACATCTTTGAGCATGATGTCGGGCTCCAAATCCAAGTTAAGCATCATAAAGCAGAGGTGACCTGGCTTGCAAAAGTACTATCTCCCAGCTGGTGTGGAGATGAGTTGTTCTCACTCATTAAATTATCCCACTGAAATCCTCCTGTCTCGTTTTGTCTGATCTCTGTTACATGCGACCTGTCTTCTCTGATCACACATTCCCTCACCTAGTTCTCTTCCCCAAGTTTTGACCTCGATCCTCTCTTCTCCTTAAACCCTTTCAACAAAACTCTACATACACCCCTATATCATTTTAAATTCCACACAGAATTTTGAAAGGCAGGACATAGAGTGAAACCTGACCATGACCTATTCTTCATGTTCTTTTTTTCCCACAGCCTCCTTCTTTCCCCATTGTGTATTGTTTCCCTTGCTCCTATCCTATTTAGAGATTTACAATACTGTGTTTCTATAAACAGATTCCTCATTTTGCCCTCTTCAGACAGACAATCATTTATTCCAGACAATGAAGGATTTTATAGCTGAGCAAATACTTGATTAAGACCTTGTCTATATCAATGCATGACAATTGCTCACCATCCTGTAAGTCTGGCCGAGTTTGGTAATATGCAATCTTCCCTTACAAAGTCAGTGCCAAGTTGGTCACCTACAGCTTTCTTTAACAAAATTTAATTTTCTGTTTACCAAAACCAAGAAAATGTCACTATAAAATATTTTCAAAAGGAAAAATACTCTGTAGAACTGACTGTGTTGCTTAACACCCTAACATCTCATGGTAGCAGCATTAATTAGATGTACTGTCTCTGGCTCTGACCATAGAAGCTGGTTCCCCCTCTTACTTTTCTCAGAGACCAACCTTTGCAACCCTTACAAGTTCTTCATGCTCCTTTTTCAATATCATACCTGTTGCTGAAATCCCTAGCAGTAGGTTGTGATTCTCCATTTGTCCATATTGTGGGCCACCACCCACCCCAGCCACTCTCACATCCTTTCTGTAGAAAGAGGTGCACAGTGGAAGGTGAAGTATTTCTCCTTCCACCTTCTCCCTCTGCATCAATCCTGTCCTGCTGTGGAGCAGGGATGCACATAGTAACCCACATGACCAAAGGGGATCTCAAGTTCAGTAACCTGAATGAAGCTTAAGATGGCAAACATTGCACTGAGCTTCTGAGGAAACACTTCTGTCCTGCCAGCTCCGCACTGGAGACCTGCTACCTGCAGCCAAGGTGCAGAGTGAGTTGTAATTTACTTCCTACATGGCTACAGTAAGTTTGCCTGAGTCTTTTTTTTGTCAATCCTCTCAACCTATGGAGTGAATTTAATAACCAGGCAAGACACAACATTCATAAATGAGGAAGCTTCTTATCTGTCAGAAACATCATTATTATTATTATTGTCTGTACTGTTTTCTTTTTCAGCAGCTACACAATAGAGATGTCCAGACCTGGCATCTTTTATCATTACATGTGGTGATATTCGTACATTTTGTAAGCAAGAGAGTTCTTTCAAGGCAAGTATAGTTATTTTTTCAATTCCAGCAGGAGGTCATACGTTTGTTTGCATTCCCATCTCATTGACAGACACTGGAGGTGAAGAATATACATTTTACTTTTATCCAGTTTGTATTGAATAGTCAGGTATTTGAGTATTGCTCTTAGGTAGGTCTCTTAGTACCTATATAGCGTGTGACATGTAACACAAATTTACACAAGCACATCTAGCTCTCAGGAGCATATCCATCTTTTCAATGTCATTTGGTTTCAACTGATCATTGATTTCAGTCATTCTATGTCATTCAGGTAATACCTGTGACCCAAATATTCTCCTCCACTTCTAGCACTGGGATCAGTTTGATCTGTTTGAGCA
Organism: Indicator indicator; assembly: GCF_027791375.1. Classification (NCBI taxonomy): domain Eukaryota; kingdom Metazoa; phylum Chordata; class Aves; order Piciformes; family Indicatoridae; genus Indicator; species Indicator indicator. The sequence continues at coordinate 35,305,334 of NC_072015.1, read as the reverse complement.
AGTGCCCTCCCACACAAAAGGCAAGTGAAATATGTGATTCTTGCCTTCGCCACCTGGAAACCTCTGAGAAAGAGATATTTTGGTCCCATTCCAGAGTGCAGCAAATTTTTTTACATTTTATGTTAGCATCTCTAACAAAAAGCATTGTCCTTTTACGAATGATTTTGGTGGCACTTGGAATCATAGGATCATAGAATATTTTGGGTTGAAAGGGACCTCCAAAGGTCATCTAGTCCAACACCCTCTGCAGTAAGCAGGGGCATCCTCAACCAGATCAGGTTGCCCAAGGCCTTATCAAGCCTCACCTTGAATATCTCCAGGTATGGGGCCTCAACTACCTCTCCAGGCAACCTGTTCCAGTGTTCCACTAAGTGGAAGAGCATAAGTGTCGGTTTGCTTTATTTTTGTTTGACTATAGTTTGGTTTAATATAAACTTTGTTTTGCTAAGCTTCATTTATAAAAGCATGGAAAGAGGTAAAGAAAATATCTGAATGCAATGTGCTGTGAGCCCTACATCTGCTGATGTGGCCCCTCTATAAGCTGCACTCCATGCAGGGTGTATGGTAGAAGGTGGATAGCCTTCATCATGGCTTTTACCACAGCATACTGAGGTTGTAACCTTACCGATGACAAAACTCAGATTAATTTAATCTCAGAAATAAAAGTTAAGTCCTTTTCTTTCTGGAATGTAGGGCTGTCAGGAGTCACAGACAGCCCTGTGATTTGTCAGTTACAAGAAAGCAATGCTGTAAGAAATGTTTTAGAAACTTTTCCTGCAACTGCTTTTATAGTGACTACAGAGGCTGTCCTCAGCCTCCTACCAATGGGCTGATCAAAGCCCTATATGGCTGTTTTTCTTGAGACTTGGGAAGTGGATCTTATTTCCTCTCCATGTTAAAAAGGGCTTCTGCCTGTTGTTCCAAGTTTTTTTTTGCTGTGTTACAAGGCACATGAGTTCTTTGCTAATGAAGTACATGATAGCCTTGCTGATCTTTGCCCCCCTCCTTGATTTTCTTCCTTGTTCAGCTGAGGCTGATTTTTAAGCCTTGTCAAGAAACTTTAATGAGAAAGAATTTTTGCATGGATCATCCTCCCTGATTTTCTCCTATTATTTAAGAGACAACAATATTTCTAAAGAGACATTACTTCTGTGGAAAATGATTACTTGGAAAAAAGTTTCCTCTCCCACTACTCTTACAGTTTATCAAGTAGGATCAAGCTAAAATGGTTAATCTTCTATCCGATTTGCAGGCTGTAAACTACATGTAATAATCCTATTTTGAAGTCCAGCAGCAGACATAAGCAGGATTGGATGACTCAGAGGAATAAAAAAAAGCTGAGTATCTAGAAGCATTTTCTTGGTCAGTCTGTAAAAGATTAAACACAGTTTTCCCCAGGAGGAGAAAAGAAAGAAAGAAAAGAATTTTCAGTAGCTTGAAACACTGAAAACAAGGTTGGATATGAATGCTTATAGAGAAAGAATGTACTAAAGCAGATAATAAGCAAAGGGACTTGAGAGCCCTTTATGGTGTTTCATCTCCATGGAAAGGTAATTAGGTGTGTGCACAATTAGAAAGCAAATGGCATGCATGATGATGTTTTCCTCAGTCAGATTATCACACAGTATCACAGTATATCAGAGGCTAGAAGGGACCTTGAGAGATCATCAGGTCCAACCCCCTGCCACAGCAGGATCACACAGGATAGTCCACACAGGAACGCACCCAGGTGGGTTTTGAAACTCTCCAGATTTGTTTTTCTGTTCTTCTAATTTGGTTTTAATTAATACTAAAAAAATTAAAATTCTCTAAATATAAGCACAGATATATACTGCATTAACGTTTTAAATCATGCCTGTGATGCACTTGGATAATTTCTATTAGTATCAGGGAGAATTCCACTTTTTCTCTCTGTGTGCAAGTGGAGCAAATAGTCCCCAAGTGTAACACTGATAGTCATGCTTTGTTGCATGTGTGAAATTTAGCAAAGGGGATTAACAACTGAAACCAGTGCTCCCACATGAAGGATGATATTAAACAAATCTAGCTTTAAGTCCTGACCTTCCTACCCATAATTCCTGTCAGGAGGCTTTGAAGTCAGATACTAAAAAGCCTGTAAAGCTTGGAAACTGAAAACAGCATTTCACAGATATTAGCATGATAATTAGGAGTCTGTTTTACACATCATTTTAATTTGAAAATAAGTAATCAGAGTTTAGATGACATTGTGCTTAATTATATTGAGTGTTTGATGCTAAAGTAAATTAATAGCAAATTGATTTCCACCACCTGCTGCTATTAACACTGGGAAAACCAGAAGAACTTCAAATGCTTCATCATTTTAAACATTATTATCCAAAATAGATGTTTCATCTTTGTAAGAAACCACACAATGCGTTTGGTGGAACAATAAAGCAGCCAAAAAAGTTCTCTAAAGACACAGGGTAAAGCTTTGAAACTCTGGGAGCAGAAGAGAGTTAATGGGGTGTGTGATTGGAATCTCCCCCACACCAACAATGACCAGGCTAGCTCAGTCTGGAAGCAAATGAAAGCTGTATTTACAAGCAAAACTACAATCTATGATGAAATGCAATGAATATGTACAAATATACACTATTCACAACATTTACAAATATGTACAATCAACAGAAAAGCACAACCAAGCTCCCTTTGCTTCCCTCAAGGGGTCTTCCCGCCCCTAACCAGAAGGAATCCCCCCAGACCCCCCTGGCAAAAGGCAGAGAGTCAAGAAGCTGTTAGACTTAGCTCGCCAAGGTCAGTGTGTTGTCTTCAGCCAGAGAAGAAGCAGCCAGACAGCCCCGCAAGCAAGCTGAGAACTCAGACTGCCCCAACAACCTTGTTTTGAGCAGAGATTCTTAAATATTTCTATCTCTCCAATTGAAGTGTTTAGAATAATCATTATTTTGCTTTCTTACACCCAATAGTGACTTATTTACATTCCTTCACCTTCTCTGCTTGAACTTTGTAAGGAAAAAATAAAATGTTTTAAACCATCACAACCACCACTGCCCACAGCATATAAGGCAAATGGAGGTACCAAAGTGTTACTCATTCCAGATAACGTTCTGGAGTATTTTGAGTCCAACTGTATAAGAAAAGGGAGACAGTCTCAATACAAACACTCGGTTCTCTACAACAAGGAGAGAACTAGGAACTAAGAGCACATGTGTTCACGTTTGTCATCATTCCTTACTGTTAACCAAGGCTCTATGCATGCCAGCTTGAGATAATTGTCATGTGTTAGCATCTGTCAGTTTTACAAACATGTTAATGGAGACACTCTTTGGAAGTGTTCTGCCTTTGTTATTGTTATGGGGGCTTTTTAACCTCACAATGCAAATAATTTCACAATTTAAAAGTAAGAACCTTTATCATTCTAGTATCTTTCTTATAACTGGAAATCGCTTCCTCTCCTGAAGAGCACAGCTTTCTATATAAAGTATACAATTCACAGCCAGCAAAAAAATGGGTACAGTGAGAATGAGTTGTGACAATAAAGCAATGAAGGCATTTATAAGTGTGAATATTTACTTGCTTTCACAATACAATTTGAAAAACTGGAGAGTCTGGATTATTTCAAAGGCAGACACCATTCCCCATATAAAGCTGTTATTGTGATGGGTTTGCTCACAGAGTGGGTATACTTCATTGAAAACCTAGGACTATATTCTACCCAGCAAGTACATGCTGCTAGTGTGATCTGATAAAAGCTTGGACAGGCTTCACTTTTTTTGTTGAGGAGTAAGGGTTTGAAAGTGTTCACGCTCCTAGGTCCGTAGTACACAGCCCCATGACAGAGGTAAGTAAACTGTGGTCCTAGTTGATGGTAACCTAGGAATCAAATGGAACCACTATGTTATATCCCTTGAGATTAAGGTACTTTGAGAATGCTTTTTCAAGTAGTGTGAACACTCTAGTGATGTAGCTTTCTTCTCTGATTTTACTAAACAACACAGAATTGCCGTGCTTGTGCTCTATGCTCTTTTTTTTACACTGTCTTTGGCTAACAGTTTTCAGACCACTTGAGAGAGCAGATTAGCTGAAAGAAATTATTTCAGACAACCTGAAGAAGAATCTAGCCTGAGAAAATAAAAAAGCCCAAAGGAACCCCAGCAAATAAGTAGAAATGAGAGAGGTTGCACAAAGGCAGAGTCCTGCAGCCAGCAGTGAGCAAGGCACTTACTACCACCAACCTTTAGTGCCTTGCAGGATACTTGCAAAACATATTTTAACAATTTCTCATTGCTCTTGGTCTGTTCTGTGTTACCTCAGCCTTCTCTTCAATATTCCTGTCCTGGTTGTAATGGTAAACAGTACTAGCAATCTTACAGACATGATAAACATCAGGGGCTGTGATTCTCTGGGATTCCAAATGGGCATCTATTTGAGCCCCTGAGAAAGAAAAATAAACTTGTTTTTTGCCAAGAACTGCTGGCTGCTGAAGGTGGAAGCAAGGCAATTTTCCCAACAACCTCTGAGACTCCTGAAGCATTATAAAGACATCAACTTTATGAAGGCATCAATAAGACTTGAAAATCTCCTTGCATTCCTTAGCGACCAACCAAATGTTGTTTGTTTGTTTGTTTTTCTCTCACCAGCAGCCCTCACAACAGATTCATTATTTGAGTACATGGGTTCTCATCCTCACATCAAGACAGGGACTCAACTATCACTCTTCATCTGTGGGTTTCCTGCCAGAGACGCTCACCTGTGTTTGTCAGCCACCTCAGACACATTGGCTGTTTTGGCCATACTGAGAACAGGCTGGTCTTTACAGCACAGAGCAGAGATAGGATTTCCTTTAAACTTTCATATATGTACTTTTTTTTGCTCACAGTGACAGACTTTAAACATGGCCAGCAGGAGCATGGAAGTCATTCTGCCCCTGTACTCAGCACTGGTTAGACCACACCTTGAGTACTGTGTCTAGTTCTGGGCCTCTCAGTTTAAGAAAGATGTTGAGATGCTTAAATGTGTCCAGAAAAGGGCAACAAAGCTGGCGAGGGGTCTGGAGCACAAGCCTTATGAGTAGAGGCTGAGGGAGCTGGGGGTGTTTAGCCTGGAGAAGAGGAGGCTCAGGGGAGACCTCATTGCTGTCTACAACTACCTGAAAGGAGGTTGTAGCCAGGTGGGGGTTGGTCTCTTCTCCCAGGCAACCAGTGACTGAACGAGAGGACACAGTCTCAAGCTGCTCCATGTTTAGTGCCATGGTTTAGTTGATTAGATGGTGTTGGGTGATAGGCTGGACTTGATGATCTCAAAGGTCTTTTCCAACCTGGTAAATTCTGTGATTCTGTTAATAAGGAATAGAATTTTACAAAAGCTTCTGGGCACCCTCTCTAGTGAGTATATTTCTTAACACTTCCTGCAACTTGCTAATTATTCTGGCGTATGAGTATAGACATTTAAAATATATGCCACACTCAGAAGGGATATACTAATGCCTTTGGTTTAAGCTACATGGATTGTAGGCTTATCTAGGTTTGTGAAGATAAAAATATCAATCCTACAAACAATTCTATGTTAGCTAACATCTTGCCAAAAAATTAATTTAGGTCACATAATTTCAATGACAAAATTAAGGTCTCTTTATAAGAAATATCCTTAACATCCTATTTCAGACAGTATTCAGATAGCTCCTGAGAATGGCTGTGAAATTCAGACCAGTTTATCAATTATCTCTTTCACAAAAGAGTAGTTTTGAGTCCATTTTCCCTTAAATTGGGAATTCTCAGATCAGGTGACAAAAAAGTTTGAATGAAGGAACTGGCAATAATTTATCTTTCTTTGTCTTTCTCTCTCTCTTTAACACATTTAAATCAATGGATAGTGGTTGTTCTTCAGTAGAAACATTCAAATATTGTTCACAAGCAATTTTTCCCTTTCATGAACATCCCACATCTGATTTTACAACAAGCCCCAAGAACAGGTTTGTAACCTATGATGAATTTTTCCTGAGCCTTACCTAGTAGTGTCTTCCCGATCCTTGCTGCTTCCTGGCAGAACATTATATTAAGTGACACATCACTGTCACATATGCACTCTAACACAGCATGACAAGAAGGAGGTCTAGGTCCAGAAGACCTGGTTAAAAATTCAGGCAAAAAGGTCTGGCCTTGTGAAAGAGTCCTCAGGTTTACACTTGGCATCAAGCACTGGAAGAAGGGACACAGATAACTCTCTATGTAACCAAATTTTTAGGGTTGTTTTTTTTTTTTTCATTTTAATCAGCTTTTTGACAGACCATCTGAGGTTTCCCATCCAGTGGTGACTTGCTTTGTGAAACTGTAAAGCCAGATAAGCCAGATGTGGCTTTGTAATAGTTACGATATTAACTGGACAAGTATGTGAGGAAAAAATGAATTATGCTTTCATAGCCAGAAAATAAGGACATGCCCCTGCTTTTAACAGAAGAAATAGATTTGCTATGCCGCATTTCCAGGAAAAGGATGGAATTTTTCAATCCCAAAGTGGGAGCAAGTAGCTGCCATACTTATACAGTACAACTGCAGGTGCAGGACTCATGTGATGTCTCCGGGTGGGCTATGGACTTGCCATCTGCCAGACACAGCAAGTGTGATAAAAATAAGAGGTGAAATTTAGCTTTGATTTCCACAAACCCTGTTTCATGTGAAATTCTAGGGGGACAATATTTGCAAATGGTGTTAGAAGTAGGCAGAAATTATTAACTGATCCTGCACATCTACTTTACATCTTTGGCATAAAAACAACTTATCTTTCTTATTTCATTAAAAAAAAACCTATATATTTATTTATTCTCTATATTACATTTATTATATATATATTTATTACATATATATTTATTCATATATCATTCAAAAAGAAGTTTAAAAACCTCAAAACATAAGAAGACATGTTCAGCCTCTTTAACAAAGTGACTTTAATCTCAACAGCATCCTAATTTTTATCACCAGCTCCTCTGACCTCTGTAATAAACATAGAAAGAGTCAAGGAAAAAAATAATATCTTACTCTCATGGGTCTGTCTGTACTGGCAATTTAGATTCTTTCTTTTACTGGAGCACAAGGCAGGCTTAACTTCTCTTTGACAAGAGAAATAAGGAAAAGATGTACCTGAGTCTGGGTGCAAAATCTTGTCCAATCAATGGCCATATTAAGAAGCACAGATTCATTTCCTTGGTGGTGATCCTATGAATAAAATATTAGTCTGTTATACCTGCACTATAGCTCTGTTTTTAAAAGGTTATGGGCCTTGACACTGGAGATAGCCATCAAACGCAAACTTGTCATTTTTACTTACCAATTCTCGTGTCTAATTATAACACTGTGACATTCAATTGCAAATCCTTGAGGGAATACACAAAATGTGTGGCTGAAGTGATTTTTAATGCATAAGAACAATTGTAATGGTCCAGACTCCCGGGAAAGATTTTTGTATCTGTCTATGCTTGTATAAATCCTGAACGGGAAGCAGAGCTGTTTCTGTTAAACAGGTAGTCTTGCGAACATCAGACTTGCTTTCAGTGGGATCTCCCTGCTGATGTGCAATCAACAGGACACACTTTGATGGAAGACAATGCTCCCTGGCATCCAATAAGGTATGGTTTCCAGATGAAGCTATCCTGAAGTTGGAATGCTGAGACAGCATCTGACAGATGGTTATCAACCAGGATGGGGTGCCTTGGGTGAGGGCACTGGTGGACATGTCTATATTAACAAGCAAGTGCTGATTAATATGACCAGGTCTGTAGGGAGGAACAGGACAGCACTGTCTCTGCTATCTACATTTCAGGGCTATTTGAGCATCTTTTGCATGGTCTCATGAATTATATGCCCATATGTGACTGAAGTACATTAAAGACAATCCTGGAGAGCATCTCCCCCTTCCATTTCATTCGAAAGGAATCCCTTTTGAACATACTGAGACCACCCCATGACATAAAACCACACAGAGCAAGAGTGGGCAAAGGAGAAATTTGCTTTAAAATGAGTACTTCAGACAAGTGTTAGAGTACTACCCATACACATGGTTTCTCTCCTTTCTCAACAGCTTTCTTCAAACAGAGAATTCAAGTCTTTGAAATGTCCTTATTTTTGTTGTTTCTTTTTTTTTCTCCAAATTTGGTTGAAAAATACTGACAGATACAGAGTCCTTGGTTCTGACTTGTGTTAAGAGAGAAAAAGAAATGCATACACAAAAGGCAGTACTATATATTCTACATACATTAACTGGGGCAGTATACCCTACTTGGCCTTTCTGTTGCACGTGTGAGCACAATGTCAATGTACTTAAATGTTCACTAACATCAGAGTAGATGCAGTGTTTTACTCAAGTCAGACACTTGGACCCCTGTGTTTACAAAGTGCAAACTCACTTAACTCAATGGAGCTGAGAAAGATTCCTGATTATTAAGACTTTATTAGGGATAGCTGTCATTATGCATATCCACAGCTTCCCAGAGAAACTCATTCTTGGCATCCTGCTGTGAGAGAGATTAGTCATTATGCAGTAAAGCTGCACTGCTGGGACCACATTTGCATTATTAAATGAATTAGGGTATTACTTAAGAAAAAGCAGTCCCACAGCTCTGATCACCACCACCAAACCTAGGCAAATGTGGCCAGCAAATGTTACAGGACACCTGTCACCATTTGGAAACAGGACTGCATCCTCAGTCATCTGTCAGTTAATCAGACTTGCACTGGTGTCTATAAAATGCAATGCAAGGGAGGCCTTATAGAAATTTTACATTAATAGCCAAGTGCCTCTTATCAAAATAAAATCATCAGAAAACACTGCTTATAAAAACATTACCATAGTGAGTTTTTAGTGTTTTTTCCCCACTGCACAAAGCCTGCAGCACCAATGAAATGCACCTTTCTCGAGGTGTACTGCCTTGCCCACTGCTGCCCTGACTGCACCAGCTACTACTCAGCCAGCCTGAAGCAACCAGCATGTGAGGAAAGACTTTTAAGTGATCTACACATCCATCTTCTTTCTGGGAAGTTCCCTCTTCATCTTAGTGCAGATATAAGTAGATGTGTGGAAAGCATCTTTTTTAGTTTGAACTAAAGGAAACTAGAAGGACTCACACAGTCGATACATGTTTTGGGAGACCACAAAAAAGAGCATTTTGGCCATCCTAAGACATTTAAGCATTTCCAGTCCATTTCAAGGCAACTTTAAAGGCAACTGTAATGTGTTTGATCCTGAACCAATGTGAATTAGGAGCCTTCATGTGTATAGTCTGGTAAAAATTTCACTACGTTTACCCAGCTACAGATTTCTACCTTTTACTTTGTTTCTGCCTGACTACTCATTGAGGCCACCCAGTATGCAGAACATGGGTCATGGCCACCTTTTAGAAATGCTGGCTGAGTCTCTTGCCTCTGATCCGAACCACATGTCCAAGGAGACTTCAAGCGCTAAGCTGTAATCATGGTCCACTCAGTGGACTCGTGACACTAAGCACACTACAGTCCAGGGCTAGTAGTATGGCTGGATAGTAAATGAGGGCATAGGCTTTAACTCAGGCAAAAGTTTAGCAGTTCAAGCATCATGTGCCATAATTCAGGCAGCCTAGAAAGCCATGTGAGCAAAACCAGGAAGGAAAGCTGAGCTGCAAGCACGTCTCAGCCATACAAAGCGATGAGAAATGTCTGATGGCCAAATGAAACAAGCTGGTGCATTTCAGAGTACAAATATCAACTTCAGTAACATTTTAGAAAAAATGCCAAAATCCTACACTCTGGAAGCACACAGTCCCTGTCTGAAAAGAAGAGAGGTTTTATTACTCCCTGTGGTAGCTATTACTGCAAGCTGTGAGCAAATGGGCAACTTGACCTTGATTTGTATTTTCAAACTTATCAGCATAATCGTAATTCCACAGACCCAAACACAGTAAGGTGTAGATCCTAGCTGTTACCAAACTCTTTGAAAAACAAATCAAAGAGGAAGTTTTAAGTGAAGCAAAAAACCAGGACCCTAATTTATAATTAACAGTGGAGAATATGGACTATTGCAAATCAGCTGTAGGACCCCCAGGGTCCAGTTAGACCAAACAGGCTGAACTGATCCAGCAACTCAGGGCTGCAAAAGGAAGCAGTCCTCCTTTTCCTCCTTTTTGTCACCAGCATTCTCCTTCAAACTTTTACCCCAATGGCCCCCCAGCTCTTCCCTAGGCTACCCTGGTGCTATCTGAACTTTCAAGGAGGCAGCTGAGCTTATGAAAGTGGTGGAAATTAACCTGGAATTGAGGGGGAAAGGAACTATTTTTCAGCAGTAGCAAGCTGTGAAGTAATCTCTGCCATCTTATCTGATTGCATCTCCAATCCTGCTGAATATAACACAAGCAATTGGTTGTTACTGAAAAAAAATATGCTGAGTTTTTCACACAGCAATATCTGGCCTTTATTTATTTTTGCAAAATTGTATGAAGGTGCAAAATTTATAGAGTTCCCTTGTGTTAATTCAAAGCATTTTTTGCCTTGTACCAGTTCCAAGATGCTGTCTGAACATTCAACCGTGTTTGAAGACAACTGCAATTTCTTACTTAAAAGACCAATGGTTTAATATTTAACCTGTAGCTGTTGCAAGCTATTTAACCTTGTCCAGAAGTGAAAGGGTAATTCCCCGTTACTAACAAAAGTGTCAAAATATCTTAAAATGACCTTGTGCTGATTTTATGGTGAAAAGTCACACTTCAGTAAGGCTACGCAGCTAATAACACCATTGACCTTTTATTCTTAGCCATCTAAAGATGTTAAAATCTGACTGAGACAAGATTATGCTATCTTAGACTCCAAGTGTATTGAACACATATGCTTAAATAAAATGAGGGGATAAAACAAGGGGGCAGTGGTAGTGAGGACCAGCCAGGGAGAGGTGGAATGAGCTGAACCCTACTCCTGGCAGCCCTGAAGAAGAGCTGTTCTAATTTTATCTAGCTGTTTCTTGGCTAGTTGCAACATTTTTATTATCAGAATAGACTTCTTCATTTGGACAAAGAGTGACTAAGAAGGGGTGATTTATTCACATTAACAGACAGTCAGTACTAATGACTCATTATCATATGATCAGAGAGGGTTTGTAACCCTGCAGACCTGTGAACAGGGCTCAGCAAATCAATAGAAGAAGCAAAAAAATAATGATGAGTTTGTTCTGAAAATTTGTTTTTAGGAAAGTAAACCAGATAAGGTCATTAGTTATTAGGAAACTAGCCTGGTAAATGGATATTCCTATTCACGGAAGGAGCCCATTAAGATTTCCCAAACTGCAGTGTCTGCAGTCATGTGAAACCTGAGACTCAGCTGCAAACAAAGGGCAAAGGACCTTACACATGCCCCGTGGAGTAGTCTTGGGCTCTTAGAGGCTCGGAGGTGCCAGCCAAGTTGCTCACACATCCAAAAGAAGCAGAGAATGTTTTGTAAAATGCAGTTCATCGACCTTTGCTCATGGCCCTTTAGGCTGAAATATGCCCCTTAATTTCACTCTGTCAGGGTCAGAGCTACATGCTTAACAGTGTGAAAGCTGTAAGGAGCAATTTGGATTTTAGCTCACTGCTCTGCTACAGCCTCTTTGTAGTTTTTAACACAATCATACCTATCCCACTTCTTATGACTCTTGGTTCAGCAGGTCTCCTGTTTTTCACTCGGTGCCATTCATGCAAGACCTCACTTCTCCAAAGAAAAAGCTGTACAGCTCTCTACAGAGAAAATCCTGCTGCCTTCTGACTCAGCCACATAAAACCCAAGATTTGCTTCGATGTAAAATTGTTCCTGAACACACATCAAACAGGCAAGAGTTGGAAATTCTGGTGCAGATTTTGTCTTTTGGGCACAGTTTACCGTTTCTGGCTTAATCATGTTTTGAAATGATTGATTTTTTTTGTACTTCTCTCTATCACTGGACTGGATTAAGCCCAAGTGAACTCTTATCCTCTTCTGTAACCAGGCAGGTCTCACATCCACTGTAACCAGGGCGGTAGCTCTGCATTTTAAAAGAAGAGAAGCTACTTCTAATCTTCTAGCTCATAGGTGATCACAGTCACAGGCTCTTCAAAAGGCTCTAGCAGCCAGAAGCAGGATCATACTGCAGGTTTAACCTCCTCCTTATCATTCATCCAGGGGAAGGATTGCTCAGTACCACAGGCTGGAAATCCTGTTTCTTGCCACGGGTAGCACAAGCTCTCCAGAGTGATAGCTCCAGTGCTGTGTTCAGCACTGCCTTGAAGGCAGTCTGGCTGCTTCTCACTGCTGTGAGAGAGCTGTGGTGCCTCTGCCCACGCAGGCACACTGGGATGGACTGGAAATCACCCAGGGCCGGCACGGTCCATTCCACAGGCATGGTAAATAAACAGAAAATAATAGAGGGGAGTTTTCATCTGTGTGCTGGAGCTTCAAGTGTGGCCTGCTTGGGTCCCAGGGTGTCAGGAGAAATCTGTGTTTTGATTGTTCAGACTTCAGAGCAGCTGCTGTGAACATGATGTGCCTGAAATGTTTCTTCTGGGCAAATGCTGGCAACAATGCAGCTCACAAATTCTGGAAAAATAGATTCTCTTCCATCTTACTGCTCACCCTCCTTAGGCCTAACTGTCAAGTCATTAATCCTCCAAAATTTAAGATGACTATAGGTCTCCTTAATGTGCACCTAGCTTCCTCTAATTGAAAATGATTGTTCCAGAAGCCAAAAATAGCTGCTGCACATATCCAGCTGTCCCTTAATTTTCCCAGGGATGACCTAAATACCAATGGGGACAAAAAAATGCTTCATGGGTTTAAGCTAAGTATCTGTGTTCCGTCACATTCCCTTCCCAGCGATAAAATTTTCTTGGGGCCCATTACTGGCTTCAAAGCTCCATGTGGCAGCAGAGCAAAAAAAAATAATCAGAACGCAAAATCAAAACTTAGAGGTCACAAGATGAACACTGAACTCAGCTGCCTACTTTAAACTTTGCCAAGGAGGGAGATGCAAACCTGCTAATGCTGGTAACATGGCAAGCCAGAAGGCAGGTTTTTATCCCATTCCTGGAAGGTCAGCTATGCTCTAGTTTCCAAGCGAGGACAAAGTTTCACAGCAAAGATGTGCAGGTGCAAAAATATGCCAGCAGTGATCTCCCACTTCATTCAAGCTGGGTCCAATGCACACACTGCTGCTGTCTTTTAAGGGGGTGGTAAAGTGACCCTGTTTTTAAAATTAAATTTTAATTTGCAGGTCTTCGACAATTTCCCAACATCCAGTCTGCAATCACCTGCCTGTAGACATCATGACTTATACACAGCTTCAAAAAGACCAAATCAAACAGCCTTTTTTTTTTTTTTCCAAATCTCCCCAAGGCTGTAGACTGTCCTCCCACTTTACCATGTGCAAAACACCTTTTTTTATTTCAAAATTTATTTATGCCAACTGTGGGATAAGTGCCTGGCTTACTGTAGGGCAGGAATGCAGGTTAATTTAGTGTGCTTCAGGAGAAAGGTTGAGATACTTGCAATCAAGAGATGTTTATGTAATCTCTGGGAGTGAGGATCCACAAAGCTGGCCTGCCAAGAAGCTGAAGGAGGGAATCATGTAAAGATAAGATGGCCCTGTGTCAGCTAAAATTAATGAAGCAAGAATGAAACAACAAAACACACAGCTTCAAAGTAGATTCTTAATACTATAGTACTGAGTGAAAACCTTGGCCAAATTAACTGCAACTTTGATATTAAAGTTGACACCTCTCAGTATGATAATGAACCATATGCTAAACATACATGACTATGTTATTCAATGCTCCACCCAAAGCATGCTAAATTACACCTAAAAGGCAGAGACAGCAGGTTTAGGATACAAAAAAAGGGAGAAAAAATCCAAACAACCAAAAAACCATGAGAGGAACACCTCTCTGGGAGGAAAGACTGTGGATTTAGCAGAGACAAGGACAGTTTATAACCTGTGCTCCTTTTCCTCCACCCAAGTCAGGGAAGCCTTCCCGGGAAGAACTGCACACTCAGTGTAAGGCTGAACTTTTGCTGTGTTTCTCTTATACAAGGGTGTTATTGCAAAGGTTTATGTCTCTAAGTTTGTCTCAGATATCTTATTTGGGATCTATTAACTCAAGCTCAATCACTTGCAGTTAGTGCATTTATCACTGGCAATACCAAATCTGTTTTATCTGTTGCATTAATAAATTCTACCCATCAATTATTTGAACTTTCTGAACCTCTGTCAGTGCAAGCCCTTATTGGGGCACTGCAGAAGAGGCAAACACTAATTTTGGCAAATAGTCCCAGTATGAGTCCTGGGGCACTAAGACAGGCAGACACCAGGATCTTACCCCTAATGCAACACCAACACAAGAATCATAATGACTAGAACCATGAACTCTGAACACAGGATTCTGACACCCAAAAGATGTTTTCTTTTCATTTCTAATAGAAAATGTCTCTGCAGCTCTCATTTGCCAAGGCTACATCTACGTCACAAAGTTGTGTGTTATGGTTAGATGAAATTCAGCCTTGTGGATTGCAATCAAAGGTTGCAGTGATGATTCAACACTCAATTAGATGTGTTTCAGATTTGTCTGCTTGCCTGAACTGACTGTCCAGTAGTGGCTGGAGCACCCACTGCAGTCCATTTGATGAAACCAAACCAAACATTTGGTTTGGTTTTGTCTGAGAGGAAGTTTGGTTTAGGGATCTTAGGAAGCCCTCATCCACACATGCCAAGACCTCTCTGCAATACAAACCAAAGCAGAGTAAAAAGTACAATCAGGAGAATCACTTCAAAAGCATAATTCTATCTGAACCATAACACATTCTGAGTGAGTTGGCATCTGCCTTGACTTTGCTAACCAGATAATAAAATTGGCAGATTCTGATGTTCCCAAGTCTGTAAAGTCTGATGAGACCCCATAAGGATCAGCACTCCCTGCCAGCAGAGGAATCTTTTTCACCATGGGTGACATCTATTTTTCATTCACTTGTCAGGAGGATATGGAGAAAGTTGAACCAATCAAATGCTACTGGCATGAGTTTTTCCAGACAGCACTAAAAGATCTAGTTGCTGACTAAAACCTGTCTCAGGCTGGAGTTAAGCTTAAAAAAATTAAAGACAAAGCCTAGGAAAAAATATTTTTTTCTGTTATTCTGTGGCTATCTTGAATTACAGACCTATAATACAAAGTCATGGGTGTGGACTCCTGTTTGAGCCACTGACTTTTGGAGACTGACATTCCCCCGCACTTCTGTTCCTGCATTTGTAAGTTATTTAGGGAAATGGCATGCAGAAACAGAAACCATTCAAAGGTATCACATAGGGCTACACAAACAGAAAATACCTAAAATTATTTGAAGTCTAATATGTTTTATTGCACATATTTAGTGAGCACTACAGGAAGGGCAGCGACATGAAAGAAACCAGCCCTTCTGGTTTCTGCATTTCTAGTTTTTTCTGAAGTATTGGCTTTACCAGAGCTTTATGGAAGTTTTGTAACAGGCTCAATAACCTATAAATACATGAGAATTTCAGCAAGTGGGGGTTCCACTGTAGCACTGATGTGTTCTCACACACACACTGTCACATTGCACAAAGAAGAGTTGTGGCCTTTTAAAAGAACTGGAAAGAGACCTGAGACCCTTCTGAGCTTAGGACAAAGACCATATGAGTGATACAGAGACAACAGAAGTGGAACACATCCCAGAAACCCCTATGGAATGGAAATTCTTTTTTTTTCTGAAGACTAGTAACAGCTGAGAGAAGCACAGTGAGTGCTTACTTCTAGAGAGATTTGTGATTGAATTCAGTCCTGAAACCCAAATTTAATGTATTTGTTCATAAAATTCATACATAATACTTCAGCTGCGTCTGAAGTATAAGAAGATCCTTTAAGTGTCTTCCTTTTAAGATCTTCAGCTAAAATTACCCTCTATAATAATCCTTTATAGGATTGTGCTATCCTACCTACTTAAAATGTCATGTACAGTCATATGTGATGCCTGTCTATCTAATGGACATGTATATAGGCAATAAAGAGGCAAGTTAAGTGATGGTGGATTTGGCTTGGCTGCGTCCTTCATGTGTTTCTATTTTTGTTTAATGATAGATGTATATACATGATGGCCATGACTTTAAAGAGGATTAAAACATCCCATCAACAAAACAAGAGATACTCCTTCACTGTAGAAGGATCCTACATAGATGAAAATTTCAATTTTTTTTCAGGCCAGATTGTCAGACGTAGGACAGCACAGTAAAAGAGAAAATCATAAAAATCAATTCTATTATTTCTGCTAACAACTCAGTCTGTTGATTAAAAAAATAGGAAAAGGCAGAAGTGACTTCTATAGAAGCAATAAAAAGTGTGCCAAGCAAAGAAATCATGGTTGTGACAGTAGATTATTTAATCTGAAGTGGATGACTCCTTCACCTATAATTTGGAGAGGGGGAAAAAATATTCATATATTTCACAAAATACAGTATCCATTGTTTCAAAAGTAGAAAATCATTAAAGCTGATGAAAAGGACATGCTTTTCTCAGTGACATCTGATAGTTTAAATAATTGGAGTGAAATAGTTACCATAGTCATATTAATATAGATTTACAAGGGGAATACTCCAGTATCTATCTGGATAAATTCGAACTGTTTGATTCTGTCTAGCCACTCAGATCCTATGATGTGTAAAACGATGTACGTACCTGATAGTTCTTTATGTGAAAGTTATGCAAAAATGATTTCTAGTCACTCTTATATGCCAAAAAAAGTCTAGAAAGTTCAGGATATGTCTCATTTTGTCAGCACAATACACAAGTATTCTGAGCTTATTTACCAGAAATAGTAGTCTTTAATGCCAGGATTCCTGCAATGACAGGAACTCAAATGCTTTTGCAGCTTCTGTAAGTCACTGTAGGTTTGTTAGGTTTTTATGTCTGTATGTTAGGTAAGGATTTCTCAAACACAATCTTTAAAATCATTTAAAGATAACGAATAGATAATGGATGATAGAAAACCACTTTTGGCAACTGGATACTAGTTACATTTCTTTTACAGTGTGCTAAAAGTCTTTTAATGGTGTCATCTTAAAGCAGTTTCATTTCATATGCTGAGCTTTCTGAAATGATGGATTCTCCACCGAGAGTGACGTGAAAACAAACTGATGACAAATTCTTTTGTCATAGAGGTAACCTTTATCTGAAAAACACATCAGAACAAAGCACAAGGTGTGAGAAGGGATTAATTCAGCAACATAACTAAGGTCTTAGAAACATGACTTCATATTTTGGTATCAGTAAATAAATTTTCAGCCACCTCCTGTGAAAAAAAATCTATTTTCAACATGTCATAAGTATAATTGAAGGGCTGAAATGGGACAAAAGCCTGGAACTGGGTTGTTTTATAATAATAACTATAAAGAATAATATGTAGTGAGACCCAGCAGAGAATTAAGTATCTGAGGGAACTGGGAATATATACCTAAATCTTAGAGTTCTTGCTTAAAACATTTTCTGATGTTTTTTTATAGTTATCCTCTTCCACCCAAAGATGTCCAGAACAAGAGGACACAGTCTCAAGCTGCGCCAGGGGAGGTTTAGGCTGGAGGTGAGGAGAAAGTTCTTCACAGAGAGAGTGGTTGGCCATTGGAATGTGCTGCCCAGGGAGGTGGTGGAGTCACCATCCCTGGAGGTGTTCAAGAGGGGATTGGACGTGGCACTTGGTGCCATGGTTTAGATAGGCATGAAGTGTAGGGTGACAGGTTGGACTCGATGATCCTTGAGGTCTCTTCCAACCTTCTTGATTCTTGATTCCAATTGCTTTTGTAAAATCCAGAGTCTTTCTGTCTTGCCTACCAATTCTATCTACATCCTCAAAGACCCACCACAACCAGTTACTATGGCATTCCAGTGAAACATGGTTTCTGGTACTTTGGGAACAAACTAGAGGTAGCACACAGACAGGGCATTTGGGGCCTGCCAATGTCTACCTGGAGATCCTAGGGGTCTGAATAGTTCTGTTATGGCATGCTGGGTACCTTCATCAGGTATTACTAGGGAGATGAGGACCCCAGCTTCACAAGGGCAATGCAGGAGCTGGTAGTTTTCCATTAGTATCTCATTGCATGGTGTACGCCTTCAGGCAGAGGAGGAGGAGAGGGACTGCACTTTGCTTCTTACTGAGCAGTCTTCAGTTGTATCACCCACTGGGGTCTCCAAAAGTGCAATGAATACTTCTTCCACATCTTCTCCAGAGGAAAAAAAGATAAATATTCATCTCAACCCAATGGAAGTGTTCTCCAGGCAACTCATCACAGAAAGGAAAGGACCCTTCTTGTCACTCAGGGGGCTCACACTACATCCCAGACCCACAAGCGAGGTGTTGTCATGAGAAATGGTTGTCAAACACCACAGCGACAAAAGATGCATATCAAAGGAAAAGAGCACAAGACAGATGTAAAAAATAATTCTGCAGCTGTTGGTCTCAGTTCCCAGCTCTCTACCATTTTCCCGTAATTCACAACAGCTGCTGCATAGACATTGTGGCATATTTCCAAACTCTTCAACAGAATCTCTTTTACTCTGTAAGAAAACCATCATTTCATTTTAATTTCCAGATGCAGAAGAAAACAACAGTAGCTTCTGGATGGTTTAATCCATAGTCTCCTAAGTCCCGATAAGGCTTTTAGAAAAAGCACCTGGAATTTGCAAAGGTGAGAGCTGCCCTCAAAGTTCAACGCAGCTATACTGGTGTAACCCAGAACAGTGAGCACACAAGGCACCAGTACAGCTAAAACTGCTCAGTTTGGCATAAACATCGCACTTTCCAGACTCTGATAGATGGGAACCCTTCAGACTACTAAAGCTGGCGGCAAAATATGAACACAGGTCAGCAGCAACCTAAGATGGAGTGAAGGAACCCTGAAATTCTCTTGGCTGAGCAGTTCCTGCAGGTATCCTAGCTTCACGTGCCTCAGGTGTCTCAGTATGGGACGAGAGCAGTAGCTGCTCATCTCATGTGTAAGGAGTGATTTTACACTTAGCATTCTTGGTGCTTTGAGTAGTTACACCATCCATTTAACTAATTAGCAGTATCAGTCATCAGGAGAAGGGACAATGATCAGTGGCAGTGCTTTGACTTGGAGATCATTCTTAAACATCGTCAGCGTCCTGCCAGAAGCCAGTTACAGGAAAATGAGAATGGTGACAGTATGATGCAAAAGGACACCAGCAGAAAGGCCTTTAAGGAAAAAATGAAAGATACTGAAGAATAGCTCTAAAAGGTATTATATGTTAAAGTAGACATTCAAATTGATGCTTATCATTACTTAAACTTAAACGTTATTATTAATTTTATTATTAACTAATTGTAATAGGAAGTCGTGTTGGAATCATCTAGAAACACATCAGACTTAATTTTTAAAATCTTCACTGAAGAAACACTAAAAAATACTATTTATATGATTCTGCTCTACTGTAAGGATTTTTGAATGCTACAGAAGATAAAAATGAGAGAAGACAAGAATTCTTAGAAATGGTAGTTTGAGACCAAATGCACAAAAAAACCCCAAAACCAAATAACAACCCCCCCCCCCAAAAGCCCAAACCAATGCACATTAGGGAAAATTAATAGAATGCATAAGTTAATGGGTGCTTGGAAAACAATCATGCTTCACTGAAGTGTCCCTGTGCCTGATCCCCAAAGAAGCTTCTCCCTGTCATAACAGTGCTGAATATCTTATCTTTGGGTAGTTTATTTCCTTTGTAATCTCCCAAGTATAAAAAATTTGAGATATTTGTGTTTTTAATGCAAATGAAAAGACAGGACTAGGTAAGCCTTGTTTTCATCAAATTTTCATCAAAATAAAACCCCAGATCCCTGGAGCTTCCAGCCTTTGGCTATCCAAAGCTAATTTCAGAAATAAACATAATCATTTCCTGACAATTTGAAACATCTGGTCAACATCTTAGAGAGTAGGCCAACATCTTAGAGAATAGGAAGAAGTATTGTTGAAAAAAAATTTAAGATAGTGCCCACTGCCTAGCTAATCATTGTAAGGTCTGATTATTTCCTATTCTGTTCCCCCATGCTCAGATATCCCTTGTTGGGAAGAAGTTTTGTTCAAATCTCCAAAACCATTTACATGGGGTGAGTAAATAGGAATGAGAGCATGGGGAGCTAGGGGAATTTATTTTGTGGGCTTGAAGGGAATAATCTGCCATTAGCAGATTATGCTCACATAAACCCCAGTAAATATCAAGTAGTGAAGTGACAAAGTCCAAAATGCCTGGAAAAAAAATTGTTGTTGGACACAGCAAAAAGAAAAATGGCAAGAAGAGTCAGTGTAAAATTAAACCAATCAACCAATAATGCTCCCAAACACCCAAACAAAGACAACTTGTCTTCTCCTAATACAATGTGCCAGTCCTAATGTCATGGCTCATTTTGACCTCCCAAATTTGCAGGACAACATACCCTGTGAACCAAACTTTAGTTCATAAACTCATTAGCTAAGAATGAAACAAGGACTCAATCTGCCTTTCAAAGACTAGCATAACTTGTTAAGTTTCTAATCCACTCCTTCATCAATTCACAAATTCCTGAACTCACAAACTTAGCAACTCATACATTCTCACATGCTTATGTGTAAGACAGGTCCCCAGCCAAGGGTGAGAGTGACCCTCCTTCCTTCTCTGTCATGATGTGAGTGTCCCTGGTATGTGACCAGGGAGCACAAGAGCCTCAGCAGTCCTGCTGATACTGGATCCACTCCAAAAGTTTTTTTTGGGTGAGTTGACATACCTCCCAGCTTGGAATTTTGGTCTATACAATCTCTATACGCCATTAGAATAAATAAACTGTCCATAGGGACTGCTGCAAAATGTGGGTGATAATGGCTGCAGGTGGTAGTGGCTCTTTATCTCTTCCTGTCCATTGTGTCAGTGTACATGTTGCTCCCACTTTCACCTGGTGGCACCAAGCATAGTCCAGCTTTAGCATGAGCTGTGTGTTAAGCCAAAATCTGAGCAAGAGTTCAGTGAACAGCCACGTTTAACCCTTCCCTTCCCTTCCCTTCCCTTCCCTTCCCTTCCCTTCCCTTCCCTTCCCTTCCCTTCCCTTCCCTTCCCTTCCCTTCCCTTCCCTTCCCTTCCCTTCCCTTCCCTTCCCTTCCCTTCCCTTCCCTTCCCTTCCCTTCCCTTCCCTTCCCTTCCCTTCCCTTCCCTCATTTTCCTCCTGTCTGTGTTTTGCTCCTTCCCAACACCTTGCATTCCCAAAGTCAGCATGTACCTCCTGTTCTAAGGCTTTAATAGTTTTCCTCATTTGCTTGTCCCACAGTTTTTACCTCCTCTTCAATCATACTCGAACTTTGACAGTGGTTTTGGTCCCACAGGACCTTCCTGAGACCTAGTCCAGCCATCCTCTCAGCTGGTCCATACTCAGTTTTTTCTTTAATCTCTCTCTACTTCAGTCCTATAAAAAACACAGAAAATCCAAAGAGAAAAGAAATCAGCATCTCATGTCCAGGCATAAAAGAACATCTTATCTTAAACAGAAACTGTTGGCCTTGGAAGAAAAAAATGCTACAGCATCAGGCAGGAGTCTGTCTTTGTGGAACCTCTAGCCAAAATAGTGATGGGAAGGTGGTGATTCTTAATGCTGACTCTGGTAATGTTTGAAAGGAGGAATCCAAAGACACAAGCTGATTGGAAACAAGGAAAATAAAATGTCATTGAGCAAGGATTTAGCCAGCAACATCTACAAACATGAGTTTGTATTGAGGTATATATTAGAAAGGGAAATACACAGCTTAGAGGTAAAATTATTTAGAATAGGATTTTATCCATATCTATTGAAGCTTTTGTTTGTTTGTTTGTTTGTTTGTTTTTAATTCCAGGCTGTGCTCTGGTTCTGTATGAATAGAAGGATGTGCTATCCCCACACCAAAATGCAAATGCTCTGGAATAACACAGCCTCAATTACTCCAGTACAGAAGACACAGAAATTGGAAGGCTCTGGAAGAACGTGAGTAAAGCTGAATTATGAAGAAATATACTTTGAAGAAAAAAAAATGTGCCAATGTGATTCTTTTCCTTGCAGCACTTCTTTGCCAAGGCACTGTTCCTAAACATGCTGGGCCCCTCTGGGGACTGCTGTATATGGAATACAGTTAGCTTGTTCCAACAGACAGGGCATGCTGGCTGTCACTATTGTGAATATGAAATTTATCTTTCTACAAATGACATACAGGCTTAGGAAGCCAGCAAGAAGCCAGACCTAGGAAAACAGACCTGGAATCCAGATCCCCTAAATCTTAGACCACTGCTTTGCACAGGGACCTGTCATTTTATCTCTGACTAGGTTCTTAAACCATTTCAATCCCCTCAGCATCAGCATAGGACTTACAGGACAGCGCAGCTTCTAAGGACCAAGAACTTTCATAAATCCAAAATAAATCCTCTGAAATCACACCAGCAATTGAGCGATTGGGAAAGTTATTACTCTTGAGCCCCTGTGCCCTGTAGAGCTGAAGTCTAAACGAGAGGATGTTCTTAGGCAGCTGTATTTAAGGTATTTAAGAGGGCCACCATCTATTTTAGCTTCTAGCAGTATTTATTAAAAATGACAATTTGTGGTTCATGGGAATTCCACTGCTGAAAAGCAGATGATAACAAAAAGCAAAAATACTAATTTTCGAGTAGCAAAATTCAGTTGAGAAATATAAAACCACATCATTTTGTCTTGGTTTGAAACTAACTTGTTCTTTGGTGTGTCAGAGGTGTCTTATATTCCCATTTTTCTCAACAGCCTGGGCTTGCCTGACCAACTTTGCCTTTGCCCCAACAGTGCACTGTATGACCTTAATGGCACAGGAGACTGCCCACCTGAGAGTAATTTGAACTAAAAAGTAGCAACATTTCAAAGCAAGCTGTCTCAACTCAAGCCTAAAATCTCCTAATGAAGTAAGAGGGTTTTTTTTTTGCCTAGTATTTTTTTATTAAGAAACCATGTACAATTTTTTACTAGCCTGACCTACACTGAGAAAGAAATGTATCTCTAGATAATTGTTTCATTATTGGAGTTTAACTGGAAACAAATCTGCTAATTTTCCTTTAATCTCTACTTTCCTTCTCCAAAAGATGTTCAAAGGAATGATAATTCACACTAAAGTGATAGAAATCCAGTAATTTAAAAGTTATCTTTGGAGAATGATTTTTTTTTTTGGTCACACATCAGTGATTTAGAACAAGTCTGACATAGTTCATATTCATATCCACTCTTTATTAATTTTTCTGTTTCCATTTTTCTGTCATGTATATCATCCAATTCATCCAGCTCAGTTATCCAGAGTGTGCTCAGCTTTCATGAATTTTTCCTTTTATGTTCATAATTAATTTATACAGCAGTTTATAATGAAAGTTCATCATAAGAGAAAAACTCACAAAATACTTTTATGGAGTATGTCAGAAGTTTTGCAATTTAAACTGGGAAGCAGTAACTGTGAAGTCATTGCCAAACCCATGCTATATTTTAGTAATCTGTCCAGAAGATGTATAAACTGGAAGCAATAGGATTAAAAGAAAAAATTAAAAAATATATTCCCCTGTGGGGATTGAAGAAGAGACAGAAATAAGATTCTGAGGTTTGGAGACAACTACTGACACCAATTCTCTGTAAAGATAACAACAATAGAATAGTGCTGAAGGAATTGCTTCACTGTTTGCTGCCTGCTTTGGTATGTAGACACAGATAAAAAGGAACTGTAATACAACAATGGAACTAATGACAGTTTCCTGCATGCTGGGAAATCCCCTTCCAAACCACCAGCAAAAACACTACCACTAGATCCTTCAGCTAAAAGTCTTTAACTTGAACACAGCAGGTGTGAGGTAGTTGTATTTTCTCCAATACAGGAGAAAATAGTGTGTCATGAAAATAAGTCATAGGCCAGCTAGATATTTGTATATTTAAAACAACCCTTCTGACTCCCCAAACAAAATCCTCAACCAGCTGTTGCAGAACAGAAAGCACTAGTACACCTGCTCATAGTAAAATATCCTGCTGAATGAAGCCACCCAGCAATCTCAGACTCTCAGTGGCTTGCAAACCAAGACATGTCTGGGTTGTTGCCATAGTGCAGCTCTGAGGTGCACAGGCAGTGTGTGGGTTATTTGCTGGAGGGGATCACCGTCATCATTTGATCTGTCCTCAGTTTGATTAGATGCATAAACAAGCAGATAGGAGAGAGAAAAGTTAGATTTCACTCAGGAGGGCTCAGGAAGGAGCAGGACAGAAGAGAGCCATGAGATCTAGTACCTATAGTACTTTACCCAGTGCTCCAAGATCAATGAAAGCAGAAAGTGATGGGTGCAATTTGCAGAGCAGAGGTCCAACTTCAAAGCACAGAGTATCTCCAGGTGGAAGGGATTCATAAGGATCACCAAGTCCAACTTCCAGAACTCTCAGAACTAGGAACCAAATGAATCATAGAATAGAATCATAGAATCAGTCAGGGTTGGAAGGAACCACAAGGATCATCCAGTTCCAACCCCCCTGCCATGGGCAGGGACACCTCACACTAGATCAGGCTGGCCAGAGCCTCATCCAGCCTGGTCTTAAACACTTCCAGGGATGGGGCCTCAACCACCTCCCTGGACAATGCATTCCAGGCTCTCACCACTCTCATGGTGAAGAACTTCTTCCTCACACCCAGACGAAATGAAGAGATATGCTACGGACCTGAATATATTTTGTGTGACTTGGAAAGCCAGCTGACAGTGAAGTTTGTGCCATAAAGGACCAGCACCATATGAGCAGCTGAACTCTGATGCTTTACTTAACCTTATCAATTAATTACAGCAGAACTGAGAGTGTACCCATCATTTGTTCCATGAGTGGGTAGGAGGGACCAGTAAACCAGAACTGAAGATTGGAATTGGGAAGGCTAGCATAAAAAATTGTTCACACACTCAGACTTGGCAAGTATTTTTGCTGTATTTAAGTGGTAGGTACACCTTTTCTGGTACCCTTAACAGAGTATACTTGACATAACCTGAACATAAGAGGTTCTCACCATATTAAAATTGCTGGGAAATGTTCCAAGAAGTGATTGGAAATTCACTGAAATTTTGGTCAGATTAGTAACATTTTGTTTTGTTTTATGAAGCTGTGGTAGTTTTAGGCTGTACATTTAAAATTTTCCACAGATCTTGAACAGAAAGTGGTAGAATGTAAATAAATCACTATTGGGTGTAAAAAGGAAAATAATGATAGTTCTAAACAATCCCATTGGAGAGATATCTACCATAAGAATTGGTTTGGTAAGCAATCTTTCTCTCTTTTGGTTTCCTCTCTCTGGGAGATACTAACTCGCTCCTGCTTGACATTGGCTGCATTGTTTAGGCTAAGTTCTAACTCTCTCTGCTCTTTCACTTGTCCCTTTGTGTCCAGGGAGGTAACAGAGTGGGGGCAGGGAGTGGAGAAGCTATTAGTTCCCCTTGTTTATGGCCAGGGGGATTCTTGTCCAGTTTATCAACTGTAAATACCTGTAAATACTGTTTATTTTTTACATATTCATGGCATTCCATTGTAGATTGTAGCTTTGCTTGTAAATACAGCTTCATTTGCTTCCAACTGGGCTGGTCTGGCAAATGTAATGTTGGGGGAGAATTTTCATCCCACCACAGAAGCTTTGAAACATTACCCAAAATGTCAACATTTGTACAAACATTTGAAGCCCTTTCGTGAGCCCTTTTGAATGCCTGCACAGAACAGCAAGGACTACCTGCTGTCCTCTGTCAGAACACAGGAGCTGTGGGTGGACTCATTTATCCACTTTTTGAGGTGGGCAGAGTATGGAAAGCACTGTGGCCTCATGGGTTAGCTGGCTGGGCTGCATCCTGATGTGGGAGAGGAGGAAACAGGCTGTGCCAGGAAAAAGGGTGGTGCAAACTGTTTCCCTTTTGCAACAAGGAGGAGGCCTGACACTGTGAGTCAGAGTTCCCAGGGCAGCTCAGCTATGTTTCTCCTTTATATAGGTTGAATTGTTTGGTGGAAAGCCAATGTTCTGGGTTTGTTTTAGAGAGAAACAGTTACATTCTTTTGTTAGAAGGATCTGCTCTGGGTTTCCTTTGGTTTAGGGTGGTAAAGCTTCTTCATTGTATTATGCAAAGATTGGAATGTTATCCCATGAGATTCAATACCAGTATTTGAAGAGAGTTCTTTCCATTTAGCACTGCTACAACGAAGTGTAACTGACTGTTGCGTTAGTCAACTTTCCAACTTGCTTGACAACTGAAAAACCCTGCCATTTAACTCAGCCTCTTTCCTTGCTTTTATCTGTCTCTGCAGAGATCCTTCTGTTCTGTAGCTATGAAATGAAATTAAATGAAATTAAATGTTTTGGAGCTGATGCCTTCTCCATTTCTTTGGCTGGTATAGTTTCTCACCACATTAATGGTAATAATAGTCAGTGTAAAAGCAAGCCTGAAGCATCCTTGGGCTTTACTACAATAAATATGCCCTATTAAGCAGCCTTCTCCTACACATGTACTACCTTTGTGTGTATGTAAGGTTTGACATATTTTGCCTCTAAAAGCAGAATTATATTCTAGATATAAATGATGCCTAGTTGCCTCTCATTTAGCTCTTAGGTTTCTAGCTTCTCTTAAGCAGTATATTATAACATCTGAAGAGATTTGCCTAAGTAGTGGAGCCTACTGCAGAGCAGCTTAGATATGCTCTCTGGCAGGAGTGGAACAGAAGCAAATGGATGGGCTGTAAGAAAATACACAAACTGATACTGGATAGAGTAGATGGTGAGATGATAACACTAGTTAAAAATATAATCCACCAATGACTCAGCTTCTACTTGGGCAGCTTCCTAACTATTCAGAATACTATCAGTTCAAACTCCATGAGCTATCACATACATATCAAAAAAAAAACCACATAGTGAGTCTCATGGCTAGAGCAGGGGAGAGAAGAACCCAGGCATCTATTTCTGACTTAGCCTCAGATTTGGTGCAGAATTTCAGGTAAATTGAACTCTTTATGTTCCCTTAACTCAGTCTGCAAAGTAGAGAAAGAATTCCCAGCTCTGCTGTAAAATAAAAGTATCGCTTTTAAGAAGTTAAATGAAAAGCAAATATATTGAAGTTAGTTCTAAATCACTACCTCCTTTTCCTGTAGCTACTAGTAAATTGCTCCCTGCAAGGAAAGACAAAATGAGTTTAAAGTTCAGTTTCTCCTGGAAGTCTCTTGCTTGTGAGAAGGAGAGGAAAGGAAAGGCACCAGCCACATAAAAGCATTCACTGTGGAACTGCAAATGAGCCTGCACAGTGTTTTATCCTTCACCAGTCCTCTTTGTCTCCTTCTCTTCTGACTGCATTCTTGGAACATCTTGTACATGAATTTATAAGACTATTTGTTTTATTGCCACACTTTTAACTGCACAGACCACATTGCAGCCTGAGAATTTCATTTAAAAGCAATGGCAAACTGTGTTATTTTGGTTAACAACAGTTCTAGTTTAAAATGAAAGCCATGTGTTTTTTCATGTTACTTTTTTTTTTAAACAAACAAACAAACAAACAACACTACTTTGGCAGAATCAGGACATGAAAAGTAACTCAAAATTTGAACTGTGTGAAGACTGAAATGTTATCAAGCAGGGCTGAACTGGAAAGTATACAATGCAGCATCAATTACAAGTAGTCATGCATTTTATATATGTAAAATACAGAAAAGCCATCTCAGCTTTCCTCACAGTAAAGAAATATCTTCTGTAACACAACAATTATAAGCAAACATAGTTCACCTGTTGATAAACAGAACTAACATCAGTCAGAAATATTTAGAAACTGAGTAATGTTCTTGTTGGAAAATGAGCTGGAAGTCGTAAGCTGTGCCTGGAAGACAGTACATATGGGCATCAGTCCAGCACCATGGGTGTAAATAGCCCTTTGCAGGTAAGGTCCCTCCAGGTCTCTCACTTCAGAAGGCATCAGCACCACTTATCTGCTAAAAGTGTTGGATGTGCTGCTCATCTGGTTATCTGAGTAACAGAACAGGATGGAAGCTCTGCAGGCACAAGTCCTGCAGCAATCCTTTTGCACCAGCTAATATTTCTTTTTCGCAGGGTAAATTTCATTTCATGGAAAAAGTGACAAACGTCAGAGAACTAATCTAAGTACAGAGATTTCATCAGCAGGGCTTTGGTTATTGTGGACTGCATTACTAAGTAGCAGGATCCATAAAACTATATTGTAAATAATAAATATATTTTCAAAACTATATCATTAAAATGACATAATAGTTTCCTTGTTCGAATAACTCAAATATTCTTGACATAAATGGCACAGGAAATTATTATAGAGAAAATATAGACAATAATTACAGAGAAGGATTACAGGTTAAACACGTTAGTCAATGAAAGAAACTAAGAGATTTTTAAAAATATAATTAGGAAAAATGAATAGGGATGACAAACTCAGGAGCTGCAGGGCTCTACTTCATGATGCAAAAAGATGTTTCTTAGAGAGCATTAATGCAGTCCCTAAGCAGGAAAGTTTATGGTATTGGTGTTTTTTTATGAAACAAAAGTCTGTTGAAAAGGGTATTAGATGCATTTTCTCCATAAATATTTAAATTAATTTGGTGCTTCAATTTTATGGATTATTTTCTACATTTGTTCATTTAAATGGTACCATCTGCGATATGTTTGCATAAAATTAATTTCAGACTCACTATGAAATATTTATTGAAAGTAGTTCTGAATTTACTTTGGAAAATATTCACTCTAGAAATCTGATAAAAGCTCTATTATTCAACCAGGTAAAAGAAATTACCAGGCAATATATAACCAAAGATGCTAGCCTCATTTTTGGCTTTCAAATAGCAAACAGAACATACAAGAAAACAAAATACTGTTTAATGTTTTCCAGTAAAACTTACACAGGAAAAAAAGAAGTTACATAAATTGCATGAGGCTGTTATAAATTACATGACAGGCTGTCAACAAACAATGCTATTGCTCTTTTTAGTCTTCTCTAACATAATCACAGGAGTCTGGACAGTATTACTGGTATGTATGTGGATGCTGCTGCACAAAAATATTTCAAATTTCATATAATGGCTGTTTCAGGTTTTCCTTACCACAGCTGATACACAGTTCCTGAGTCTTTCAGATGTAAAGGCACTTTCAGGAACAACCAGCTTTGTAATATAGCACTATAGTAATATAGTACAGTGTGTCTGTATTCCTGTTCAAATCTGAGATATAGAAATACCCAGCTTTCACCAAGTATTTAAGACCTATGTTAAAAATGGTGACAGCTGAAAGCTCCTTTCTCTGTCATATATTGGAGAAAAAGATATATATTGGAGCAAGGATATATGTATATATATATGTGCATACATGGATATATAGCTAGGTAGGGACTTTTGCAAAGGCATGTAATGACAGGATGAGGAGTAATGGCTTCAAACTGGAAGAAGATAGATTTAGATTAGACAGTAGGAAGACATTCTTCCCCATGAGGGTGCTGAGGCACTAGAACAGGTTGCCCAGTAAAGTTGTGGAGGGTCCAACCCTGGCAGTGCTCAAAGCCAGGCTGGATGGGCCCTTGTTCAACTTGCTCTAGTAGACATACCTGCCCATGGCAGGGAGGTTGGTACTAGATGATCTTTAAGGTCCCTTCCAACCCAAACTATTCTACGATGCTATGAAAAAGTTCCATGTATATTCAACTTACAGCTTTGCAAAATATGTTCAAGAAATTGGTCTAAAAAGAAAGTTTTGTCCATTAAACCTGTTTATTCTGCCTGCCTTGCCTGTCCTCTGAGCTTCAGTGCTCTGGAACAGGGGAGGCTTGGCTTTCTCTGTTTGCCAACAGGCTTAGATTTTCAGTGTGTCTCTGGAAATACTGAACTCTTCCATCAAATAATATTAAAATTGGCTGAAGAATGCTTTTTCAGATTGTATGGTAATGATGAACTGGTTAGTGCTTAAGAGCTCCGTGGCTGGAAAAATATGAAGTGTTTAAATGGCTATGTTGGATCACACTGATTTTTTTTTCTTACATATGGAAGAATATAAACTACATGATTCAGCACAAAGAAAGGCAACTTATAGATGTCCAGCAAAGGTCTTTTAACAAGACCTTGACCTCAGAAAAAAAAATTGAAAGGAATGGTTTATATTTAGCTCTTTTATCCTTGAACATAGTTCCCTGTAATGTCTTGTACTGAGGCTGGACTTAATATAGTCTTACTTTCCCACCTTACAAACTCTTCTAAGTTTCCCTTTAAAGAGTTACAAATTTTTGTGTCATCCATTGTAAAAGGATAAAAGTGTATACAGCAACATGACTCAATTAGAAATCATTAAAACACTTACTTAATAGCATGAGGTCTTGCAGACAATAACACCATTTGCTACTTCTTTTAACTTAGGAGGCTGTCCAATGTTGGGACCTATAGAAAGTAAAAGCCAGAGAATTGAACACATCAGCTCCCCCAGCAGCTACACACTCTGAAGAGAAAGACTAGGCAGAAGTTGACTGGATATGTTGAGAAACTTGTTTGTCAAAATTAACCTATTGTATGGTTTGCTTGGACCCATGTCAGTGAAAGGATAGCTAATTGGGATGAGGCAGCTTTGTATTAGAAAAGTACCTAAATTGACTATGTAACAGAGTAGGAGGCTTATGCTTAAGCTCTTGCTTTGCTTTTGCTTGAGCTTAGTGCTTTGCTTAATTGCTTAGGCAATAAATGCTTTTGCCTTTCATAATAAGAATCTTCTCCTCTTGTCTTCACCTGGAAACACCATAACATGCAGCCTATGAGAAGAACACTACTGCTACAATTGTAAATGGTGACCCCAACTTACACAATTATAGAAAAGGAAGCACTATGGTTGAATCAGCTTTCAGTGCATTCTTAGGATTAAAGAGCAAACTCTTTAAATTAAAAACATTCCCCAGAAAATCAGTGACCAAATCTTCTCAAGCAAAATTGCCAAGGGAGGACAAGGGGAAGATATTTTCTTCCTACTAGGAGCAAATCTACTTCTTCTGTCAGAGGTTGTCATTGATTTTTGATGGAAGAGTCTATATATCTCTGAAAAGCAGAGGCATAACTGATACTCATCTTTAGAAGGTGAAGTCAGTCCCTACAGCTGCTGAGCTACTTGATGATCAGCACTGTTCAGGATGAGCAGCTGCATCACATAATCACAGAGAACAGGGAAGTGTTTCCTCCCTCCTCTTTCCCCCAGTCTGCATCCCTCTCATTAGAAAGGAAATAAATGTAGAAAGAGATGAGTAAACTCCTCTCATTATCAACCCGAGAAGCACAGGACAGAAGCAGAATCACGATGACTATAAATATTGTTAAGGTTCAGTAGGTGCATACTCCCTGCACCTGATTCCTTCTGGCAATCTTTCCATATTAGCCTGACAAAAATCAAGAGCATCCACTGTCCTGAACAGAGGACACTGATAAGGAACAAGGTATCAGATAGTAGGAAGACAGACTATATCTGTCTGAAGAACTGAGTTTGAGATTATGAGAAGATGGGTTATAGGAAGCAAGGATTTACAGAAGTGCCTTTTATTGGCCTGCACCTGACCCAGAGGACTAAGGAGATGAGGGCTGACTTCTACAGGAGGAGTTCTAGGCTGGTGTCTAAGGAGCTTTGACTCTCATCAAAGAAATTCCCTCAGTGAAATCCTAATAGTAGAAGTGTAAGGTACCCAACACTTTGTTGGGCTTTATGTTTCTTTGCTAGAGGACTGCAACCAAGGATAGCAGGTTTGCTGTATTAATATGATGAACATGAGTAACAGCTCTAATTATATGAACGTTTTTCTCTGTAAAAGCTGGGGTGGGGGAAAAGTATCCTAAGAGATAACAAACTTAGGATGTAAATGAGGAGAATGTTAACTGTAAAGGAATAGTGATAAAAGATAAAAAATACAGAGATAGAAACTGCATGTCTACAGCACATTAAGTGTGTTGAGATCAGCTTCCATACACAAAATTCCTGTCTGAAGGCAGGTGCTCATGCCTGTTATAAGGTGCCCTTGAAATGGTAACTTTCTGTGAAACCCATATTTCATATATTACTATATTTTTGAAGAAGGCTTTAAAAGAGGAACCAAAATTACATATGACTTAGAAGTAAAAAGTATTCACTCAGTTTCCATTGGGAAGGTGTCAGGGGGAAGGGTCTTAAAGTATCTTCAGATATTGAAAAGAAGATTAGGAGTGAAGAAACATTTGTACTTAAATCCTTAAGAGGACTCTAGACTCTCTTTGTGTTTGGCATGAAAGGTAAACCTGTAGGAACACTGCTAAACATAGTATGAGCTGCTCCAGATCACGCTTTTTGTCTCAACACATTTTGAAATAAAAAGGGCAGTAAATCAGAGGTACATTCATAAAATGTTAAGACTGAAAATTTCCTACTGAGTCAGTTATTTTTTCCTAGATTTAGGTGAGAATTAATTGTGGGGAACTCGACAGTTTCTGGTTTGTATGAGGATGAAGACAAAGCCTGTCTGAGATGTCTTCAAAAAAAGACATCACCCTGAAACATCCACAGCTGAACATTCATGTGGGAAGGGGGAACCTAGTTTCAAGAGCACAGTCTGAAGCTGACCCAAACACCAGTTTACACTAATCTATGTGGACTTTCTGTCTTGTCCCTGCTGTACTGATTAAAAAAAAAAAAAAAAAGAATCCTAATCATCTGTCTTTCAAAGTCAAGGACAAGCCCTGCTAGAGCTAAAAGAGTATTATTATTTGCTGTATGCCCTCACCACCTTGATCATCACTTTTGAGAAGAACAGTTGTTGCACAGTTCCTGCTGAAAGGGCTGAAATTTCCTACCCAATGTGTATCTGTATTTGAGCATGACAGGTAGCAATTCCATCAAGATGTAATCACTGATATAGGTGGTATTTTCATTTCAAAACCCACACTGTTTTAAAATAAAGTGATATTCTTCTAATTATGCTGCTCTGTTAAAATAGATAGTATTTTAAGAAATCAAAATGGATACATATAGCAGGTGTAGACTCTAAAATGAAGTCCTAAGAACTCTGACATCACTTGTGGGCTAAGTAGCACAAATCTCTGAAAATATAAATTGTCTCTTAAAAATTGATTTTTCTCTTTTTCAAAGAAATAGGACTTTTCCCATAATTTATAAACAGGATCAAAGAAACATTTGATTAGGAAAACATTTTCTCCTTATCCAAAGCACTCAATTAGATTTCATGTCCTGATTAATTGCTAGAATAGAGTAACTGTGAAAAAAAAAAGAAAGTTTGGAATTTTGTCCTGGTTTGAGCTCTTCCAGCTCAGGACAGAAGGTAGAATTTACCCCAAAGGAGCAAATAAAAACACTCACACAGAATTGGAAGTTAAATAGAAATATTTACAAAAGTAAACAAAATACAAAAGGCATTAAGGGAAAAGGATACAGTATCACAGTATATTAGAGGCTGAAGGGACCTCAAGAGATCATCAGGTCCAACCCCCCTGCCAAAGTAGAATCACTTAGAGTAGTCCACATATGAATACGTCCAGGTGGGTTTTGAAAGTCTCCAGAGAAGGAGACCCCACAACCTCCTGGGGCAGCTTGTTCCAGTGCTCTGCCACCCTCACTGTAAAGAAGTTTCTCCTCATGTTGAGGTGAAATCTTCTATGTTCAATCTTGAACCCATTGTTCCTTGTCTTATTACTGCACACCACCCAAAAGAGCCTGGCCCCCTCCACTTGACACCCACCCCTCAGATACTGATAGACATTGATGAGATCCCCTCTCAGTCTTCTCCAGGCTAAACAGCCTCAGGGATCTCAGTCTCTCTTCATAGAGGAGGTAGGCTCCATCACGCAGCAGAAAATAGCTTCTCACCAGCCAGGCCTTCCTCCTGCATGGCCGAAAGCAAAAGCACCAGCTAAGAGCCAAAATGCCCAGAGCCAAGAGAGAGCTGACCAGAAAGTCTGCTCCGTATATAGGAATAATACAGGAAAGGGAATGGGATTATATATTACAACATCCAGGGCCTCCCTCTGGGGACTTTCCACCCCTCGGGGGAGTTTCATCCCTATAGTGTACCAGTTAATCCTTAACCTACAACAACTCTGAAGTGACTTCCACCTGTGATTTGCAAGCTTGTTGCTGATAGAGGAACAGGTACAGTGTCCTGAGCACACCGAAAGAAGCATTTGGCACCACACCAATTCACATCAATGGAATTGCTGCTGAGTAAGGATGACCAGTAGCGAGTACTGCAAAAATAATCTGTCAACCTGCTGCTTATACTCAACACCTCATTTCGATTTGAAAACTTTTGCCTATCAGTGCCTGTCCATATTATGATGCTTCAAAAAGAATGGTTGGTGTTGCATGAGCAAATCAGTACAAATGTAAAGTTCTACAAATTACTTCCAGTAGTTTGAACAGGATTGAAAAGAGAGGTTTTTAAATTTCCAGTAGTTTACATTATGTTTTCTGAAACTTTCTGTATTTAGTATAAACTCACTGAATGTACTTATTACAAAAATCCTTGTGTTCCCTTGGCAATAGCTTGCTGCTTCCCTTTCCATTTCAGCTGCACTTACAATTTTCTGCTCCAATTCTGATACTCCAGCATGTACTCTCTTGCTGCCAGAAACAGAACTGAATTCTACCAGCTGCCTGTAAGGGGTTAGAGTAGTGATTTCTCCAAATAGTTATCTAATTTAGCAGCAATATATCATCCAGATTTTAGCATTAAAAGTATTTTGATAGTAATGTATATTATCAGTGTCTTAACTGAGTTTAAGTTGGTTAACAGAGAAACTACAACTCATGTTTTACAAATGACATACTGAAACAAAGTATTTTTAGTACTTTTTTAATAGGGAATTTTAAGTAATTTTACGACCAGGAGTTTAGAAACTGTCCAATTTTTTAGAATAGATCCAGGTTAATTTAACAATGCCACATGGGTAAAACTCCATAACAAGTGTCAACAATTAGGAGGTCTGGGAGGTACAAAAGACACAGTGTCCTTGGATATTCCCAGTTTCTTTTATCTAAGGAGGTAAACAAATGAGGAGGATAGGGCAGCTGGGATAACTGATATCCCGTGGAACATAAGTGTTGCACTGACTTAGGCAGGAGAGCTATCTAAACAAGAACCTGTGTGCATTAGCATCTGTGTAATTTTTTCCTACTACCTCATTAGCATTGCAAAATGCAGACCAATGGGATTTTGACAGTCAGCCAGCTCCTGCATGTTGCCATTACCCTTCCTCTCATATATTTCCTGTACTTGCCTCACATATCTGTACAGACTAACAGAGTATCCTTGACTATTTTGAAACTGCTATATAAATAGTATATTGAAAAATAATGCACAAATAATTCAAACTTATCAAGGAATGTGGTATTTATTGCATGACTAAGCCAGCAAATGCAAATCTGAAAAGAAAATAGCTTCTAATCTAAGTATTCATTTGCTGATGAATTAAAATCACCAAGTTATTCAGCACAACTCAAAATGAAAAAGCTGACATATCATTTATTGTAAAGGCCAGGGCTATACTAGGAATGCCATTGTTTCCCTTTCTGCTGGTCTCACACATTCTTTTTAATCTTGATTATTTGTCACCCGGTTAGGGACTTCTTATGGTAATGAAATCCTTTTGTCAGTGATGTAACTGGAGCCTTTTGCTGCATTTTCCCTTCCTACATAAGTTACAGTCGTGGTTATAAACACTGTGGAGGCTTTTTTCTGAATCACACAATTGCAGATTGTTCGAAGGAGATACACGTTCCTGCTGTTGCTAGGTGGCAAATGCTCTTAAAGATTTTGCAGGCTAAAGATTTTTTCAAACCTTTAATCCTCCACATTTATTTTATAACCCACGGGAACGGTTGAAAAAACAACTACTCGCTGCTAGGATGATAGAAGATTGGAAAGAGATAAAACGTTTGGTGTCAAAGCTAATCTCATCCCTAACTACAGGTCAGTTTAAGACTTTCATGAGGAAAGATTATCATGTATCTGTATATTGAGAGGCTGCTCATGCCTTCTAAAACTAGTGTGCTAGCTCCTGTTTCGAACAGGGTCCTCGATGTGATGAACAAGCCTCAGCCTCACTATGAAAAATATACAGGTATGAAAGAAGAAATTCAGAGTGCAAGGAAAAAAGCCCAAATTATTGATACGCATCTAGGAACTGATCCTTTAGGCATTAATTCTGTCTGATATGTTACAGCAGCACTGAAAGTTTTGAAGAGTATATTAACTCAATGACAAATCTATACAGTGTTTCTATGAAAAGGCTCCTGTACTCTACTGTTTCTAGGGTATGATTTTGTACAACTGCATGTTAAGTCCTACTAATGGTTCAAGGTGAAACTGTATTTTTCCAATGGCCCTTTTGAAATAAGGCCAAATTCACAGCTCTAGCTAAACTGCTGAGACTCTTTACCTCCAAAAGCTGTTACAGTGTTAGACTCACATCCATACACCAGTAATACTTATTAAAGGACAGTAGAAAGAAACTCTAATTAAAGGAAAAAAATACCAGGCTTGATTGCGGAACAGCTTCAGCTTCTCTTGCAGTACATCATATCTGTGTGAAAGTCCCAACTCTCTGACTGTGATGTTAGTTCCTGCAGCTGTAGAACACCAAAGTCTCTGACTAGCACAGTACTTGCTGTACTTGCTTCCTCCTACATGTCTCCCTTGCAGCCTGGCCCTTATTCTCACATCACTTGTGCTCTCCTTCAACCTTCCCTTTTTTCATTTATTCCTGCTCCTTACGTTTGGCCCCTATACTAGGCACTCAAAAAATGTTCCTGTTTAATGTACCTGGAGGTTTCTGAAAATTTAGTAGTTATTCTCTAAATAAATAGTACAAAATGTATACAAAAAAATCCAGGTTTTGGATATCAACTCTTCAAATAAATTCAGGCAAACTCTTACTGGGACTACAAAAGGCATTTCTTTGACTATTCCATCCCATGTACATACATGTCATTAAATTTTACTTTTGTGAGCCAGCAAGTATCTTTTCAGCAAAACAACAGCAAGAATTATTCAGTCTTGAGAAGTGATTTTTTTTCTCTAATCACGCTTTTTAAAAAATAACACCCACAGTTCTGTCATTTCTTCTGAAAATTACATGAACAAGTCATCCTCAGATGACCACCTGTCAGAGAACCACACCAGATTTGGAAGTTGAGAATATTTGTATACAACCCAGAGCATGGGTCTTACAATGGAAAGTCTTGAAGTCCTGAGTGGCTAGCACTGGAGCAGATCATTCCTTACAAATAAAGTCTTATATAATAATTAAAAAAAAAAAAAGAAAAAAGAAAGAAGAAAAAGGTAAAATCTTACAGGATTTAGAATAGTGCCCTTCCTCTTCCCTCTTAGACATGCATGTGCTAAAACCGCAAGTGGCTTGAGTAGGAAATGTCAGTGATAAGGCAGGATATATTCTTCAGATTCTCATTTTAATGATCTTTCTTTAAATCTGATTGGTTAACTAAAGCTTCCATGCTCTTTGCATTCAGCATACCACAGGAAACATACACTTTACATGGATATATTCTCAAAACCAAGATACTCATCACAAAATTCTCCCGATGGTACTATGGTTTATGAAGCATTCTGAGTCCTTACACTTCTTGGAGAACTAGTGTGGAGGGAGGCTGGCCCTTGCTCCAGTTAGAGAAGGATTCGTTTAGTCTTTGAGTTGGGAAAGAAGGTAAACATCTTGCAACTGAAGACTAGGCAGAATTTGGTTGGATGTGTTAAAAAGGTTGTTTACTCATTATAACCTATTGTATGCTTTGCTTAAACGCATGTCAGAAATTAACAGCCAATTAGGATATGCCAACTTTGTTTAAAGAAAAGTATATCATCTGTCTGTGCAACATGATAAACGTCTTCACTGGGGAACAACTGGGCCTCAGGCAGCCTGTGGAGATGTGTGCTTGCCCCCATCAAACTAGCACTATTCTTACGTGCTCTATGGAAGAGGCAGCTGAGCCACAATGGGTTATTAATATCTGACCATCCAAACTCCAGCCCAGGTTCCGTTCCTCTCTGACA
Source organism: Indicator indicator (assembly GCF_027791375.1). Classification (NCBI taxonomy): domain Eukaryota; kingdom Metazoa; phylum Chordata; class Aves; order Piciformes; family Indicatoridae; genus Indicator; species Indicator indicator. The sequence continues at coordinate 35,267,239 of NC_072015.1, read as the reverse complement.
GTCCTAAGGAACAGAAGTGTTCTGGAGGAGTACCACATTTGGCAGCACAGCCAAACAGCTGTTACTTGCTGAAGATTTTGACATCTACCACCTTGTAAGCTCAAAGGCAGCCACTGCTTGATATCACTGTCTGGCTCTACAGGCACACATGTATTCTGGATAAACATTCAGAATAGAAACAGATACTAGCTATAGTACTTTGGATTGGATGTGTCTATACATTATTTTTACATCTCCCTTTTCTTCATGGTTCCTGTAATAAATGCAATCCAATTGTGAAACTAGTAATTCACAAATTGACAAAAATATATAGTCACTGTATAGGCACATAAAGTGCTCTCTGTGCAAAAGAGAAAAAAAAGGGACAGTAATGATCTCTTTCTAAGTGAAGTATTTTACTAAGATATATGAAGATAACATAAAATATTGTTTGGGTTTATAAAGAAGGGAAATGTACTTTGTAATTAATAACCCCTAATAGTCAGGATTAAAAATATCAAGCAATAATTGCCTCCTATCTTTTTGACATTTCACAGATTCACAGACTGGGTTGGATTGGAAGGGACCCTCAAAGGTCATCTTGTCCAAACACCCTGCAGTCAGCAGGGACACCTCCAACTAGATCAGGCTGCCCAAGAGTACATTGAGTCTAATCTTGAATGTCACCAGGCACAGGGCCCCAACCACATCCCTGGGCAACCTGTTCCACTATTTTACCACTCTCATTGTAAAGAACTTCCTCCTTATGTCCAATGTAAATCTCTCCTGCTCCAGTTTAAAACCATTGCCTCTCACTTTATCACTACAAGCCCTTCTAAACAGTCCTTCCTCAGCCTTCCTGTAGGTTCCTTTCAGATATTGAAATGCAGCTCTAACATCTCCAGTCTTCTCTCCAGGCTGAACAGCCTCAATTCTTTCAGTCTGTCTTTCACAGGAGAGGTGCTCCAGCCCTCTGATCATCTTTCTGGCCTTCCTCTGGACCTAATCCAGCAGGTCCATGCCGCTCTTGTGTTGGGGGCCCCAGAGCTGGACACAGGTGAGGTGTCACCAGAGCAGAGGGGCAGAATCACCTCTTTTGACCTGCTGGCCATGCTTCTTTTGATGCAGCCCAAAATGGAATTTACCTTCTGGGCTGCAAGTGTACATTGTGGCTCATGTCCATCTTCTTGTTTATCAGTACCCCCAGGTCCTTTTCTGCAGGGCTGCTTCATCCCCCAGCCTGTATTGATCTTGAGGGTTGCCCCAACCTAGGTGCAGGACCTTACACTTTGCCCTATTGATCCTCATGAGATTCTCCTCAGCCCACATCTCCAGTCTGTTCAAGCCCTTCTGGATGGCATCCTGTCCTTCAGTTTTATCAACTACACCACTTAGCTTGGTATCTTCTACAAACTTGCTGAGGGTGCACTCAGTCTCACTGTCTATATCATTGATGAATATATTGAACAGCACTGATCCAAATAAAGACCCTTGAGGGACACTACTTGTCACCCATCTGGACATCAAGCCATTGACCACTACCCTCTGGATGAGACCATCCAAACAATTCCTTATCCCCTGGACAGTCTATCCATCACACCCATCTCTCTCCAGCTTAGAGAGAAGGATGTTGTGGGGGATTGTGTCAAAGGCTTTACAGAAGTCCAGATAGATGTCAATCTTCCCTTGTCCAGTGATGTAGTTACACCACTGTAGAAAGCCACTAAGTTGGCTAGGCAGGACTTGCCCTTAGTGAAGCCATGCTGGCTGTCTCAAATCACCTCTCTGTCCTCCATGTGTTCCAATATAGCTTCCAGAAGGATCTGTCCATGACCTTCCCAGGCAGAGAGATAAGGCTGACAGGTCAGTAATTTCCAGGGCCCTCTTTTTCACTCTTTTAAAAATGGGTGTAATGTTTTCTTTCTTCCAGTCTCCAGGGACCTCACCTGGCTGCCAGGACTTTCAAATATTATGGAGAGTGGTTCTGCAACTAAATCAGCCAGTTCCTTCAGAACTTTGGGATGCATCTCATCAGCTCCCATAGATTTATGTGTCTTGAGGTTCTTCATGTGGTCCTGAACTTGATGTTCCCTTATGGACTTTATCCTGCTGGTCGGCACCCAGTGGTGCATCGACTTTGGAGGGGGACCGAGCAACACTGCCAGTGAAGAGTGATGCAAAAAATCATTGAGTACCTCACCCTTCTCCTCGTACGTTGACACCAGCTCTCCATTCTCATTCCTCAGAGGGGGTATGTTTTCTTTAACCTTTCTTTGCTGGTTGATGTACCTGTAGAAGCCTTTCTTGTTATTCTTTGTGTCCCTTCCGAGGCTCAGCTCTAGCCATGCCTTAGCCTTCCTGACCTCATCTCTACACAACCGGGCAGTGTCCCTGGTTACCTGTCCCTGCACTGTCTGTGCAGTTCCCTCTTGTTCTTATTTTGACTAGCAGGTCTCTATTCAGCCATGTTGCTCTCTTGCCTTCCTTGCCTGATTTCTTATGCATGGGGATCAAAAGGTCTTGCATTCTAAAGATAAATGTCCTTAAAGATCTGCCAGCTCTGCTCTGCTCTCCTGTCCTTGAGGATATTTTCCCATGGGATACTACTAACTCCCTATGGAACTGGAAGTCCACCTTCCTAAAATAAAGAGTTCTGAATCTGCTTCTTGCCTGTCTCATATCCCTTAGGACCACAAACTCTACCAGTGCACGATCAATGCCCCAAAGCCCAAGATTTTTAGTTGTCTTTAAAATTACCTATCTCACAAGTTGACTGCAAAACATCCCCTGTGTAATAAAAAGAAATATGACTTTGTCAAATTTTAGAGGGAACTGGAGGTAATCAAGGGAAAAATTTAATCTTAGAGTGGATTCCTACATTTCATCTGGAAAGATGATTCATGCACTTTCTGCTCCCACACTGCTCTAACTTTACTTTCACCTGGAGGAAAGAGGAATGCTCAGCCCACTCAGCTCTGCTTTCCAGACTGCATCTGGGAGATACGGAAGCAACAGAGGCACTGCTTCCTCTCACTTCTGGACATTTGGGATGCTCTCTATGGGAGGATAAAGAGCAATTACCTGCTCTTGGAATTCATCCTCCAAGTGTTATTAATTTAGATAATTCCTGCATCTTATCTGATTCATTATATGCATACATGTAAAAGCGATCATCATCAAAACTTACTGAAAAGCCCTCTGATCCCATCAGATGGCCTTTACCAGTATGTCCTTATTCTCACCGCAATTTGTGTTTCCTAGACCAACTGCTCTTTGTGGCCAGAAGATGTTAGGATCCTCTTCACAGCACACAAATTCAAACCTATCTTGACTGGTTAAATGGCATCTTCTTCACTGCATGTGCCTCAACAGCATATATGCAACAATTATAGCAACCTGTTTCCTAAGGGTTAGACACAAGGTTTCTTACAGTGGAAAACCTTTCTGTCCTCATCACTGACATCATGTAAGACAAAACTACCAAATTAGCAAAAATATTATTTAAATTGTTTCGTGTTCATCTCAGACCAGGGAACACACATGTCTTAGCTGGAAGGTAAGAGCAGGTGCTATCTAGTCTATGAAACTGAAGCTGCCTGACAGTCTTTTCAAACAAGACATGGTGCAGGTAGAATAAGATGTGCTTACTCATTAGTACATTTCATGTCATCCCCATCAAAGCTGAGTGGCCAGCATCCATGGTCAGAGGCCTGATGACACATAAACGCTTAAAACAGCCATCCTTCTTAGGAGTATTCTCTGCCAGAGTGTGGGGGACAATAGCTTAGAGAAAAGTCTGAGAGTTCTGGTGCAGCACTGTGCTTGATAGTAATGTTTCTTCCTACAAAAGGTGCTTCAGATAGAACAGTCAAAGTTGAAGAGCTAGATGAGGGAAAACTGGCCTATCTTCTGTGTGGGAACTTGTGGACAGAGGAGTCAGAGCTATCACATTCCTGAGTGAAGTCTGGAAATAATACGAGGAGGAACAGATTGACATGTTCATAGGGCGATGAGGATACGAATTGCTTCCTTCCCCTTGACCACTGACAAAGTTATGAAGTTTGATATGCAGTCCATTAGGCATTACAATTGTCCTCTCACCTTCAAAAGTCTTTCAAATGCATAGCAGAGATAACAGTGGTAGCTGCCCAGAGACTGCCATGACCAGCAGTCCTCATATCCTGCAGGTATGAGGGACATTCTTTTCGGGGTGATGAGCTGTCGCTTTCCTGAATATAGCATGTGGGCTGAAAATGATAGTATGCAAAATATTCTATTCTAAACTGCTACGCATTGCATATTTAGAGTGCTCCCTCAGAAATATGTGTTGGCATGCCAAAGGTGTGGTTGCAATCTATCACACTGGCTCGTTCAAATTGTCTTAACATAATTAAAAAGCAGAGTGAAGCTTCAGGCTATCATATTTGAAGCTCTCCTTAAGGTGTCTTTAAAGATGTTTGTAGCATGCCAGAGCTTTTCAACTGCGCTAAATTAAAACCCTCACATTACACATTCTGTTTGTCCAGCATAGGATCCAGAAGCAGTGTGTGTGGTTTCCATGTTTAAACTAGAAGCATCTGAAGAGGAGAATTAGGACTGTTGTCACTAGCACCACCCACTACTGCTTCTCTAGTGAAAATAAAGAAGAAAAAGAGAGTGGAAGACTGGGAACAGGACTTCTGTGTAGAATCATAGAATAGTTGGGTTGGATAGGACCTCAAAGATCCCCTAGTTACAACCTCCTTGTCATGGGCAGGGACACGTTCTGCTACAGCAGGTTGCTCAAGGCCCTATCCAACTTGGCTCCAAGCACTACCAGGGCTGGACTCTCCACAACTCCTCTAGGCAACCTGTTCCAGTGCCTCAGCACCCTCATGGGGAAGAATGTGTTCCTACTGTCTAATCTAAATTTTGCTTCTTCCAGTTTGAAGCCATTACTCTTCATCCTATCACTACATGCCTTTGCAAAAAGTCCCTACCCAACTATCCTGTAAACTCCCTTCAAATACTGTAGGGCTGCTATAAGGTCTTCTTCTCAAAGTGTTCTCCTTTCCAGGCTGAACAGCCCTAACTCCTCAGCCTGTCTTCACAGGAGAGGTGCTACAGCCCTCTGATCGTCTTTGTGGCCTTCCTCTGGACCAGTACTAACAGTTCCATATCCTTCTGGTTTTGGGGGCTCCACAGCTGGACATAGTACTCCAGATGGGATCTCACGAGAGTAAAGTAGGGGGGCAGAATCATCTCCTTCTACCTGCCGGCCATGCTTCTTTTGATGCAGCCCAAGGTATGGTTGGCTTTCTGGGTTGCAAGTGTGCATTGCTGGCTCATCCTGAACTTCCCATCAACGCAGAAAAGCATTGCAAAGTTCCCAGCATTTGTCCAATTTGTGTAGGAAACCATTTTTAAACTGCTAATTTTTTTTTGCCACTTTCTTTTATACTGAACTTGTTTTCGTTTTCAATGCAAAGTTAAAATATTTAAAATTCATCATTAACCTCTGCTGCTAATTTTGCTCTGAATCAGAAAACATAATCCCTGGGAAGCCTTCTCCATTACTGTGTTGAAGAAGACAGACAGCTGTCTTTGAAATTGGCTGACCATATCAAATCATAAACCATGTGAGAAATTAAGTGTGCATGTGCTTCTAGTTCATTTCTGATGTGAGTTGTAGATTCTCATCTATAGATGTTGATGACATAGATAATTTATATTATGGCAAAATAAAATAGTCAGCTAGTGGGGATTAACAATTCTGAACAAGGAAATTACTTCAAGTAGAAGGGAATAGGGAGAAGAGGGCTTTACTGATGCTTTGTCTGGTGTGTGCTTCAGTCTTTGTACCAGTGTATAGTCCTGGGGAGGCTTTGACCATTCCTGACCTTGGTACTCTACCAAAACATAAAATAAAACAACAATTGTTGCTAAAGATTTAGAATCCAGGCATTAAGAAGTAAAGGGAAAAGAAGTAACCTGAAAAAGGAATGAAAGATTGCTGTAAGAAAACGAAAACTTAGGAGAAAGAAAACCAACGAACCAACCACAACAATAACAAAACAAAACAAATCCTACTGCAAGAGATCTCAAGTGTGCTCTAAACCACTTTGATCAAGCATGACTAGTATTTGTTTCAAGTTCGCACTATCATTTAGATGTTTTTGTACCATGGCAGATTTAAGCCTTCAGTTCTCTCCTGTAGTACTTGATGTTATATATGAGATGTCATTTTAGAAAATACGAGACCGTGTTGGAAACCAATTTCCTGAAGAGCTAGGAATAGGGTCATATTGTTATCTAGGGTTACACTCACAGTTCTGGTAGTTTTATTTTTTAATAAATATAGATAACTCCATAGGACTCCAAAGAACAGCAAATGCTGTCCTTTATCTTATGTCTAGGTTTCAAAGGACAACAAACGATGTCCTTTATCTTATATCTAGGTTTCAAAATTGTGCAAAGATGCTTTGTGCAAAAGAGGTCAGAAACGTTTCTAAAGCCAGAAAATGATACAAAGTCCTTGATCTTACAACATAAAAAAGCCAAAGGCACATTTACAGAATTGTGTTGTCTGAGAGCTGAGCAGTCTAAGTTCTGATGAGGAAATGAAGTAGTTATGTTGAGAGGTGTACTAGTCCAGACCCTACATAGGGCTTGTTGGCTCACACACAGCACTGAGTTACCCCAGTCCTGGACTAGAGGTGGTTTGGTTCACAGCCAGTAGAACCACATTCTGTTTCTAAAATTTTGCTTAGACAAGCCTGCAGAAGAATCAGATGTACCAAATGCATACAACCAAATTAAACCATCCATGTTTTGAATCAAGGTTAAACTCGTGGGGAGAAGTTATTTCAGCCCTTTCTAAACCAGAATAACAACAACAAAATAATAAAACAAACAATCTACTTTCGAAATCACTTTTGCCGCCTTCTTGTTAGGTCAATTATAGATGGTCTGCGTTAGCACCAAGGCTGGGCAAACTCAGACACACAGGATAGCTGTTCTTTGAAAGCAGACGGTGTGTCAGGTATGGAACATAAACCACTGAAAGGCAGGATGAGCCTATTTTCTCCTTCCCTGGGGGACTACTAAGAGAAAAGCCGATGCAGCTCAGGTTAAGACAGGTCATCAGTTCTCCCAGGCGCTATAAACTACGCGAATTGTTATTTCGACACTCTCTCAAGAAGAGCACGGCTCCCCGACTTACTCTCACTGACATCCGCATCAGGGTCCTCGACTTCCCTACTGGGACCACCCTTCCACTGCTTCGGGCTAGCCGATGCCGCTGGGGCCCGAGGCCAGTTACCGGCCAGGATTCCTGTTTCATTGGGAGCCACCCGAACTCCTCAGTAACCGCCTTGTCTGGCTCCCCCACGCGTAGGTGCCTGTGGGGAGAGACTCTCTTTCCTCCCTCGCCTGTCTCGGGCGAGAGCGCGCAGAAACTCTCAGTGGGAACTGTGGCGTCAGGGACCAGTTCCGATCATCCCCCTCCGCCAGCCCCAGGGCTTAGGGGTGTGTAAAGAGGGCTGAGATGCTCTGGAAGAGGGCAAGGCGGGAAGGGAGGGGGCGGCGAGCAAGCAAACGGGCGCTGTCGCTTTAAATCCCGTCCCAAGGGGCGTGGAAGGGGCCGCGAAGGGGCCGCCGGCTGGGCGGTGAGGAGGCGGGGGCGGCGTGGAGAGCAGCGGCTGTCGGCGGGAGCAGAGTTGGTAGCGGAGGAGGCAGTACGGGTGGCGGCGGCGGGGGTGTCCCAGGCAGCTCCCCGCTATGGCCACGTCTCCATGTAGCAGCAGCGGCGTCTCTTCGTCGTCCTCGTCGGGGCTGGGCGCGGATGCGGGGCTGGAGATCCGCACGCGCTCCGTGGAGCAGACGCTGGTGCCATTGGTGTCGCAGGTAGAAATGCCGCCGCGGGAGACACACGCACACCCCCATTTCCCGCCTTGCCGCTGGCCCTCAGGGGTCCGGGGTTAGCGCTGTAGCGGCCGCCTCCCGGAGTCGGGAGCGGTCCGGTCTCTTCCTTCTCTCCCCGCCTGGTACGGAGCTTGGCCGCCGCCACTGCCGAAGTTTGCGAGCTCGGGTCGCGGTGCTTCGTAGCCCCTCTGGCCCCGACCTTTTCTCTCGGTTTCCTCCATCGCGTCCCGGGCCCCAACTCCCGATATCCCGCTGCCGGAGCGCCGGAATGTGTGTGTGGATGCTGCTCACACATCCCTCCCCGAGTAAAATTCCGAAGTTCCCCGCAAGGTCGCGGTGCCGTTGCATAACGCCCGTGGCGCGAAGGCGCTGCGGTGCCCGCGGCGGTGTGAGCTGCCGGGATGCGGTCGTGAGGCGGCGGCGGGGCGAGGGGCTGGTGGGCGCTGGGCGGTGGTAACCGTCGTCCGGCGGAGAGGCTGCACTGCCGGCCGAGTTCCCCGGCCGTCCCGGTGGCGTTCCGCATGGGAACCTTCACTGCGCACAGCTTGGCACTGAGAAGAGTGGTCGGCTTCCAGAGAGCTGGGGGAGCTTTGTGTTTTCGCGGTCCGGCCTGAGCGATCCGGTGATTCGAGTCCTTATCGCACAGGAGGGTAGTGCACGAATTTTAAGAAGTTAAATAATAGCCAAACTGTGTCTTGGTGACCTCTTAACGTGTCCCGCACAGTGCTAAATTATTTTGAATAAAAAACAGGCTTTCAAGTGGTTTTCTAAGTAATTATATGCCAACGACTTTGGTGTTTGTGGGTTGGTTTGTTTTTTGTTTTGGTTGGGTTTTTTTCCCAGATCTTCAGTCACAAAATATGCGTTTGATATAACAAATAAAATTGTTAAGTCTTGGAAAATAATGTATGAGAACAGCACAGCGTTTGCTGTGCAACATTTTTGCACTTTGAGCACTGATTATTAAAGTTGGTAAGTTGGAACCTATGTCTACAAAATTAACCAATGTGTAACAGCTATGCAAAAATAACAATTCCTGCTGAGGTCAAGTCATGTTTATACCATCACAGTCCATCTGGAAACAAACTGTTGTAAGCCTTGCTTTGGGTTTGTACAGCTGGGCTGCAGGAAGGGTTTGTGATGCGTAATTGTGCTTCTGTACTTATCAATGTTATTTGTCTTTCTCCGAACAAATCACAATCAGTTGGAAGAAACCTATTGAAGGAAGTAAACCACTTGTTCTGAAACAAAGTAAAATTAAAGTCCGATGAATTCTCTACTCCTGAAACATTTGAGAGAGGTAAAATATGGAGAACACTTTTAGGAACCTTAACAGCAAACAAATCCCTCCTGTTGCAAAGGCTGAAATTAATTGTGCATGTTAAATTCTTACTTTTAATAAATTTCTGTGAATATGTGCACATTCTTACTCCTCTGGAACACTCTTGAAGAACAGTGACCTGATTTCTCTGTGGATTTGTTGTAATATGTCATGTATAATTTTTCATTGACCACAAAACCTGTGACTGTCTGCCAGAAGCACGAAGCATCTTTCACATCCCCTGTAAACACTGCAAGAGCATTTGTGAACACTTGGAGCTTACTGTTTTCCTAGTAAAGCACTGCAAACTTTAGACAAGCTTGTTCCCTTGGAGGGTGAGTGCTGAGCGCCGTTCAAATTCAGGATGAAGTTGCTGATGATATCAGCAGTAGCTCCCTACACTTGCCTGATAAAATGCCCCACTTACTGTACTGATTAATCAGTTCTGTTTGTACTGTTTCATGTGGATTGTTCAGTAGAGGTCTCACTGGGTGGCTTTATTTGGGTATTTACACAGAAAGACTTTATAGAGTACTTAATCTCTCAGTTTTTGTATTCTGCTATGTATCAGCAGTAATGCTCGGAACTTTTTCTTCTTGTATGAAACACACTTGCAAAGGGATTTTATTTTTTTGGTGCTGTGAAGTTTGCTATTTCCCTTTTTGTAAAAGCTGAGAAGCTATGTGACACCTGTATACTATTGAAGAAAAAAAAAACAAGTCAGAATGTTGCTATTGCTTTTCACTTTGTATTCTAAGCAAAGAGCAAAGAAAAGGTTCCCTGTTACAAACTCACTTTCAGTCTCTCTTGTGCAGCTAAATCTATTTTCTTTATAAAAAAAAAAGCTGCATTGATTCTTACTTAAATTCAGGTACTGTGCATTATCCTAATTGATGTGTGATATTGTAATTGTATTTGGCTGTTCACTCTTAGCAAATGTGATGGGTTTTGTTGTTGTTAGTTTTTTTTTTTTTTTTAATTACACTTTGTGGCTTGGTTTTTGTTAGGGACTATATAGTATCAACATATTTGCGGGCAGCAGTGGTATAAGACTTCTGTTTACCCAGCAAGAGAAATTACCTTTAGAGTCATTGCTGGATTTACAGAGTTAAACTAAGTCTTCAGTTTCTCTAGATCTGTTCAGACACTGATGTGGGTGACCCTTTTCTAATAGTACCACAAATGACAAAAGGAGACAGTAGATTTAAGCATATTTACTAATACTTCTGTTTTCTCTGTGTACATATCTGTACTGGAAGAGAATTATTGTACAGTACTGTGCAAAGCTTGTGGCAAGCAGTTTAGAAGATAAATGTAGATTTTGGGGTCAACTGCCCCCCAGTTTTCTTTTAGAACAAGTAGAATTATCTTCTTTTGGATATGTCTTTGCTTTAATGTTCCGCATGTATGTAGTACAGCCTTCTTTGAAATCTAGGCATCTCTATTTCACTGCTGTCAATTTCCAGTCTAATTATGTTGGATTTTATTTTTTTTTGTGGAAAGTTTTTTTGGCAGCATAAGTCAGGAAGGGTGTTTAAATTGGTCTGTGCTGACTCATTTAATAACAAGTCATAGAAACTGTTGAGGAAAGGCAAAGACAGGGAAAAAGCACTTTCCAGGATGTAGCTCCACCAGTGACTTCCTTAGCTGCCATTATATACCTGCTTGCTAGTCTAGCAGCAGTTGGGCATCTTCACAGCTGCAGGAGTCTGCCTGTATCTGTTCTAAGGAAGCGTTCTGAGAAACTGCAGAATAGCTTTTTGTCAACCTTCAGTCAAGTATTTGGGAAAAGTTTGCTGAGGCAACTTTGAGCTCTGTCTGTGTATGTTCCTGAAAGAACAAAGTCAACTTTCATAGCTGAAGGTGACCTGTCCTGTGTGATTACAGCTGCTCAAGCTTCAGAAAGCCCATTTTGTCACAGGCACTTTGGAGAATCACAGAATGGTAGAGGTTGGAAGAAACTTCTGAGATAACCTAGTTCAACCCTTCTGCTTTAGCTGATTCATCTAGAGCAGGTTGCACAGGGCTGTATCTGGGTAGGCTTTTAATATCTCCAGAGAAAGACTCCACAGCCTCTCTGGGCAGGCTGTTCCTGTGCTTTATCACTCTCAAAGTAAAGAAGTTTTTGCATATGTTTAGATGGAACTTTGTCTTTCAGTCTGTGCTAGTTGCCTCTTGTCCTGTCACTGGACAACACTAGGAAGAGTCTGGCCCCATTCTCTTTATATTCACCCTTTAGATTATTTATAAGCATTGATAAAATCCCCTCTCAGTCTTCTCCAGGCTACAGAGAGACCCACATCTCATATCTCTCTCAGCCTTTTCTCGTGAGAGAGATGCTTCTGTTCCTCTCAGCATCTTCATAGCCCTCTGCTAGACTCTCTCCAGTGGTTCCTTGCCACTTGAACTGGGGAGCCCAGAACTGGACACAGTACTATAGATGTGGCCTCACTAGGGGAGAGTAGAGGGGGAGGAGAACCTCCATCAACTTCTTGGTCACAGTCTTAACACATTGCAGGAAGCCATTGTCCTTGGCCACAAGAGCACACTGCTGGCTCATGGTTAACTTGTTATCAACCACAACTCCCAAGTTCCTTCTCTGTGGAGCTGCTTTCCAGCAGGCCAATCCATTACCTGTGGTTACTGGTTATGGTTACTGGTGCATGAGGTTATTTCTCCCTACGCACAGGATGCTGCACTCGCCCTTGTTCCTTTCCATCCTGTTCTGATCTTGCTGAATGGCAGCACAGCCTTCTGGTGTATCAGCCACTCCTTGGAGTTTTGGTAGCATCAGCAAACTTGCTGATAGTACACTCTGTCCCTTCATCCAGGTCAGTGATGAACATGTTGAATGAGACCGGACTCAGTACTGATCCCTGGGTAACACCACTAGCTACAGACTTCCAACTAGACTGTGCTGCTCATCACAACACTGAGCTCTGTCATTCAGCTAGTTCTCACTGCATGTCCCTGTCCACTTGTCTAACCCAAACCTCCTAAGGTTAACTAGGAGGATGTTACTGGCGACAGTGTCAAAAGCCTTGCTGAAGTCGAGGTATACCACATTCATTGCTCTCCCCTCATCTACACAGCCAGTGTCATAGCCACCATTGAAGGCTATCAGATATGTCAAGCATAATTTCCCATTGACTGGTCCTGTTTACCTTTTCTCTCCATATCCTTGGAGATGACATTCAGAATGAGCTATTCCCTCACCTTTCCAGGGATGAAGGTGAGATTGATGGGTTTGTAGTTTCTTGGGACAACCTTCTTGCCCTTTTTGAAGACTGGAGCGACACTGGCTTTCCTCCAGTGTTCAGGCACCTCTCCTGTTCTCCGTGACCTTTAAAAGATGATGGAAAACGGCTTAGCAATAACATCTGCCAGCTCCCTCAGCTTTCATGGGTGCATTGCATTGGGGCCACTGGATTTGTGGATGTCCAGCTTGACTAAGTGATCTCTGATGGGATTCTCCTTGACAAAACGTCTTACTTTCTCTTTTACCTCCAGGGACTGAAATTCCTGAGGGCTGGCCTTGGCAGTGAAAGCTGAAGCAAAGAAGGCATTCAGGAACTCCACCTTCTCTGTATCTTCCATTTCCAGGGCACCCACCTCATTCAGCAGTGGGCCCACATTTTCCCTAGTCTTCCTCTTGCTGCTCATGCACTTGATGAAGCCCTCCTTGTTGCATGCCCATGTGTTACTTAACATGTTTTTCCAACTTTGTTCTTACAGCAGATCCTGTCAGAGGTTTTGGAAGTGACTTGACCTATGTAGTCAAAATAACTACAAAAAGCTCATGATACCAATGTTTTGGAATTTTGTTATTGTGAGTCTTATATTCTGAATTAGTTAACAATGGTATATGCCTTGAGGTGGATAAACCAAATCTGTTTTTTACTATGATATTGTGTCCTTGCTTTTTCCAAAGCTAGCTAAAATTCACAGTTCAGTAAATGTTATATAGTTATATAATGTTACATAATGTTCTGCCAGTATTCTCTTTTTCCAGATCTTTCTGGAGTTGCATATTAGAGCCCAAGGAAGAGCCGACCAATATTTTATGCGAAAAGCTCACTGATGAATTTTCAGACTTTAGAACAGCCATACTGGATCAAGCTAGAGTTCCATACATAATCAGTGGTATTTTCTCTATTTTATTATTTTTATTTTTTTTAAATCAATTACCAGTGGCATCCCCCAGGGACTGATAGAGAGACCAATATTGTTTGATATCTTTATTAGTGATCTGACTGTTGGGGTGATGGGTCAGCACATTCAACAGGCACACAAACTCCCTTGCAGAGACTTGAGTAATGTGGTAGTTTTAGGCTGTACCTAGGAAAATTTTCCACAGATCTTGAACAGAAAGTAACAGAATGTAAATGAATTACCATTGGATGCAGAAAGGAAAATATTGATAAGGTCCAAATAATCCCATTGTTCTGACTACCAGCATAGAGTTAATTTGGTAAACTAACTTTGTTTTTGGCTTCTTCGCTCTAGCAGATACTAGCTCTGGCTTCTGCTGGCTTTGGTGACCTTGGCTGTGTTCTTATTGTGGTTAAGTACTAACAGCAACTCCCTCCTCTTCTTTCTCTTGTCCCGTGTACAGGGCGGGGAAAGGAGGAGATAGGAGGAAGCTGTTGGTAACCCTCTGGTCTGTCCGGGGGGGATTTTGTGTTGTTTATAAATTGTAAATATATGTAAATATTGTATGTTTTGTACATATTCCTGGCATTTCATATTTTAGATTGTAGTTTTGCTTGTAAATAAGCTTCATTTGCTTTCAGCTGAGCTGGTCTGGCAATTTTATGCTGGGGGGGAATTTCAGCCCCCCACAAGTGATGACTGATATGGTGGACAGGGCTGCTGGATAGGCACACAGGCTGGAATGGTGATCTCACAGGAAGTTTCTGAAGTCCAACAAAGGCAATATACCAAGTTCTGCATCTGGCCCAGGATAACACCACACAACTGTGCAGGCTGAGATAACTCTCTACAGATAACCTTTGCAGGGTAGACATGGAATTTGGTAAACTACTGCTCGTGACAGTTATCTTTGAATTTTGTAGGCTAGAGGTGCCTTTGAGGAAGCTCTTTTGTGGTCTAGGTTGTATTATACAGAGTAGCAACAGAACTCTGAACAGTACCTCGCATTTAGTTCTTCAATATACTTGTAGACGTGGGCCTTAGTATGTATCCTTTCTGAAGGGTATTTCCTCTGGGTGTAGCGAAGGAATGTCTTAAGGCTTACTTTTATAAGGGTGTATGTGTGTGGTGTCAAAACCAGCCAAAACATATGTAAGAGGTCTATATGTGATATGTGACACATAGATATGATACCTTCAATGAGCACTATTTTCTTACACACTTAAGAGTTGCAAAGCTACTAATCTTGGGAATTATTCAGTCATGGATTTGTTTTTATAGTTTTTTGCTAACAAGCTTTGAGGCAAAGAGTCCTATATTAAGAGCCCTGTTAGATTTCTAACTTGATACAACTAATTTTGTATTCTTGAAAGCCCACAAAAGCTGTGAAGGGAAAAAAAAACCCTGTCTGCTTTTCTTCCACATCATGCATCAATCTTGTATAAAAGCTGACGTTTGAATATCTGTACTCATGTTGTATTGCAATGCAGGCTCATTACATACCTACTACAGAACTAGCTGTGAATCAAATGTGTTTTCTCCTTCTTTATTAGCTAAGAGGAAGTGTTTCTCATACTTTCTGGACAATATTAATAAAATTGTGAAGTATCTGTAGTCTCACATTCCCTTCCTGAACTTAAGCATTCAGTCCAACCTCTCATCCATTTCTAATCTTTTGCATTGCCTGTGCAGCAGATGCTTTGAGAGATTTGTTCCAGCAAGTCCCTTGGCTGTCTTGTTTCACTAGGCATTTTTTGGTACCTCTAGCTCTTTCCCACCTATAAGGTGCTAAATTCTTATATTGTTGGCTGCTTTTGCTCCAGTATGGTGCCAGAGCTTGCACTTTGCCCCTTAAGGCTCTTTTGAAGGATGGGAAAATTCCTTTCTGTAGAGAGTATGGTAATCCACATTTATCTTAAACTTCTTGTTTTCTTCAATGCATCTGAGGAGAAGAAATCTGAGTACACTTTTTAAAAAAATACTTCTTGGGTACTATGCTTCAGTTCTTCAAAAATTCAGATGACTTAAAAGCTTTGAGAAGCTGTTTCTTTTTTTCTCTCAATATTTTCTTTGTTGTGAATTGATTTGGTATTCGCTTTAGACTTGAGACTTGGCACTACTGTTGAGTGATAAAATTATGAATTACAGGCTAGAGGCATGCATTGTAACTTGTACTGAGTGAAGCAAGCCTCCTGCTAGACTCTTAGTTTACATCCTGTACTGCAGAGAAACAGTGCCACAGGCTGAGAGTCATACGCATTAGCTGCTGTCGAGTCTGGAGGCATATGGTGTGCTGCCTGCGCATGGAGTTGCACCTCATTAATTTCAGTTAGTCACTAACTCGTTGACTCTTCTCCCTTTCCCTTCCATAGGTATTGTGGGTTAGGTTGTGAGCTCGTGGTTTGTATTCTGAATCTTTCACTTGATAAAGATTCTTTTTTTCTGGAAAATGAAGCTTGCAGCAGCTCAACTGTTACTCAGCCTATACTTGGTACTCTTTGTCCCTGAAGGAGCCTGATTCTCTCACTTTGATTTATGCAGAAAAGTTAATCTTAGGAGTTCATTATATAGGTGTAGAAAATACGATTACTTCAGTCACAGTTTTCTTTCTGGGGTGATGTGGTTGCAGATTTCCCTTTACTGAGGCTACTTTTTAATTGTCAGCTATTTACTCATTGAAGCTGGGTTGTTGCAAAATGGTGAAAGGGAAATAGATAATCATTTGGAGTTGTGGCTTTTAAGGTGTACTGGGGAGCACAAGCATGCCTTAGAATATCTTAAATAGGTAGATGAAATTTTGTCATTAATAATTAATTATGTTAATGTCACTAATGATATTCTGCTTACACTTGGATATTTTATCACATGAGCAACAGCATTTCATGAAAGAACTGTGTTTCCAGATGTGTTTTGTTTGTTTGCTTTTATTTCAAGTAGCTGTAGTGAGATGCTTCTCACTGACATAGCTTAAGATTCCACTGAAAAAGTGAAATTGATTTTTCCTTTCAAGTTTGTGAGATCTGGTTAATTACTCTTCTATAGATTAAACAAGTTTTTGCAGTTCTCCTGCAGAATGAGTGTTAAGTCAAAACTGCCTCACAACGATCCTTCACAAAAAGCAGTAGAGCTGTTTTCTTGCTATTCAGTGTTGTTAACACATGTTTTTAGACAGATTGGGTAGGAACATCCCCGAAGGATGAATTATGAATTAATGATTGCAAGCAGCTTTGATTTATAGTTTATTAAAGCTACTGTGTGGTATTATGAGCCCATGGCTTTATGCATGGATTTATTTTCTGTTTATTAATTCATTGACAAAGCATAACCCTTGCTAGATAGAGCTTTCAGTGATGGTTTTTACTCATTGAATTGTCTTGCATTCCACTATTAGCCTTGTCTAAAGCTAGGGGGGTAAATGAATGGTAATACAGACTAGTGCCAATCTGTAATTGTTGATCTGCTCTAGATACTGAATGGGATGAGTTCTTGTTTTTATACAACAAATGAATTCTCAAATGATAACTCCTAAACACAAGTTGCAAAAAACATGTATGAGCAAATCCTAAGATTCACTGAGCTCCAGATGGAAAAATAAAAAAGCCATGTAGCTACTGCTGCCTTAGAGAAACTGATTTTGTACTGATTTTTTTTTTTATTAAACAGGATTAATATAATAACACAAATAATGTACTTTCAAATACCAATAAAATAAAATGATGCTGTAGTAACACTTTGTGAATGTGGGGGGTTTAGGTGGTATTTTGGGGTTTTTTGTTATTTTTGTTTGGTTTGTGGTTGGTTGGTTGGTTTGGAGTGGGTTTTTTTTTTGTTGTTGTTGTTGTTGTTTTTAACTTATCCACGGGTATTAAAGGGATTAGAAGGGAAGTATTGTCTGAAGTTGCAAGTGCTTAACTTGTAGGAGTTAGGCAAATGTATCGGACTATTCCCTTTTAATTAATTTCTTTATTGTATCTCACAGTTACATTGAAATATTCTTAACTTTTTCCAGATGAATGAGATTTTGTTGCCCTCGAGCTTTTCAAGGAAGCAATCAGAGGAATATACAGGCTCTTTAACATAAGTAAGATAAAGGTTCTTGAATTATATGAAGTTCTTGTTTTGGTTTACACTTCTGTAGGTGGATAGTAGTCGGATTTGCGTAGCCTTTTCCAGAGCACACTGTACTTCTCCATTGATCCCTAGGGCAAATATGTGCTTTTCAAGATGAAATACCAGATGTTGCTCTGAATTGAAGTGGTATGTCCAGATGCTGCTAAGGAAGCTTTCTTTAAAAAAGGTTGGTGGAACCCACCTGTTTGCAACATGCAGTGCAGGACAGATTGAATGGCTGATATTCATGCTAGTGAAGCTGCCTATTTATGGGACTAAGAAGCAACTTTCTCTGCATCTTCAGGAGCCAATACTGCCTTGAATAGAAAGAATTCTCAGTTGCAGATAGTTGTCCCTGTTACATCCTTTATTACAATGTTTGGATTTTTAGTTCCACAACAGTGGCTTTTTGTATGTGTGTTTTGTTTATTTGATTTGTTTGGGTTTTTTTTTACTAAGCAACTCAGAGCAGGCTCAGGAATTGTTTGCACAAGCAGTAGAAGATTTGGTACATTAACAAAGGCAAGTTAAGGAGGAAAGCCACAATAATCATTTGCCATTCAGCCTCTCATCTTGAGGTTACCTGATCTTGTTAGTAAATTGAGTTATTTCTGAGAGTTGCATGTCTGGTGCTGAAAACATGTCTGCATCTGTTTTGACCACATCTGAAAGTACACTTTAAACAATGAACTTCCTTCTGACTTGGTTTTACTTACTTAGGCTTGCTCATGCCCAGGATTTCTGGATGCAGAATGAAAAAAGGTAATAGCTTTGTTTATGAAATCTACCCATTGAGAAGATACTGAACTGGTGAGTAGCAGGAAGGGAGGAAAATGTAGTGGCTTCTACACTCTTAAAAAACAGTTAGTTGATATGTTAGCTTATGGTCACTTTTTCTAGTGAGGTATTTGTGCGTTTCAAAAAACTTCAACAGTGGTTGAGTTAGAAAGCAAATTCACAGTGAAAAGTGCAGCAATGGCCTCTTTTTTAAAAATAGATTTTATTTTCTGATGTTCAGTGCACTTGTTGATGTACATCACATAATCAGAAACGGTTAAACTGGACTTCCAATGTGAGAAATTGATTTTGTCAACCCGTGTCCCTGCTGACTGCAGGGGGTTTGAACAAGATGACCTTTGAGGGTCCCTTCCAACCCCCAATGCTATCTATGCACTCAGAGGTTCAGATTTCAATGTCTAAGCTTCCATGCGTCTTTTCAAAAAAGAAAAGGAATCTGGAAGTTAAATTGTCTGAAAATGAAGACCTTTATCATCATTGCTCATTTCTGTAAAAAATCAGAAGACTTTTTGGGGAGGAAGTTGGGCAGTCCTGTGACTTGTAAGGCATGTGACAATAAGAATAAACAAGGTAGCTTTGATCAGTAGTAAAGCCTTACTGACTATTCTCCAGTCATCTTTCTCTCCTTTTACTCTTCCATGTGTGGAAAAAAGGGAGGAGGGGCGAAGCACAAGTCAGTTATCATGTGTTTTTTTGTGAAAAATCTGCAAATCACTGATGATCCCTGCTTTTAAGGAGTCTGTGAAAAGTGAACATTGAAAAATAAGCCTGTTTCTCCTTTGCTTTAGTAACATACTTTAAGTAATTCAAGCCTGCATATTACCTAAGAATCTACAGGTTGCAAGTACTAGTCAGCTGTGTTTATTCTTTGTTTTTCTCCAGAATTCCTCATCACAACAACTGGCCAAAAAAAAAAAAAAAAAATAATTTAATTTCACTGGAAAAAAAAAGTTTCAGAGTTTTCATTACTTAAAAAAACTCCACAAATCCCCAAATTCAAAATAACCCACACTGGAGGAAATAAATTGGTATCTTCAAAGTACTACATCTCAATTGAGTAAGTTCATCTGTATCGCATTTCAGGTAATTATTTTGTCCACAGTGTTTGGTTTGGATCCTGAAATTTAAAAGGCCCTTGGTTTTCTAGGAATGCATTCAGTGCAAAGAAAGGGTATTCACTACTATAGTACAGTCTTGCTGTGAGTTGAATCCTTTCTTTTGATCTCTTAACCATTCCAAGAATGTGTACATAGCAATGGTACTAATAATCTGAGGTGTGTATTTGAATTTCAAGTTGTATACTCTTGTCTTCCCAGGAAAATTTTACAAAGAGTAGGTTTTGAAGCCTGAATTTGAAGGAGGTGGAGAGGACTGTTCTCACCCCTTCTTAACGATTTTCTAGCTGTTGAAAGTATATATTACTTGTAAGAAGTGGACAATTAAATGTTACAATGTTTTCAAGTGAAATGTATGATTTACAGTTAACCAAAAATCTGGTTCCAGCTGCAGCATAGCTTGTGTTTCATTTGCTGGCTTTATTCTCGTGCTCTTTCCTGGGCGCCCATTATCAGAGTTAAGATATACTAGGTTTGTTATACCTGTGATCTGATGTGATAGGGCTGTTCATGTGTTGCTTCTCAGCTTTTACGTGTCACTGCAGGTCCTGGATTTTTCCTGCTTCCTTTTCAGAGGTGGCTTATCAGCTTGTTAGACACTACATGTGAAAGATTGCCTGAGGCTCCCCTAAGCATGTTAGCATTTGCCCATGGATAAGTGAACCAGCTTACAGGTTGTTAAAGTAGTTTATTTCACATGCTTCCCTGAAGGCTTCTGTGAAAGATGTGTACAAAAGCTATAAGAAGATGCTTTTGAAAAGCCTTCAGGTAAAGATACAACTCCATTAGTCTCAGTACCACAAGTGTAACAGAAGTTGTTAGTCTGGGACATGCAGTGTATTTGTACTACCCTTCTAGTCACTAGTGCATGGGCAGTATGAGGAGAATATATAAACAGTGGGTAGCAGGATCATACCACTTCTTGTAAGCTATTCTTTTACAGAAGTGGTGACTCAAAGTCCTGAGTGATGTGTTGAGGTCTGTGTGACTTCTGCAAGAAGAGATCGTTTGAATAATACTTGGAAGAAACTGTTCTGGTTCAAGTGTCCTTAAAACAGTCAGTTATCTCAAAATAACATTTTCAGTTCTTACAATAAACTGGCACTTTAGTAGTTAATGCAGCTGCATTTCATTTTGGTTAATCATTTCCAGCCTTTGAAAAACTTTCAAAGTTGAGTTTCTGCTAAGTTTATTTGTGGGGTTTTTCTGCAAAATGAAAACTGCGTAGTAAGATAGGACTTTTCCAATTCTAAAAAAACTGCACATTAGGCAGGCTTAGAGTATTTTAGTGCTTGAAATTGTAGAAAATAAGAGTTCCATTAGTACCTTGACAGGCATCTAATCTTAACAGACATGAGTTCTCATACAGGTAAGCAGGTAGTCCTTGTTTGCTTCTTAAAACCCCTGAGGCTTACCATTTGTGATGAGAAGCCTGTGTGACATTTCTGCTTGTAGCCCTTATGGACTGGATGTCAAACGCCAGCTGCTGCTTCTATGCTCTCCCACACTTGTGGTTGTATCCTGTAGCAGATGTGGGTGTTGGAGCAATATGTTCTGCTGTCTAGCTAAATGAGTCTGAAGACCTATCTGTCCTGAAATAGTACACGAGACCTAATGAGAGACAGTACCTCAAATTCAGTATTGGAAGTTCCCACCAGCCCTCAAACTCAGAATGAGCTAATGAAAGTCTGAGCAGTGTGGGAAATGCCTTTTTGACCAAGTTTTCTACATGTCCTATCAAATGCCATTAAATACTTTACAGCACACTTCTATTGTAGGGGTTTACAACTTCTTCGTTTGGTATGCAGTGCTATTACATTTTCTTAGCAAATGCTTTCCATTCCTGGTGTTACTTTTTTTTTTCCCCATGAAGGAATTTGCTATCATTTTGAAATTAATGAAAGGTAAAAAGCAGAAAATACACAAAATAGAAGAGGAGTTGTTACTCTGAAGAAGGTAATCCCCATTGCAGAGAGAAAACACTTTGAATACTTTTTTTTCCCTAGCAGGAAAACTGGTTAGTGTGAGGCAGGAACAAATACTACTGCTCAGAGTCTAAATCATTCTGTGTACAATGTATGTACTTACTCAGGAAGGGAGATGGATAGAGTATCTTCCAACATGACTTCTCAGTTTAGCTCTCCTAGCAGTGGCTTTGAAATACCGACATTTCCTCTGGTTTTATTTATAGTTGCATATAAATACTTCTGAAACCCAGTCTCTTAAGTATCACTTAATTCTGTCATGCTAGACTTAATTACACTGATAATAAATAGACATTAGATTATTTTTAGGTAAGCATGATGCTTCCTGTGCATGAAGCACATAAAAACTTAAATGTCAGTATCTGAAGGCCCTCAGAGTTCTGGAAAACATTGCTAGAATCCCACAACTGAGCTAGTTTCCTTAATTACTAAGTACATCTTGATGTATTATGGCCATATGTGTTGGTTTCAATAAAGTGTGTGGGGAAAAAGCTATTTTTCTGGGACTGCTAATAATAAGTAACCAAAGATTGTAACTGGCAGTTTCTTGAGACTGCACACTCCTTAAAATGATTGCCTCAAATCTCAGAAAAGCATTCCATGAAAACAGTAAGAGCTTGCATCAGAGCATGAGTACCATCACAAGAAGTGTTTCCTTTCTAGGACCTGATCAGTAAATCCTGAAGTAAACAGCACATAACCTATTACTCCTGTTCAAAGAGACTTGCAGGTAATCTTTTCAGCTGTTAACTCCTGTCCAAACACCACAAGTGTTAGACACTGGGTGAGACATGGTCAGAATACAACAGATTAAATATTTGGGAGGTGTTAAACTTACAGGAGATCTTAAATAATGTTCTTGGAATCAGTAATAATTCTGGTCTGTTTGCATCTGGGTGGGTTGCAGAGGAAAAGCAAGTCTTTGTAATCTCAAATATTTGGAAATGCTGCATGTTTTCACTGATTCAGTTTTTGATAAGCTCCTAGGGTATTTTTGGAGAAAGGTGGATGTTGAGGAGAAAGCTCCTCAAGGTTTCTTGTGGTGTTTAAAAGTCAGGAACAAAAACTTGACTTAGTCTTTATTTTAGAAGTGTGCCTTACTGGCCTGTTAATGCTCATTGCTTTATGAATGTGTCCTGGAGCAAATGGTATTGTATATACCTCTTCTCAACACCCATCCTAATTGTACTTAAGGATTTCATTTATTTAACTATGGCCTGAACTGGTATTTTAAATGGAGTGTAAACCTGACTATTATACCTGTTACTCTTAATACTTCCTGAAGAAAAGAGAAAGATACTTCTCAGAATTGTACATTCCCCTTGTTTGGGCAACAATGTTTTCTGCAGGTGGCAGGTTTTGAGAAGCCTGTCTGTAGCAGGAGAACTTTTCCTTATGCCTTTGACATTAAGAATCTTACATGTTTCTAGAACAAAAGACAGACCTTTTTTCTGTACAGATTCACAGAGTGCATTGGTTGGAAAGGACCCTCGAAGGTCATCTCGTCCAGCCCCTCCTGCAGTGAGCAGCGACACCTCCAACTACATCAGGCTGCCCAGGACCACATCGAGTCTGATCTTGAATGTCTCCAGGGACAGAGCCTCAACCACATCCCTGGGCAACCTGTTCCACTATTTTACCACTCTCATTGTGAAGAAATTCCTCCTTATGTCCAACCTAAATCTACCCTGCTTCAGTTTAAAACCATTGCCTCTTGTCCTGTCGCTACAAGCCCTTCTAAACAGTCCTTCCCAGTCTTCCTGTAGGTTCCCTTCAAATACTGAAATGTAGCTCTAAGGTCTCTCCAGTGCCTTCTCTTCTCCAGGGTAAATAGCCCAAATTCTCTCAGCCTGTCTTCATAGGAGAGGTGCTCCAACCATCTTTGTGGTGCTCCCCTGGACCGCCTCCAGCAGGTCCATGTCTCTCTTGTGTTGGGAGTCCCAGAGCTGGGGACGCTACTCCAGGCGAGGTCCCACCAGAGCAGAATTCCCTCCTTCGACCTGCTGTCCATGCTTCCTTTGATGCAGCCTAGGGTGCAATTTGCCCTCTTCTTCAAGTATGCATTGTTGGCTCATGTCTAGCTTCTTGTTCACCTCTATCTCCAAGTCCTTTACTGCAGGGCTGCTCTTTGCACTTTGTCTCATTGAACCTCATGAGACTCTCCTTAGTCCACCTCTCCAGCCTGTCCAGGTTGCTCTGGATGGCAGTTGATACATAATCCATATCTTCCTCTACCTATGTTCTTTTATTGTGACTTGCCAACCCCTGTTTCAGGGTTGTTTCTTACTTTGTTTTTTTTTTAATACCAAGCATGCTATGCAAATTTTACTGTTAGTACAGGCTGCAATTGCTGCATAATGTTGGTCACACTTGAAATAGATGTTACAGGAAGCTGTTTGTCTTCATAGGTTTCAAACTTCTTGACCAACTTCTATTTAGTTTTCACACACTGTGGGTTTTTAGCTAGCAACCTGTATAGTTTTTTATTTCTCTGGGGAAAAAAAAGAAAAAAGATGGAGCTCAACAAACTTCTCTCCCTTCTAATGGTAAGGTAGTGACCCTAAATTAGCCATTTGGCAAAGAAATTGTCTTACCCAGATGAGAGAGTTCATTATTCCAGAAGGTATTTGGGGAGCCTCAGCTGCTGCGTATAACCAGAGGCTTCCAAAGTGAGTTAAATCTGCATATACAAGCGACTCTAATGGGTGTCTAATAGTATCACAGAAAGCTTTAGCTTGGAAGGGGTTTTTAAAGACCATGTAGTCCAAGTCCCTCCCATGGTCAAGGACATCTTTCACTAGATGAGGTTCCTCAAAACCCCATCCAACCTGACCATGAACTCTTCCAATGATGGGGCATCCACAATTCCAGAGAACTTGTTCCAGAGTCTCACTGCTGTTGTAAAAAATGTCCTCCTTATGTCTAATCTAAATCTACCCTCTTAGTTTAAACCCATTGTTCTATGTACTATCACTACAGACCTTGGTAAAAAGTCTTTCTTTGTCTTTTTTGTAAGCCCCCTTCATATATTGAAAAGGCTACAATAAGGTCTCCCTGGAGCCTTCTTTTCTCTATGTGGAACAATCCTAACTCTCACAGGAGAAGGGTTCCAGCTCTCTGATGGCTTATATGGCCCTCCTCTGGACCCACACAAACAGGTCCATGTCTTGTGCTGAGGACTCCAGAGCTGGACTCAATGATCCAGCTAGGCTCTCACTAGTGGAGTGGAAGAATCACTTCCCTTGGTCTGCTGGTCACACTTCTTGTGGTGCAGCCTAGGATGCTTCTTGCTTTCTGGTCATATTGCTGGCTCATGTCCAGTTTTTCATGCACTGGTATTCCCAAGTCCTTTTCTGCAGGCCTATTCTCAATCTTTCATCTGTCTGTATTGAAACTGGGGGATGTCCCAACTGAGGTGCAGGACCTTGCACTTGGCCATGGCACTGGTGATGGACCTGCCAAGCTGGCTGCTGCTGCTGCTTGCTTCACATTATGTGTGGAGTTACAAAGGGTATCTCTGCAACACTGATGATCCCCTCTGAAGAGACTGCTAAAAAAAAGTGATAAAATTGTAAACTTTGCCCATGTCTCAAATGAAAGTGTTTCTGAAAATGCTTTGTAAGACTTTATAAAAGGAACCTGAACTGACATCTTTGTGATTTTTATCATTTGCATACCTTTACAGTACCATATGGGATTAAAATGCCCTTGATGATTTATAGGAGAGAGTGAGATTCCTTTCACTCTGCAGTGTTAGTTGCGTATATGTTTTATTTTTTCAAGGGTTATGCAGAACATTTTTAAACTTCTTCTGATACAAACTTGCAGCCAGGATGTGCATCCAACTTGTATTTAATTTATTTTAGGCCAGTGGTATTTTATATATGCTTTGGAGAAGTTGGTAACTCCTGTTTGCATAGCATTGGGTCATTGTTTGCTTAAAACTCAGTTGAGGAAACAAAGCTGTGACCCTCTGTCAAATTGGTTTTCTTCAGTGTTTGGTCTAATGCTCTCTATAGGCTTGCTGGCCATGATTAGTCAAGAATTCACTAGCTGGGATTGTTAGATCAGCTACTGTCAGGTATTTGATAGTTTGGTATTACCTGAAGGATCTACAACACAGGAATTCAGGAGAGCTGCGTAATGCAACTGGTTTTAGTACCCTTTTGGTATTAACCTGCATTTCCACTGAAGTGATGGTAATTTTATGTTTTGGGACTTACCATTCCTCCTCTAGAATCTTGGGGGATCTTATCAGTGCTTATAAATACTTAAAGGGTGGGTGTTGGAAGGATGGGGCCAGTCTTTTTTCAGTGACAAGACAAGAGGTCACTGGCACAAACTTGAACATACGAAGTGTCATCTAAACAAGAGGAGGAACTTCTTTGAGGGTGGTAGAGCACTGGAACTGACTGCCCAGGGATGCTGTGGAATCTTTGTCTCTGGAGTTGTACAAAAGCCACCTGGGTGCCATCCTGTGCAGCCTGCTCTAGGTGAACCTGCTCTGGCTGGAGGGTTGGACTAGATGATCTCCAGAGGTCCCTTGCAACCCCTATCTTTCTGTGATGTTCAGATGTTTGCTTAGTTTACTCTCTAAATAAGACTCTTTCCATTATACGATGATATTTTCACTGGAAGGGCTTCAGAGGTTTTGGCTTTGGAGCCGTAGTTAGATGAACTGAGAGACTCTTACAGGGACAGATTTGTTGTCTGAATTGTAGGAAGTGGCCTTGCCTCAGAGGTAGGTTAGGTAGAAGTTGGAGAAACAGGGCATGTTACGCCAATAGAGCTGAGGTGTTCAAACACTTAAGTAATTCATGTAATTCGAAGATTATCTCAACAAGCATCTTTGAACTCCTGGAGATGTGGTTTGCAATGCAGTTCTGCAGGCATTTTAAACCGTGGTGCTGCTGAAAGGATCACTCTGCCTTTTTTTTCTTTGGTCTGTACCTTTCTCCTGAAAACTGAGGATAACAAAGATCACCTTCTCTACAATTCCAGTTTAACCCACATTGGATAAACACATTGCAAGGACAGACAGGACTGAATTTGTTGGTGATAATGATGGCTTTTATGCTGGTTTGGGATGTTTGAACTTCAGTTCAACTTCAGTCCTGCAACTCACTAGAAAGTGGTTAACATATTAAAAATGTAAATCTCCCATACTTTCTGTAATGCAGTTTGTAGTTCATTCTGAGTGGCAGGATTGCACACTATTCTCATATTTATTTAACAGCTTGTTCAAGAAGGTGTTTCTGCAATCCTACCTTACTTGCTCTTTGGGTAGAAGAGGGATCTCTTTGTTTATTCATCTTTGGTGTTTTGGACAAATTTTTGGTTTCCTGCAGCCTGTGTACAGCTGGTGTCTGGTCAGTATGATCCAAGGAGGAGTGTATAGCACGACATAGTACCAGGCAGACAAGCCAAGACAAGGTGTAGCGTTCAGACTCCAAATGTCCTTGCAAATTGTTTTACTGATAAATTACATCTACAGGGCAACCTTTTTTTCCTAAATTCTATGAAAATGCATAATTAAGAGTGTTTAAATTATGACTATAGTGGATATTTCAATGGGGAAGGGCTTGAATGTTTCAGAATGTTTTTAAAAGACAAATAGTTCTTTTCATGTAAAAAGTCTGCTGCTGCTCATTGTTTCTTAGAGCCTGCCTTAGTCAGTTGTACAAAACGTCATCTATAAAGGCTTATTTCAGTAAAACAGCCAAAGCTCTCAAATCCTAGGTGATGAGTGTGTTTACTTACCTGGCAGAACAAAAGCTTTGTGAGATTTCCAATGCTGGCAAATCCAAAACAATGTTGATATTTCTGCTTTTACTGTGTCTGTAAAATGAAAGCCTGTTGAGAGACTTAGAACAGCTTATTTTTGTATTGAAAATGGGAGGGGAAAGAACCCACATCTCTCAATTCACTTGAGATGTGAGATAAGCTGAGACCACAGCAAATGAACAAACTTAATTATGCTCCAGATTTTTTTTCTATTCTCTAAGAAGTTAAATTATACCTCATGACTCAACACTAGATTTTATTAGTGAAAGAATGGCAAAAATGTGCTGCTGAGTTCAGTTAAAAACTTGCCTTCATTATTAAAGTTAACATGCCTTCTTACATAGAATTCTAATAATTAACTCTTCTTGTTCACAGATAACTACTCTTATTAATCATAAGGATAAACCAAAGCGTTCAGACAAGACCCTGCAAGCGATTCAGCGAGTTGGCCAAGCAGTTAACCTGGCAGTTGGAAGGTTTGTTACAGTAGGTGAAGCTATCGCCAATGAAAATCATGAACTGAAAGAGGAAATGAGTGTTGCTTGCATTGAAGCAAGGAGAGCAGGTATGGAGTTACTCATGAAATTGTGCCTGTGCTATTTTTGGCACGCTATTTTTAGTACTGGGAATAACGTAGTAACTTTATTTAATTTCTTAACTGTCTTCTGGTTCATTCAAGGCCTGTTCTGTTACCTGATTTTTCTCACTTAAATTGCTGTCATTTTACAAACGGAATGGACTTGTGTGTCAGGTTTGATTTTTATAGGATCTTTTGCCACAAGCTGCTCTTTGTTTTGTGGTGTAACTTAAGGCAAGGAGCAGAGTTTTGATAATACAGCATTATGGTTTATTGCTTTCAAGCTAAAACAGTGGAGTATTTAAAGTAATTCAAGCCTTACGGTATTGAGGTCACTGTGTTCTGAATCTGAGTATCTGAATGAAGGTCAGTGTCAATCCATATCTCATCAGGACTCAGTAAGATGACTCACATCAGTCATCTGATGACTCCTCTCAGTAGAATGAAAATCATATCATGCTTGCCTTTTTGCTGGATTCAGCTTTGGTTGGAAACTTGCTGTGTGTGTGGATTGAATGTGAAGTATGGATAAATGACTGACTTGCCTGCTCTGTCCCTCCTCCACCCAGAAGCATCTGTCCAAGCAAACAGTGGATTATATTCTCTGATACTGTAAGAGAATGTCATTGTTGTGCTAGAAAGTACTCTCCTAAATATTAAGTACTACTCCTTGAATAATATTTCAGTTCCTCCTAGTGAGTGCATATTCTTACATCTGCAGTACAGCCTTCAATAAGATCACATCTGTAAACTGTTCCTTTAGTGGTGGTGGTGGTGTTTTGATTTTTCTTTCAAGTACCTTTTGGATCATGGGAAATTCTACTTAAAACTTATACTATTTAAGCAGCTGGAAGTACCTGCAGGTGTGACAGACTTTCTCGTTGTTGTGGCTTTAGGGAGACAATCTTGAGCTTCCAGATGTGGAAGCAAATAAATGACCCTTCTTGAATGCAGAAAGAAGTAGTACTCTACTCCAAGACCTGGGCTAATGTACTTTAAACTGATTTGTTAATTTAAACAGTGGACGTGTGTGTGTGTATGTTTGGTTTTTATATTTTTAAATAACAAGCCTGAGAAATTTATATTTTGCTGTCCTAGCTGGTGTATTTCTTCCTGAATTACTGTATTGGCCTCAAATTTTGGGGATGCAGTTCATAATAGTTTTGTGATTTAAAAAAAAAAGCTAAACAAAAGCTTAGAAATTTGGTATGGTGCTGTAAGAAATCCTCTGACAAATCCCTCACTCAATGAGTCGCAACATCAAGAAACATGCTAGTGATGAGTGATTATTTTCATGATTTGAAGGACTATTCTAGATGAACTTCGTACTCAAAATTCATAGTGACTCCAGGAAACATGTCTGCAAACAGAAATGTACTTAGTTTCATGAAACGTGTTTTCTCTTCAGACATCCAAGTAGAATGCTGACAGGCCAAAACTGCCAGTTTGTGTTGATAATCTCAGCTCCTAAAAGAGCAGTGCAGTCCAGAGCTCTGTTTATTGACTTGCTATTTATGCTGTGGCCAAGTGTTTTTGTTTTTTTTTTTTTCTCCCTATAAGTGTACCTATGAAGAGCTTAGAGTCTAAAAATAGTCTACAGTATTTTCTCTCACCCTATGGCTGTACTTTTTTACATTTTAAGTTTTATTTCCTGTTACACAGTAATGTGCCTCAGTCTACAGGAGTGAAGATATAGACTGTTCAGTTTTCTGTGAAGCCTCACATTTACCTTGGCATGGGTCAGTTATTTTTCTCTGAGCCATCTGTTTGAGATCTAACTGAAGGATTTAATGGGAAATTCAGGATATCAAAATGTTTGCTGCTGTTTTTTTTGTTGGGTGCTTTTTTGTGCTGGTATTATCTCTGTAGACTGTTAAGTGCTGGACAAATTAAGACAGTCCTTTGTGCAGATAAATTCTTATGGATAACTGTCCTCTGAATTCAGTCTCTGAGCAAAGTTTGCCAAGTACCATTTTGAACAACTTTGGTGTTCCTAAGCAAGCCAGTAAAATCAAATTACAACCAAGTATATTGACTTGTATAAAAGAAGCCCATGTTTTGATAGCATGAGCAGCAGAAAGCCCTTCCCATGTAGAACAGAGAGTGTTATAGAGCTGTTTATACTTATTTTTAGCCAATAAATTAGATTGTACCCCAGAAATTAACGGGCAACTTTGTTAGGTGTAGATAGATTTCAGTACTAAAAGTTTTAGAACATTAAGGATCTCGGTTGCTAAGTAGGAAGTCTTTAAATCAGTTGCATATCCTGAAGAGGCTTTGAGGGATGACAGATGTTACTAGTCTCTTGTGAAGGGTATAATCAGTGATCTGAAGTGTTTCAGACTTGTTATGACTATTTCCTTTTATTAAAACTTGCAATTTTATTGACTCAAAATAGAATCATAAAACACTGCAGAGGGTCGTGTAGCAGATTTTGCCTGACATTAGTCTTGCACTGTGACAGTGTTTACAGTGACAGTATAGTAGTGGAATGTAACTCAAAGCAGCACATTTTTAGATGCCCATCTGTGATTTTGTTTCTTCCCCTTTTTAATTTTTTTTTCTCTCCAAAACCCAGGAAGGACTGGTTAATTTAAAAGAGAAAACACATCAAGAATGAGTTAGTCTCAGAACATTTTCACAGTTCTCTACCAGTTGACTACATAGCCCTAAGGGAAGATAAAGGGTAAAATGGAAGCAATAAATAGCACTCCCTATTTTTATCTTTTGGATTTTTTTTTCAGTACAGAAAGGACTTAATTAAGAAGGTTGAAAACAAACAATCAGAAATGGACCTTTAACTCCAAGAATAGAGACTGCGATTTCTTGTATATGTTTTACAGTCTTTTACCATCCTTGCAGTGGCAAAAGTATTTTCTTGTGCATTGCTTTTTGTCCCGTCACCACGTACCTCTGGGAGCAGGTCTTTGTTTTCTCCATATTTGCCCCTTAGGTAGGTAGTTGCAGACTGCAGTAAACTCTGTCATTGCCCTTCTCTAGAGGTGGAACACACGTGCTTCTTCAACCTATCTCCTTATGTCATGCACTCTACTATGTCAGTGTTTCCTCTACTTCTGGGGAGCTCAGAACTGGACATGGTACACCAGATACTGTCTCAAGTGCCTTCTCTCCTGTCTCTGACAACATTCTGTTTGGTGGCCCTCCTTTGAAATTCATGAAGTGCAGTAGTCTTACTCTATAATGCTGTAGTCCTGTAAGTTGCAGAGTTGCTGTTTGGAATCCCTTTATTCTTTGTATCTGAAAATTTCTATAGGAATAGGAAATTCCATAGATTATGAGACTATTAACCGAAATTTAGAGAGTGGAGGGGAAAGTGTAGTCTGTCCTTTCTTGCTGCATCCCACCCCTTCAGTGGTTTGATGCTGCAAGTGTTGACAATTGCTTGACCTTTGCTATTAAAGTTGGAAAATATCTCCTATTAATGTTTTATCTTTCCATGCTCCCCAAGTTCACCCCTTCCACCTGCTTACTACTGTAAGAAAATTAGCATATGCTAGAGACGGAGGAATGACACAGTACTTAATAAAAGTCCAAATTTAAATATGGAGAGGGTGCCACCAACAGTCAGTAGAAGGAAGTGAAGTGAAATACAGTTGTAGGTAGTTCTGAAACTGTTGTTTTATCTCTCAAAGATAAAAATTAAAAACGTTTCATAGCTCAGTATATTTTGTAAGTATGAAATGTTAATGGTTTCTTTTTTCCTTTCTAGGTGAAACAATTGCAAAGCTTACAGATGTGACAAGCTTGGATCATCCAGAATCTGATAGCCATATAACAATCTTTACAGACAAAACGGGTGTGGTAAAAGCTGCAAGGTTGTTGCTTTCTTCTGTCACAAAGGTGCTGGTGTTAGCAGACAGAATTGTTATTAAACAAATAATAACTTCCAGAAACAAGGTATTCATAGCTTCCTTTTTTTGTTTTAAGTGATTCCTGCAGTCAATACAAAAGTGTTGGTAAATGCAGTGGTGTTTTCATTATATCTCCAGGGCAAGTGCAAAATAAAATTAATATCTTGCACATGTTCACCTACCAGGTACCTAAAAGAGAATGGCTGTAAATCAGGAGAAATAAAATAACCATTTTCAGTGATGTTCTAAGTTTTATGTAACCTGTATTAGTCCACTGACCTCATATGTTGGAGAAGACACTGTTGTTCTGCTTATTTAAGTTTGCTGTGAGGTGGAAAGAATCTGTCAGTAAAATGGTCAATAAAAGCTTCTACTTGCTAAAGACAGGATGTTTGCACTGTCAAGATCAAGACAAGGAGAGCATTATGAATGTGTCTAAGGCAAAAGCAGTGAGGAATGCTGCTAAAAGGCTGTGCTAGTGAAGTTAGTTTTACAAGTTAAAAGTTTTTTTTTGGGCAGTTTATGTATTGAAACTTAGCTTGAAATCACTTAGTTGACTTAATTTATTTTTGAAGGCCTAGTTAACCTCAAATGTAATCTATTTCATGTACTACACTGTCTTGCCTGTAGGATATTCTTTCTTTTTTTTTCTGTTCTCTTTTCTGCTCTCCCTGTGCTAAACCAGAAAACCTTCATGCTTGTTAATCTATCATATCTCCACCTGGCTCATATCTACAGTGCGTAAGTGGATTTCCAGGGTGTCTTCCACGTGTCTGCAGGGATTGGTGCGAAGTCACCTCACCCCTCTTTACCTGCCACTGTTCACCACACCCCCCAGGCAGTTGTGGTCTTGGTGGTTTGTTCAGGATGATCTCTTTGCTGAGACATTCCTCAGTTCTTAATGTAATCATCACGTTCCCAGGTAATTTTACATGTTCAAGAGAGGATTCTCTCACAGGTGCATTGTCATCTTAAAGACTGATTGCCCAGTGTTGAGCTTTTAGTGGCAGTTTTCTTGCTGCCTCTTTCTGAATGCCTTCATTTTTGTTACCATCATCTTCCTCATATGAATCAAGTAGTTAAGCCAACTGAGGGCAAAGGACAGAAAAACAGCTTGGACATTGTCTCACAAACTGAAACTAATAGAGATCCTCTGGAATGTGATCTGCTCCAGAAGCCAACCTCTGGATGACGATTGCAATGATCCTGTTCCTGCTTCTGCATTCTCCGCCCCACATGTACTGTCCTTATGTTTTTAGGTTGTATTTCTTACATCCCTGTCTTCATCTTTCTTACCCTGCAAAATTTGTTTCACTCTCCATCAGACTTAGTGACTGCACCAGTGAGCTTCAAGTGTTGCTCCACTTACTGTCCTCAGTCAGGTTAGGAGTCCCAGAACTGTGAACAGGGATGTGATGGATAGTGGGCATGTTGCTGCACTGTGTGGACTGGATCAACATCTGGATGTGCCCTGAAGTGGTGTCAGCCTACGACCACCATCTGAAAGGCAGTATGCATAGTGCAGCAGCAGCTGTGTAATACTGAGTTTGAATTTAGATATTAATAGGTACTTAAAGCCTTTTTTGATATATATTTTTAACCTCATATGTAAAAATACACAATAACTATCTGTTTCATGATGGAGAAAGTTTAAACTGAAAAATTATAAAACCATCACAGGTATTTTGCATTTTAACTGCTCCTTGAATAAGCTTTAGGCAAATTTAGAGCTGTCTATCCAGTTTCTCACTGTGTATAGTTTGCTGGAATGTCTTCTCTGGCTGGAATGTCTAGAATTGTTATCTGTAATGCAAGTGTGTGTGCTTTCACCAAAGTTTTTGTTTGAGAAGAGATTTGTCGTGACAGAAACACTTGCTCTAGTGCAACTGTAACAGAGTTGCTTGCAATCAAGACCATGCTCATGAAGTACTATACCTGCTTAAACCAAGAATGATTGATCATAATTACTGCTTTTCTTTTGTTCATTCTTGGAAGAGAAAGTTGGAATCTTGGAAAAGAAAGACTTTAACTTATGTCTTCTCCTTTCTCCACATTCAGTTTTCTGCATCTTTATTTTTCAAGTCCTGTGGTTCTCTGCATTTTCTATTCGCACTGCTGTTTTCACATCTTCATCTCTGTGCGGCTTCCTTCCAAGTCCTTTATACCCCAGCCTTGCTTATGCCTCAGCACCTGAGTCAGGGAAGTTCCTTTTTATCCACAGCCTTTCTGGAACTGACTGCATAACATAAGATACTCAGGCACTGATAAAGCAGGCAGTTGCACAGTACTCACAGGATTTAGTGGGACGTTTGCTTTATGTGGATTATAAGTGAGATGGAGCAGCTGCTCTATTACAAAAGAGCGGGTGCTTCTGGGAAGGTTTGTGTGGGTTGCAGAGAAGGGGTAGTTTGACATAATCAGGTAGGTAGACTGGAGGAAAAGATACTTTTAGCATAGGAAAGGAAAAATAAGTTGGAAGCTTTTTCTTTCAAGTGCAGTTTGTTAAATTTTCACGTATCTTCTCTCCAATCTGAAGAACAATAAAAATCTATGTTGACTGTGATCATTTTGGGATTAGCAACTATAATTCTAACCTGAAAACTCATAATATTATAATAATTATAAAATAAATATATATAATATAAAATAATAATACAAATCATATTGTAGTGACTCCAGCAGGATAGTGTCAGAAATTTATAAGCCATATGATGATTTTTGCTGAGTATTATAAAAAATGCAGATTTCACATGCTTTTATGTATCTTAAAAGCTTGGTACAGCTTAGATTAATTTCATTCTTTGTTTTGTGTAGAGCTAATAAAAATCTTCATGGAGTTTTTATGGAAGGTATAAAAGTATATATTACAGGATCACAGGATGTCAGGGGTTGGAAGTGATCCAAAGAGATCATCAAGTCCAACCCCCCTGCCAGAGCAGGAGTATGCCAGAGCATACAGTCTAGCTCAGGTCACAGAGGAACGCATCCAGACAGACTTTGAAAGTCTCCAGAGAGGGAGACTCCACAACCTCTCTGGGGACCCTGTTCCAGTGCTCTGTGACCCTTACAGTAAAGAAGTTCCCCCTTGTGTTGAGGTGGAGCCTCCTGTGCTGCAGCTTACATCCATTGCTCCTTGTCCTCTCACAGGGAGCAAGTGAGCAGAGCCTGTCCCCTCCCTCCTGACACCCAGCCCTCAGATATTTATAAACATTTATTAAATCCCTTCTAAGTCTTCTCTTTTCCGGACTAAAAAGCCCCAGGTCCGTCAGCCTCTCCTCATCAGGCAGTGCTCCAGTCCCCTAATCAACTCACAGCCCTCCACTGGACCTTCTCCAGCAGGTCCCTGTCCCTCCTAAACTGGGGAGCCCAAAACTGAATGCAGTACTCAAGATGAGGTCTCACCAGGGCAGAGTAGAGGGGGAGGAGAACCTCCCTCGATCTGCTGGACACGCTCTTCTTAATACACCCCAGGATCCCAGTGGCCTTCTTGGCCACAAGGACAAGAAGAGCGTTGCTGTCCCATGGATAACTTGTTACCCACCAGGACTCCCAGGTCCCTCACCACGGGGCTGCTCTCCAGCAGATCACCTCCCAACCTGTACTGCTGTCGTTTATTATTCCTCCTCAGATGCAGGACTCTGCATGTTAACTCATTTCTAATTGTTTTCTTTTGTGGAATGCACACAGCGATTGTAACACCTGCCTGACTCTGAATCTGGTTTTACACTTTAGAAAGTTATGCATCTGAAATTCAATTTTGAAATGGAGAGTTACAATAGAAGGGATATAATCTGTGTCTTAATTTCCAGTAATTATGGTTTTAAATTTACTATGTCAAGAGTATTTTTTGTAAATCTGGACACTGAATCCTGTAATACTGTTACTCATTTTCCATAATACTGGAAAGAGTGAGGAAACTTTTTTTTTTGAGGGTTGACAACAAATTATTAATTCTGAATAAAGCATGATTATTAGTTTAGATTTGCTTTCCAGCTGTTGACATATTAGTGCTCAGAGAGTGATGAAATATAAACATTTTAAACAACATGATTTAGAAGTGTCTGCAAATAAAAATAGTTCAGTAAGAATGTTTTCTGTTTAGCATCCTGATAATTTACGGTATTTTCCCGTGTCTTGCAGGTTCTTGCAACAATGGAACAACTAGAAAAAGTCAGTAGTTTCCAGGAGTTTGTACAAATATTCAGCCAGTTTGGAAATGAAATGGTCGAGTTTGCCCATTTAACTGGAGATCGGCAAAACGTGAGTATCAAAATACCCCAGCTGTGACAGGTCTTGTAAGGTAACATTTTCACCTGGTAGATTTGGGTTCTTCTGGGATGATTAACCATTACAAAATAAAACAATTGCTGATGTCCTGTCTCTGAAACCTAGCTTATCCTTGCTCCACTCAAAGGACGTCTTTGGACGTCAAAGTTCAGCCTGAGAACCATCACTGCATTGTTTGATCTGTGTATCTTCCAGAAGACTGGGTGCATGCTATTTGGCGTGTCCTTTAGGTTCAGTTACAATCTTTTGGTTCTGACTTTCTATCTTATTGCTTTGCAGTCTTTTGGTTCTGACTTTCTAGCTTATTGCTTTGCAGTCTTTTGGTTCTGACTTACTAATCTATTGCTTTGCAATCTTTTGGTTCTGACTTTCTAGCTTATTGCTTTGCAATCTTTTGGTTCTGACTTTCTTATTGCTTTGCAATCTTTTGGTTCTGACTTTCTAGCTTATTGCTTTGCAATCTTTTGGTTCTGCCTTAACTAACCTATTGCTTTGCAATTTTTGGTTCTGACTTTCTAGCTTATTGCTTTGCAATCTTTTGGTTCTGACTTTCTAGCTTATTGCTTTGCAGTCTTTTGGTTCTGACTTACTAATCTATTGCTTTGCAATCTTTTGGTTCTGACTTTCTAGCTTATTGCTTTGCAATCTTTTGGTTCTGACTTTCTAGCTTATTGCTTTGCAATCTTTTGGTTCTGACTTACTAGCCTATTGCTTTGCAATCTTTTGGTTCTGACTTACTAGCCTATTGCTTTGCAATCTTTTGGTTCTGACTTTCTAGCTTATTGCTCTGCAATCTTTTGGTTCTGACTTTCTAGCTTATTGCTTTGCAATCTTTTGGTTCTGCCTTACTAGCCTATTGCTTTGCAATCTTTTGGTTCTGATTTACTAGCCTATTGCTTTGCAATCTTTTGGTTCTGACTTACTAGCCTATTGCTTTGCAATCTTTGGTTGCTTTCTGCTTATTGCTCTGCATCTTTTGGTTCTGACTTTCTAGCTTATTGCTTTGCAATCTTTTGGTTCTGCCTTACTAGCCTATTGCTTTGCAATCTTTTGGTTCTGCCTTACTAGCCTATTGCTTTGCAATCTTTTGGTTCTGACTTTCTAGCTTATTGCTTTGCAATCTTTTGGTTCTTACTTACTAACCTATTGCTTTGCAGTCTTTTGGTTCTGACTTTCTAGCTTATTGCTCTGCAATCTTTTGGTTCTGACTTACTAGCCTATTGCTTTGCAATCTTTTGGTTCTGACTTTCTAGCTTATTGCTTTGCAATCTTTTGGTTCTGACTTACTAACCTATTGCTTTGCAGTCTTTTGGTTCTGACTTTCTAGCTTATTGCTTTGCAATCTTTTGGTTCTGACTTAACTAACCTATTGCTTTGCAATCTTTTGGTTCTGACTTTCTAGCTTATTGCTTTGCGATCTTTTGGTTCTGCCTTACTAGCCTATTGCTTTGCAATCTTTTGGTTCTGACTTAACTAACCTATTGCTTTGCAATCTTTTGGTTCTGACTTTCTAGCTTATTGCTTTGCAATCTTTTGGTTCTGACTTTCTAGCTTATTACTTTGATAGAGAATTTGTCTGTTGTTACTTGTCCATGTGACAGAAGTATTGGATGTTTGCACATAGTGAAGGGATTTAAAAGCAGAGTAATTATTTTGGAAAACTCCAAGCATGAAATCTTTAGATCCTAATAAAGCTTATTTATGTGTTCTGGAATAATTTGCTAGGTTTAGGTTAAAACCTTCTTATGTTAGGGTAATGATTTTTTACTTCTTGCATGCAGCTACTTGTTCTTAGCCTTTCATTCATTTAGGAAGCTTTCAGCTCCTACTTAGGTGTAAATAAAAGGTTTGCTGAGGCTTAGTACTTCTGCTGTGAGCTCTAGTTGCTTCCTCTTAGCAATTAAAACCTCCATTCAGAGCTGAACCAGGGCCTGATAGAGATAGACAGAATCTGTGATCTCCAGCAAAATTCAGAGTTCAGTTTGTATAAACAATTGGCCAACCTCATGCATCCCCTTTTTGCAGTTGATGTATTCCAAGTCTGTGAAGTACATGCTCATTATACAATTAAAAGAAATACTTACTGGGAAGTGAACTCTCTTTATTTTACCCTGAAATATGCATAGCAGTTGTTCTATGGAAAAAGAAAGGTGCTTTACTAGTAAGTGATTAATTCTTTTCAGCTCTTTTTGGTTTTCAGTGTTAACTGATCTTTGTCTCTGTCCCCTATATCTACTTGACTGTTTCAGAAAGAGTGTTTCATTACTACTTTTTAAGTTGTGTCAGGACATTTTTGATGTACTCACAGTGTGCGGACAGCTATGTAGCATTGCTAGTTCTACTGGGAGGGCACATCCTTCGAAGTATTTTTCCTCAGTGTGATTATAATAAGTATGCCATAGACTCTTTAGTGTGGCCAGATTTATCAGAACATAATGCCAGAACTTCAGAAATGAGCTGGTTTTCTTTTTAAAATGTGCTGATTTTGATCTTAAAGATTTTCTGTAGTTGCACAATAAGATTTTAATAAAAATGTCAAAACAGGCTGCTGCTGTGGCTTATCCAGGGGTCAGTTTGCTAATCTAGGGTAAAGTAGGATTAATTCTGTCCTGTAAACTTCTTCTTTTCACCTGGTTGCATTCAGTTGCCTATTTAACACTAAATAGCACTCAGCTCTCTTTGTGAGCATTATGATCTCAGTTGTGGCTTTGTAAGCTCTTTCTTCAGTTAGACCTTCCTACATGTTGAGGGATTCGTGTCTTGCTTGATTCCCTCCCTTCCACCCCCATCCCAATTTGGACTAAATTCTTCGCTTTGATAAAATTTTCTGGGGCATAGTTCAGTTGTGTTCCTCCCCCTGGAGAATTCTTGAGAAGTTCCTGTATGTTCTACAGAGGAATTACTTTTTTAGCTTGTTAAAGCTTTTTTACTGGTATGAAATAAATAAAACACTCAAGTAGAAAAAAGATTTATTTTACATTTCCTTCACTGCATGTACAAAGAAAAGCTGCTGTTCTTTGTTTCTGCTTTACTTC
The DNA here is from genome assembly GCF_027791375.1 of Indicator indicator. Taxonomy (NCBI): domain Eukaryota; kingdom Metazoa; phylum Chordata; class Aves; order Piciformes; family Indicatoridae; genus Indicator; species Indicator indicator. Next base: position 35,228,322 of record NC_072015.1, on the reverse strand, counting down.
TTCCCCCCATTTTAGAAAATCCTTTTAGTTAGCTATTCTCTCCCTCTCATTTTTCTGTTTTATGAATAATGCTGTGTGATAATGATAGCAAGATTAGTGACAGTTTACATAACACATTCTATCTCTGAGATCTTCCTGCTTTGAAATCTGAATTGAATCGAGCCAAGAATAAATGCATAAATTAAAATCTGTCTGAAAGGCAAGTTCCAGATCATGAGTTACATTGAAAATAGCAATTGTCAGACATAAAGAAGTTTCTTTGCAACCCATCCATCCGATGAGAATTTCCTTTTTCCAGTCCCACAGACAGTTGACATTTTGCATACTGTGTGATATTCAGGTCATTTTTTTCTTTTGATATTTAGGACTTGAAGGATGAGAAGAAAAAAGCTAGAATGGCAGCATCTAGGGCTGTTCTTGAGAAGTGCACCATGATGCTCCTAACTGCTTCAAAGGTGAGCGTGCACACCGTTACATAACCTGGATAAATCACAGAGTATGGCATCTAGCAGGACAGCTGTCTCTTCTTTCTTAGCACCACCTCAAACCTCATGATGAAGAAGGGTGTAACAGTAAAGAATGAGCAGAGGAGAATCATTATGTTCTGAGTGACAGTGAATTCTACTTCATACAACAGCAGTCCAACAAAAATTATTTATCATGTGGTAACATACTCTTTAGATGTACCCTGGCATTCACATGTGCTCTTTCATAATACTTACTTTGCTTTCCTTAAAAAGACTTGTCTGAGGCATCCAGACTGTGAATCAGCTCGTTTAAACAAAGATGGAGTGTTTCATCGGATGCGATTAGCTTTGGAACAAGTAATAGAAATCGTAACTGACTCTAGACCAAATGGAGACAATGAAATGGCCCCCATCAGCATATATTCTGGAATCAAAGAATTCAAGGTAAAAATAGAAATAGTATTGTTCTCTACTGCCTAGTAAAATATCTCAAAACTAGAATTAGTAAAAAGACTATTTATTTCCTTACTTACTTATTTTAAATTGTAAATGGTGGGGACAGATCTTATCAGCAGCGTTAACTTAAATAACCTCCTGAATCAGAACGCATTCAGAAGTTTTGAGGTAGTGCCTTAACATTGAATAAACATAAATATCAGGATACAGATGAGAACCTCATTAAAATAGTTGTAGTCGAAGAATGTTTGCTTTGTAATTGGTAGTATTTGTAAAAATACATACAAAAAGACTCATCCAAAAAGTTAAAAGAGCAAACTGCCATTCCAAGGCAGTGTTACAAACTGAAATCGTATCTTGTAGCTCAGTTAATTTTTCCTGATAAAGGCTTTTCTAAATGGCATGCTTGTTTGAGAACAGTTAATGAACAGCCACGTCTTATTTCTTTGGAGTCTTGTCACTTTTTGATATTTTTTTTTATATATAATTTATTTATTTACTTCTCCCCTTGGAATTCAGGCAAAATTTTTACAAAGTGCCTTAAAATATTTAATTTGCTAGATGTTAATTTTTAGAGAAATATTCAGACGATATGGATGTGGAAATCTGAACAGAACACACAATTTCTGAAAGTTACTGAACTTTCAAAACTTTTTATTGTCAGCAGTAGAACAGTAATGTATTTGCTGTTACTTCTGATAGGTGGCCAGTACTACGTGTAGATAGGTGGTGTCACTTCGTGTAAAAAACCAAAACCATAATAAACAAACAAAAACAAATCCCAAAACCTAAACTGGAGGTCTTGGATACAAGCAGATTGTTGAGATATTTGAAATGAAGTGGATAATTAAAAAAAAAGCACCAAGGAGAAAAATAATGTCAAATGATGTGGTCTGTTTCTGCATTTGCATCAAAACTGCATAACTACATTCATTCTTAAGGAACTGATTTATCTTCTTTTTCAGAATAAGGTGGAGGGTCTTCGTGAGAATCTTTATTTTCTGTCAAAAGAGAACCTTTCAACAATGCTGGAAGTTATCCTGGAACACACAGAAGACTTCACGGACTCTGCCTATACCAGTCATGAGCACAGAGAACACATTTTGGAGCTGTCTAAACAGGCTAAAATGGAACTAGAGCAGCTGGTTTCAGTGTGGATGCAAGCTGTAAGAGCTTTTTAGCAAAGTAAATCTTTTTGCCTCTATTTTGGAAAGAAATTTTTACTGCAGTGTTTCTTCTGGTCTAGGAAGAGAGATCTGTGTGTATTCCTCACAGTGAGATCTGAATAAGGAAGCCATAGTTTGTCCTGTGCTCCTGCAGCTTCAGTATGTTCTGTCCTTCCCCTGCCCCATTGTTATTGCTTCATTGATTCTTTGATGGCTAAGTTGGGCTGCTCGTAGTGGTAAAGAAGTTTTAGTGAAGCTGTAAGTGGAAATAAGAAGGTGAATGGAAGTATCACACAGTCTTAAACAAGTCTCTTGAGTAGTTCAGAGACCAGCTGTCTTGATCTTCTAGCAGTGACCACACTGTTTCTTATATTCAACAGAATATTGAAAACACTAACTATTGAAAAGGGAAATACTCTAAAAAAAATTGGATTTTTTTTTTTATTCTTACATTAAGAGTTGAAATATTTGTTTGTCCTTTTTATGAGACGTAAATTATGGTAAGTTTTCCTTTTTGGAGAAGAAGCAGGTTAAACCTCCCTCGGCCATTTCTCTTGTTTGTTGCAGATGAGAGAAGATAACATGCAAAAGGGGGAGGAAAAGCAGAGATGGAAAAGGCAATTTATCTTTCTGATACTGACTTGCTTTGGGTCTCGTTCCTGGGGAAATGTATAGCACAAAATCTTACCAACACTCTGAAATATGGCAGATGTGTACTAATACAGGGTACTTAACTCAGTGTATTACTTAAAGCATTTTTCTCCTCTTTGAAGCAGATGCTGCAGCCAGATATTCTTGATGCAGTAGTGCAGTTTGAAGAGCTTATAAATCTCACTGATAATATAGACTGTTGCTATTGCTAAGAAGACACAGCTAGAATAATCAGTTGCATAGAGTTTCATAACTATTAGGAACTAAAACTGTGTTTAGCTTGGTGTTGTGGTTAGCTCTGGTAGGCAGCTATGTAAGCACTGTGTTATCAACACTGTCTTTATCACAAATTCAAACCAACACCATGCCAGATACTATGAAGAAAATTAATTCTGTCCCAGGCAAAACAAGTACACTTGTGTATTCCTAGCCTCTGTTACTTGGAGAAAATGATTTCCTCTAAATAAGTAACATGCTATATTTCCAGTGATAGAAATGAGAGCCTCTGCATATATATGATCTGCGAAAATGCTTGGGTGTGCACATGTGTGCTTATGCATTAAGTCTTTTCATCAATAAAGAACCCAGCCTCCTCTGGTGAGACCTTACCTGGAGTGCTGCATCCAGCTCTGGAGCCCTCAACACAGGAAGGACATGGACCTAATGGAATGGATCCAGAGGAGGGCCACGAAGATGAGCAGGGGGTTGGAACACCTTGGCTACAAGGACAGGCTGAGGGAGCTGGGGTTGTTCAGCCTGGAGAAGGCTCCAGGGAGACCTAATAGCAGCCTTCCAGTACTCGAAGGGGGCCTACAAGAAGGCTGCAGAGGGACTGTTTGCAAAGGCCTGCAGTGATAGGATGAGGGGCAATCGTTTTAAATTAGAAAAGAAGAGATTTAGACTGGATGTCAAGAACAAGCTCTTTACCATGAGGGTGGTGGAACACTGGAACAGGTTTCCCAGGGAGGGAGTCAAGGTCCATCCCTGGAGATATTGAAGGTCAGGCTTGAGAAAGCTCTGAGCAACCTGATTTAGTTGACGATGCCTCTGCTCACTGCAGGGGAGTTGGACTAGATGACCTTTGGAGAGACCTACCAGCATGAACCATTCTATGATTCTGTTATTCTAATCTAGTGCTGTGAATTGAATTTTAAGTGTTTCTGAAATCCTTCATGTGTCTGATCATAAAATCACAAACTGCTGTCCTGTTCTACGTTTTCCTGTAACCTTCTTTTGGCTAGACAATTCCTTCATTTGTTTGAATAAAGGAAAAAAATGCACATGGAAGGAGCAGAAACGTGCATATTAAATAAGTAAAGAGAAATAAAAATGACACACTAGTTGAGTGCAAAGCATTCTTAGTGTTAAAAGTGATATTGTGATTTTACACTTTTGGCTATTTGGTTAAAGGAAAGCATTAAATTTGAGGGACAGTTAGCTTTGAGACAGAACAGAAAAGAACACCTGAGAAAATGACCATATTGACTTGAGTGTGGGTTTTTTTTCCTTTGAATAAAATGGAGGATATGCATGTCTGTACCTACCTGTACATTTATGTTAATTTAGACTGAGAGGCTAATTTTGTGTGTGTGTGTGTGTGTGTGTGGCTATGACCATGTTAATAGTCCCACCTAGGACAATTCTTTCCACTGTAGTTCAGAGAATAACACAAAATCACTGTTTCTTAACTCGTTTCCCAATGTACATCTCCTGACATTTGGATTGTGCCTTAGATAGGTGCTATCTGCAGAAGTGAGAGCTCTGTCTTGAAGCTACCTCAGCAAAAAGTTTCTGGGTGCTGTACTCAAATTAGACAATGATCTAAAGTCTGGCCAAGATGATTTAAGTAACTTTTTTTGTAATTCAATATAGAACATTCTCTATAACATTTTAGGTACCACTTTAAAAAAAAAAAAAAGGTGTTTCTATTTTTAAAAGAATGATTTTAAAATGTCTTAAACTATTGCTCTACTGTAATATGTTTAGACAGAAGATTTTTGTAAGTTGTAAAGCTTAAACTCTTTTCCTGAATGAAAAAAATGTTTCTATAGAAGAATTTTTCAAGTAGAATACACAAGATGTGCAAATAAACATTAAATCTAGAAAAAAAGGGCTACCTTATAAAGTAACTTGAAGTAATGACATGTGAAGGTGGAATTTGCTGAGGTTTTTGTGTAATGTTTTGTTGGTTGCTTTCTTTGGCTTGTAGCAAAACCAGAAGACAAAGGATGTCATGGAAGACTTGGAAGTAGCCATTTTAAAAACATGCCAGTGCATGAATGAACTTAAAAGAGAGGTAAGTGTAATTTAAACAAACAAAAATGGAATGAAAGCTTGAATTCCTTACTTGTTATATGTGAACTTTTAAAATAAGATCCTGTACCCAAAAAGACTGTTAGCTATTTATAGACAAGAGTAGTTAAATCAGAATTACATCAGGGAGTTAGTATGCAGTCATCCTCTGTGTTCTAACTTTGAACTTACTAGAAATCTGTTGGATTCTCAGTTTTTTTGCTAACTTGGACAACAATAAAGAAGGAAAAAAAAAGAGAAGTGTTTGAGAATAAATACTATGTATGTAATCATTGCTTTAAATCTACAGGGCAATTTTTTTCCTGGGGGATGCACGTATCACTTTTTAAAATACTTTTTATTGTAGTGTGTTTTTAATTACAACTGTTCTTTGCAGCTAACTTGTTCTATTGATTTCTGTAATAGGATGGTGTTATGACTGCCTTATATATACACTCAGATGCTTTTCTAGGCAGTTGGCAGCTGTGCATGTGCCTGTTGTAAATCATCCCTAAATGCAAGCATGCTGGGTATCATCTCAGACACAAGATACATAGACATACAAGATAGCAGCCTTACTTGGTGCATGGCATGAACTGCGCTTGCTGGTCAAGGTCCCCATTAATGGATAATATTGCTGCCTTGTCTGTCCCACAGATTTGAGCCCAAACCAGGATTATAGGTTTCTGGCAGCTTCCAAAATACTTGCAAAGCATTCAGATATCTTTTCAACTGCTTAATGTTACTGTTCCTTTAAACAGATGAAGAAGACTAAGTACAGTGAGGGTTTCAGTACTAGGCTACAGTGCAAAGACGTTAGGGAAGTATGGTGTGCTTAGACTTAGGTCTCAGCTGCTGTAACTGGAAAACCTGAATTGCTCAAAAAATCAGGCTGGATATTTTTTAATGGAGGCAACATGAGAAATTTCATCTTCTGGGTTATAACTCCTGCAGCTTTCCTCAAGGTTTGAACAGTGCTTTGGATCTGTTTCAGTTGCAGTTAACCGCTTTGTACTTCTGCTGTGAGGTAGTGTGTTGGTCTCCCAGAAAATGGAAGCTACATATTCTGTAGACTTTAATAGTTTGGGGTTTTTTTTTGTTTTGTTTTGTTTTGGTCATCATTTTACAGGAAGTCAGTATTGGAGCTTTCCTGGAGTGACATTCAGCTCCTTAACTGTAAGATCATAAAGCTTGGCTTGGAAGGGACCTTAACATCTACTTCAAACCCCCAAGATCATCCTTTTCGAGTAATGTCATTCCCATGTGCTGAATGATGAGGAAAGGAAGGGTTTCTGGGCCAAATAGTATGTGACTGTGTAACTGCATACCTCATAAAGCTAAAGATAGCTGGAGTAGAGTTCATGGAAGAAATAATTAATATCTTGTATTTTCTTGCAGCTCCATGAAGTTAGGTTTTAGCATATTGTCCTACCCACATGTTTCTGTTTCTAAAAGTGTCCTGCAACAATGACTACGCGTTTACCACGCTGAAAGATTTTTGTCAGGTGACAATAATAGATAATTACCTTCTGTAAACCAGCTAACAGAGGTGGTGGAAAATACAAAATAGTGTGTTACCTGTGCCCTGTGATGTAGCTGCATCTTGCAAACAATGCAGGTGAAAACACAGCAAGTTGGTTTAGAAATTGTGGAGGAAATTGAGTGGGCGTGGATTTCTAAACTAAAAAATCCTATGTTCTGTATCACTTGTGTTTGAGACCTGTAGGAAAGCTTTCTTACTAAGAGCCTTTTTAAAATCCACAGCATTCATGCTACTCACAGAATTAGAGTCTTATGTCATTTTACTTGTTCTTTATGCAGTAATTGGGTTGATCCCTGAGTAGCTGTGGTTTTGTACATGGCTGAGGAGGACTGGTCTGACCTGTGGAGACAGACTGAGACAGTTGGGGCTATTCAGTCAGGAGAGGAGAAGGCTCCGAGGAGACCTTATGATGGCCTTCCAGTGTCTGAAGGGGGCATACAAGAAAACTGTTGAGGGATTTTTTTTTAGGATGTCAGGTAGTGATAGGACTAGGGGGAATGGAGCAAAACAAGGAGTGGATAGATTCAGATTGGATGTTAGGAAGAAGCTCTTCACCATGAGGGTGGTGAGACACTGGAACAGGTTGTCCAGGGAGGTGGTAGAAGCCTCATCCCTGGAGGTTTTTAAGGCCAGGCTGGATGTGGCTCTGAGCAACCTGATCTAGTGTGAGGTGTCCCTGCCCATGGCAGGGGGGTTGGAACTGGATGATCCTTGAGGTCCCTTCCAACCCTAACAATTCTATGACTTTGTGTGCTGCAGCATATCAGTCAGCAGCCAGGATCTCTACTGATGAAATTTAAGTATTGTGATTCTAATTAAAATGTTTTTGAGAACATGGGTACTGAGAACACAGGACAGCCTTGTTAAAAGTAGTTCTTTCCCACCTCTGTCAGTTTATGGAAGAAACAAAAGATGTTTTCCTTTCTTAAGATGATTTTCCTGCTAATGATCAGAGACAGCATTATGTAGCTTTCCTTTTTAGATCAGGATGAAAAGAATGTCTAATGAAAAGGTAATTTCTTTGTAGCCTCTATAGAAATGAGAATTGCCAGTTTGTGCACTGACATTGCCAGCCTTGTAGCTATGCTTTCTTCAGAGCTGACTTCATTTCTGAGATTAGTGGTTTGTACTAATTTTTAATGGCATATGAGCAAGCTGTATAAACACTTTATAACAGACTGTCATGGCATTTTTTTTCTTTTTGTTGTTCTCTAAAAAACAATTGTGACGGGTTTTGAGGCAGCAATTCAATTTTCTTGCATTAAACTTAAAAAGCAAAACCAGAAGAACTTAGCTCTGGACTGCACAAGAAATACTGCCAGGGGAAAGGAGTTAAAAATAGGTAGATATCAGTGGAATAAAAATCACAGCATACAATTCTACTAAACATTCCTTCTCCTCAGAGTCAAAGCCTGTCAGTGTCACAGCTGCAAGCTTACTGCATTCACAAGGATTTGTCCTTCTTGAACAGCCAAGCTTGTTGAATATTCAGTGCAGTCCAGCAAAGTGAGTGTAATGTTACAAGACTCATAATAGTCTTATGAGCATAAGAAAGCTGTGCTGTTTCTAAAGAGGTTGCTATTTTGTTCTTACCTGGTTTTAAAATGGTTCTAGCATAGGTAAACCTGCTAGGACTGCTCAATAGAACTAGCAGCAGCTGTTCC